>NC_141202.1:525000-1125000 GCF_054491065.1 Syngnathus leptorhynchus | reverse complement strand
TGGTGATCATTTGATGAGGATGATGACAAGTAGAACAAAGGGAACGTAAATGAGAGGAACGATGAGGATGAGAATGACAATAATGATAAGAGAGATTGCTGTGGAGAAGTATGAGAATGATGATGAGAATCATAATGAGAATGCTCATCCTTGTTTTGTTATGCTATGCCTCAGTGATCATATGAGGTTGTCAGAGCTGTCGCCAAGCTAATGGCTAATGCAGCTAAAGGTCACGTACCGATGCATTCATTAACACGGCCAGCGTTCCCTCGGTGACCGTTCCCTCACTTCAGAGACGCCCCGCGGCACACCAGGACACAGTCCGCCTCTCACTTAGCTTGACGGCAAACACGCTGTGAACAAGTGAGAAATGATGAACACGCGCTTCTCATCTTCTTCTCGTGTGTTCCTTCAGGTATCCAGGGCGTGGTGGAAGCCTACCAGGCCTGCCTTCCCAAACTTCAACTCTACGGACCTACCAACATTGCTCCCATCATACACAAAGTGGCCAACTCTGCCTCGCAAGAGGTTCACACCAAAGAGGCCATGGTAGATAACGTGATCAGCTAACTTTTATATTTCAACGTTTAGCCTGAGGCGTGTTCTTTTGTCGTTATCGTTAGCAATATTTCATCCTTTTGATCCTGACGGACGGCGTGATCACGGACATGGCGGACACACGTGAGGCCATCGTGCAGGCGTCTCACCTTCCCATGTCCGTCATCATCGTGGGAGTGGGAAACGCAGACTTTGGAGACATGCAAATGCTAGATGGAGATGACGGGATCCTCAGGTCGCCCCGAGGGGAGCCCGTGCTCAGAGATATCGTACAGTTTGTGCCATTCAGGAACTTCAAGCATGTGAGTGTCACATGACAACAAAAAGATGATGAAAATCATTCGAGGAGAATGATGGTGATAAAATGAAAAGGAGAAGGATGATGTTGAGGTTGAGGTGAATGATAGGTATGATGGAAATGATGCTCATGAGGATGTTTTTCTGACCATCGACTGCTTCTTCGCACCACCAGTCACTTCGATCAGATGACTTAGAGTCACTTCTATTTTTTGGTTGGGTACACTTTTGATGGTAAACAATAATAACGAGGGTTTGTTTTCTTGTTTCTCACCCCCAGGCATCGCCAGCAGCACTAGCTAAGAGCGTGCTAGCCGAGGTTCCCAACCAGGTGGTCGACTACTACAATAGCAGAGGCATCAAACCCAAAGTGGCCACCCAGTACACCTCCAGAACCTTTGGACCATGAGGGGCTCGGCTCGGCCCGCTACCGCATATCTGAAAAGCACAACTAATGACGGCCAATGACCCTTAATGACCCTTAACTATGGACTGCTAACAATAGCTAAAGACCTCTAGCACACACTTCTGTTCACTCAAATGAATACTAGCTAGCTGTAGCATCTTAGCATCTGTCGTGCATGCCAGGCAGAGGAAAATGTTGCACTGTGAACGAGCACGTTGCCGTGTTGTCTGGAAGTTTAGTGCACGCGATGACAAGCACACAGTTCACGTTTGGACATTTTTGTCTCATTTCTCGTAACTCGGGCCATCAAAACATCCTGCATGAGATGGTGTTGTTTTTGCATGTCAGCTAGCATGCTAGGTCAAAACATATCCGACTAACATTTTACAAAATATGATGTCTGCTAGCGTGTTATGTCAAAACATGTCCACCATGATTTGATGTCGAACTATTCAAAACCACATTTTTTTCAGACTGATACCAGTACAAGTTTTCATTCTTGACAACTGAAAGTGCAAAATATAGGTACTAGCTATGTTACCTGCACTGCCTTCAACGGGAAAAAAATATATACCTAATTATTGCACTGAATGATATGGTTTTCGTAAATGCGTAAAGTCAATATATGCATGAACTCAAGTAATGCAGGAAGTTATCTTATCATACAAATAGCAAATAGGGCTACATTTTGGTGGCGACACACTCAAAGAATTCATAAAAATGGACTGAATACGAGTATTTACAGTACTTACAGACATTGCATTTTAATGCGCATAGGAGATGCAATCCACTCAGCAAAACATTTTCATCCTGATAGAACAGCCACAAAAGTATCGGGAGCTGGAATGACATGACATCAGACATTGATGAAACAGATATTGCTCATTTTATGTCACACGTGTTTGTTTGTTATGACATCATATTTGCTAGCATGCTAGCACAAAACATATTTGCTAGCAGTTTATGGAGCGTCTACTAGTGATCTGTCCATATTTACAAAACATTTGATAAGACCATGTCAGAGCATATTTGCAAGCATATTATGATAAAATACCTACTTGACATAGCCGCCAACATATTACGACAAAAATAGCTGCTGCTAACATGTGACGATTTAACATATCATATTTCAGATTTGATGATAAAATGTCTGTCGGTATGCTAGATCAAAACATATCCCACTAGCCTTTTATGAAATATCTTCTAATGTGTTGTGACGTAACATACCCACAGTAAGTGCTGGGAAAACATACGCTCTAGTATTTTCGTATAAATGATATAAATGACCTCTCGGATGCTATGATGGTAACATGTTGTATGTGCTAGCAATTTTGCTAGCACATGTAATATGATTTTCTTTTTATAATCCAACATTTTGGATGCTAACATGTTGTGTCGTTATATTAGCTAGCATGCTGGGTCAAAACATCCGTTAGCATTTTATGCTTTAGCTAAATATTTTATCCTATGCTACATGTCTGCTAGCAACGTTTTGCTAGCATGACAAATGTGGACATCCAAGCACAATTTTCTTAATCTAGACAAAATGTTGTTCCAATGGAAAGCATCATGTTTGCTTCCATTTTGATGTGTTTGGATCTTTCGTCTTCCTGACGGGCATTTAGAAGCCTTTCGTCCTTCCCGATGTGTGACTGTTTGATACAAGATGGCGGATGGCACATGTTACCTGATGATAACAATTAAACTTTTATTACTGTCAAGATCAAGCAAAGTCTATGTCTTATTTCTACCATGATTCTTCTCAGCCAACCCTTTCACACTAGCACGAGAGTTTGTTTCCCTTACGAAAGCGTGCTTTTGAACTAGCAGCGCTTCATGGTCCTCAAATTGATATAAGCAGGGTTCAAAGTTCATCTCTTACATTGGGACGGCATCCATCATCCTGTCTTCCTACCTCGCCACATACCTGAAATTTAATTGGCCGACAGCAGACGGTACCATGCCGGCAGCAAGGTCACAAACAATACAGACGTCAAAACTACCTTGATACGACTTTCACTCCATAAAATCGACACTCTGTGAGAAAGCGAGTCATGTGATTTTGCATATTTGTATGCATTTTTTTTAATTTTATTTCCAATAATAGAGGCTTTAGAAGAAGAAAAAAAAAAAAAAGCTCCTCACACACAAACATCAATCAAAAACTCTATTAAATGAGGTTTTGGTGCTGTCACGAATAAAAAAGACAACCTGATTAATTGACTTGATTGGGGTGTCATTAAGTTAATTGGACCTGATGTCTTTTTTTTTTTAAACTACTCATCAAAACCAGAACGCAACATGGCCACCGGGCATGTTCCCGCTAAAATGTGGTATCGTCATGTGGGTCACTCCACAGGACACTTCATTAGGGACGCAACATTTGAT
Organism: Syngnathus leptorhynchus; assembly: GCF_054491065.1. Lineage (NCBI taxonomy): Eukaryota > Metazoa > Chordata > Actinopteri > Syngnathiformes > Syngnathidae > Syngnathus > Syngnathus leptorhynchus. The sequence goes on along the minus strand of NC_141202.1, from coordinate 1,121,351 downwards.
CTGGGAAATAGTCACACAAATTACATTTACGTGAATTGTTTTACCATGAATATATCATTCTATATATTCTGTAGACATGATGAGCTGGTGTTCCTAGTAAAATATCTAGAAGTGATAAGAGAAAGTGGTTCTTTTTTTTTGTAGCGTCATCCGATCGAGGTCACCTCAACCCGGGGGGTTCGGTAGAACTTTTCCGTCACGGTTAAGGGACGAAATATGTCTGAAGAATTTTCTTCTTCTCTTACTCTGAAGCCAATCTCTCTCTAGGGCATATTGCTTCTGTCTGGATCGGCGCTGATGCAAGTGGCGGCAAGCGGCCGGCATCAAAACCTAATCACTGACATCCACTTCCTGTTTGTTTGAGGCCCTCAAGTCTTGCCTTGACAAACTGAAACGCAAGAAGAAAAAAAACTCGATGGAAAAAAAAAAAGCTCCACCAATTGCGTGCGAGTCGCCCATCGGGAGCGTGAGAGCGAAAAGTACAGTAAGTAAAAACGTATTGATTCCCAAAAGCAGTCAAAGCGCTCTGAAGAGTATCGGAGCGAGTCATCCAGCTGATTGGGAAAAGTAAGAAGCTCCTCTTGGTCGCTAGTTGTGATTAATGACACGAGATCATGGAATGTCCTCCACCAAAATAGGGTGGCTGGGAAAGTGAAGAGAAGAGACACTCCACTAAATGCCTCCTCTTTAATATTGCTTCACACACTTTAATGATTGCACACCCTAGCACCCTCACTCTATAACTGTGTGTAAGTGTGTACTGTGTACTGTGTACTGTGTGTGTGTGTGCGACTGATGCTGTTGCTATGACAACGGAAGTGGAGCCTCTTTTCCACTCTGTTTGCTGTCTGACCAATGTGAAAAGCTGGAAAAACATGACTAAAACATCAATGTAGTTGTTCCTTCTTTTCTATCAAAAACAACTCATAGCAACTATGGAGTGACGGACAGATAGATGAACCAACGGACGGATGGACGAACAGATGGATAATCCAAGTACACAGTCGTATAGCTTCTTCTTTTAAGTATAACAAAAAACATCCAGTAGCATTCCGCTTGTTCATAATTAGCATAGCGGATAGAAGTGTGTGTGTGTGTGTGTGTGTGTGTGTGTGTGTGTGTGTGTGCGCACGCATGTGAGTGTGTGTATGTGTGTGCTCTGAGGAGCCAATGATGAACACGCACCAAGCTCATTACATTAAAACAAACAGAAAGAGACTCAAAGGCTCTGCCTCATGCTAATACAGGCTAATCACACACACACACACACACAGACTCGCAATGAATGACATCATGCCAGCATGGAAAGAGTATTATCCCAACAGTATGGCGATATCACTCCAGTATCATCATAACATCACCGCATTGTCATGATCTGGTATCAAGTAAGAATGAACATCTTGGTTATGACTCCATATCATGTCATGTCATGTCATGTCAAAGCATTGAAAAACAAGAGTCATGATGATGACATCTATTTTTCCTTCAGCTGGCTTTAGCTCCGCCCTGCTGGGATGTTGTTAAAATCCCATCAGCATAATGCTACCCCTATGGTTACCATGGCAACGCAGCCGTACCAAAACCAGATTCCGATAGTTCTCACACTGGCCGCTGCTTCACATCTACCAAGCTCCTGCATTGAACCTACTCGTGTTCAAAGTAACTTTCATGGAAAAATTGCAACATATGCAAAAGTTCTAGATGGCCCCCATTGTTCTGCTACCTTTATTGGGTCGATTACAAAGATGTCAAACCGGAGGCCCGGGGGCCAGATTTGGCCCGTCCTATCGTTATTAGTGGCCCGCCAAGGAAAATCACGTGCCGTGACTTCAATTTGAATAACCTGAACATATTTCTTCCTGTAACCTTCCTATAAGTTCGAAACTAAATTGAATAGTAGCCAAACATTTTTTTTCCTATATTCTGATTTTTTAAAACTACGTAGTCATAACGACCCTCTGAAGGAAACTAAATCTAGTTTGACACTTTGCCCGTTCTAAAGATTCTGATGCCGTGTCCGTGGAAATTTGTTGAACATGCTTACATGGTACCTGCATAGTATGCTAGCAGGTTCTGACGTTCAAACTTTGTAGTCGGCAGAAGGCCGAAGCTGTCAAACTTCATGCGTTAATTAGCCAGTGGTAGGCACTAATGATCCGCTATCACCCGTCACAGCTTTTTCACACTGGAGCTAACAAGCAAAAACATTCATCTCTTCATCGTAATCATCCTTCTCTAATTACGTCTCACCTGTGTGTGTGTGTGTGTGTGTGTGTGTGTGTGTGTGTGTGTGTGTGTGTGTGTGTGTGTGTGTGTGTGCGTGTACGGTATCTACGCTCGTGGATTTTGTCCCTCATTAAGAATCAGCGAGAAACTAACCGTCGGACTGCTGCTGCCGTAGGACCAAACACCTGGTAGCCCCAGAAGACAAAGACCACGATGTTCACCTTCACACTGTGACGTTAAAAGCAGAACAATAAACAATTGTAACAATTACACACAACAAAAGTGTGTTACGCACATTCATATGGGAGTGTGTGTTGCCATGGCAACTATTTCCTCACCTGTCAAATATGCAGTGGAGGATGAGCAGCCAATCAGGGAGCTGCATTTTAGGGATGGCGAGGTCAGGTGAAGGGACAGGACCCACTTGGCTTGGTTGTCATGGATACGCTTCCTGATGGACAGGTGATGTCACCATTTTTTTTTTTTTTTTTTCCAAAACTTGAATGAGAAAGTGTTATATCATATCAATGATTGACCTGTCAGATTGCTCCAGGTTCCCGCTATCGCTGTTTGGCGATCACAACATGTTGCCATGGCCTTTCTTTCTGTGCAGGTTTGATTCCATTGCTCCACCACGTCAAGACTTCAAGGCTTGTGTTTGTTAATTGTCTAAGTGTGTATAGAGGACAGAAAAAAAATTCCAATGAGTTAACATTTATGCAAAACATGACTTCTTTGACAACTGATCCAACAGTCAGCAAAGAGTTAAAGGTCGTTGAATTTGTTCTGACACGAGCTGGGCCATCGGATATTATCTGACCGCCAATCAATGCGTTAAATTATAAGTTGTTCAACCCTGACACCTAGCGGTCAGAACGCAAAAGTACACGAATCAAGTATTTATTTATTTTTTCCATACACACAAAAAAAATCACTTCTAGCACTGCACAATAATTCGTGTCATCTCATCGGGCTACTTTTTACGAAATAAATATTTTTGTTTGAGCAAAGAGTAAAATAATCCAGTCCAATTTTTGCATGTTCCTTATAATGGACTGGCAACCACTGCAAGGCCATTTTTACCTTTTGCCAAAACTCAACTTTGACAGGCTCCAGCTAAATACTCCAATTACAAAACAAAAAATGATGATCGGCAGGGGTTCTTTTTTATTTTTTTAGGTGTCGCGGGACATCACCGGTCAGATAGAGTCACGCATTGGTGAAACAAAGTTTTAATTGACAACATGCAGCACATCACAATGCCAAACTTCAAATAAAAGTTGAAAGCACGTGTAAATACTGTGCTCCTTTTCCTCTTAGCATCAAGCTAGCTCGCTGCCTTGCCGCTGTGGGGCTAACTGCTCCATCGAGTGGCACGTTAAGGCACTTTGGGAAAAGCTGAAGCGCTGAAATTCTTTTGCTGTTTTGCATAAAAATTAAACAACCATAATTAACAAAAAAGAAACTGATATTGCAGCAGGATTCAAACATTCACTAGATGACAGGACATAAATAACTGGTATGTTAGGATACAATCACGTTTTTAAATCCAGCTTGTTTTTCTTCGGATACAATTGTCACTTTGGGAAGTTTGAAATGTTGTCAACAATGCTTGTTGCTAAAACTTTCTGCTTCCCAAACAGTAAATCATGATTTGCGGCAAATTTTGACGCATGTGCAAAAAAAAAAAAAGAACATTCAGTCATAAATAAAAGTTCATATTACTTCAAAAAGTGTAAAACCATCATAATAGAAATGATTTGTATAGCTACAGCTCTTGCTAACAGCTAGCATGTGCGATTACACTTCAAAACATCATGCTATGTGGCTAATTTTGCTACTTGTCTTATATTTTGATCCACATTTCAAAGGACAATTTAAAAAAAAAAAAAGGAAAAGCTGCAGGCATCCATTCCAGTATCAGCAAGATATCACGATATTAGTCTTTCTAGTGGACACTACTGCGGTTCTTGCGTGAGAGTGGCCGCTTCTAACCAAAATGGGTGACTAACAAACATTATAATATACACACACTTGCAAAAAAAAATAATAAAAAAAAATACAGGCCTTTTGAGCTAAAATGACATTCATTTGGCGACTGACTTAAGAGATCATTCAAATGTCTTTGTTTTCTGATTTGCCCAAAAAGTCAGTGAGAGCATGTGATTGGTCACACATTTGCACATACAGGTCACATGATGCTAACCGCCACACAAATACGGCTTGAATAGAAACGTCCAAAGTATTGTGATAGTTAACAGTCTATTAACTTTTGTGTTTCTGTGCTTTCACATTTTTGTCATAATAATCACCATAATCATCATCATTGTTGTGTAAACTTCAACTTCTTGGTGGTACATAAGTTGAAAGTGTAGCACCGTGCACGCTGGCCCGCCTGTTGCCGTGACAACAGCTTAGTGTGCATGTAAACCGGAAGGAGGTGATTGTTGGCACACTGACGTATTACACTAGTCCAGTGTAAGTTAGCATGCTAAATGCTAACATTTGCTTAGCCTAGCTTGGCTGATGGTGACGGTTCAGCCTTGAATCTGTTTGCGAGGTTAGCATGCTTTTAATGCCAAGCGTGACACGTAGCTGATGATGGAAAATGGTTCAACGTTGTCTTGTTTACTATTTTAGCACATTAAGAACTAATTTGTCTTCTTAGTGTTGAGGATGATCAAAATGATGGTGGTTAAGCATTGCCACCCTCTTCCGTTAGCATACGAAATGCTAACGGTTTTTAGCCTTACATGGCTAATGATGGTGGTTCAGCATTGCATTTCGGGCATGCGAGGTTAGCATGCTAAATGCTAACACTTATTCTGTTTAGCACAGCCCAGGTGACAGTCATCCTGAAGGTGGTTAGCATGCTGAATGCTATTGCAGTACTGTAAACAGTGGAAAATTCAACCAAAAATACACAGGCAGGTCATTATGGCACACAGCAATGCTCTCAGTGTCTCGAATGAGAAAGCAACAATTAAGCGACATTGTCATCAAACAGCGGGAATGATGGGAAATGTAGTCATGGAGTTGACTACTTATTGTTCGCACCTGTCGTCGTCGTTTTGGTGTAACACTGATGTGAAGGTGACTCTCAGAAGCGTCGGCAACATTCGGACTTTTTTTTTTTTTTTTTTGTTGAACGAGACTGCTCCTGGATTAGAATCTCGGCTCCCAACTCTCATCCAATCACGTTGACTTGTTGGCTGGTTGAGCTCCAAAGGCAGCCAATCAGGATTCTGGCCATTACATGGTCGCGCCTGCATGCATACATAACATTATAGTTAGTAAAAACCTTTTCGGCAAAATTGTGTAAGGTCTCATCCACTTTCAAAAATAACCGAGTTACAAACTAATATTAATTTGACAATAATAAAAATAACATGATTAAATACCATTGTGGTGTGGCCCACAAGAGACACTGTAAGACGTCCACAAGCTGACCGCCATCAGGAAGGTGGTGATAAAACCAAACACCTGAACACACAAACATAACACATGCAACAATAATACAGCTGTGACAATACACATGAAGGCAACAAACAGGATGAATGTTGTACTTACAGATGCCGCCACCAGAGCAGACACTCCTCCACTCTTCACGGCCGCCACAATGGAGCCGATGCAGATCAGGATCGTACCTAGAGAGTAGTGGAAGAATTCCTAAAAGAAGAATACAAGGATGAAGTTGATGATGTGCTGCGTGAAGATGATCTGGGTGGGTGGGTTCCTTACAGTAAGCGGCCAATTGATGCAGCCCATCTTGGCCTGCAAGCGGCACAAGTGCATGAGGAAGAAGATCAGGAGCACCAGCAGGAACCACACGGCCACCACCTCAAAGTACTGGAAAGCAGCCCAGCTCGGCCAGCCTCGTGCACAGTGAACGCAGAGGAAGGTGACAAGCAGCGCCACCTGCAGGGGGACACACGCACACCTCAATTTATTAGAAGCCTGTCAATAGTCAATTTGATCACAGCACGCCACTTTCAATGAGGAAGTCAAGTACGTGCGCGCGCGCGCGCGTACGTGAAACCACACCCATAGGATGTCCCCATCTGCCCGCACTGCCCACCCTTCCCTATCCGCCCCTGTTGACTTGATGCTAGGTTTATGAACATATCAGTTAAAGGCGTCATTTTGTCAGGTGTTGCTGTGTGATTGTTGTCATGAAATTGTTGTGCGGTGTCTGACCATCTGAGCCATCTTGAGCAGTCCCGGGATGGTTCGGGTGTATCCCAGGTTGCAGCCGCCGTCGGTCGCGGAAGTCCTGCCGGTGCTGGTCGGGCTGACCGTGTGAGACATCTTAGCTTGCCTGCTAATTGACAACTTACTCAAAACATGAGACCAAAAGAGAAAAAGAAGTCCTGTTGGTCTTGTTATTAAGGCTTCAGTGCGGGAAGGCGCCAAAACATACGCCCAGCCCAGCTCGTCACACTTTGCACAAGTGCACACTTCCGCTGACGTTTCACAATAAAAGCTAACACACGCGCATTCCAGTGGTACCTTTCACAATTAAAGACAGGTTGGTGACGGAATGAACTTTGATAGGACAATGACGTCACAATATTTATTCAAATCGGTTTAATGACATGGTTACACAATGGTGCAGTAGTTTGGCAAATTCATGTAACTCACTTTTATTGTTTTTATTGACAAGTGTCATGTGAACTTTGCACTGCAAGACAGCTCGGTAGCAGGTTCAACCCTGAACACAATCAACAAAAACAAATTATGCGTACTTTGATACAACAAATGTCATTAGAAAAACACAGACTAAATTAAAGCCTGCAAGACTAAAAAGGCAACAAAAATGGCTCAAGGACGATAAAAAACCTAAGCAAAATCTAAATAAATGCTTCCAAAAAGGCTACCAAAGATTATAATGAGTAGAAAGGACAAAGGACAAAAACAATACAAAACATCACAAAAAAAGTACTACAAGGCCCCAAAAAGAAATAAGCCAAATACTAATAGACAACAAAGAGTACAAAAACAACTAAGTATGACAACAAAAAGCCTAAAAAGATGACATAAAGGCGACATGTAAAGATGAAAATCAGGCAGAAACTTTTTTACAGTAATGTGGTGTGTGTTTGTGTAAAGTGAAAGTGTGAGCACTGAGCAGGTGAAGACGCAGTCATGCAAAGGTCACAAGATTCTTACTCTGTTAACCACGCCACTTCCTGTCAGTGCTCCCACGTTGGAATGACCAAAGCAACTGACTCAAATAATATTTTTCATTTTGACTCTACCCCTTTGCCCCTTGGGCAGAATAGAGGCGAGCTGATGAGCTGACGAAGACGATGAAGATGATTGATGAAAGGTCACAGTCGAATAAAATATATCTGAAAAGACAAAGGTTCAACATCTGGTATCTCGACTGAAAACTCGAATCACCAAATGACTGGTGACAGAAACAAGTGATCTTTCACCTTGTTCTTGATGTGTGAGAGCACGTGTGCCGGACGCCACGCCTTCACCTACAAGTACATGCACGTGGATCAGAAGTCAAAAACGGTTGAATGACGGCTCTCGTCTCAGAAAACTCACTGGCTTCAGGAAGAGCGAGAGCGCTATAAACAGTCTGAAGTGCATTAGCATCACCAGCTGGACCGTGGGAGGAATGCGGGACGCACTCACGGTTTTGTCGATTTTGAGCTGAGCGGGAAAATGATTATTATGATCAAATCATTTCACAAGGCGGATGATTTCACCACCTCACCGCTGAGCCTCAGTCGGTGGACGATGACGCCCCCTGTGGCCAACAGCAGAAGCGCCGCGGCGACTGTAGCGCATACCAGGACCACATCTCTCTTGGTGTTGGCCGGCCGGTACGTCTGCTCGGCCCTCCCCAGCTCGCTCTCCACCCGGCAGGTGAGCTCGTCCTGCTGTTCGTATGGGACGGAGCTGTTCAGGAACGAACCCGCCGATGAGGTCTGAACCTGTAACGTCGTCGTTAACGGGCTCCCGGAGGCCGACAGCCAGGTGACGTTGGGCATCGGCTTGCCCTCCGCCACACACTCCAGCCTCTGGGGGGCGCTGCCGGTGATCAGTGACAGGCTCAGGATCGCGGGCCTCACTAACAACAGAAGAAGGAAAAAACCAACGGGGAAAGTTATGAGGTTGCGTTTGGGAACACAGAATTTTTCATGATAATTGCTAACTCGCTAACAAAATAGCTCTCAAGCCTTCACACAAATAACCACACCCCTCCATATGACCAAACAGGAAGTACACTCATAGAGTTGAGTCTTTTACCTTGTACCTTCAGCATCAGCGCTTCGCTCACCAGGTCTTTTCCATCCAGGGTCACTTTGCAGAAGTACGCGCCCTCAGACACCTTGTCATGTTTGATGCGAAGCTACGCCATCCCCTGGCGGAGGTCACCGTCCAATACGAAATCCGCCGTGCCAAGGCAGTGTAACGGCGAGGCCGATGAGTCGTTCCTCACTTCACATTGAAAAAATGCCTGGTTGTATTTTTTTCTGGCGATCCAGCTCACCTTGATGTTCCTGGCATTGGGATGAGTGAAGGAGCATCCCAGGATGGCTTCTTGTCCTCGTAACACGTTGACGTCAGAGACGTGCACGGTCAACGCGGACGATGGCGCACTTCCTACACCGAGATCAGACGTGGCAAAAGTTCACCAAATCTGTACTGGGGATCCATACTGTTAACTTTCCACGTCAACATGCTAATGTTGCTACCTGCATCCACGTGCTAATGGATTGAATTGAGCCTACATGTCAACATTCAAACATTGCTAACTGCTTCTTGGTCATCATGCTAATGCCAGCAACCAGTTTGGCAATATAAACAGGAAGTAGAACCGTTAAGACGATGGTCAAACCAATTGGAATGACGCACGACTCACCTGTGATCACCAGTAATAGAAGCACACACAAACTCATGTTGGAATGCACACACACACATTAGCACATGCGTATGGAATTGCATCAAGACACACCAATTCTGGGCCATCACAGCAGTTGAGGAAGGAAACGAGTCACAGGACGCTGACAAGATAATCTCTCACACACACACACACACACACACATGCTCAAATAGTCAATATGAATAGCTTTTTACAATTTTTGTTGCATGTGCGAGAATTTGGGGGCATTCTGAAGTCATGTTTTTGTTTTGGTTAGCTTTTGGTTCCATTTTCTTCATGTTCTATACAAAAGAAGAATCTATTATTGGCCTATAGTGCAGGCACATTGTAACTTCCTCTGACATTCTTTGTATCTATGTTCCTTTTTTCACATAGACAAGAAAAACTTCCTCAAAATAAAACCCACTGTCACACTGGAAAAACACACCCACACTTGTCCATCATGGATGTGTTGCTCTGCGTGTCGTTGTTGTTTGCTGCTGATGGAGGTGAGCTGAGGCACTTCACTTCAGTGTGTTGCCATCATTTCTCTTGTAACCATTACTATGTGTTCTTCCCCACAGTGTGGAGTTCTGAAGAAGGTGTGTGGGCGGTCCACGTGCAAGCAGAGGTGCGGGCCCTGGCGGGCCACCCGGTGGTGCTGCCGTGCACCTTCAGCCACCCGGCGCATTCCCATCATGCCTCGGTGCAGGTGCGTTGGCGTCTGGGTGGAGGTCAGAGTGTCACCATCCTCTACCGCTGCACCGGTAAAGTCCCCGTGTGCGAGCCCGGGCCCCACCAGGACCCGCGGTACCGTTTGGAGGGTGACCCCAGCCAGCACGATCTGTCCCTGCGTATCAACGGCGCCGCCCTAGGTGACAGTGGACGCTATTATTGTGGTTTGGAGGTGGAGGGAAGGGATCACAAGAGCGTGGAGGACAACCTGGGGACCCGGCTGAGGGTAGAGGGTAAGTCCTGAACAAGAGGGTCCACTTCATGAAGAAGGTGTCCCTCACGTTTGTGTCTTCCGCTATAGCGGCACCCATCATCCTGTCCCTGAAAGCGGAAGCCGATCAGGACTCGAGCTACACGGCCCAATGCAAAGTGACAGGCTCACCGCCGCCCGACATCCAGTGGCTAGGACCCGAGCACCCGCTGGAAGGTTCTACGGCCGACCCACCGAGTTTGACTGGAGACCTCATCGTGAGCCGGCTGCAAGGTGTGGAACCCGGATGGCAGGTGACGTGCTCTGCCTCCAACCCCCACGGGAAAGACAAAGCCACCCTCTACTTACTTCCCCATCCAGCACCTCTGCCCAAAGATGGAGTGCCCCCTTATATTCTGCTGCTGCTGATTCTTTCTCTGGGGTCAAAGGTCATCATGCTGCTGGGGATTGGAGTGTGGCTGGTGCCTGGAGTGGGCCTCTGGTGGAAGTGACCACGCCCGTGTGCCGCCACACCCGTGAGCCCCACCTTGACCATTTAGATTTTAGAATGGTGTTCAATAAAGTTTTGATGCTGTGTTTGCTGCCACCTCCTGCTCACTTGATTCATTACTACTTTATTTTCAAGAAGCCGCATCGACCAAAGAATGTCAAGATCTGTCACAGTTGGTTTCCTTGTTTTAATGTTGTCAAAAAGTCAAACACTATGACACTATGTTATCAATAGCATGATCTTACAGCAGTAGAGCTAACTCAAGTGTTAGTTAGCCACACTCGACATTTGCTATGCTCAATCTACTGCATGGTAAAGAGTTGTGGTTCTCGGTAGCAGATGGGATAGACATCTTGACAACAGTCCTCATGGCTCCAACCAAAGTCCTGATTTGGCTCTAGATTAATGATTCCACAATGACCCCCGTGAGTGTCCTCGGGCTTGTCCCCCTGCCAGTTGCTGACTGTAAACGGCACCCTGTCAATCCAGTACCAGGCGCCAGTCAATGTGCTGCGACGCAAGCCGATCCAAGCCCGCCTCGGGACGCTATCCCCGGTATACCCCTGCCGGACTCTGACCTGCACTTGTTCCAAGAGTTGAAGAGAGGACAAGCTGACCAAACGGAGATTCCGGTCTCTGCAGAACTTGATCGACTCCTGCCAGCCCAGAGCCTCGGAACCGATTTCCCAAACGTCAGGCGACAAGACGCAGCCTCTGTAATCTAGTGCAGAGAAGCGTATGAGACTTTAAATGGTTTATGTTAGTGCTAATGCTGTTCACACCTGAGGTTTGACTGATGGCGGGCGCCGGGTTCCCAAAAAGGACGCCCCCCTTTTGTCCTATATAGTAGACGGCCATCTTGTCCGAGGTGTGCCAGATGGCGCTGTCCAGGCTGAGCGTTACCACCGCGGAGACATAGTCTGTCCCCGTAAGCGTTAGCCAGGTGGAGTCTTCCAGTGGGCTGCTCCCTACACGGACCCCCGTGGCCAGGTCCTTGTGGACCAGAATGGCAGCAAAGTTATACACGTCCGGTATGGCATTGACCACGTAGCATGAGGCCAACTCCGACTGAGGGATGAGTGGCAGGAGCAGGCCGGGCCGGTAGAGGACGGCGATACCCGAGAGCTCCAACAGAGGCCAGCCTGGGTACAAGGAGTCCACCGAGGAAGCGTCCTCCTGAGGCAACGGTATACATTATAGTCAGGAGTGTAGATCTACACATGTACTTCAACTTGGGTAAAGAGTATGTAGGTTCAGGGGGTACCTGGGACAAAAGGAGAGCAGTTTGGTCTGAGGCTTGGGACAGCAGCGGTGGGACCAAGAAGGCCATCTTGCCATGTGGTTTGGGGTTTAGTGTGACGTAGAGCATGGAGCAGGCGCAGTTTAGTGTGGCGGCACACGGGTGCCCGAAGAGAACCGCCACCGGGTGCTTCGCCCTCACCACCCTCCAGACCTCATCGGCGTCCAGCCAAAACTGAGCGGCGTGGTGAGGCTCCAGCTCCACTTCCTTGGTAATGTTGTCTCCTTCCAGGATGACTGTGTTGACTTTCTCCGCATTGACCACAATGAGCCTGAAGGGGACAAACTCAGTCGTGTAGGCGCTGACCACATCAGGGGTTTGGGTGGTGTTCTGGTTTTCGGGAACCCGCGGGACGAGGTACTCAGTGCCAAGCGCGTCCACGGGAAGAACTCGAGCACTCTGCACGCTGCCCGCCTTGACGCTGACAACCTGGACGGTGACCTGGCGGGTGCTGCTCACCCGAAGAACCTTGTCAGAAACATTCTCTCGCCCGAGCTCAGAGTTTCCATAGGAGAAGAAGCGCCGCGTCTGTGCCTTGGCCAGAATCTCCGTGTGGGTTTGTTGACGGATCGCCACCGTGACTTTTGTGTTATCATGCAAAGCCGTCACATGCAGCTGGTTGTGAGGTTCCTCAGGGTAAAAGTAGGCAATGTTTTCTGGAAAGACCACCAAGAAGTTGGAACCAGAGGTGCATCCTGGAAACAGAGCCCGAGGCACAAGCAAACTATGGCTTGAGAATCAAATCAACACATTATTTCACATGGAGGCGTTGCCATTGCAGCGCATTGCCCTAAAGGATGTGTTTGAACTCACTTGTTTCTGGCGCCCTCTTCAGCAGAAAAAGCAGTACTGCAAAATACAGGTGGCCCTTAGCCAGCATCCTGAGCCAAAACAATCACTTTCAGTGATACATTTGCTACTAAGTGGGTTTGTTTTGTGCTAATCTTTTTTTTTTTTTCATTATTTTTTTTTTGCAATCCATTCACAATGAATTATACTTGCATTTTTGCTGTCTGTGTGCCGGCTTTGTTTGTCCCGATTCTTTTTCTTGAATGAAGCTAATATGCTAACAAGTAGCACAGGAAAGGGACATAAAGACATTGCAGAAATGAAATGCCAGAACTAGATTTCAAACCCTGGAGCTTGTAACTAATGATTACTTCACAATACTGCACTCATTAATAGTCATTTTGCTATCACATGTTCCCTTTCATATTAGTTTGATATTTGAAACTTCCTGTTTAAAAAGCTCCAAGAGCCAGATTGTGGTCTTACCTTCTCTTTAGCCGTGTCGTCTGTGCCTCTCTTACAGAGATGCGTGTACGTTTGTCAGTCAAAGTGGGGTATTTGCATGGTATCTAGGTTGAGGCAACATTCAAGGCGGCTTAAAGCATCTTCTGATGCTGACAACTATTTCAAGTGACTATGAAGCTAATATTGTAGTTTTCCACTAACATATTCACGTGCAGAGGTCACGTCTCGCCGCCGTGAGACTTGATCTTTGAAGCCGAGCCGGTTATTGTGTGCTTTGTTGCCGTGTTATGATGAAGATCAAGTGAAGCAGCTTTGTGCACACAACAATGGTGCGTGCATGCAGATATAATCAGTAAGGCAGCAGGGGGGGCATTAAAAATGAAGGTGCTAATCATAGATAAGCACTTCAAACCGCGCTGATTGTTGATTTTAGGACTTTGGGGGGGGGGGGCACAATGTGAGTACATTCAACATTTTCTTCCATTCATTGGGATTGGGGGTTAGCAAATCTGGCTCACAGTTCTGAGGTTCTGAGTTCGAATCTAGGCCGCGGTTTCGGTTTTTTTTGCTTATATGTTCTCACGTGGGCCCTGACCTTTGTATTGTATATTTATGTATATTTGTCGAGTGGCAATTTAAAAAAAAAAAAGTCTCTGCACAGATGTACAGTAGTGACAACAATCAATGCCCAAAGCTAATACGTATATGAGATTAAATGAAAAAAAACATTTTCACTGTAATTACAGTTTGGTTTTGTTATCTACACATAATAATCACTTTTAGTTAGTTTTCAGTTCATTTTCGTTCAGCTTTTATATTGTGAACGAAAAGAATAGGTTTAGGTCGATATTTCATTCGTTTTGATGAACTTTACTAAGGGAAACAAAATGGATGATCAGGGGGGCGTTTCTTGAACCTGCTCTCGATACAGACAGACAGACAGAAAGACAGACAGACAGTCAGTCCGTGAGGCTGCGAGGAGAAGAAGCAACGGGTGGACCTTAGTCACCTTTGATAGTGAAACTTTTAAAATGTCACAAGACGCGAGCGAGCAGATGAGACCGCTGCTAACATCGGTAAGTGAGTTGTTGCTACTTTTTTTTTTGCTCGTGCGGCGACGGCAAATTCTTCTTCATCCCGTCTAGTCGGGGAAATTTCAATGATCAACAACAAATTGACTGTGCTTAATTTGACTTCGTTTCCAGGAAGTGAACTCGGTAGTTCCGAAGTCGCACCAAAAAAACCTGCAAAGTTAAAAAGTTGCTTGAAAAAAAAAACGCTCGCACCCCGACTTTTAACGACATCTGTATTCACCTTGCATTCGGCTTGCACCATATCTACGTTATCGTCACGACGACGTGATTTCGATCATTTGGTTTTTACCCCTGCTGAAGCGTCTGATATATATATATAAATATATAAATATATAGAAATAGATTTTTAACCTAAGGTGACAAAAGTAGAACATGTGACGGATGTTTCTATTCTTTCGTGGACCACCGCTGTTGTTTACAAGTTCCTTCCATTCATCCTTGCAGAAGAAGGATGTTGTCCATCATTTACAACCTCAATGTTTTTTGTATCATGGCCCCGGTTTTATAAAAAGCCTCTTTGATCCAATTCTGATTGTTTTAACCTTGTGTGGACGTTTCAGGCGGAGGAAGCGCTGCTGGACCGAGGGAACACAAGCTCCACCCTTTTCACCAACTTTGAGGCGGAGGAGCTGGAGAGTGAGTGTCGGACGCTGGTGTTCTTCACATCCAGGATGAAACATTCATGTTTGTCGCTCAGGTCACAGGGAGCTGTACGTCGGCATTCACGTCCCTTTGGGCCGACGGCGCCACCGCCACCGGGGACACCGACACGAGCGGCGGAGGCAGCTTCGCCCGCATGAAAATGTCTGCGAGTCGCCTTCTTACGGTAAATGACTTTGCTAGTATGAAAACAATGACATTATGGAGAAGAAAAAAAAAGAAAAATTCTCTCCCGCTCTCTAGACACGCCGTCACAGCGGGTACAGTTCATCTTAGGCACGGAGGACGACGACGAGGAACATGTCCCGCATCAACTCTTCACCGAGCTGGACGAGCTGGCTCTCAGGAACGGAGAAGTCGTGGAGTGGAAGGAGACGGCAAGGCGAGCCCGCCGCCGCCGCCGCCGTCGCGCTGCTTTCTGTCAGCCATCTTGAAGGAGACCTCTCTTGTGTGTGTGTGGCCAGGTGGTTGAAGTTTGAGGAGGATGTGGAGGACGGCGGCGAGCGTTGGAGTAAACCTTACGTGGCCACCCTGTCCCTGCACAGCCTGTTTGAGTTGCGCTCGTGTATCATGAACGGCGCCGTGATACTCGATATGCGCGCCAACGGGATTGAGCAGATCGCAGGTCAGTGCACCATTTTGTTGTTGTCGTCCATGCACTCATGGCTCCACGAGGTGTTCTGAAGTTGCTCTCTATTCTAAAGCCAAATTGCAACACCTGAGTAGAACCTTTTGAGGAACCATTTGAGATGTTTTACAGACACGGTGATTGACACCATGCTGGCGTCCGGTCAGCTGGAAGATCACGTCCAAGACAAGGTGAGGGAAGCCATCTTAAAGCGCCACCACCATCAGAACGAGAAGAGGCTGAGCAAGCGCATCCCGCTGGTGCGATCCCTCGCTGACATGGGCAAGAAGCTTTCGGACCCTCATCTGCTGGAACACAATGGTGAGCGGTCGGAAAAGAAGACGGGACCGCTTGATGACGACCACCTAGAGTGATGTGAAGCTTCTTCCACTTCCAGCAGGTCTTCTAGCGTCCCCTCAGTCGGCTCCTGGGAACCTGAACGCCGCCGAGGGGGTGGGAGGTGACTTCAACTCCGGTAGTCGTGAAAACAGCGCGGTGGACTTCAGCAAGGTGAAAGACCTCTTTGCGCCAAAAAAGGATTCCCATGATCTATACGGTGACGTGTTCCCTTGCGTTTCAGGTGGACATGAACTTCATGAGAAAGATTCCAGCAGATGCCGAAGCCTCCAACGTGCTGGTGGGCGAAGTGGACTTCCTCGAGAAGCCCATCATTGCCTTCGTTCGCCTGTCTCCCGCCGTGCTCCTCTCTGGACTCACCCAGGTGCCCGTGCCCACCAGGTGAGCTCGCTCTCCTTCCAGGCGGATTGGGTAATTATGGTTCGTTATAGTTGACCAACCAATGTAAAATGTGACTTTGCACCTCTGCCGATCAGGTTCCTCTTCCTCCTGCTTGGTCCGTTCGGAAAAGGTCCGCAGTACCACGAGGTGGGGCGGTCCATGGCCACGCTGATGACGGACGAGGTGTGAGGTCAGAAGCTCACGTGACTTAGAAGCAGTCTTTAAAATGTTTGCGCGGCTATCCTCAAGATCTTCCACAACGTGGCCTACAAGGCCAAGGATCGCAAAGATCTGTTGGCAGGACTGGACGAGTTCCTGGATCAAGTGACCGTACTCCCGCCGGGCGAGTGGGATCCCAGCATTCGCATCGAACCGCCCAAGAACATCCCCTCTCAGGTTTGTGGACCCACAAGCTAAATGCTAATGCTAACAACGGCAACTGTTTTACTGATGTAGGTTGTGTTTGATAACAGAGTGAGAGATTTCAAATTGAGCAAGAGTACGGTTTGTCGTTTCAAACCAGGGTTCTGATTTCAAAGAAAGATTTCAATCCATCTGTTGGGGTTTCAAGTTAGCTAGGTGCTAATGCTAAAGCTAGCAACACCAAAATTGCATCCGCAGGAGAAGCGGAAGACGAACGGCTCCGTCCACACCTCGGGCATCATCAAGGAGGCGGAGCATGGCGTTGGCCCAGAGCTCCAGAGAACGGGAAGGTTAGCGCCTAGCCGTGTTAGCCACACGTGGCTAGCTCGCGTATAAAGTAGTTTTCACGTTTTTTTTCCACATACTCAATACTCCTAGAAAGGTTCAGTACTGACGAGTGACAAATTGTGTACATGTCAGGTTATTTGGAGGTCTGGTGGCGGACGTTAAGAGAAAGGCACCTTTTCTGCTCAGTGACCTGACAGATGGCCTCAGCCTGCAGTGTTTGGCATCCGTCCTCTTCCTCTACTGCGCCTGCATGTCTCCCGTCATCACATTCGGAGGCCTGCTAGGAGAAGCCACCCAAGGAAACATTGTAAGAAGCGTAAATCGCAAGGTCCATCGAAGGCTTTGCAGGTGGTGACATCATCATTCCCAGGCGTCCTTTGTGTGCGTCTGTCGCAGAGCGCCATTGAATCCCTGTTCGGAGCGTCCCTGACGGGCGTGACCTACTCTTTGTTTGCGGGTCAACCTCTCACCATTCTGGGCAGCACAGGGCCCGTTCTGGTCTTTGAGAAGATCCTCTTCAAGTTCTGCTGGTGAGTCAGGTCCTGGTGATTTTTTTTGACAAGTAAATTGGGTTTATTGGTGATTGTTTATGCTCTCAACGATACCAGGCTAGCCGTTGCTCAGTTCTTGTTGCTCGGCAGATGATTGATCCACTTCCATTCTAGAAGGGATTAGGACGGACGGATATACGCTGAGTAAATTGAAAGTTTGAGTTTTTAAAGGCGACCCTTCTCCGCTAGGGGGAGTCCTGGCGCCATTAGAAACTATTCTCCGTTGTAGGTCAGGACGCTAAACCCGATCCGATTTTTGTGGCAGGATAATGATAAAAATATTGCCCCTGAACACAGAAGATCACCTTGAAAGTATTTTTATTGACCATTTGGTGAGTCTTCCAAGATGCTTACTGGGCGAAGAGCAGGAATCCACTGAAGGTGCTGTGGTGGTTGCTGTTGTCCCAGATTTGCGTGTTGTGCCAGAGAGTCAGCGAAAGCTTATCGCCCTTTTCCAGCAGCAGGGTGGCGCCGTTAGACGCCGTGTCGCTGCCCTCGCCGGACACCTGCTCGTGGGCGATGAGCTGGATCTGGGCGTCGTTCTTGTAAAGCACGGCGCTCATGGGGAAGTCGGCGGGGGCGTTGGCGGTGAAGCGGATGTAGTAGACGCCGCGTACGGGTGCCGTGAAATAACCTGGGGGAGGTAAGCAAGCAAGAAGAACCAGTGGCAGGGCATTCATAATTGATGCCCCCCTCCTCAAAGAAAAAAACCTGATAGCGGCAAAGCAGTACTTTTGTCTAAATGAAACTCCTCAGCTGTCCTCAACAGCAAAATTCCACAAAATGGCAAAAGGCTGCTTCTTTTGTCAAAAAGAAACACTGACCTGTTTCCGGGTTGTACGCTTCACCAATGTTGGTGAGGACGTCCTTGAAGAGAAGCTTCTTCATTCCCGACGTGGTCTTCTGGAGACCGTTACCCCCCAGAGACGCCGCAAACGCCACCTTTGGCACATCTGCAGTAAGGCGCAGTTATGACGCGATGTATTTCACAAAGCAGCACCAGCAAGTATTCGAAACTGACTTCTCATATTCCTCAGCTCCGTCTCGGTGCTCTCCATCCGTCCTTTGAGTTCTGCCGGCACGTGATGGATGATAAGTTCGACGCAATGCAAGTACGAGTTGAAAAAAACAAAACAAATTACCCGTGTTTTCCGTTTGGAGTTGCGTCATAGAAGCTTGAAGCCTTTTCATCTCCAACTCGACGTCAAACTCCTTCGGAGCTTCGTCGACCCTTTGGAGGCAGGGTGCAAAATCGAAAGCGGTTTCTTTTATTTTTCACAACATTTCACGTTTGAGACGGCTTTCCGTACAGCGGGAAAACCAGGAATCCGCTGAAGGTGCTGTGGTGATTGCTGTTGTCCCAGATTTGCGTGTTATGCCACAGCACCATCTTCAGCTTGTCGCCCTTCTCCAACAGCAGGGCGGCGCCGTTGGACGCCGTGTCGCTACCCTCACCCGACGGCTGCTCGTGGACGATGAGCTGGATCTGGGCGTCGTTCTTGTACAGCACGGCGCTCATGGTGAAGTCGGTGGGCGCGTTGGCGGTGAAGCGGATGTAGTAGACGCCGCGAACGGGCGCCGTGAACACGCCTAGATGACACGGACCGTGTTGTCGAGCACCGTAAGGTCTCGGGACGGCCATTACGCGGGCTTACCGGTCTCTGCGTTATAAGCCCCGCCGACGTTGGTCAGGACGTCCCTGTAAATGAGATCTCTGTTTCCCGCCGTCGTCTTCTGGCCGCCGTTTCCCCCCAGAGAGGCGGCAAATGCAATCTTTGGACTTTCTGTTGGAGTGAGGGTTGACGTTTGGGCGGATGTGAAAATGGCTACGCTTTGACACCGGGCTCACCTCGGACTGCGTTCAGCTCCTTCTCGGCCCTCTCCAGACGCTGCATCATGGCTGTTTCCACGGAGACACACAAGTCACATTTGGCAGACTAAGTAGCTCAGCTTACTTGACCAACTCGTTCGCGCCGGCGTCACCTCGTCTGTCGGCCTTCAGGTCCTCCATAGCCGCCCGGATGCCGTCAATCTCGGCCCGGCGGTCCGGCTGGGAGGTCGGGCCGCACCGCGCGACCGCCACCGTTAGCAAAAGCACCAGTGCGACACCTGCAAACATGACGGCGGAGTACAGATGAGACGCCGGCGTCTGGTTACTTTTATACTGGGATGGCGGCGGTGACCTTGAACCCGTCAATATTGGCTCTGATAAGAGACAAACGTATGCTTGCGTCTGTCCCAACTTACATACACACCAAGATGCCATCGGGACATGTGACATATCGATGCGGCGGGCAGGGCAGGGGTCCGTTTGAACTTTGACGTGAAGGTTAACGCTCGCTCATCGATCTGACACAGCAAACATAGCCGAATGAACTTCAGGATGCTCGAGCGCGTGTTGCACGCTCAATGCAGTGCGAAAAGGGGCTGAACAAGATTTTATTATTCCATTTCCCCTCATTTTTATTTGATTTATTTTGGACTTTTTATTGTATTCATTTTTGTTTGATTTATTCATTTGTATATTTTTCATGATATTTTTATTTCATTCTTCTTTTATGATGACAATTCTTCCAAATGTCCTCCTCAGTGACTACGGCCTGAGCTACTTGTCCCTGCGGACCAGCATCGGACTCTGGACCGCCCTCCTGTGCCTGCTGCTGGTGGCCACCGACGCCAGCTCCTTAGTCTGCTACATCACGCGCTTCACCGAGGAGGCCTTTGCCGCCCTCATCTGCTTCATCTTCATCTACGAAGCCCTGGAGAAACTTCTGCACCTGGGGCACATCTACCCGGTCAACACCGCCAACCATCTGGACAATCTGACCTTCTACACGTATGTCGGACATCCTGGCTAAGCTGTCGTTTTATTTGAAGGCAGCTATGGATCTCTATCGTGAGCTTGAACTCGCTTGGCAGTTGAAGTTCTCGACCCGACTTTTTGCGCTCGCAGGTGCGAATGTTCTCAACCCGCCAACGCCTCGACCGAAACGCATCAGATTTGGAGGAACCGGGGCTACAACTCGTCGGCGAGCATCCCGTGGGAGCAGCTGAGTGTGAAGGTGACGCAAATCCTCCGGAACATCTCGTCTCGTCAGAAACGGGAGAGCCCCGGCCGAGCTTCTCTTTCTTTTGCAGCGCTGTCAGAGTTTGCGCGGTGAATTCACGGGCTCGGCTTGCGCCCGCGACGGACCCTTCGTCCCCGACGTCCTTTTCTGGTCCGTCATTCTCTTCTTCACAACCTTCTTATTATCGACATTCCTCAAAGACTTCAAGAACAAGAGATTCTTTCCCACCAAGGTGGGTTTCACTTCCTGTCATCTATCACACACAAGATTCAAAAGTGAAATGTTCCCAACAATCAAGAAGAGTCCCGTGACCTCCGTTGAACTTCTGTTCCATCATTTGCACGGCATGCAGGTGCGATCCACCATCAGTGACTTTGCTGTCTTCCTGACCATCATGTTCATGGTTCTGATGGATTATCTGGTGGGAATTCCATCTCCCAAACTCAGTGTCCCGGACCGTTTCCAGGTACATTTCCAAACCGAGGCGGATCTTGGGATGAACGCGGGAATGTCACACTTTCTGCATTTCCTGTGTTGTGTCTCAGCCCACCTCCGATAATCGCGGTTGGCTCATCTCGCCGCTGGGTCCCAACCCCTGGTGGACGCTGCTGGCTGCCGCCATTCCCGCCTTGCTCTGCACCATCCTTATCTTCATGGACCAGCAGATCACCGCCGTCATCGTCAACAGGAAGGAAAACAAGCTGACGGTGGGGCCCGTGTTACTTGAATAAATGCAGTTCAGTCGGAATATAAAATTAAAAAAACAAACCTTCGCATGAGGCTAATCAATAGCATTAGCTAGGTAGCTAGCATACAACGCTTTGACTTAATGAACGTTTTGAATCTTTGCTTCACCCCAGAAAGGCTGCGGCTACCATCTGGACCTGCTGGTGGTGTCCCTGATGATAGCCGTGTGCTCCATCATGGGCCTACCGTGGTTCGTGGCGGCCACTGTTCTCTCCATCACCCACGTCAACAGCCTGAAGCTGGAGTCGACCTGCGCGGCCCCGGGCGAGCAGCCCAAGTTTCTGGGCGTCCGGGAACAGCGCGTCACCGGCCTGATGATCTTCCTCCTCATGGGCTGCTCGGTCTTCATGACGTCTGTCCTTAAGGTGAGCTCGCGATTCCTTTCCTCAGCTGTTTTTTTTTTTTAAACGTTCACGTTTCCTTGACGGCAGTTCATCCCGATGCCCGTCCTGTACGGCGTCTTCCTCTACATGGGCGTGTCCTCGCTCAAAGACATTCAGGTACGTGTCTTTGTTAACTACAAAAACAGGCTAAGTCTCTCTCTCGTTGGTCTTGCGTAGCTCTTCGACCGCATCCAACTGTTCGCCATGGCGGCTAAGCACCAGCCGGACCTGATCTACCTTCGCTACGTTCCGCTGAGGAAGGTCCACGCCTTCACCGCCGTGCAGCTCTCCTGCCTGATCGCCCTGTGGCTCATCAAAACCTCCGCCGCCGCCGTCGTCTTCCCCATGATGGTTAGATGAAGGCCGGGTCGCGCCCTAGCATCACGCCGCCATTTCACGTTGCGCTCCGCAGGTTCTGGCGCTGGTGTTCATCCGGAAGCTTCTGGACTTTGGCTTCAGCAAACGAGAGCTGACTTGGCTGGATGACCTCATACCCGAAAGTAAGAAGAAAGACGATGACAAGAAGAAGAAGAAGAAGAAGAGGGAGATGGAAGTGAGCACACAGCGTGTGACTATGTGAGCGTACCGTGTTACCTTACCACATGACCTTCATGTAAATAGAACATGACTTGCAGGGGGCGGTGGACAACTCTGCGTTCGATGATGACGCAATAGTCGTCGAGATCCCTGTGAAAAGTGTGAAACCATGGTGAATCAGAAGCATCGTGTGTGTGTATGTGTGTGTCATCACCACATATATCCTTAAACGTGTGTCCGTGGGTAGGTCAGACCCGTCTGAGGTGAACATCTCGCGTGAGATGGATAAAAGTGGCTTCTGTAAATCTCGCTCCGTGACGGCGGACGCCAACAAAGCTCTGAAGCCAATCGGCAGGTCAGCTGATGATGTCATTGAAGATGTTGTTCATGGACGTTATTGCCGACGGCATGGAATTATAAAACTGTGTAATTAAGAGACAACAAAAAAGCAGCACCAGCAATATTAAGCTAACCATAGCACTATAAACAAGCCAATGTTAGTCTACTTAGTCTCTTTTTCTCGTTGTCTTTACCCTCCAGTCAGGAGCCTGTGCCGTTTGAAGAGGACCAAAGAGTTGCAGACGTTGAGACGGCACTATGACCCGCAGGGTTATGTCAACACCACTAAAGAGTGCTACCATGCCTCCTGAGTCAAAGGCCAACAGGACTAGGACTTGGCTTCTCAACCATAGTGTTGCTCGTTTTTATCATTTTATTATGATGACATACTTACATATTATTATATACACACAGCTGTTAGTCTTAACTGCAAGCAAAAAAAAAAGTGATTTTGGCACCCGTGGATTGTCATATTTGTGGATTTTGTTTTTTATTATATTGTTATTTTTCCACATTTTGAGAGGGGGCTGGAATGGTCACCTTTTCCAGATTCTTTTGTCTTTTTTAAAGTTAATGAGTACTGCACTCACGTCATGTAATGTCAAACTTTCTCAGTGGCTCAAGTTATATGTCATGCACAGTTATTATTGTGAGAATAATTTGTGTGATAAACATTTCCCATTTAGTGTCAATCGTATCTACAATGATCCGAGAGCGATACTTTTGTTTTGAAAGCAGACCTATGTCATTTCCTGTTTCTACTTCCGCCTACATCTTTTAGGTTCATTAACATTTCATTCGTTAAAAATAAATATTAATCGCAACATAATGTATCATGTATGTTCTTTAGACAACTATTCAGCTTTTTTATTTGTACTTGGAGTTCGCCGTAATTACATATCACAGGGCGGCTACCGAGTGACGTTTCACTCTGACCCGGAAGCACAACAACAGCTGCTCGACGCCGTTTCTTCGCTTTCTATCGCTAGTTTCCGCAGAGGATTCCCTTCTTACCTTCTTTTCTCATTCTGACTGGCTTTAATAAAAGAACTCCACTACATCAGCCGCAGGTAAAACGACTTTCCCCCACAACTTCCTGCCATTTTTACACGGATGCTTTAGCTGTTTGGTTAGCCGGCGAGCTAACGGGACGCTAACGTGATGTCATATGACGGCTCTTTAAAATTTAAACACTGTAACGTATGTGGAAATATCGCTTCTAATTACCTCAGTATAAAAACAACAAGAACAACAAGCGTTAGAATAGGAAATGCAGGATTAACATGATAAGTCACATGACGACGTCAGACGGTAAACAGTAAAAGAGTTACACCAGTAAATTGCATGAACTATTGCCTTTTATGAAAGGTTCCCAAACTGGTTTAAATTCGATAAGTGTTTTGTTACGACCATCAGTTTAC
Source organism: Syngnathus leptorhynchus (assembly GCF_054491065.1). Taxonomy (NCBI): domain Eukaryota; kingdom Metazoa; phylum Chordata; class Actinopteri; order Syngnathiformes; family Syngnathidae; genus Syngnathus; species Syngnathus leptorhynchus. The sequence continues at coordinate 1,097,378 of NC_141202.1, read as the reverse complement.
TTCTACTCCCGGCAGAGGCGATGGGCAACCAGCTGGCGGGTATCGCCCCATCACAGATCTTGTCAGTGGACAGCTACTTCTCCGACATCCATGATCACGAGTACGACAAGAGCCTGGGCAGCACGCGCTTCTTCAAGGTGGCGCGCGCCAAGCACCGCGAGGGCATGCTGGTGGTCAAGGTGTTTGCAATCCAAGACCCCTCACTGCCGCTCACCAGCTACAAACAGGAGCTGGAGGAGCTGAAGATCCGCCTGCACTCGTGCCACAACTGCTTGCCCTTCCAGAAGACCTCGCTGACGGAGAAGGCCGCTATCCTCTTTCGCCAGTACGTGCGCGACAACCTGTACGACCGCATCAGCACGCGGCCGTTCCTCAACAACGTGGAAAAGCGCTGGCTGGCCTTCCAAATCCTCACCGCCGTGGACCAGGCGCACAAGGCCGGCGTGCGCCACGGCGACATCAAGACGGAGAACGTGATGGTGACCAGCTGGAACTGGGTGCTGCTCAGCGACTTCGCCAGCTTCAAGCCAACCTACCTTCCCGAAGACAATCCTGCCGACTTCAACTATTTCTTTGACACCTCCCGCCGTCGCACCTGCTACATTGCGCCGGAGCGCTTTGTGGACGGCAGCATGTTTGCCGCCGAGAGCGACCAGAACACGCCGCTGGTGGACCTGAGCAGCAGCAACCAGAGGAGCAGGGGCGAGCTCAAGCAGGCCATGGACATTTTCTCTGCAGGTGGGCCTGAAAGCTTTGCTCATTCTCAAACAGGTCACGTGACAAAAAAGAAGGGTCGCGACACAACGTGAAAGAATTTGCGCCAGCGATGCTGTGGGGCGGATGCCGTGAAATGTTATTTGAAGGCAGCATATTTGCTCAGGTTGCGTGATCGCCGAGCTGTTCACCGAGGGCGTCCCGCTCTTCGATTTGTCCCAGCTGCTTGCGTACCGCAAAGGACACTTTCAGACGGAGCAGGTTCTGGAGAAGATCGAGGACGGCAGCATCCGAGAGCTGGTGAGGCCCGCGTTTGACACGGAAACCCGGATCTCAATCGCGCCTTCTCTGATGTCTCTCAGGTGGCCCAGATGGTCCAGCGAGAACCCCAGCGGCGCTCGTCGGCCGAGGACTACTTGAAGCAGCAGCGAGGAAAAGCCTTCCCAGACATCTTCTACACCTTCCTGCTGCCTTACATGGCGCAGTTCGCCAAAGACACTTTCCAGTCGGCCGACGAGAGAGTCCTCGTAATACGCAAAGACTTGGACAACATCTTGCACAACCTCCGAGGTGAGCGCGTCGTGAAAACGCAGCTTCCTTCCATTAGTGCCAAATGTTCTCTGGCAAATCTCACACTGGCAAATCCTTGACGCAGGCTCTCCGAGTTCCTCCCAGGACGCTGGCGACGGCACGGTGAGCGCCAAGGAGCAGCAAGGCCTGATGGTGCTGGCGTCGGTCATCACTTCCTGCCTGCAGACGCTGCATTCGTGCGACTCCAAGCTGGCGGCGCTGGAGCTGATCCTCCACCTGGCGCCGCGTCTGGGCGTGGACATCCTGTTGGACCGCATCACGCCCTACCTGCTGCACTTCTGCAACGACCCGGTGCCGCGCGTGCGGGCCCAGGCCGTGCGCACTCTCACCAAGGTGCTGGCGCTGGTCAAGGAGGTGCCACGCAATGACGTGAATATCTACCCGGAGTACATCCTGCCGGGCCTCGCCCACCTGGCGCAGGATAACGCCACCATCGTCAGATTGGCCTACGCCGGTGAGGCGGCTACCGCGTTTTCAACCCAATTGTGTCCATCCAGTTGGCGACGAATCTTTTTTGGGTCGTTGTCAGAGAACGTGGCGCACCTGGCAGAGAGCGCCCTCCGCTTCCTGGAGTTGGTGCAGGAGAACAACTTAAGCGCGGAGCACGACGCCAACGGCGAGGAGGCGGAGGAAACGCTTCACCCCAACGATAATTACGACTCAGGTCGGTGGAGGAAAAAAAAAACGATCAGGTGCTCTGAGATTTGAATCGATTGGAACGGCCCGGAATGCGCAGAGCTGCAGGCGCTCCACGAGATGGTGCAGCAGAAGGTGGTGACGCTGCTGAGCGACTCTGAGAACGTGGTGAAGCAGTCGCTGATGGAGAACGGCATCACGCGACTCTGCGTCTTCTTCGGACGGCAGAAGGCCAACGACGTGCTGCTCTCGCACATGATCACCTTCCTCAACGACAAGAACGACTGGCACCTGCGCGGCGCCTTCTTCGACAGCATCGTCGGTGAGTGACGCGGACCTCGGAGTTTGAGGCGGCCGGCCGACTCCGAGAGGTCAACTGTGGCTGTGTTTGCGCGCGCGCGGAGGAGTGGCAGCGTACGTCGGCTGGCAGAGCTCGGCCATCTTGAAGCCGCTCCTCCAGCAGGGCCTGAGTGACACGGAGGAGTTTGTCATCTACAAAGCGCTCAACGCGCTGACGTGCATGTGCCAGCTGGGCCTGCTGCAGAAGCCTCACATCTACGAGTTTGTCGCCGACGTCGGTAAGTTCACGTCGAACAACGTTTCGTCGTCCTGGCGCCTCAGCTCAATTATTTATTTGCTTCCCGGCCCCAGCTCCGTTCCTTTGCCACCCCAACCTATGGATTCGCTACGGCGCGGTGGGCTTCATCACGGTGGTCGCTCAGCACCTCAACTTAGCCGACGTCTACTGCAAGCTGATGCCGCACCTCAATCCCTTCGTCACGCAGCCCATCATTCAGGTGAGCGCCGCCGCCTCGTCCCGCTCGTCCCGGCCGGCTCACGCCCGCCGACCGCATCCTCAGATCGACAAGGAGCTGGTCCTGCTGAGCGTCCTGAAGGAGCCGCTGAGCCGCTCCGTCTTTGACTACACGCTGCGCTCCAAAGACATCGCTAGCCTCTTCCGCCACCTGCTGCTGCGGCAGAAGAAGCGCGCCGGGTCCATCCCGGAGTGCCCGCCTCCCGAGGACCCCGCCATCGCTCAGCTACTTAAGAAGCTACTCTCGCAGGTGAACACGCCAAATTAAGCACAATGCCACGCCGCGACTTCAAATAAAAACGGAGCAACTCGTAGTTTGAAAGTTTCTGTCGTCGGGCCGGGCAATGACAGGGAATGACAGAGGCGGAGGAAGACAAGCTGCTGGCGCTCCGAGACTTCATGCTCAAGTCCAACAAGGCCAAAGCCAACATGGGGGAGCAGATACATCTGGGGGAGGCCACCCAGACCGGCGTGGTCGACCTCGCCGTGCTGGGCATCACCGGACGCCAGGTGGACTTGGCCAAGCCCAAAGGCGAGGTGGAGGACAAGCGAGGTGAGTTTCCAGTTCATATTTGCGCATATTTGTCATGGATAAAACATCCGTTTTGAATTTTGGCAGGGGACAGCGTGTTGTTTGTTTGAGTGAACGCTGGCGCGGCGTACTTGCTGCAGCTGCTCTCCGGTCAATTTTTTTTAAAAACGTTTTTGCTTTGTTTTTTCTGCAGATGTTTCTTTGCTTTGATACTTTTTTCCCTTTGAATTGTGTATGCTATTTTCTGTTTGTACGGCCATCTTGAGTGCCTTGAATAAAATGTATTATTATTATTATGATTTTAAAAGGCCCAAAACTAAACAATCGAACATTCAAACGTTTAGAAAAGGTGACGTGAATATTTGTCTCTCGCAGCGAGGAAGCACACCAAGCAGGACTCCATCATGAACGAGGAGTGGAAGAGCATGTTTGGCTCTCAGGAGCCTGCTTCCACCGCTGCCACCACGCAGCCAAACACGGTATGGCTGCACCAATGGTCGTTTTTCCCTTGTAAAATGAGCAACAACAAAAAAAAGAGCCGAGCGATGAATCCTTCGCTTCTTGTGCCCCGGAGGTGCCCGACGGTCCGGCGAGTCAATCCCGAAAGAACGCGCCGGCGCCGGCCGTGGCCGTGCAGCAGTCGGTGACGGGTGGCCTGGCCTACCAGCGCCGCCTCAACACCTGCAAGGCGGAGCTGCAGCAGCTGGTGCAGCAAAAGCGCGACCAGTGCTGCGCCGAGCGCATGGCCAAGCAGATGATGGAGAGCGCCGAGTGGGAGAGTCGCCCGCCGCCGCCCGGTAGTAAACGCCCGCACTTCTGCTCACGGCATCTGAGCTCAGCTAAATAAAAAAAAAAAATGTTCAGGGTGGCACCCGAAAGGATTGCTGGTGGCCCACCTCCACGAGCACAAAACGGCCGTCAACCGCATCCGAGTGTCGGACGAGCACGCCATCTTCGCCACGGCGTCCAACGACGGCACGGTCAAAGTGTGGGACAGTCAGAAGATGGAGGGCAAGACCACCACCACCAGGTCGGTGCTGACGTACTCGCGCATCGGCGGCCACGCCAAGACGCTGACCTTCTGCCAGGGCTCGCATTACTTGGCCGTGGCGTCCGACAACGGCGCCATCCAGCTGCTGGCGGTCGAAGCCAGCAAACCGCCAAAATCGCCCAAAGTGCAACCCTTTCAGACTAGGTGAGACGTCAATGAGTTCATATTCATTCGATGATGAATATATATTAAAAAAAAAAAATCCCCGCAGGTCTCTGGATCTGAAGGAGGACGGCTGCGCGGTGGACATGCACCATTTTAACTCTGGCGCTCAGTCCGTGCTGGCGTACGCCACGGTCAACGGCTCGCTGGTGGGCTGGGATCTTCGCTCCAACTCCAACGCCTGGACGCTTCGCCACGACCTCCGCTTGGGACTCATCACTTCCTTCAGCGTGGACATGCACCAATGCTGGCTCTGCCTCGGTGAGCGCGCGGAGCGGCGTCTTCTGGACGCCACCCGAGCCAGCGTCTTCTGGACGCCACCTGAGCGAGCGTCCCCTTCCTCCGCAGGTACGAGCAGCGGCACCATGGCCTGCTGGGATATGCGCTTCCAGCTGCCCATCTCCAACCACACGCATCCGGCACGCGCACGCATCCGCCGCCTGCTCATGCACCCGCTCTACCAGTCGTCGGTCATCGCCGGTAAGCTGACCCTCTCGCTTCCTCGTTGACTTCCTGGTGGTGTGACTAGCTCGCTCGCTCGCAGCCGTGCAGGGCAACAACGAGGTGTCCATGTGGGACATGGAGACAGGGGATCGGAAGTTCACGCTGTGGGCCAGCTCGGCCCCGCCCCTGTCAGAGTCGCAGGTGAGAAGCACAAAAATATCCATCCGTCCGTCCGTCTTCTGATTCTTCTCGTGCTCTCCGTCCCGCGTGGCAGCCCTCACCTCACAGCGTGCACGGGATCTACTGCAGTCCGGCCGACGGCAATCCTCTGCTGCTCACCGCCGGTTCCGACATGAGGATCAGGTGCGACAAAGGAACGAACAATGCCAAATTGTTTTACGGCCCAAAGTGAATGACGCCGTGACAGGTTCTGGGATCTGGCGTACCCGGAGAGATCCTACATCGTGGCGGGCGGCGCCAACGATTCGCTGCACTGCCCCTCCGTCATGTACAGCAGGAAGATCATCGAAGGCACGGAAGTGGTGCAGGTAAGCCGAGCTGCGCATGCCGTGCGGGATGTTTCTCAGAGTACACCGGTGAAACACACACACAATTGTTCATCCATCCGTCCACACGGCAGGAGATCCACAGCAAGCAGAAGAGCGGCGCCGCTGAGGACTCGCCGCGACGGGGACCCGAGTCGCTGCCCGCGGGACACCACGACATCATCACCGATATCGCCACCTTCCAGACCACGCAAGGATTCATCGTTACCTCGTCCAGGGATGGGATCATCAAAGTGTGGAAGTGACGCACACACACACACACACACGCGCAACGCACTCGAATAGGCTCACTCACATCAATGCTAGCTGGTTTCTATGGAAACACGCAAAGACTTCCTGTAATTAATTACCTGTCGTGCCGAGCTCATATTGGCTTATGACGATGAAATGAGAAAAACCTTGATGTCACTGTGATGTCATCTTGTACATATTGAGTTTTATAGTTTGATCCATGTCATGCTGAACAAGTCATGTGACCTATGCGTGTTCAATAAATCCTGACATCAGAGTTTATTAGCATGTTTAATTCATTTTTTATGGATGCAAAATGATGGATTCACTGTAATCCTTATCGATACAATTATATTAAGTTTGGCCTCTCTTTGTGGTGGAAAATTCTGAATTTGCTGGAATGGTTTGAAATCCAAAGGTGGCATACTTCCAAAAAATATGAACGGATGTTGAGATACCTAAACGATAACAATCGAGGTTTCAAGTTGAAAAGAGTCACGTGGGTCCGCGGCGCCCCTTCAGGCCACGCAGGCACCCTGGCAGGCCTCCAGGGTGCTAAAGCGGTTCTCGTTTCCGCCGCATCCGCCGTACCAGAAGCGCTGACACTTCTGCTCCTCGCTGTCGTAGAACCACATCATGGCGTAACCCTGGCAGTCCCCAGCATCCATGGGCAGCAGGCAGGCGTCTGCCGAGAAGCACGCGGGGGAGGGGGGGCGTCACGCATTGGCTTCTTCGTGCGAGCGTTTGGGACTTTTACCCGTGGCGCTGGCGTCGGTCGATCGCGGCATCGGCGTGTCCTCGTCTGTTACGGTTAACGTGAGCGAGAAACGCAGCCGTAAGTCAAAGTAGCGAGCCACGGATAAGGCGTTTTTGTGCCCATTCGTCACCTTCTGGGCTCAGCATGTGGACGACGTCAGTCTGTCCGGTTTGTTCTTGCAACTGCTCTCCCCGCGGCTGGTCAGCAAACTCCTGCACGTACCCTTGACTGGACACCAGAGCGCTCACATGACCGACATGATGATGACCACCATAATGATGATTAAAAAGGCCTTACCCGCCGTCAGTGAGGATCTGCCCACCGTCTCCACCCGTCTGTTGGCAGATCTGCTTCAAAGATGGCGGCGGGTGTGCGATGAGGCCCTCTGTGGCACACAGTTGCTCAGAAAGACCAACATAGACAATACAAAGAACGTCTGACACGTATCGGTCTCACTGTCTAGCGCGGCCATGAAGATCCTGAAGAACCGCCGCGCGTAGTCCCGTTCTTCCTGGTGAAGCCGTCCCAAGTGCAGCAGATGCTGCTGCAAGGGCTCGCTGGCCACGGTCTCCACCTGCTCACGGTCGTAGCGCTCGCCCACCGTCACCACGAACAGCGCCACCCCCTGGCACTTGGCCTTCATGGCGGCGGCACGCAACACTTTGCGATCCTCGGACGCCGACCTGGTGCCCACCACCACCAGCATCACCTTCCTCCTGCGGCCGTGGGCGGCCGTCGTCGTTTCCTTCAGGCCGAGGTTCAGGGCGTGCCCCAGGGAGGAGGATCCGCCCTCTTGGCGCATGTTACTCAGCAGGTGAGACCTCATAAGCCGCCCGTCCTGGTAAGCCTGCAGGCCAAACTCCAACTTGGTGCCGCGGGCGCCGCTCTGCTGCACCACGGCCACACGGGCGCGAGTGTCGGCCTGGCCCGGCCGGGGGCTGACGGCCAGTTGCTCCACCACGGAGGCCAAAAGCTCCTGAGCGCCGGCGTACTCGTCGGTCTGCATCTCGCGCGAGCCGTCCACAACCATCACCACGTCCGCCTCCACTTCTTGCGGCGCCGGCGTCTCCTGGATGAACGTGCACTCCTGTCCGCGTCGGCACGGGTCTGCGCCCGTGGAAAAACCCTTCAGCTACCGTCTTACGCTAGTGTCCAAACATCTGCTTACCGTAACAAATGGCGCAGTTCTTCACTTTCCTCAGGTCGGCTGCGGCGTCCCTCCCCAGCACGGTGAAGATGGACTTTCCGGTGTCGTCCAGCTGCAAGACAATGTGAATGACGGATGATAGGTCCACACCAACAGTGAGTAACTGATGATAGGTCCCCACACACACACAAAATCTGCGACTAAGTGGGAATTGCAAAAGCTGAAAGTAATTGACAACTTCTCCAAAACGTTACTTCAACATAGTCCCTTGACAACAAAACACCTAATTTTCACTCTGAGGTCAAACTTGCCTCCATGGCACGGCTGAGGACAGGGGCGTTCCTCAAGGAGATGACGGCGGGCACCACGTTGAGGGCGCGGCACTCCATGACGGCCGTCACTACGTCGTTGACGTCCTGCGACGGCCCGCTTGAGAAAAACACGGCCACCTTCCTCATCATGACGCCCGAGCGGACGCGCTTCAGCACGTTGCGCGCCACGAAGCGCATGGCGGCGCCCAGTTGCCGCTTGTTGGACGTGCGCTCCAGCGCCACGTTCCTCACGGCGTCCATCAGCGACGCCTTGCGTCGGTAGTCGTGGAAGCGGATCAGGTACTTGGTGTGGGCGCTGTACGCCACCACGGCCACGCGGGCTCCCGTGGGGCAGTTGCTCTCGGCCACCGTAATATCCTCCAGGAGGGACAGCAGGGCCGAGCGCTGGCGCTCGAACGCCGCGGGCGTTACGTCGTCGGACATGTCCAGCGCCACCACCAGCTCCGTGGGGAGAGCGGGGCAGGAGCCCAGGTCTGAACGGACAGCAACGACGAGAGCACGAGGTGAAAAATGGCTCATTTGTAATTGTGTTGAGTATTTCATTCGTTCATTTAAGCATGCAGTCATTGGAACTCATTCATTCATTGATTTGGACATTATTGTTGGTTAATTGGCTCACTCACTCACTCACTCACTCACTCACTCACTCACTCACTCACTCACTCACTCACTCACTCACTCACTCACTCACTCACTCACCCACCCACCCACTCGGGTTTCATTGATTGGCTCATCCAATCATTCATTGTTCCCAATTGAAAAAACCAAATGGCCACCACAACTTAAAGATTGAAACTCAGGCAGGAAGTGACACGTCCGTACCTGCGGAGCAAGCTGAAAAAGAGCACAAAACACAAAGCCAAAGCTGATTGGATGACACCGGGACAGTGGGTGTGGCCTCGGCTAGCCTATACTGGACTCACCGCAGTTGTCTCGGATGAATGTGATCAGCTCGCACTCCTACGGAGCCATCGATACAAGACACTTCAATCAAAAGAAAAACCCGGCGAAAGAATAAACGCGACCCTTACCGTCTTCCCTCTGCTTCCAGGGAGACCTCGTGGGCCCTGTGTGTTCCAAAGAAAGGCATGGTCATTCATGGATTTCTTGATTTCTCTCATTCATCCACCCTCACCTTGTGTCCCTCATAACCCGGCTCTCCAGGTTGACCAATGTCCCCTGTGCGACCCGAGTTACCCTGCAAAGTAAAACCACAGAAAACTCTGTAAGTTTTTTTTATTTCAATTTTACTTTACTTTTGATGATTTGATCAATTCATGTCATTTTGTCACATGGTTGTGAAGATTGCAAAAGACATTTCTCCGCCTTGAGCTATGTGCATCCAAGCTGCAAATGTACGCGCCAGCTTATGTGTTGACTCACCCCGCGACCTTGGTTGCCTTTGCTCCCCGGTAGACCTTTAGGACCCCCCAGGCCGTTCTCACCCTAAGAGCAAAAAAGTGGGTGTGGCCGCTCAGCATTTCATCAGGTGTCTGTTCACCTTCAAAGACTCTTGAACGCACTGCACTCACCACTAAACCGGGGTAACCGGGGAAGCCCGTATCTCCCTACACACACAAAGAAGTGTGCATTAACAGACACACAACTTGAGCTCAACATGGTTTAGCCAAGGTGTGTGTAATCTTGCGGCAATGTCGTCTGCTCACCTTGATCCCTTTAGGTCCAGCCGGTCCGTATCCGTCTCTGCCGTCCTGACCCTGTCGGCGGTATCAACAGTTTACATGACGAGTACACAAAGAACAGCTGTACTCTTGACGCATGATGACATACGTAAACACCCATGTACAATCACACACACGTCATTTGACTGTATAATTGGTTTCTCGCTAAAGTGGGAAACACCCTGGACTCTTTATGTCATCCGATGGGATTTATTGAAAGTAGATGCTAAGGAAGTTAGCATGCGTAGAAACACATACCGGCGGACCCCGTGGTCCTGGCGTGCCCTGCACCCCTCGCACGCCTGGATCTCCAGGTTGGCCCTTGAATGACAAACGTTGTCGTTACCACGGTGATGTCACATGACGTCAACACGAAGCTGTCACTCGCCTTCTGACCATTACCACCGCGTCTTCCCGTGGAGCCTGCTAATCCTGGTGAGCCCGCCCGCCCCTGCAGGAAAACCACAAGAATGTTTCAGTGCACACTTTGATGGCATGGCACTGTCGCCATGGTTCGGATGCATTGCTTACCTGTGGCCCAGGAAGTCCAGGGATCCCTCTTGGTCCAGGCTGACCTCTGACCCCTCTGGGGCCCTAAACGTGCAACGAGAATCAGTCAAAAATATTCACGTTTTTAGCGCTGATAACACTTCCTGTTAGTTACTCACCTGAGGACCTGAAGCACCAGGACTTCCTGACAGGCCAGGATCTCCGGAAGCTCCGGCAGCACCCTGGGGGAGCACAAACATGTACACAAATATGCGTACACGCGATTGTCAGTAAAGCAGTAAAGCAGATAATGGGCTTCTGATATTCTGGGTGATCTCCCACCTTTTCCCCGAGGGGTCCTCGTCTTCCGTCGGGACCCTGACGCACAACACGTACGCACATTCAGCGTGAGAGGAAGTAAGATGGTGACAACAGAACAACAACAACAACAACAACAAAAATCTCACAGGATTCCCCTGGACGCCACCTTCTCCGGCCCTCCCGTCTGGTCCTGGTTCTCCCTGGACACAAGCGGGTGGCAGGAAATAAGGGAGGATGCTGGGAACTTAGGAAGCAAGAAAGGAGAAATGGCTGACCGGCAAACCAGGATTTCCCACGTCTCCCTTGGGTCCCGGCGCAGTGTTTTCCCGTCCGGGTTCTCCCTGACACGACACAAGAAGGCATGTCACGTGACCAGCAGGCTGAGTAGTCTTTGCGAGGAGAGGCTCAACTCACCGGATCTCCTCTCAGGCCTCGCTGTCCCTTGAGTCCCGCCTCCCCTCGGATACCGGGAATGCCCTGAGGAATGGACAAATGTCAGGAGTTCAGAGGTCCACACGGTTGTGGGTCAATCCCACACGCAACAAAACTACACTGACACCCTCTGACTCTGTATACTTTACCGGATCTCCGCGATGTCCTCGCTCTCCTCGACGACCATCTTGTCCTGACGCGCCCTGCGCTCACAAAGAACCTTCATCACATTGATGAATATAATGATGATGAAGTCGATGAGGACACCCGAGCGCTAACCTGATCTCCGTTGACGCCATCCAGTCCGACTTCTCCATCCTCGCCCTGTGAAAAACAATCACGTGACATCCATCAAAGAGAACTTCCTGCTGAAGGAAGGAAGACGTCGTGCCGTGAATGTCACTCACCCGATTACCTCGCAGGCCTCGGTAGCCCTGAGCACGAAACAAACAGAAGATGTCGGCATGTAAGCGTCGTGTGACGTGACGGACGCATCCGCGTGCAGTTAAGTACCTTGGCTCCTCGGAGTCCGGGGCAACCCTGAACACCCTGAGGTCCACTGAGTCCGGGAATACCGCGGTCACCCTGAAACAAATCCACACCACGGCAGAACCCTCAGCGCCACAAGTAAGGATACAAGAAAGGAGGGAGGCAAGGTTGGACAAAGAAAAGAAGGGAGAAACTAAGATATGTAAGTGCACTCACAGGTAGGCCCTCTTCTCCAGGGAATCCGGGGAAACCTCTTTGTCCCGACACGCCCTAAACGACAAACCACATCGCATGAAGACCACGATAATGATGACGATAATGACGACAAAGACTGCGGTCACGACCACGCTTTAACCTTTGACCCCAGGGAACCCCGAGATCCGCCGATGCCTTCGTGTCCCGAACATTTGCACGTGACGTTGCAGCACTCACGATTGGACACCGTCTCCTGTCGCAACACACGGTGACAGAGTAGCGTTAGCGAGCCGTGGCATATAGCTCCGCCCCCTTCTCCTCAACTCACAATCTGCTTGAGTACGGTGCTGCCCACGCTGTGCATGCCGACGCTGAGCGGGTCTTTGTAGCCGAACCCTCGGCCGAACTCCAACATTTGCAGCTGCGCCAGGTCCGGCGCCCCCTCCAGGCCAACCATCAGCAGCGCGTTCACACCTGCAGCAACACCATTGTATTACCTCCGCGTAGCACAGGACAAAAACACGTCTCGATCTTCTTTTTTCTGACCAGACTTTCGCAGCAGCTCGGACTCATACTCCAGTGTCATCACGTCTTCATCTAGTCCGTCTGAGAAGATGACGAGAACCTGAAGGCGGGCAATATCGGAGCATCAGCGACTTTATTTTCTCTCAAGTCACCTCATGTGACTAGAGTCCCCCATCTCTAGTTTAAGTACACGAAACCTCCGCAAGACTGAAACATGTGACTTACCTTCACACCACCTTTAGAGTCGTCCTTAAACTTCTGCCCGAAGGACTTGAGCATGGCGCTGTTGAGGCGCGTGGGAACGTTCAAATTCCAACTCATGACCTTGCTCACAACGTCATTGTTGGGGTCGTAATCGTTGAACTTGAAGTCGTAGAGGGTTCGTCCGTCCTGGCCCACCACCCTGTATCCGATTTTGGTCTCGATGGGGTCGGTGCCGGTGCAGCACAAGCGTTGGGTGGAGAAGGCGTAATGGATGATGTCGGGCAAGAAGGTCCTGAGCTTGTTATGGCCACTGACCAACATCTCACCCGGACGTCCGCTTCTTTGAGAAATGTCAAAGCCCATGGCAATGTCGATACTGCAGCCTGAAGCAAAAGCAAGATTTGAAAAATGCAAATGAGTAAGAATTGTGAATAAAAGAAGGGAAAAAGATGGAAGGAGAAGAAAAGCCTAAACAAGGAACGTACTTTCCAGCTCTTTGATCAGTTTGGATTTACAGATGGTTTTCACCACCTTTCGTCTGATCCCCTTCAAACTGTCAAAGTTTTCCACAGTGAAGAGTCTATCGTAGTTGCCTGCGATCTGCAGGAGCTGCATGTCGTGAACGTTACCCACGCCAATGGTAAACACCTCCACCCCGAGAGCCTTGAGGCGCTCGGCGGCCTCCTGCACCTCGTCCTGAGACTTGCCGTCCGTGATCAGCACCAAGTTCTGGGAGACACCGGCCAACCTGCGAGAGCCGTTGGCTTCTTCAAAGTGAGCCCCGATGGCATCCAGGGCGCGTCCAATCAGCTTTCCGCCGCCACGCTGGTTCATGCCCATGATGTGCTTGGTCACCGACTCATAAGTGAAGAACTGGTTCAGGTAGAACTCGTGCTGGAAAACGTTGCTGAATTGCGCCAGTCCGACCCGGACTAAATCCTGGCTGACTGCAAAGCTGGCTACAAGCTGTGCGGTGAAGTTCTTCATGACGGCGTAGTCCTGATCAGCGATGCTGTCCGACTGATCGAGCAGGAAGATTAGATCGGCTTTCTGCTTCTCGCAGGCTGCAAAAGCAAAGAGCAGATTCTTGAAGAAATTGTTGATGTCATCGACTGCTGACGAAAAGCTCTCCTACCTGGTTTCGTGTCATTGCAGAGAACAATCGAGATGTTCTTGTATAAAGTTTCCAGTGCGTCAAAATTGTCCACGTAGAAGACTCGGTTTGGGTCGTGACCTGCTATGATCAACAGCTGTTCCTTGTTGGCGTCCTCCACTCCGATACCAAAGACTTTGATCCCTTTGTCTCGGAGCGCCACGGACGGTCGATCCAGAATGTACGGATTGGTGGCGTTGCCGTCCGTGATCACCATCAGAATCTGAGGCACTTTGGACGCTGCCCGACCGCCGTGCTCGGCATTGAAGAACGGCAAGGTGTATTCCAAGGCCTCTCCCGTGTTGGTGTTCCCTGTGGAGGCCTGGAGCGCCGCTATTGCTTGGAGAACATCTCGCTTGGACTCGTATTGGTTGAGAGTAAAATGTAATTTGGGATCTGTGGAAAACAAAATGACTCCAAAGCGAGTGAGGTCTCTACCGACCGTAGTTTGGTTGACTATGGACGACATGAACTTTTGCATGCTTTTGAACTCTTTTGAGTCGATGGTCGTGGAGCGGTCCACCAAGAAGATGATGTCTGCTTTCTCAGTCTTCTTGCATTCTGGTGGAGGAGAAAAGAATGACCATTATTTCCTGAGAGAACCAGCAAACTGGACTAGAATAGTGCGAGTGTTAATGACCTCTGTCTGGATCACAGATCTCCAAAGCCACCTGACTCTCCAAGTCCTTCAAAGCATCAAAGTCCATTGCGGAATAGACTCGCTCTGGTGATCCGCTGATGTCCAGAAGCTGGGTAGTGTCGGCGTCCGTCACCCCGACGGCGTAGACCACCACGCCCTTTCGCCTGAGGGCGGCGGCAGGAAGTTTGACATCATCTTGAGATTCTCCGTCAGTCACTACCACCATCCTTTGCCTCACGCCAGGGCGTCCGCCTTGGGAAGCGTCAAAGTACGGCGATAAAGCCGCGATGGCTTCTCCCGTGTCTGTACCTCCTCCGATCTGTTGCATGCCATCGATGGCTCGCAACATTTGCTCTTTAGTAAAATAGCGGTCGAGGGGGAACACCAGCTGCCGGATACTGCTGAACTGCATGACGCCCAGGCGGACGTCGTTCTGCCCGATATTGGACTTGCTGACCACAGATTTCATGAAGTCCTTCATTTTTTCATAGTCCTGCGGGTAAATGCTTCCAGAGCTGTCAATCAAGAACAAGAGGTCTCCGGGTACGTCTTTACAAGCTGCAGAAACACAACGTGCAAGGTTAGTTCTTCTTTTCCCAACTTGTGCCCACAAAATCTTACCTTCATCGGTGCAGATGTCGGTGATTACGTCATCCTTGATGGGGTCGAGAGCGTCGAAGTTATTGACATAGAACGTCTTCTTCGGGTCACCGGATATCTCACCGAGTTGCGCCTGGTCGGCATTCTTCACTCCGATGGCATAGATGGTGACACCTCGCGCTCGTAGCTTCTCGGCGGGCACCTTGACCTTATCTGCGGATTTCCCATCGGTGATGACCATCAGGTATTTGGGCACCTTCTGACCTCGCGTGACCACGGCCCGATCAAACTGCGGACCCATGAACTCTAGCGCCCTTCCCGTTTCCGTCCCGCCCCCCACTTGCACGATGGCCTCCACCGCCTTCTCCAAGCTTTTTCTGTCCGCATAGGCCGTCAGATCAAATTCCAAGTTTGGCGCATCTGCGTACTTGGCGACGCCCATACGGACGTGTTGGGGTCCGATGCGGAAGGTGTTGATGAACTCGATGATAAACTTCTTCATGTCGTAAAAGTCACTAGGCTCGATGCTTCCGGAGTGGTCGATCAGGAAGAAGATGTCTGCTTCGTCGGTTTGCGTGCAGCCTGGAAGACAAATCGAACAGATTGGATTTGGATTGAACCGTTTGGACTCATTTATGGGGTGATTTTGTTGGTCAAGTGCAACCATGCTAACCTTCCTTGATGTTACTTCTTCTCACGTTAACGCTGACCGCTTCCCGCAGAATGTTGTGGCAAACGATTTCCTGGAGCTTCTGCTCCAGCACCCGCAGTTTGGAGAAACTGTCCACGATGAAAATGTGGTTGCTGGGCGGGTGGGACGCCATCTTGACCAGCTGGGCACGGTCGGCGTTTTTGACTCCGACCGTGTAGATTTTGACGCGTTCCCGACGGAGGGCCAGCGCAGCGTCGCTCACGTCGTCTTGGGACTTCCCGTCGGTGATTACCACCGCCACCTGCTGGATGCCTTTTTCTTTCCTGCTGCCTCTTTCCGTGGTGAACATGTGCTCTCGC
The DNA here is from genome assembly GCF_054491065.1 of Syngnathus leptorhynchus. Classification (NCBI taxonomy): domain Eukaryota; kingdom Metazoa; phylum Chordata; class Actinopteri; order Syngnathiformes; family Syngnathidae; genus Syngnathus; species Syngnathus leptorhynchus. The sequence goes on along the minus strand of NC_141202.1, from coordinate 1,081,660 downwards.
GTGAAATTGAGGGCGGCGCCTGTTTTAGTGCCGCCGCCGTGGTATGGCATGATTTTGATGAAACTAAGCAATTCGTTCTTGTCATCGAAGGTGTTGAGGTAGACCTGTGCTTTGGCTTTGCTACTGTACATGACGATTCCCACTCGCACCCTGGAAGGAGCCACGTCCAGGCCACTGATAACCGAGTGCAGGAACATGCGTACCAGTTGGAAATTTGGTGTTCCTATGCTTCCGGACTCATCGATGACGAAGACCACGTCCGCAAGTATGGCTCCTTTGCACTCTGTGGAAGAAGCAACAACAACAAAAAATGATCCTCCGTAAGGTTGCTCGTTTAAGGATTCCTTTTACCTCCGATAGGATTGGCCGGCAGCTTCTGGTCTTCAAAGGTAGTCTTCAGAGGGGGAAGGGGATTGACTGGGGCGGACTGGTAGACGATGGAAGGATCGAAGCCGACCCCTTCCGATTTTTGTAATGACGGAGCGAGACTCATAGTCACCACCTTGATGCCCTGGGCCTTGAGTAAGCGAGACTGCTTGTAGACCTGATCGTCGGACTCTTTCCCACTCAGAACAATCAGGAACTGTCGGAAGCCTTGTTCCGTTCGGCTTCCCGCCTGGCTGGTGAACAAATTTGAGCCGGCGTACTCCAAGGCCGCACCGAGGTTTCGCGGCTCGTCGGGCTGGAGTTTCCGTAGCCGGAAGCGGCGGACAGCGGCTCTGGTTTCCTCGTTGGTCTGGTGGGTATTCAAGCGGAACTCCACTTTGATCTCTTGGCCGTACTGAGCCAGGCCAAGGCGGTGCGCTGAGATTCCGAAGTTCATTTGGTTGGTCAGTCGGAGCAGGGAGGTTCGCGCCTCCTGGAACTCGGCTTGATTCAAGCCGCTGTCCACCAGGATGAAGATATCTGAAAACTTTTCGGACAAAGCTGGAAAAAAAATTTTGACGTGATTATGCACGACAGCGCGGAAGACAAATCATAATGTCTTTATCGAGAAGTCTGGGCGAAGTTGACGATCCCGTTAAAATGACCTCATCCCACCGACCCGCCCCCCTCCACACACATACTGTTTGTGTATGGGAGCTGAAAGTAATAATCCATTCTTGCCAAAAGCAGAAATCAGATATGCAGCTTATAGACTTTTATTATCGGCCTGGGAATTAATTTCTGTTGAAACATTCCACAACAGTAAATTCTACTCTTCAGCTGAATTGCCCTTCTGGTGTGTTTTGGCTGGCGTCACACATCCTTGCTAGCTTCTTCTGGTCTGGATTGTTGTGGAATGCAACAAAACGAAATGTTGCGTAACCGCCGTACAACATCCATTGTTCTTTGAGCTCGACATCGAGTCTTCATCAGCAATTCCAATTCCACGAGGTCAGCGGGTTATAATTAGCTATGTAAAGCTCTTGTAGCCCATAAAAAGAAACAAATGAGAAAAAGCAAGCGCTAACTTCTCACGCTGGAGCTTTCCATAGGTTTCGCCCCAACCCGGGAACCTCGATCCCGGTGCCCCTGCGGGTGCTTCTGGTACTCACCTTGCCTCTGGTTGTCCATGGTAGTGCACACGGTTTGCAGCAGACCGACACTCAGCCTCTGCAGAGCTTGGAAGCTGTCGATGTAGAATCGGAAGTTTTCGGTGGGTCGGTTGGCGATGGCGTCCAGCTCCACCAAGTTAGCTTGCCCCACTCCGATAGCAAAGACGATGACCCCGCGTTGTCTGAGGCGCCGAGCGGCCTCCGCCACGTCGTCTGTGGAGTCTCCGTCGGTGATGACCACTGCGATCTGAGGCACCTTCTGGTTGGCTCGGCTTCCGGCGCTTTCTGTGAAGAACTGCGTCCGAATGAAGTCCATGGCCTTGCCCGTCTCCGTGTCTCCCGTCCGGTAGGGGAACCGTTCCAGTTCGGCCAGCAGAGAGTTCTTGTCCATGTGATCTTTCAACAGGAACTCTTGATAAGGTTCGTCGGTGTATTGCGCCAAACCCACGCGCACTTTGTCGGGACCGATGTCGAAACCGGACACCACGGTTCGGAGAAACGTCCGCACCTGCTGGAAATTGGAAACGCCGATGCTGGAGGAGCCGTCCACCAGGAAGACCACGTCGGCCACCGTGGCTTTGGCACATTCTGAGAGAGAACAGAAGAAAATGAGCCTCCATCCATCCATCCATTTTTTTTTTTAAGTGACGCACACGAGCGAGCCAACGTTGGTGTCGACGCCACGTCGCTGTTTTCATTTCCACCGCGAGCTATGTGGCACGAGCCACGTTACCTTCAGACAACTGCAGAAGTTGTCGTTTGGCCTCCTCCACAGTGGTGCACAAGGTTTGGGCGATGCTCTGAGAAATCCCTTGAAGCGCGGCGAAGTCGGACACGCTGTAAACGAACTGACTGTGCGGTTGGCTGGCGATCTCCCTCAGCTGATCTTCGTCCGCGTCTTTAATCCCGATGGCGTACAAAAGGATTCCTTTCTTCTTCAGTTCCATTGCGTGAGAATCCACGTCATCTTGCGATTTCCCATCCGTGATGACCACGGCGATCTGGGGAACATTCTGCTTCATCCTGCTGCCGGCGTCTTCCACAAAATGCTGACTTAGCATAAAGTCCAGGCCTTGACCCGTGTGTGTGCCGCCGCCCATGTAGGGTAGCGTGCTGACAGATTGGAGGATGTCTTTCTTCTTCTCAAAAGTGTTGAGCAGGAACTCGGTTCTCGGCGAGTTGCTGTACTGGACCAGAGCCATGCGGACCCGGTCTGGGCCTACGTCAAAGCTGTTGACCAGCGTGGCCAAAAAGCGGCGGATCTTCTCAAAGTTCTCGGCGCCGATGCTCCACGACCCGTCCACCATGAAGACCAGGTCGGCCACGGCTTCTTGAGTGCACACTGACAACGGGCTCGGGTCACTACGCGGCCAATTTTGGACGGACGGCGGTGCCAGTCAGAGAGAGCCAGTGATTTTGCTAGCGTGGGGTGACGTGCTGTGTCGGCATTTATTTCATTGCATTACCACGGGTTCAAGATGAATATCAAGGAAATAAATGCTCAAAGAAGACAAATCCGCAGTGAGCGTCAGTGCAAAAGCGTGAAGAAGATCCAAGCTGCGCGGCCTTCAACTCTGGTGGAGTCTTATTTTCAATCTGCCGTTTGACGGAAATTTGTGAATGGCTCTTGTCGGTTGTCGAAGAGATTTGATGGAAAGGCTTCCCCTGGGATTGTCTGGAGAACCGAACGAGCCTTTTGGATTGAAAATCTTCAACAACTGAGAAGATTCCAGTCAGTGCGTAAAAGTTTGATTTGATTAGAAATTGGATGACTAATAGTGAGTAACTTGAGGAAAAGAAAACAAGTCCCCCGGGAGAGGCCAGAGAGAGAGAGCTGAGAGGATCCAGACACCAGAAAAAGGCACTCTTGTCAAAAGTGATATACAGAAGCAGAACTCCTTCTTGTAACTTCTTCCAAGTCAACACTTAGATAATTCAGAGGCTCCAAGATGACACTGAAGACATCATTTGTTTTTGGCCATTTCAAAAATGCGGAAAGCATTCATTCTTGTCAACTCTTACTATCTTTGCCGCATGGTAACATCTCAATTTTCCCACAATCAAATGATTGAGCAAAGATGATCATGGTGGAGGTGAAGCACGTGAAGCGTTAGTGCGTGAACAAGCGCAACACACACACATACACACACTGTGATGTTAGTCCATGTGATTTTCATTGTGAATGTGAGAAGGCTGCCAGATGGGCGCTATATACTCGTGTAAGTATGGCGGAATGCAGTGGGGTGAGGTCACCCACCCACCAACCCACCTGTCCTCTGTGCAGCGCCATCGTGGAAACAGGCGGCCGCCATGAGAACCAGGAGAAGTCTCCTCCCAGCTGCCATGACCATTTCTTTCTCCTGCAACGAGAAGGCGGTAAGCAGCCATCACGTCATCGGCAATATTTATGAAACAAACGCCAAGGTCGGTGGTCGCTTTGTCTACTGTCGTCCACCCTATTGAAGAAGAAGAAGAACAATAGCAATTATAATAATGGCATCCACCCCATTGAATATTAATATCGATAGGAATAATAATCATATGCTGTCTGACCACGTTGTGTTTCTTTTGCTACATTTGTAGAGAGGTTGGGTGTCGTTGCGCCGTTGTGGGACACAGACCATTGGATTCCCGGCCAATCAAAGCCTTTTATTTCCTAGACCTTACAATGTTCTCATTACATTCACGAGTTGGTTCGGATGAACAGAACAGAAGATGCCCGGAATAGTTTGTGTTTCACAAGAAGCCGTGGTGTTGTCATCGAGAATGAGCAGCTGTCTGCTATCACAAGAGGAACAATATGCTCATCTGTTTGTGTTTAAAATGGCGGCTGCGTTTCCTGCAGACTCCAGTCGCCCGTCGACCACATCAAGCGTCATATGGTGGAAGGCCTTCTTTGGAATGTCATGTGGATGACAGTTGTCAGAAGAAAGCCAAGCCAGATCAGTGTCACTTGATTGACTTATTGAAAAAAGTTCACTGCTGGTCAATCCTTTTTTGTGCTCTCACGTCGACTGGCGACCAGTCCCGGGTGTACCAAACTTCTCTGGGATGGGCTCCATCGACCATTTTTTTTTTTTTCTCTCTCACCATCTGGACTTAGAAAGAATTCCAATAAAGATCGCTGATGAGCTGTATTAATGATAGTTCTATTTACCAATGGAAGGATGTTGTTAGCATGCCAAAGAAAAAGAGGTGAGTGAGCCTTTGAAAGTTTAATGGTGCTTGTTGTATTCATTATAGTTGAGAGCTTACAGATGGGACTGAGACTTGTCTATAAATCACATTCACAGTGCTTGCTGGACTGTGTGTGTGTGTGTGTGTGTGTGTGTGTGTGTGTGTGTGTGTGTGTGTGTGTGTGTGTGTGTGTGTGATTGTGTGATTGTGTTGTGTACATTAAGGAGTGTATATAGGTTTGAAAGAAAGCCTGGGTGGAATCAACCCAAGAAATGGGGCCCCCCGCTAATGTGAAGCATGTGAAGGTAATCACAGCGAGACATTTTGACGTACTTTGTTTACATGGTGAGCTCAAGGACGCGCGAGAACACTGTAAAGCTGAAGGGGGGGGGGGGAGGCCCCCCCGATCCCATATCAGTGACATCATGTAAAAATAATGCAAGGCAGTCAAAGGGGTCAAAGGACACGGCAATGAAGCGGCAGAAAGTCTTCTCGTTATTGTTCCTGTTGTTTGCCATCCTGTCCTTCTTTATCATGTTCTTGTTCTATTTATTTTTGGGCTAATTATTGTTCCTGTTCTAGATCTACTTGTTGCCATTCCTGTTTTTTTTATGGTCTCTTGTGTCTTTTTTTTTACTATCTAGTTCTTTCACGTCCACCTGTTCCTATTCTGGTGATGTTCTTGTTATTTCTCTTGCTTTTGTTCCTGTTGCCGTTTTTCTTCATTTTTTTTTTTTCTTGTTCCTGTGTCTTTTCCCGCTCTGGCATTTGTTCCTGCTCTTTCTCTTGACTTGCCGTTGGTCTGGTTCCAACTCTTGTTCTTGTCGCTGTCCCTTGCTCCGTTCAGTTTTTCGATTCTTGTTCTTTCGTTTGTCTTCCTGATTTTTGTTCATGTTCACACGCACGTCCTTGTTTTGGTGTGTTGTCGTTGGTTCTTCAAAAGCTGGTAGTCGAGCAAACATAGTCATTCAAGCGGAGACTATTTGGAGTCGAACCAGCGGCAGAACAAAGCCAGCTGGAGCTAACTGGGACTTGGGCCCTAACGACAATCCAGAAGTCTGCAAAATGTCTGATTGTGGGGATTTTTTATTTTACACAGGAGAAGTCTCACAGCTGCGCTTGTCTGATTTAACCCTCCAGGAGACGCAGAACCGAGCTCGGACTGGGCCCACGCCAGATCCCCATCTGGACAACAGATGTGGTCTTGGCCACTTCCTCCATTTCTAATTTGACACCGAGCGCCACATTTTCATCCAGTTACTGACAATAAGGTAAAATGATTTATCCACACACACCAAAGTCATGCTGCACTTTGGCCCGGTTCTGATACTTCTGGACTTAAAATGGCAAATGAACTCAACTTCATACACATTACAGTCCAGAGCAGCCACAAATTCTGCAATCAATCTTCTTCTTGGGCCACAAAGCCCACTCCATCACAATAACTACATTATTACTAGGATTGCTATGACTACATGATTATTATAAATACAGTACAATAAAGTCCATGTCAAGCAAAAACAAATGTCTTGTAAATTCAAAACTCCACAAAGCCAAATGTCAATGACTAACAGAATGGTGGAGTCCATTAACTAAGATTTCAAAATCATGAAAAAGAAAGAAAATGTAAATCCTTCCGGAAGTGACTAATTGCTGTTGACGGTCGGCCGGGATGCGTCCGTACACGTTTCTTCCTCCCCGGCCCGCTTTTCCTTATTTGGTGAACTCGACGCCAACAAAGGGCACATTCCTACTCGGGCCTTCTGGACCTTCTCGATGAAACATCTTCAGGAAATTCCTCTTCTCTGGGTTTCGAGACACCAGACGGAATGTCGAGCTCAGACCAAGATTTCGCCAAAGACGCCGCATCTAAACACCGACCTCCCAAGTAATCGGACTTTTTTGGAGAATAATATTGATGTAAGGCTATCATTCTGTTTGGAGAACCTACAGGGTCAACGACATGTGAGCCAAAAGCAGGCTAACAAACTCATTTTTGGTCGCGGACCATGCCGAAGTTCTGCTTTCCCTTAAAACATCAAATAATTGGACACACAATTTGGGAAAGTTATCTTTTTTTTTTTTTTCCATCCGGTTTGGGTTATTGGCTCATTCACAAAACTAAACTTTATACACTCAGTGCCAAGGAGGTGTGTGCTCACTTTTGTCGGACATTCTTAGGGGCGGGGCCCGTTTCCGGTGCTGATTTTAATCTGACCTTTTGATTGCACATGTTGGAAACGTCTCATCGGCTTTGACTTTCTTCACGGTGTGGCGTGACCTCTGAACTCACCGCAAATGACCACACCCTCATAAATAGACGGGACGTACACATCATCGTGTATTATAAGCATACGATGTAGTCATTATGGGGCTTAGCTCAGCGTTTCTTTTTTGTTTTAGAAAATGCAAACTGTTGTTGTCATGTTTTGTCATCATGCGTCATGGCCTCCAGTGTGGAGGGTTAGCAGAAAACCATCTCATTATTTTCAGAATAACTCTCACATAGCACATAAATCACTCCTGCTGCCACAAAAAAAAAAAACTTGTATCCATCACATCATAGTTATTTTGTGGGTTTTTTTTTTTTCAAATGTCTAATTTATTATTATTTATTGCCTTAAGCATCGGTAGCTTCAAATAAAGTGACCCAATACGATACCTGCTATCGATATGTGCCCATCACTCATCTTAAACGTGTAAATGTTCAAGAACGGTCCAAATGAATGTGGCCCCAAGGTCGTACACCCTGATGTAGTGTATGTGAAATTTAAACGTGTTCAAGTGAAAACACATGAGCTGCAACGGCAGGAATTTACTGGCATCTGCTAGCCCAAACTATGGACGCTCACATCCCACAGAAAAAAAAGCTTGATTGTATGTTTCAGAATGGATTCTTCTGTTTGGAAGACTTTTCTTTGAAAAGTCTCCTTTCATTCAGATTAAAATGACATCACACCTCCTACATGATAAAACCAAAGATGAATCGATTCCATAAATTCAGTTCAGCGAGCATCAATGAGGAAGACCTTTTAAATATTGATGGATACAGTCAAACTACATCGATGCCAGAGATGGCGATCCAAAAAAAAAAAGTCCAACTCACAAACATCTGCAGGCGTGTGGGGGTCTGAAAGGCGGGGGCGCCATGCCAGAATCCCCTCCGCACACCCTTTTGGTCCCACTTCATCTGCTTTTAACTTTCATAACATTTCAAAATTGGCTGGAAGTTCATGTGAAAGAATGATCCTGCTCATATTTCCATTTGAAATGTCTTTCATTATAATCGACGTCAGGAAAACATGAACAAGTACATAGCACCTGACGGGATTTTCTCATTTCATTTCTAGGACCTTCATCCTTTTCATCATCATTGTCATCAGCACACGCACAAACACGTACACACATTTAAGTCTTGCAGAAAAAAGAGAAAAAAAAACGAGACACTTACAAGTCACAGCTCGGTCGTCCACTGCGCGCCAAATGCTGCGTTACCACGGCCTTGTAGGGAGGTGCAGTCCAAGTTCTACTGGCCACGCCCCTCAAAGAACACCCCTTCCTTCCTTCACACACACGTGAATGTGTTCATAAACTTAATACCTACTGAAAAGGGATGAAGAAAGGTTTTTCACAAACCTACATACCATTGAAGCATCCATAGACTAAATTTGTTTGCCAAAGTCCCAGATTTCATCAAAATGACTAATTCAGCTCAAAATGGCCGACAAAATGTTTTGTGGGTCATGTTATCAAAGCCCAATTTCATGTCCAGGGCTGAATCTTTCAAACTTTCCAATCTACACTACTGAGTGAGTTTTCTTTTTCAAAAATTCATGAATGTTGAGACCCTCTCCCCCCAAAAAAGATCATTTAATCATCCAATCATTGACTTGCCAGACTAACAATAAACACAATGATTACAAGAGCGCTTTCTTTCAACAGCCTGCTGCAAACATTCCTTTGCACGCACGCACGCTCACACTTTCACATCTGGGTGAAAGTTGTCCAGTCTGCGTCTTTCAAATTTACTACCAAATCTTTAGGATGAGATTGTCTTTGAAGGATGCCTGAAAATGACCAAATCTACAGGTGCTAAGGTGAATTTGAATAGGTTTGCGTGTTTCATACATTTATATGTGTGTAAGACTACAAAAATCGTTTTGATGTGTCTTTATTTTGCACATTTTTTAGTGTTATGGAGAAAGCCCTTCAAACAGCAATTTATTCGGCCTAAAATAGTGACGAGGAAGATAGAAATCCCTCCCATAAAGGGAAAAAGGGTGAAAAGTTGACATTTTCAATTTGTCAACAAAAATGTTCATCGTAGAAAGGCGTACCAGCCGCTCCTTGCGCCCTTTTATCAGCATCATCATTCATTCATTCATCAATCGCACACACGCACAACAGCCACGCCCCTTAAGGCTCCGTCGTTTTGCGACACTCATCTTAGCTTTACGGCAGCGTGAGAAGCCACACCAAACATGTGAAGAAACGGAGCGAAAAGAAGGAAAATAAAAATAAGATTCCAAGTGAGTTGATATTTCTACATTCACCACGATCACGCAAAATGTATCTCGGTCGCCAGCGTTGGTATGATGTTACTTTGGCGACCGTGTCGAGTGGAATTAGTTGATGCCTTGCCTGTGCTAACGCTAGCCTAGCCTCGAACGCTGGTTCGTCTGTAAATGAATATTGGATTTTTTATCTGTCAGATAATCGGAGAAATAATTATTTCTTTAAATACGTTTGTCTACGTTTGCAACGCGAGGTAATGAAAGCACAATATAGCTTTGGAGTCACTACATAAACCTGCTAGCAACAAATGTGTGGCACCCTTGTCATCAGTGCACCAAATGTTTTTGTTTTTTTTAAATGTACCATTCTAATTTTAGGTGAGTTGGTCCCGTGACAACAAGCAAAGACTCCACAACGATGTTACTATATGTAACTTTGAAACCTCTTGTAACCATCATATTGTACCGTAATGGATACATAGTGGTATCATTTAACAATAGCATAAAGCCTGTTTGACTCCAATTACAAGAGTACATTTGATTACGCTGGCGAGTATGTTATTAGAAATTCTTTGTGATGTAAAACAAGAACATTCAGTGGCAAAAATCCAACTTCTAAATGTTGTGCGTGTCTTTACAGATGGAGAACTACAGTAAGGTTCGCAGTACGGAGCAGCCGTCCGTGTGTCCGTTCAGCCTCGTCGACGATACGCCGGAGGTGCGCGTCAAAGAAGGCAGCAAGATCCGCAACCTGCTCCGTTACGCCCTGAGCCGCGTAGAGACCAAACCCCAGGCAGAAAAAGACGGTGAAGGCGAGGTGGACGAGGCTCCGCCTGGCCGCCCCCTCTGCCGCCAGCTGGTATTCACGGCGAGCGGCAAGGGCGTGTCAAAAGCCATCACGTGCGCCGAGGTGGTTAAGCGACGTGTCCGCGGCCTGCATCAGCTGACCTCGCTGGCCAGCACCACGCTGACGGATGTGTGGGAGCCCCTGGAGGCGGCCGTCGGGCTCGACAGCATCACCGTCAGCAGGAAGCTGCCCGTCATCTGGATTCTCCTCTCCAAGGACCCGCTGGACCACAAGCTGCCTGGGTACCAGGCGCCCGGACGCTGCGACAACCTTTGGACTCGTGATGAAAAGGAGGGGGCGGGGGCATACAAGAGGAAGCGGGGCGGAGGCCGAAGCGGGGACGGCAGAGGAAGAGGCGGAGGACGCTACACGGGAAGTCCTCAAGACTTGAGAGGACCCAGATGATAAAAAGCAGCAAGGGATGGATGTTTGGAAGAAGATTGCAAAGGGGTGGAAATTTTCCATAGGAAGTTAAGAGGAAGAATTTTGGAGCTGCATCGATGCCTTGATTTACAACTACTTTGTTTAAGAGTTTGAAAAGATTATGAACTGTAGCAAGGGATGTTTGGAAGAAGATTGCAAAGGGGTGGACATTTTCCATAGGAAGTTAAGAGGAAGAATTTTGGAGCTGCATCGATGCCTTGATTTACAACTACTTTGTTTATGAGTTTGATAGAATATGAACTGCAGCTTTTTTTTTTTTCCTTTCTTTGTGTATGAAGCCAAACATTTGATTCTGGTGAGCATTGGACACTCCAAAATTAAGGACGCTAAAATAGGCTTGATGTCAAGTGACTCATGTAAGTGTCGACCAGATGAAGCATTAAAGCGTTCCATCCAATTCATTGAAAAGAACATGCATGGCCAAATCCCTTATTTTCCTTTTAGCTCCAGTAATAGAACACACAGTTGAGTGCCACTCCTGGTTCGCGGGGTCCCTCTAGTGGTAGACAAAAGAATAAACCAATGTGACCTTTGAACTGCAGTTTTAGTGGCATCCTCTTGCCACCCTGGTGAGGAGAAGCGGTTTACAAAATGGATGGCGAGAAAATGACCAACGTGACGACTGATATGAACGTTTTCCCATTTTTATTCACACACGACATTTAAATAAATTAAAGGTGCAAACGTGCGTTGTATCAACAGCGTCACAGTGGATTTTGGTCTTCAAAATAAAAGATAGTTATATATACATGTGAGTTGTACATTGTATTGCCTTGACATTGTCCCCTCCTGTTGTAGATCAGGACCAGGGTCTCCACAAGCTCCCCTCCATGCTAGGCCTCTTTTGAGGCGTGGTGTTGAAAAGGATGACCTTGGAGGGACCCCCAATAGTCGGAGGGGACCAGGAGGCCCACGAAGAAGATGAGGAAGCTGAGGCTGAGTCAGCGAGACCCATGGCTTTGCTGTCGGAATGCAGAAAGTGGGCAGCCCTCTGCAGGCAGGAGGAGAAGCCATGTTGGTAAGAGTGAAGCACCTGCTTCACGTTTCCTTTCTTGACATCTTGCTGCAGGAAGTAGACGGTGTGCTCCAGGATCTCTGCTTTCTCCAACCTGCGCCCACCACCGGCTAACTGTCCAACAGAAGCAGGCAGCAGCGCACACACACACTTTTAGATACACACGCGCGCGCTTTCAAACACACTTTTTGAAGTAGGTTAAAAAAAAAAAATACATGACTATTCAATGATCAATATTTATATCATATTTCATAAAAATGTATTGTTTCATATAACTAAGCTGAACTGATGTAGTCTACTTGATGAAAAGAAAAGTTGAAGCGACTTTTGCATCACGGAAAGACCAAATGTAATTGCGTCTTTGGCGTACCGCTAGAGGGCGCCCGCGGAACCCCAATTTTTGAATCACTGTTCAAGCAAATCAAAAATGTCAGAACGTTTTAAAAGAGGGGTGAAAAATCAAAGTCAGATGAGCTGTGTAAAAAAAAAAAAAAAAAAAAAAAGCCAAAACTTTTAACCTTAGCGCTCATCATCATATATTTGTTGAAAACTACCCTTCAAGGACGAATGTACCTTTCAAGTACATATTAAGTCAAAGTCTGCTTTATTGTCAATTTCTTCACATGTCAAGACACACAGAGATCGAAATTACGGCGACATATATATTATATAAATATGTATTGTGTAATATGTAATACTAATAGAACTTTAGTTAGTACAAAAGTCTCATATGAAGGTTATATTTACTTGTGGTGTAAGCAAAAGAGTTTTGAGGTTCTCCAAGCTTCTGTTTATTCTTTCTCGTCGTCGTCTTTCCACCAGAGGTTTTAAGCTCTGTGGAAAACAAAACAGCATCAACATTTTTCCCGATTATGATCATCATGTTGCGCGCGCTAATCATGAGCAAAAGTCCACGTACCTTCTTATCTGTATTTGCATGCTCGCGATGCTGAGACATCATCATGACTGGAATCCAACAAGAGTGCAAGTTGAATGTGCTCCACGCGCTCCACGATACCTCCTATAAAAACTCAGCACAGGCTCCACCCACTTTCTCTCCACACTCGAATTGTGTGTCACATTCATCTACAAACAGTACTTTTCTTTATTTTTTTTAGGTGAAAATGTTCGACTTTGTCCTTTTATTTTCAAATACAGTCAATTATTTCCCATTGTATTTGTGAAAAATGATTGCACTTGCATAAAGGTGATCCGTATTCGGACTCGGCGCAGGTCGATACTGGACTCCATCTTCTATGATTTGTCTTATTCATTTATGATTTGTCGCATGTGCCAACAGGAGCCTCCGCTAATCCAAATCCACGGGCACGTGGACGTCAAAGCCATCCGACCCCCACTCAAGCGACACGCGCCCCCTGAGAGGTGAGACCAGCTCGTGTTGCATTAACATCTGTGAGCGGGGAGGGGGGGGGGGTCTTGTTGGCGTCAAGGCATCCGGCTTATACAACTTAAAGCTCGCTTGTGTGTGTGACAAAAAACACCTCCAAGAGGAAGCTAGTTCCAGAAAAAAATCAAACCACAAACGACACGGTTGTCTTTTGCGCATGTGAATTGAAAGCAAAGGTGTTTGCCAAACGCACACAAATACATGCCTATATTCACACATATATCTTTTATTTTATTTCCCCCCCCCCCCCCCCAAAAAAAAAAAATGCAACCGAAATCTGTGCGTAATGGTGATTTACGCGCATTATTTTGCATAACATGTAATCCCGTCCATGTGCTAGATTTGATTGGCAAACAAGACTTTATGCAAAGATCTAATCTATTATGAAACAATGTCAGAAGAAATGACTTCTTTTGGCCATGCACATCTCTTGCAAATGTATCCGAATATATTTTCGAGTGTCGAGCACATTTAGCTCTTTTTTTTTTTTGAACACGCGTGCATTGTTTGTCATGAATTTAGAAGCTTTCTCCGAATAAACGTCATTGCCGTCGCGTGCGAGCTTGCCTGCGTGGAACGGCGCGTGCGCGTCTTTTCAATTCAAGTGTGAATGAAGGAACGTGTGACCGAAGCCATTCCCGCACTTTGTTCACTCGCACCTCTTGCACGATGAGAAGCGACTGCTTTCCGTTCTCCCATCGTCACACCCACAATTGAACATTTGTCTCCACATGGGCTGTTTGCATATATTGTCACACAAATTCGAGGCCACCTTTAATATTCCAGTAGGCTTAAGCACCCTGCGGTCAGTCAGGTCTCTTCGCTTTCAAATAAAAAAAAAAAAAAAAAAACATTTCCGACCAACATTGTTTCAATATATGTTAGTGAATAATGAAAAGTATTAGTCTCACTAGTAATGTTTTAAGTGGTGCTAAAATGTTTGTTTAAATCAGCTTTTGCAGCAACTTTTATTTATTTATTTATTTATCTATTTATTTATTTATTTACTTATTTATTTTTTATTTGCGCATGTTGGGCTAATGATCCGTGACAACTTATTAGCCTTTGAACTATTTAAGAACACGTATTTGTGGAATGACTGAATATACGAATATTTATTTCACGGCATAATAATTCACAATTAAATGAATTCTGGGACCATTTGATGATTCCACTCCCAATTTGGCTGTTTGAATGATCTATGATGTATTAATTTCGGCATAAATAACCCTTGAAATGTGGCTTTGGTAGATTTGGCTAAGTAACACTTGATGTAAATGAGTAACACTTCATTTATGGCTTCCTGCACGAGAGGATTGAGAAGGGCCGCCGAGTGGCGTTCCCACGGGACACACACTTCCATTGTTGGCTTCTTTCCACAGAAGACGCGTTAGAACACGCACTCGACATTTACATCTGTGGGTGAAGTGTGTGTGAAGTTGCAAAAGCCCCTCCAGACTACTTTAACGATGTAGCCTAATCACATCCAGAAAAAAAAATCTTGGAACATTATAATTAAACCGAGGAACAGCATTTTTCTTTGGAATTTGCTTTCACAGCTGTGACCGTTTTTTTTTTAAATGAAATTTTGCGTGCGGAATTCAAAGCTCGTTTCACGTCAGATTTTTGAAAACAATAAATATTGGCGTGCACCTCAAAGGGGCCTGAACTTTATTTGTGGCCAATCAGAGGCGCTGACTCATATTTAACACAAGTTTGACTGTGATTGGTTCATTTTTAAATATGTTTTTAAAGTTCCTCTTGAAAATGTTTACATTTTATTAGTCTTGGAGTTTATTGAACACATTATTGTTAAAAAAAAAAAAAAGGTTTAACATGGTTCAATTTTTCAATATGGCACACCTGGCATTTGATAAGAAATACATGTTTTATACTGTATGGATAAAAGTATTCGTCCTGGTTAAAAGAAATGCTATCTGTCTGAATTTGAATGAAATGTGTTTATTTGACAAAAAAAAACAATAGAGGCTCACCATAGGGAGACATGGAGAATAAGTTAGTGTGCAAAATATACAAGTTATATATATTATCATGAGGAGGGAGGCGCAGAGGTTGTTTGTGACTCATGGCCCCCTTGTACGTTAAAGCAGCTGGAAATGAGATAGGACACTTGATTATGATCCACGCCCGGGTTGCTACGCTTCCGCTTCCGCTTCCGCGTGCGTGCGTGCGTGACGACTCACCTCTGAAGCGGACACGCGTCGGGCGCCAGCATCCAGCACCCATCCCAAGCAGCACTATATACACATCTATAGTGGGTGGAATGGTTCACATATATACACAGCAGCGTACAAACTATTTACATCATCAACTTGACAGATAATGTATACATGGGGGAC
The DNA here is from genome assembly GCF_054491065.1 of Syngnathus leptorhynchus. Lineage (NCBI taxonomy): Eukaryota > Metazoa > Chordata > Actinopteri > Syngnathiformes > Syngnathidae > Syngnathus > Syngnathus leptorhynchus. The sequence continues at coordinate 1,066,357 of NC_141202.1, read as the reverse complement.
AGGGGGAGTCAAAGTTCATCCTTTAGGGCCAGGGCCTCCACACGCTCTGGCTCAGAGAGGGCCCCTCGGCCGGGGGGCTCTCCATACACGTCCCCAGCCACTTTTGCCCCTGAGCGGGGGTTCTGGCGGGCTGAGCCGCCGCCACCGCCGCCGCCGCCGCTCGCCTGTGTCTCAGCAGGTGGAGGATGGAGGAAGTAGAGGAGGATGAAGTGGAAGAGGAGCGTTGGATGAAGGAGGCATCCAGGGCCAGCCACAGGCCTTTGCCCTCGGGCCCCAGGAAGTGGGCGGCCTTTTGCAGGCAGCTGTGGAAGCCTTCTTGAAAGGAGCATTGCTGTGGTTCTTTGCTGCTGTTGTTGTTGTTGTTGTGGAGGAACAGGACCGTGTGCTCCAAAATCTCCGTCTTCTCCACACGACGCTGGGCTGCACCCTGGAGCAACACACGTATGTTCTTTTATGATTGTTAATTTATGATCAGGCCTACGTATCGTCCTCACTGTGGTGGAAACTACAGCAGCTGCTTTTGGGCAACAACAACCAAAAAAATCACATTTACACTTCTGCATCATTTCAAGTCATGAAAGTGTGACCCATGTGAGATTTGAACCCAGAACCTTGCGACTGTGAGGCAGATGCGCCAATCACTAGGTCACCCGCTGCCATTTTTTTTGCCGAATGACGCTAACGTGCGTGTTTTTGAGCCATGAAAGAGCACGGAGAACATGCAAACTCCACACAGGAAGGAAGGAAGGCCTGAAACGAGATTTGAACCCAGAACAGTGAGGTCGACGTGCTAACCACTAGGTCACCGTGCCGCCCTCAATATGGTTCCAATTTGAGTTGTGATGTTGCCTTTTTACCTGCTCCACTTGTTGCGGCTCCTGCATCAACATGCTCCTCAAACGCTCCAGACTGTGGTTCATTCTTTCACGTCGACGCTTCTCGACTTGGGATTTGAGAAGCTGCAGAGGGAGAGTATACAAGAAAAAAAAAAAAGTAAATCTTTCATATACATGCCAAAGTACACTTTTCAAAACGAATATCCTGGTTGAAATATTGTATATGAAAAATACTGTCAGCTATTTCAAGTGCTACTTTACCTTTCTTTGGCGGATAGCATCGTCTGCTTCCTGCATGAGCTTCATGATTCAATCTTCTTCTGACTTTAGGAGTCTTCCTTCTGGTGTCCAAAAGTGGTCAGAAAAAGGATACAACTCAGCCTAGTTGCTGGTTTTATACTCTGTCCGCTCAAGCCCCGCCCACTTCCCAACAGCCAATCAATCACATGCCACCTTGACAGATTCAGCATTTCTGTGTCCTGCTGTCTCAGACTTTACTTTTGACTTTGATACTAGATGAATTGAGCTCCCTCTAACAATTCCCCACAATAAATCCGCTTAGTGGTTGTTAAAAAAAAACAACAACCCCACCTCAGCGCTCCAGTATGCAAAATAAATTCAGAGTTTCTTATAGCAAAGCAGCCGAAACGTCTCTCAATGCATCATTCAATACAAGTCAAATAAGATGAAGATATTTTCTACTTCTATGAATGATTGCACAAACGAATCATGACTAAGAGGCGTAGTGCAACGATTTGATTTTGCGTGCGCGTGCGGGCCAAATGAACATGAAGACGTTTGCATTCACACTTCCACAAATCCACGCGTGCCATCTCATCTGCATGCGTGCCGCGCAGCGCCGCGCCTCGCCGCGCCGCGTGCTGGCGCGCCAAGGTTTCCACGCGTGCATGTGAAAACCTTTTGAAGTGGAAGTGCGCTGCTGGTGGGAGGGAGAGCGACGCCACCTTATCAAAGAGCCCCCAAAGGTGTGACAGTGGGAGAGTGACCAGCAGACGTTTCTCGCCGTGGGGAGGTGTGACTGCTTCACACTTGAATCCAAACGACGTGCAATCATTTATTGAGGAGTGAAAATGGACGTAGACTGTTGATGCAGTAGCATCACATTGTTTTATAATACATCGCTTGAGTGGCAATTTCAAAACAAAACAAAAATGTTGGGCAGTTCCGTCTATACACATCATAAATAAAATAAATAAATAAATAGTCAATAAATATGCATGTACGTACATGAAATTTCGACGTATTTGCGATTTTCTTTCGTTATTGTAAATATTTGGTAACGGAACATTTAAATGGGAGCACCTGCCTGCTATACATCAAACGAGCAGAGGGTGGCGCCATTTAACTTGGAGAGTCATTTGACGCAGGCGACCGCTAACTGTGCTTTTTGTGAAAAAAAAAAAAAAGCGAGATCAAAACTAATCACAGTTTCAGAGCAATTCAGTGTGCTCGATATGATTTATTTTCCATTCCTTCAATTTTTGTCGCTGTTTTCCTCATTGCAAGGAGGGAAGGCGCCATTACGGCGTGCCTTAGCTCCATTCACAAACCGGACCATAACTGACAATTTGGAAAGTGTGACCTTTCCGCAGGCGTACCTAAAACTACCCGTGTTCGTCCATTCCGAGCTACCGCCGCTGGAGAAGCTCCACTTGTACCCGGTGAAAGCTAGCGGCCTCGAGTCTCTACCTAGGCCCGTCCGAGAGCGCCTGCTCCCTGGGCCAGCCATGCCACCAGGCCCGGCGGGTCATCGCACCGTGAGGACCTCGTGCAAAATGGACAAAATGCTCGTCCGAGTGCCCAAGAGCATCCTCGGTGTTGGCGAAATAAATCAGCTCAAACTGGGATCATGTCAAGCAAACAAATGGTCCAAGAATTCCATTTATTTCCTTTATGGACTCGAGCAGTGTGGAACCAAACGACAGGTGAGCTTTTAGGGGACAACATTCACTGTTGTACACTCCACCGTTCATCACAAAGTCTACACATTTAGGAAATGAACCATTTGATGGGGAAGTCACCAAATAGCAGAGCTCGATGATCTGCTTAACATCACTTGGCCAACAATTGTTTTGGCCATTTGATGTTAGATGAAGTCGCTCAGTGACTAAAAGTGTGATATTGCTGCTAGCTGACCATTTGTATTATTTAGGAGCTCTGACGTCATCTATGTACGAAACGCACTGGTTACGTCATTATTTACACCCGTAAAAATCTCCAAACCAATTTCAAAAAGTTATTTTGAGGAAGTGAATCTCTTTAAATAACGAACGATTACTTTCTACGGCAATTGTGTAAAAAACGATTGTAGGTGTGGTACTGTACCCAACAAAAGAAAAAAAAAAAAAAAAAAAAGCACAAATCCATTTTTGTTGCACTGGCGTTTACTTTGATTGTGACTTGTTTTTTTTTTTTTTGCACAGCTGATGAATGGACAGATGACCTATTGGAACACGCTGCAGTACAAGCCCGAGATGCGCCACGGCCTAATAAGAAGATCCGTGCCCTTTGCGATGCCCGTCGTCTGCAATTACACCAGGTGACTGCCACGACACGAGTCTGACTTTAGGTTATTAAAATGAAGATTTTTTTTTTGGATAGGTATCACTATTCCTACAAAGTTGGCTACCTTCCAAAAATGCGAACGCGCCACATCTTCAAAGCAATGAGGAACAGAGCCAACTTTATCCTGACACCACTGAACGGTAGCTCATCTCCTTGAAATCATTTCCAAGAATCCACATAAATGGGGAAAGGAAAAAAAGAAACAACTAACATTCCTCGTGTTGTATTCCTCCTGCAGCTCGGTGGGAAAGGCTTTCTCCGTCCGATAAGTACACCCTGGGCGAGCCCATGCGCTTTGAGGCCGAGGGTCCGTCCGTTCCCCGAGACATGAGGCTGTATGTCCACTCGTGCTATGCCACAGCCAATAAGTCGCACACCTCCGAGCCTCAATTTCCCGTTGTGAAGGATTTTGGGTAAAAAAAAAAAATCGTCACACAGCACAAAACGAATGTGTACTTTTTAACAAACAGACTTCCCTCCAACGGTGAAGGTGCGTGGTTGAAAGCAAGTACGGTCGCTCCAGATTCATCCCGTACAAGAACAACGTTGTCCGATTTTACGTGGATGCTTTCTACTTCCAAGGAATGACGGAGCAAGTGAGTAGCATTTTGCCACCTTTTCCAGGATAAAGGAATTTCAATTTCCGCTCCATTTTACAGCAACTCTACATGCACTGCACCATGTCGGCCGAAAGTGACCTTCCCACTCCCACGGCAAAGACCTGCAACTACGACACAAAGTTAGGAAGGTCTGAGATTGAATGAACTACTTGAACATCTTTGAAGGGAACTCTTTCTACTGCCATTTTGCTTCCTCCTAAGATGGGTGGAGCTCCACGGCTGGGACTGGGTGTGCGCCTGCTGCGACTCCAGCTGCGGCTCTGCTGCCACTTGTGAGAAATAGATTGACGTATTTTGCATTGTACCTTTTTCCTGAATATCACCAACAAAATTCCCATTTTCCAGCGAGCCAAGTAACCACCAGCAGAGGGTGGAAAGTGCAGCCGAGAGGGCAACCGTTCAAAAACCACAAGAGGAAGCAGCCATTGTTCTTCTCCACCACCACCACCACCACGACAGCAGCACCGTCCGTGGTGAAGACCACCTTGGAGGTCATTCGAAGCCCGACCACACTGGAACTGATTGATGCCACAGAGTTAAAATGGCCGTTTGGCGGGAGAGGAGTGGAGTGGGTAGAGGAGGAGGAGCAGGTGAAAGGTTCCGCCGTTCTGGACGAGGAGGTCTTGGAAATCCATCCAGACTTTGACCTCATCAAACATTCCCACGGTAAATCAAAACATTCTTAAAGCATGCAAAGAGCGGGCTGGGCTTTAATAAACACAATTGTGATGACCTTCTTGTGCTTTATCCAGGGCCGGCTGTGGAAAAATCCCAGATGAAGATACTGACGCTGAAGTCTAGCCGAGAGACGGCGAAGCCTGAAGCCACGGGTAAGGTGGCAGACTGGGAGTGGGAGGATGAGGAGATGGTCAAGAAGGGTTCCGCTGCGGTGGAGGTCATCAAAGAACCTCGGCGAACTTTTGAAGATATCTTTGAGTTTGACCAATAAAGCCCAACGCCGCAACCACAGGAGTCTCATTGTTAGCTACAGGGAACATTTATTAACATGAGTAAATGAGGCCTTGCTACATCATGGAATATTCTGTACAAAAGTCTTGCAAGTCAAGTTTCAAACAAGTTCTTTGCAGTGGATTGAAGAAGTCTACACACCCCTCTCTGTTCAAAGCCAGTTTCATATTGGGAGAAAAAAAAAAAAGATGAGACCTAGATGGATGACCTATAAAATATCTTAAGAGAAGCAAAAATCAACAGCTTATATCATGCAGTCAGTTGCACAAGTGTGCACACCCTCTTCTACCTGGGAGGTCACATAGGAAATGGGACTCAATGCACACCTGTCCCAATTTAAGGTGCCCCTGATCGACAACAAATCAAATGCATTTGCTTTAATAGTTCATTTGGTGGCACTCCTATTTAACTTGAATGTGATTAATCCTCACCTCATCCACGGAGGTACATTAGATCAGTAGTTGATTTTTACTTCCCTTTTTTGAACAAACTAAACAAAAAAAGGCTGGAAAAAGTTTTGAAATGCTTGCTATGGATGTGTCGACCTTTTTTTTTTTTTTTAATATCCGCTCTACTCAGAGAAGAGAAACTTGGTTCCATAATTGAATACAGTAAATACAGCGTGTCATCAATATATTCATAATATCCCAGGAAGAGTATACAAGCGTCCGTTTGTCCGTCCAACCTTTCTTTCCAGCAAGAATGCCCGTTTTGGAACAAAACTCATCTTCCCCCTTTTTTGGAATATGAGTGTGCCCGCGCTCAGTAATATGAGCTCAGGTGGGAATGGCTGGTGGGATGTCTGTTCATGGCCGCCCCGGGGTAGATGGGGCTGCTGGGTGAGTTCCAATACGTGGACGGCGGGCCGAAAAAGTTCCCGGGCGAGACGGGCATGGGCGGCGGCGGGTGGCCCGTCATGAAGTTCATTTTGGGCTGGTGGCTGTGATAAGGCTGCACGTAGGACATCTCCGTCTGGTACTTGACCATGGCGCCGCCGCCGCTGTCAGCCGCCTGGTGGTTCTGGTGCGTCTGCGAGATGCCTTGGAAGTCAAACTTGTAGGCGTAGCGCTTGCCGTGCACCTTGGTCATGATGTTCTTGTCGTAGTAGTAGCGCAGGGCCCGGCTCAGCTTGTCGTAGTTCATGTTGGGCTTGCTCTTGCGTTCGCCCCAACGCTTGGCCACCTCGTCGGGGTCGGTCATCTTGAACTCGCCGTTGGTGCCCTCCCAGGTGATGATGCTGGCGTTGTTGCTGTCCGACAGCAGCTCCAGCAGGAACTGCCACAGCTGAATCTGACCTGAACCTGTCCACAAGTTGTGTCTCACTAGCGAGTCATGAAACTGGGCGGACGCATCTATCGTGGCAGGAAGCATGAAAAAGTCTCAAGGACTCGGGTAAACATTTACAGGAAGTCAGACGTTTTGGTTTTCAAGCGGACGTTTTTAAGATCCAATTCGGCTATTGGGACAAAAAAAAAAAAACTAGTCAGCCTGTGATATCGGTGTCACTACTGGACAGGAAATGAGTGGACATGTCTTCTTGTCATAGGACGCGCGATGGAAGTCTCAAGGACCTAAGTCGGCCATTTTAGTTTGACGTCGACAGTTTGGGAGCGGCTAAACGGTTTGGCGGTCATTTGAAGCCGTGGAAAACAGATGCACACGAGATGATGATGACTTTCCCCATATTTCAATCAACAAATGGGACCTTTTCACCGTTTGATATATTTTTGGACAGTGACCTTACCCACAGGCCTTTGGGCGCTGAGGTCAGGCAGCTTGTGCGAACTGTGCCTGCCTGTTCGCTTCTTGGACGAGCGGGCGGCTTGGCCTTCTGTGAGGAAAAGGCAAAAGGTCACCTCCGCCTGGAACGTTTATGCCAGGCAGGCTCTCACTTTTTTTTTTTTTCTCGCCTTGCCATCACAGACAGTGCAAAGGCCCCATTTGTTTTGTTCCACTTATTCTAGGATAGTTTCCTTACCTGGGTTTGCTAGACGGCTGCTAATGGGCCCTAATGTCTGATAGGGGTCTGGAAAGAGTCACAAGAAGACATTAAAAGGTGGCAGTGAAGGGAAGCAGGCCCATTTCACCAACTAAACAAAAACCATCTTGCGTCTCAGTTGACTATACACCAGACAATAAATGACGCTACTAATCGATCAATCGATTTAGATACACGGCACACCTATTCAACGCAATATTGGGTCGCACCGCTAGATGGCAGCATTGCAGCTTAGGTCACTTTCAATGGGAGTAGGGTCGCTTTCTTGATAGGGTGATCATCTCCACTTTTCTGTGGCTATATAAATGTTGAATAGCTAATTGGAACAAGCGCGTGGTGTTTTTATGACTACTTTTAAAGTGTCACTTGATGAGCCTCCCTTTTTATGGATTGGTTTCAAATTGTCCTGTAACTGCCATCGGCGTGGTGTCCATTTTTCAGGCCAGATAAGTTCATTAGCATGAGCTGCACTTGATGATGTGTCAAACCTTGGCCGATTCTTGTTACCGCTTCTGTCACTCTGCTGTGTTGATGCTCCATGGTGGTACCTAGCGAGAAGGAAGACGGCCAGACGTTTTGAGGTGTTGGAACGAATCACGTTCCGTACGTTGATTCCTTCCTTACCTTTGGCCACTACCGTCATGCCGTTTGTACTCCAGCTGTTCCTGCGGCCAATCTCGTCAAAACTGCTTTCTGCGCACAACAGAACAATGAGACTGATGAGTACCACGCTTGCAGAGCATCAGCAGAATCTTTTCAAGTGGCCATTGAAGCTTCGGCGGGAAGGAAGTCCGGCAATGGGCCAACGGGACGATAAGAAGTCAGAAGGTTCTGGAGATGACCCCGTAGTTTCTTGGGTGAGCTTTCTTTTGTTTAAGCCATCTCTGTCTCCACCAGATTGTGAGTTGTGTCCCAGCAGTGCGACCTAGCGCGAGCCCCCCACCCCCCCACCCCTACTTCCTGTGCCATTGCAGCTGCTTCCTGCCTGAAACAGCCTGTTGAGTTTGGGATTCATCGGTCGGGGCCAGCGTTGTGCCAAGGAACCTCCTTCGACCGGTGAAACGACGTAACGCGGCTCTGAACTCTCGGCGCATTGTTTCTTGACGCCGAGCTGGTTCCCGCTCTCTCGTTCGGTCGTGATAAGCTGAGAATTCGGTCATCACGCTTGGACGATACGAGCGGAACCTCTCGTTGGTCAGGGTGGGACTTTTCATTTGGGGAAGGAGAATTGAAGAAGGCCACGTTTACGTAAGTTTGGGCTCACAAAGCAATATCAAATGGATCCAGTGGAACCTAGTCACGGGCTACTGATTACCAGTTTGATGTCGATTGTTGGCTTGCGGACTCAATGGTGAGTTCCTGTCATGTTTTGGGGACTTCTCGGTAGGTAGATGGAGATTGGCAAATGAAAACAAGTCTCACCAGCTTTGACCTGAAGTCGAGGCTGCGGTGCCGGCTGCTGAGGCGGCGGCGGCGGCGGCGTGTTGGTGGAGACGGTCGTGGAGTACGAGAAAGTTGGACTACCTGGCGGGAAAGACCGAGACTAGAGTGAACTACCAGTATGAAATAATATCACCTTATATTTGGTCGTCCGACTTAAAAATAGCCCGAGGCAGGAAAAGGGCGTGGCCTTACTCTGCCGGAGGTAATTGAGGTGCGAGAGCAGGATGTCAGCGTTATAGGCGGACGTGAGGTGCATCATGTCCTCTTTGGTCAGCTTGCACAAGGCCTTGCCGTCCAGCGCTTGGAAGAGCATGACGTCCACTTCCTCTAGGACGTACTCTTTGATGGCCCAGTCCAACCACTGACGCACATGGTCCTGTGTCCACACCTCGGGATCTGATATTGGGAAGAGAGCGGGAAGTCTAGCGTTAATGTATTTGTGATGGTTGATTCAAATGGAGTAAGCGCTGTTGATTCACTTGAAACCATTTGAGGATTCTAGGAATCAAATTGGACTCAATTGGAATATCTTGATGTCCAATCCAAAAATGTGTCACGGCAGGAAGGGTTGAGTCATTTCCAGGAACGAAACAATGAGAGCACCTTTGAGTTGCCCGTATTTTAGCGGTGCGCCGAATTGTTACGCCTCACAATGCCATGCCCAATGTGTGGCAATATCCCCAGATTATGACGCAATGACTGACTCCTCGGTGAGTCTCATCCGATTCCTCGGTGACTCGGATGGAGGAAAAGTCCGACTGACTCATTGAAACGCTCGCCGTCACCCAACTCGGCACGGTCCGTTCAAAGGTTCCGATAGAAAGGATTGCGGAGCGAGCGATCCGATGCTCACCTGCCGGTACGATGACGCGCTTCTCCTCCGTGGGGGTAACGCCGGGCGGGCTGGCGCGGGCTTCCGGATACGAGGGCTGGTACGGCATGGGGACGCCGTCGTTGCTCATGTGGCGGGAGCGCTTTGTCACGCTGCAGTCCACCGGGGACTCGTGGCTACCACGCACCGAGGGACCATTTCGAACAAATCATTAGAAATACTCTTTTTTTTGGTTTAAGTTCAATTCAGCTCCAAAGGGATTTTGATTCCGTCGTGACTCACTTGGTTCCGTTGACATGCTCGCTTCTCTTCTGCGCCGTGGCGGCGGGCGGCCATTCGGGTTCGGCGGGCTCGGGGCTCTGCTTGAATCCGCACGGCGACGTCATCTCAGTCTTCATGTGCATGGCGGCGGTGGTGGTGTAGGGCGGCTCGTATATGGGCTGCTCCTCGCTCACCACAGACAGCGCTTCCTGTGCGACACAGCCAGTGGCAGGGTCAGTGCCTGGCTATTTGATTACCACAAACCACAAGATAGCAAAAAAAAAAAACAATTCAATTCGTGTCCGAAAGATGATTCGTGAGATGACAAGTGTTTGAAAAGCATCAGCGGTCTTTGACCGCAGCGCAAGCGAGTCGTAGGCGCGAGTAGGTGGGCTCCAACGGAGCTTTCAGATCTTCAAGATGGCACGACGCGTTGGTGCGCCTGCGCCTGCGCCTGCGTGTGCGTCCACCACCACCACCACCGCAACAACTACGACGTCCGGAGCCTGAGAAGCATGTTTGTTTAGAGGAGCCCAGCATTGTCTTTTGGGCCTCGCACGTCAGCGGTGTGCTTTTTCAGCGGCCGACAGGAAACCCGGCCGCCATGTGCAGTAGAACCTTTTGGCACGGGCCCACGGAGAGGAAGTTGAAAAGATGTGGGTCATTTTGAAATCTGCAAAACACCCTGTGGTCAAGGGTGGTGGTGGTGGTAGGGGAGAGGCAAGGTCAGCCCGCAGCCAAACCATTGTTGTTGTTGACTTAGCTCGTCTCGTAGCATCGTCGTGACCGCTATTAATCGGTAAAGACACCATGGAACGGGTTGCCAATCAGTTATTATGACTTGGTTACCTCGTCGGCTGATTCTGATCGACGTGGAGCGCTGGAACAACTCGAGTCAAATATGAGTGTGCAGAAGTGAAAAAAGGGCCCGAAAGTGGCACCTAACGGCCTGGCCCGCCTTAGATACGACTAATCCTCAAGAGTAGAGAGCGCAGCAGTTGTTTTTCCATGGCTGGCTGGCTAACCACAAAGCAGCGCTAATGCAACGGCCTCTCGGAGAGCGCCGCCTTTTTCTGCAACCAGCGTTGTTGTTTGTTTTTCGTAAGAGCCAGCAACTTCCACACAAGTCAGCAGCTACCTATTGCGTCACACCCGTCTTGCCCAAAACACAAGCGCTGGCTGCTCCAGGCCCAAAAATCGATCTGATTGTTGTAAGTTGTCGAGAGCGTCGATCGCTTTTGACACAAGTGATTGTCAGGTGTTAAAGTTCGCACCCCTGTTCCGCCTTTCCGCCATCTGATAACGGCCCCCCCAAGGAAAATGGCTGTTTTGTTTATACTCTGCAGCAACAACACAGGTATAGCGCACACTTTTGCAAAAGAAGATTTTATAGGAGGAAAGGGTTTTTTTTCGTGGGGGGGTATAAAACAAACTGGCGTCATATTATGAGAAAAATAGTTTCTGAAAATGTTAGACATTGAGTGAAAAATGCTCAAATTTGATTTGACCAGTTCTTTTAACATGAGAAAAAGTGAAAACCTTACATTGTTAGTCAAGTTAAAAAATTACAAAATGACTTGTATTTTTTGACAGTAAAATGTATAATTGTGACATATTATGAACTTTGATTTTTGAACAGGAATAAAAATGGGATTGTTTAACAAAGATTGTCAAAATGTTACGAGAATTAAAAACTTATTTTACCAGTGGGACTTACTTTAAAGATGATCATGATACGTTCACTAAACTAGGCCAAAATATTTTAGTTCGAAAGAAAGCCAATTGTTTTCAAACACTATTTTAGGAGAACATAGAAAATTGTACAAAAAAAAACAATCCAAAATTTTGTAGCTGGAGTTTAAGTCACCATTTTACAACAAACATGTTTTGCCGAGAATAAAAGTTAAAAAAGTCCCAATAATCATCGTCACACACACATCTGGGTGTGGTGAAATGTGTCCTCTACATTTAACGTGTGATTTTCATCCAGTCTTTGTGAAATAATAATTCTTTTTTATTTACAAAATGGTGGAAATATGACTTTATCAAATTTGTATTTTTTTGTCATTTAGATTTGGGGGGAGACTTTTGAGGAAATGAAGAATAGAATTTAATGACAGATCACTTTTTGTATGTTAAATACTTAAGCTTTTGGCCATAATGTTTTAAGGAGCCTCTTTTAATTTCACCCGATTATTTGAAACAACATAATCCACATCCTTTTGTGGTTTTAAACGTAGCCGTGCTATCTAACTATCGAGGTGCCCTTTTTTTTTTTGCAAGCAGTATGAGTCCTTTGACAAAGTTGTGCAAAGGTTGCGAGCGTGTCTGAGGCCCCCCCAAAAAAGCAGAAGTAAAAGTTAACTTGAGCTGATTTTGCAAACTGTGTGTTTTTTTTCCCCCTTTCGCTAAAAGTTGTCTCCAGTCAAAGCTTTTTATTTTTCCTCCTGATTTTGACACTTTGAAAATGTTTTAAAGTCTGTGTCTCTATGGTCCAGGCAGCCGGAAATATGTGCGGAAAGTCTGAGGTTTGAGACAGGAAGCCTGCTGAGTTGAGATAACGACACCTGACGAGCGCTCCCGTTTGCAGCTATAAATTAGACTTAAAATAAACCCCACCAAATACACGCACGCACGCACACACACAATCGACGCGAGAGAAAACTTTGCGCAGGCCATTGTGTGCGAAAGAATGTGCATGTGACACGTTTTTTTTTTTAACATGAAGACCCATTCCGATTAAAACATCGTTTTTTTCACTGTCAAATTCGTTAATATACAATATAATATTCGTCATATCACGCGAGACACGCCTTTATTTTGAAAATATGTCAAATAGGACTTCCTCAATCTATGCATAGGCCTTTTTTTTTTTTTTGTAAAGCCAAAACCCGTTTAGAAATAAATGAAATATAGAATTAGTAAGTGTTGTTTTATAGGAGGATTATCAAAAATACATATGTATCGAATGTTAGCGATGTCAAATCGGCACTTTCTAGACTGCCTTTAAACTCTCGGTCGAATGAAAAAGTCAAAAGAGTAATAACATCATGAAATAAAATACCGCTTTTGCACGTATTTGGTCTCCCAGTGGCCATCCACGATGCCCTGAGGGACACCTGCCGCTCCATTCTTGCGCACAGCTTCGACGCTAAATTGCGCTCGTCACCTCTTTGATAAAAATAAAATAAAAAAAATCCAATCAAATAAATCCACGCGTCGTGTCCGTGCCGGTCGGTTCGGTTGAGTTGCAGCGGCGGCGTAGTATAAACAACAACAAAAGTGATGAGATAAATACCGGGCCGCTGAGAAGACTAAAAAATGGCCTGTTGTTTTTTTTGGGTGCGCGCGCTAATTAGTGTCCCTTTTGATGGCGAGCGTGGAGGCAAAGCAAGAGATGCGGCGGGCGGTTAACTTGTGTTTTTCTAGCTCCGACATACAACCACGAACGGGAAGGAAGAGGAAATTTTGTACAAGAAGGAAAGAGTGCAGAGGACTCTCTCACTCGCGGTGTGGGTGGAAGAAGGCTTCGGGTCGTGCGCGTGGAAAGTCCACGACAAGTTCAACAAGGCAAACGCACGTCCTTACCTTGATGGTGCAGTCCATATTGGAAGCGGCTTGCTCATTGAACGCGTGCTTTGAGCTGCTCAATTATTTGCGGGCTTCAATTGACGCTGAGGTGCATTGACTCGATGGCGCAAACCATTGTGGTGCTCTTTTTTTTTTTTTTCTTTTTTTTTTCTGCTCGCGCACCATAAACCGGATGGCAAGCTTTCTCTCTCTTGCTCGCTCTCTTTTCTGTAAAGTGGGAAGTGAAGTCACCCTTGCGTTCAAACAACAATTTTCCACGTGATCTCATCTTCGATTGTAGATGATTTATGTGAGCAAAGAGAATTGGAAATGATTGAATGACACTTCATAGGATGCCAATTTGGGTTGAAATTTACATCAACCCGGCCAGGCTGCTTGGTCAATTTCGCTCCCATTTTTTTTTCAAACCCCAAAAAAGTCAAAGAAAAGAAATTGGATGTAGATGGGAAACATTATGGATGAATCCACCTGTTTTCATCCATATCAACGGGCGCCCAGTGTGCCGCCTGCTTTCGACTAAAAAAATAAAAAACGTCACCGTTGCCTCAGGTTACGACCAATCCTGCTCACTTTACAAATATCACATGACCAACCTCAGAAAACAGGTGAGCCAGCCGCCATTAGGCAAAATGGCCGCCCATTGATATGGTTAGAAATGGGTGGAGGTTTCAGCTTTAAAAAAAATATATATATATATATATTTTTTTTTCCATCAAACAAGATTTTTATGACCGGCTCAAGGTCACCTTGTATTGTCGGTAAAATTGTGTGGCCGACTTTGATAGGTAAGTAACCTGAATTTCTGGCACCATTTCAAAGCACACAAGTGACTTGTCACACTAAAATATGTCTTGAGTGTTCCCAGAATAGCTGCTTGGATGTTTACGTGCGGCGTCATTTTCCAGGTGATGCCTTTTGTTGATCCCAGCTTTCCTGTCAGACACAATGAAGGAACATTCCCTGGCAACTTCTTTTGCTTTGTGATCCTCTCCACTCCACTCCACTCCACTCCACTGACTCATTCTGTCTGTCTGTCTGTCCAGCCAAGTTCACACGCATACAGAAATGCGGCGAGAGAGCCGTAATAAAGCATCGCGCGATCTGAAAAAAATAAATAAAATGTGCTGGAAAGTCTCAGGTATCAAACTTTGGCCATCATTGTCCACCACTGTAGCTCTTCCCCTGGTAACAGTTGATGTAAAAAGTCAGAATGATATCACAATTGCTTTTAGTGGAAAGAACGGTCCCTAAACTCCTTCGGTTGGGATTCCTAAACTTGCCGGCAGTTAATCAGCCCGTTTCTTGTGTAACTTTAGCCGCCTTGTTTGCCAGCCAGCCAGCCAGGGTGAGGTGGGTGAGGTGGGTGAGGCTCCCCAATCACGACTCAGCGACGCGCACGATTTCAGCCCACTTTTCCAGATGGAGTGTGTGTGTGTGTGCGTGTTGTGTGAGAGAATAGCCGACTAGTGTTTGTTTATATAAGGCTTTGGAGGGAGGCCTTATCTGCAGCCACCACTCATGCTGAGATTTCAAGACTTTCTTCATCAACCAGCCTGCGCTCGTGCGCGCGCGCGTCTTGAACTGGCCATTGTTTCAGCCAAATGCCTCCTAAAGATACACACTGATTTTTTTTCTTCTCTCTGCCTCCACATCATTATGAAGAAGCGACAAATGCAACAAAAATGACGCATTTCACTTCAAATACGGGCAGTTCCGATGTTGAACAAACCAAAAGCATCTTTAAAATAAAACTAAAACGTTTATTATGAGCGATATCGCGTGTGTTGTTGTTTTTTGTGGCCAAGTTGCGTTATCCGTTATTAGCGCATTTATTGCTCGTTCGTTGCAGCTAGTAAGAGAATAACAATTTTTGTCTATAAATTATTCATGTGTTGATTGGTCACAATGACATTCTACAACTCGAAGTTTGTTCATCTGAACAATTGAAAACAGCGAAAAATATATATTTTATAAAGCCATTGGCTTTTGTCGATTTTTCTTCGACCGTTATCACAAAAAAAACTGTGTTTGATTTGTTCATCACTCCATTTTTGTTTTTTGTTTTAATTTCTGTAATGTTTCCTACTTTTTTATTAGCTAGCTTGTGGTGTTTTATTGCATTATACAGCGTTGTTTTTGCATGTGCTAAATCATGTCATATATTTTATTTCGAATGTAATCCCCGTGTCCAACTAAATAATACATCTGATTGAATTACAATTAATTGTAAACATGCCAAATCTTCTTTCATGTAAACACCGTTGTGAGATTGATCGAACAAAAAGAATTATATTTCTGTCCTAACCATGAAAAGATCTTACCCAACTTGAAAAAAAAGAGAGAAATATATTGCTTTTTTCCACTCATAAAATATCAATTGGTAGAAGGTATACGTAATATTTGATCAGTCAGTTCAACTCAAGTGTGTTTCTTTCAAACTTCCGATCGAAATGACAGTAACAGTTCCAAATTCTCTTTTTGGACTGTACTTTAATGAATGAAAATATTGGCTGGATGCTCTGGGTGGGGGTTTGATTGTCTGTGACGTCACTACTGTGTTGGTCACGACTCGGCCTGCCCCTCCCTCCCTCCCTCCCTCCCTCCCTCCCAGTCTCCCTCCCAGTCTCCCTCCCAGTCCGTCCTCTTTGCTCTTATAACGGAGCCGTCCCATCACAGAGGAGCTTTTGCTTCACTTGACTTCACACTGGGACACGGACCAACATGTACTGGGATTCCGCCATCAAGCCCGACACCAAAATAAAGGTAGGACGCCATTGATGTACACAAATGTCTTTCCAAAGGCAACGAAAATAGTTGTATTTTTCTATTTCTAGATGGAAGTGTGCCAAGGTGGCTTCTACGGGGAGGACTTTAGAACCCAGGAGGTGCCGGCAGGGTTTGACTTTGCATCTTTCGGTGAGGTTTTTTTTGTCTTTGTTGTTGGTGAGGGCGGGGTGTCTAAATTTGATGATGATGCTTTTCATTCGGATAAAGATGATGAAGAGTCAATTGTTTATGCAGCCGTCTTCCTGTGAGCTTTGGAGGACGCGGGAAATAGTTTCCCCGTCGGCATCATCATCATCATCATCATCATCACATCTGTCAAAGCTTTTTTGCAACGAGGCCTTGACACATGTGAGAGAAGGAGGGGGCGATGTGCGTGTGTGAATCAGGGTGGTCAAGTTAAAGATACCCTCCCCTGGCTAATCCTTTCCTCCAGACTTCCTCCTCCAACAGATTTAGAGTGCATGCCTCCCTCCCTGCCTCCCTGCCTCCCTCCATCACTACGCTGTCACACTCCCTCCACTGGTGTTTCCTCCACGCTCTTCCTCCCCTGTTTCCTCCATCCATTGAGCTAAAAAGAAAAAAGGCCAGCCTACGCTGATTGGATGGTAAACAAATGTCGTCCCCCCCCCACTCCTGCTCCACTAATAAGTGTTTTGTCTAATTTCTCGAACAGCCCCCCCCCCTTGTATTGTTGTGTGCACGGGACACTTCATTAGGTACATTGTCATTTTGCTGCAGAAGCTCGCCCGTGGAATAAGACTTTGAAGTTCTCACCCTTTTCCTACGATGTAAAGAACACAACTAAAGTCATCATTTGAGTCACAACGACTTTAAAATGTAAATTATTCACATTCACAGCGACAATTTTCATTAGCACAACAAGGTATGCGAGTCATTTACTCCAAAACAATTTGCTGAGTGGTGTTGGAGTTTTAAATTGGGGAATTTGTCCTGTAAACTCTCATTGTAAAGCCAATTTTCTTTTTTTTTTTTTGTTGGAATTGCCCAATTTAAAATGTCATCCTAGTTTGTTGCGTTGACATTTTCAGTTCACCCATTTTTGTGTAATCATATAAAGTGAAAAAATGGCTTTAAGATCACACTCATGGGTATACAACAACAAAAAGTCGAACAAAGTAAAAATAAAAGAAATATCCTCGCACATAAACATACTTTGAATGAATATGAGCTTTATTATTTAACTTTTAAAAGTACATTAAAAAAAAACACGCTCAGGCTTTTGACTACACGGAAGGTTTACAGAGCAATACTACCATCTAGTGACATGTTGTAGCTATTGCACTTCCATTTGTGCGCGTCTGTGTGCGCTGACGTCAGAGCAGATTGTGAACGCACCAAGACGATTCGCTGCTTTGACCTGTCGTGTTTTTTTTTTGTGTGTGGCATTTTAGATTTTTCTAATATTTGTGTTCATGTGTGTGTAACCTCCAGACTACCCTGGTGAAGATGTGTCTTTTCTGTTAGACAGCAGCAAGGCGTCCACGCAGCAGCCGCAGTATTCACTCGACAGCAGTTATGCGGAGCCGGCGAAAGGTCGGTCAATAAGAATGATACCAAATCAAATACCATGTTTGATGATTTCCAATGCTCCCGAATTCATTTGCGTTTCTTTGCAGTCAACTCAAGCGACATCGGTCTCTTCAACCTGGACTCCTTCCAGGAATTCACCTGGTGGACTTCTTATCCACAAGGTGTTGCAGAAATTCACCGCTCGGGTCATTTGCGCCTTACTAAGCTCGGTTTCCCTTCCCTTCGGCAGACGGGCTGATGGTGGAGCAGCAGCACCACGTGAGTGCTTACCAGGAGCCGGGGGCCAATCAGAGCTACCAAAGCCTGGTGCCCCAGAGCGGTCAGTTCAGCCCGGCCACAGAGGGCAGCCACAGCCCCTTCCCGGGCGTCCAAAACGCAGACGGCGAGTCGGGATACTGCCGCAACCGCCGCCGCCGCCACACGGCCGACCTGTACCCCGACTCGGAGGGCCAGAGAGGCTTCTGGTCCGAATACTCCCCGGCTGGCTTCGGCGCTCCCCCGCCGCCTACGCCCTCCGTCTGCCCCGCCCCCACCGACCCAAGCCCTCAGCCGTCAGACCACTTCTACCCCCGTGTGGCCAAGCGCAAAAATCTCCAGCGGCCTGAGAGGGACAGTCACGTGGCCCCGATGTCCGCTTATCCAGGTTTGTACTGTTTGGGGGAAGATTTTTTTTTTGTTGAAAGTAAATAAATACAGAGCCGCTTTTATCGTGTTAACATAATGGTCAGGTTCTGGACCGATCCAGCTGTGGCAGTTCCTACTGGAGCTTCTTCTGGACTCCGCCTGTCGCACCTTCATCTCCTGGACCGGGGACGGCTGGGAGTTTAAGATGTCTGACCCAAGTGAGGTAGTATTGAGCAATATTTGTTATCTGCTGGAGAGGAGGCCTTGATTTAGAATTTCTTTCATTCCATCTTTGTGATTTCCCTCCTTCGCAGGTGGCCAAGCGCTGGGGCCAGTGCAAGAACAAGCCCAAGATGAACTACGAGAAGCTGAGCCGGGGCCTTCGCTACTACTACCACAAGAACATCATCCACAAGACGGCGGGCAAGCGCTACGTGTACCGCTTTGTGTGCGACGTGCAGGGCATGCTGGGAAAGTCGGCGCAGGAGGTGCTGAGCAGCCTGAACATTTTGCCCACCTCCGGCAGCACAGAGTCGTCCGCGTCAGACTTCAGCAGCGAGCGATGGGAGTAAAAAAAAAAAAAACCTATGGACCTTGTGAGTCAAGATGTACGTGACATTGGTGTGCAAAGTCACCATGAGATGAGTTGAATTTGCAACTTGTCAGGCAGATTCAGGGCGAAGGAGGCGTTTGCAGCATTACAAAGAAGAACGTGACATCACATCTCCAACTACGGTCATTAAACAAGTATCGGGGCCCACAGCCAACGGACAAAAATGCTGATGCAAAGAAAACTCGTCATTTTCGTGACAAAAGTGTCAAATAAAGAAAGAGAGAAAAAAAACATTTGAAAACAAAACAAAACAAAACAAAACAAAAGAGTGCAACACTACACACAAATTGCAACTGGTGAGAAAACGATGATGAAACTTTACAAGTGTGCAATAATAAATCTATTTTCATCTGGGAAATAATAGGATTGCAACAATAGAACCAAAAGGTTTTTCGAGGAAAAACACTCTTTTTACTTCACAGCTTTTACCCTTGTTTGTGTTTGCAAAAGTACTTGTAAATAGTGTTAATACAGTGTAGTTTTGTGCATTTATTTTATTTTTGATATACAGTATACAAAACTCAGGTCTACCTCTGTTGTCCAATTCCAATGAATAAAGTCAAATGATTCGCTCGTTTCCAGTCAGTAACAGTCAAAGGTGTCAATTCAAGTCAAGTCAAGTCAAGTTTATTTGTATAGCCCTAAATCACAAGCAGTCTCAAAGGGCTTCACATAGACAATCAATTGACAATTATTCTCAAAGCATCCCCTGATCTTGGGCTCCCAAAAGGGCAAGGAAAAACTCAAAAACCCCTACCAGGGGAAAAATGAGAAACCTTGAGAAGGGACCACAGATGGAAGGATCCCCCTTTCAGGACAATCATGTTTTAGAGGCAACACTCATTTGGGGTTTTCCACCTTGGACCTTTTCCAAACATGCAGTTTCCATTTGGGTGTGGCTGAACCATTGTTTTAACTCGCTCGTTGAAAGGAGTTTCAAGTCAAGCGCTTCGTTCAAATGGTGCTGCGTTCACACTACCTCGGTCATCGGTAACGTGAGCCTTCAGTCATTTTGCTCCAAACTCAAGTATGTCAGTGGCAGGTCAGAAGGAAGTCAGTCAGGTTTGATGACATTTTGCAACGTGCGTTTGCTGTCGAGGTTAACCACGTCCATTTCCGGAATCATAGAAACGAAAGCAAAATTCCTTTCACAGTTAAGCAGCATTGCCTTCGAGTCAGCCGACAGTCTCATCTCTCATCTCGGGTGGGGCGTTCTCGACTTAATTCCCGGCTAAAAAATGGAAATAATGCCCACTAAAAAGAACATGGTGATGGACGCGCTACAAAACCTGACCGACGAAAACTACAAAAAGTTCTGGAAGTATCTGGCGAACCTTCGCGGTGACAGAAGTGTGGCGTTAAACAAGGTGGCGGGGAAGGACTACATGGACGTGACCGACGTGCTGGTGTCCACTTTCACCGAGGACGGAGCTCCAGCCGTGGTCTCCAAATTGCTCCGGTCCATGCAATGCTACGATGAGGCCCAAAAACTCGGTAAATGACTGGCGTGCGAGCGAGCGTGCGAGCGAGCGTGCGTGCGTGCGAGCGTGCGAGCGAGCGTGCGAGCGAGCGTGCGTGCGAGCGAGCGTGCGAGCGTGCGAGCGTGCGTGAGTGAGGACAAATATTGGAACGCACGCACAGAGGGAGTTTGACTGTTTTCTTCTCTCTCTCTCTCTCTCTCTCTCTCTCTCTCTCTCTCTCTCTCTCTCTCTCTCTCTCTCTCTCTCTCTCTCTCTCTCTAAATATTTTGAAATGTTTGATATTATTAGTTTGGTAGTACAATTTGTTGTATTTTATCTTATTTCTTTGTTTATATACAGATAGATAGATAGATAGATAGATAGACAGACAGACAGACAGACAGACAGACAGACAGACAGACAGACAGACAGACAGACAGATATTTAATCATATTTATTTATGAATATATTTGATCATATTTAGAACTCCTGGAAGAACTAGTTGTTGTTGTTTTGATATAGTGAGTTCAAATGTGACATCTTTTCAGATGAGCAGATTGCCAAACATTTCCCAAAGTCATCAGATGAGCAGATTGCCAAACATTTCCCAAAGTCATCTGCTAGCGAAGGTAGGTCTTTTTTTGCTTTTGTTTGCTTTTGTTCCTAAAAAGTTCATTTGAATTGTTATCGTTTCTAACAGCAAGCGCTGCGGGTGAGACGACACGCTCCAGCGGTAAATCTCAAGATGTTCACACTATTTGGCCGTGCTCGGATGATGTGAGAGTCTAGCAATTGTCTGACATTTCTTCCCAATGTTTTGTACCTCAGAGGAGCACTTTGTGAAAAAGCATAGGACCGAGCTGATTCAGCGCGTGACCAACATCGATCAAATTCTGAACCTTCTTCTGGAGAGGAAGGTCATCCAGGATTCCATCTATGAGGAAATCTGCAATACAAGCGGCCGCTCAGAAAAGATGACCATGATCTACATGCTGGCTCTCAAGTCCGGCATTCGTGCCAAGGACATTTTCTTTGAAATCCTCCAGGAAAAAGAGCCGCTCCTCGTGCAGGACCTGGAGAACAAAGCGTAGATGTCTGTCCTCGTATATCCACTCTTGGGCTAATTTACAAAATTCCACTTTTCTCTACGCCCGATTAAGAGTACCAAACAAAGTCAAAAGGTTAAAACAAGTGTCGTTTGATTGGCTTCTGATAAGTTCCGCATACTCGATTGCCCTGTTGGCGTGACTTGGCCATAAAGCGCTGCCTCCAATTATATGGGCTTTAAACTTTAACCTCACTTTATTGGACATGCCGACACTCTCAAAATGTTCACTCGTGGAGGCGAGCGTATGCAGTCCGTTGGGTGTTTGTCACGTTGGGAATGGAGCAGGACGACTGATTGGAGGGAAAAGACGCCAAGACGGGAACAAACAGGCAGGGCAACATAGCCATAAGCAGGATTTTCTACTTGTCTGAACAAAACACCAAGACATGACGAATCTCATCGAGATGAGCAAGACAAACAGCCGAGACGAACAGGCAGGGCAACGTAGCCATAAGCAGAATTTTCAACTTGTCTGAACAAAACACCAATCATCGAGATGAGCAAGACAAACAGCCGAGACGAACAGGCAGGGACTAACGGAAAAACAGGCGGGACCAAACAGGACGGGCCAACGGGACTATGCGACAGGGACTGAGTGACACGCGGACAGGATTTATACGGGTAACGAGGGGCAGCAGAGATACAATTCGTGCAAAAACATTCTCAGGAAATATTGGAACAAATTGGAACAGATTTGATTAAACTTTTCATCTTGTGTCTTGTGGTTGTTGTCTCGATCAATGGAACATGAGGGTGGAATGCATCGTGTATTCTTTTTTTTCATACGTGTAATATATTTATGACATAAAAATGTTTTTATCCATATGTCTAACATTAACCTAACCAGAGACCACCTAATCACACAGCTCATAACATTTATTGCATCTATTTGCTCACATATTTAATGTATACGAACAATATATTGTGTAAAGACAACTGGGCTGCTTTGTGTGACCTCCAGCCCACCAGATGTCGCCGATGCACGTTTCTCAACAAGCGCCAGTGAAAAGTAAACGCAAGCAAACGAAGAAGAAAGCAACAACAAACGTAACTGCCAGTGGCTGAGTCGATATCCACCTTGTATTTGTCGTGAAATTCCTTTTTATATTTTCTAAGGAGTAAATTGGCACGTTTGTGCGGTAACTAGCGGAAGACGTTCGACGGTTTGGCTTGCTTATTTAGCTACGGCTTCTTTAGCTTGTAGCTAGCAGAAGTGGAATATCCGGGTATTTATTATGACGTTGCCAATAGAAATGGCTAAGTTAGCAAAAAAATAATATTTTTACATTGTAAAACAGATATGATAGCCTAAAAGAGTATGAAATCTACTTTCTGATGACATCAAACTCACTTTGTCAGATTAAAGTAATATTAAGTCTAAGTAATCGATTTTGCACAGAAAGAAAAAACATCACTTCTCTGCTTTGGCCACATTCTGATGGTTGTGTTGTCCCTTTCCAGGCGTGCGGTGAGAAATGAGTTCCCATCTGCTGGTGTCCTGCAACTCCTCCCGTCATGGATCTCTCCTACTGCTTCACTTTGGCCAGTCCTGCTGGCTCCGAACTTTCAGCAGCAGAGCCCGCATCAGCAGCACCCTTCGAGAGAGCTACCGGCTGCTGCAGCTGAGCCCGGACGAAACTGTCAGCCCCGAGCGAGCGAAGGAGTCCTACTTGCGCCTGGCCAAGCTCTACCACCCGGACTCCGGCATGCCCACCGCCGATGCGGCCCTCTTTACTCGGGTGGAGGAGGCCTACCGCTCCGTGCTGGCCCACCACGGTGAGACCCGGCGTCGAGAGGCGGTGCAGGACGAGGACGAGGACCTGTCCACCCGTGCGGCCCCTCAGCACAGACACTACCTCAGCTATGAGGGCGTGGGCTCAGGCACCCCCAGCCAACGCGAGCGCCAGTACCGCCATTTCCGCGCCGACCGGGCCGTGGAGCAAGTTACCGATTACCGGCAGAGGGAGCACGAGAGAGCGGCGGCGGCCGAAGGGGCGCTGGTGGAGCGGGACGTGCGGCAGCGCAGTAGGAGCATCAAAATCACTCAAGCGGTGGAGCGGCTGGTGGAGGATCTAATCCAAGAGTCCATGGCCCGGGAGGACTTCCGCAATTTAAGCGGCGCCGGAAAGCCGCTCGACAAGTTCCAACACAACCCCTACGCCGACCCCATGACGCACAACCTCAATCGCATCCTCTTGGACAACGGCTACCAGCCACCTTGGGTGCTCACGCAGCGGGACATCCGCGAGGCGGCCGCTCGCATCCGCGGTCAGTTGCTGGACGCTCGGGTCGGGCTGGGCGAAGCCCTCGGCCCCGCCGAGCGCCTCCGCTGGGAGGAGCTGTGCGCTCACGCCGAGGAAGAGCTGGCCAAAGTCAACAAGAAGGTGGACAGCTACAACCTGATTGTTCCCATGCTCCACATGCAAATGGTACATTTCAGCCTGGCGCGCGAGGTGCGGCGCGCAGAGGAGGCGGCCGGACGGCGCCGAGTTGAGCAGCGACAGAGGAGGAAGGAGGAGAGGAAGCGGGTCAATGGCGCCTATATGGCTGCCAAGTCTGCAGGCGCCAAGCCAGGACTGCTGTCGTGGATGCAGAGTTGGCTCAAATGAATGGCACCAAACGTCTTCTTTTTGAAAGCCTTGACTTTATTGAGCAACAATTCTTGAGTGTTGTTGCATAATTCAAATTTCTTCACTGCTGATTTTCCACCACTGTCGCCGGGTTACAGATGACCACCGACGATGACACCTCCGCCACCCGAGCCGCGGCGGCCGTAGACGGCGTCGGCTTTCGGCTCCAGTCTCGGGCTATGTACTGCTGGTACGGGTCCTGGGAGCCCTCCAGTTTCCTGGAGCGGATGAAACTAAACATGACGGCGAAGGAGAAGAAGCTGAACACGGCAAACACCAGCAGGATGTAGAAGACTCCTTGGAATGCGGCGGAGGTGTTGGCCTGGCTCTGTGGAGATTGCCCGAGAGATTGATCTGCAGTGCTTGCGTTGAGGCATCGATGCAAGCGGGACAGCAGCAGGGATCTCAAATGTGTGGCGTTGATGTCCGACATGGTCGCCTCCTGCTGCAAGGTGAGCAGTGACTACAACTTTTTGTATCCTGGGGAAAATGTTTGGATGTATTGTGAGTGGGGCGCAAAATGTTAGGAGAATTGGAAAAGGAAATAGCAGCAGCAGCCCTAATATATATGGATAGTAATCACAAACATCACAACAATTACAATGGCTAGATTTAAAAAAAAAAGTGAAATCAAACACATCCTTTTTTCAAATGAGACATTTTTAATAGCCACACAGCCCATTCAACAATTGACCACAACAAATCAGATTGGTTCATTACAAAAATACACACAATTTTCCCAAAGGCCCCTGAATGTTTATGTATGTATGATAAGAAAATAGATTTATGAATTTCTCGAGATATAATTTCCACAAATTTAAGCAATTCTATTTTGGTAAGAAGGCTTTTATTTGAAATGTGGAAAAGTCAATGAGATAAGAAAGTTGTAATAAAGCACTCATCAGGAAGAAAAGCTTACCTGTGTGATGACTTTGCTTGCCCTCCTACTATGGGCCAGACGGACGCAAGGTTCCAGCCGCCTAAAAAGCCTAAAGCTCCTCCGATGCCTGGCTGTCAACACGTTTAATGAAAACATTTGTTCAAATTCAACTCGTGAGGACGATTCCCTCGTATGATTAAGACCCGTGTGAAATGACAGCTTCAGCGGCAGAACAATGCTTTCGCTGTGCCTACTGTGACCTCCGCGTGTCCTTGAACGCACCATGTGCACTCCACATCTACTTGTATGAGGAATGAGATGCATACAATAAAAATCATTTGTTATACTTCACATAGTGCTTTTGGATCAAATCAAAAACTTATTTAGGTTCCTCTAACTTAACGCCATCACAGTCCGGCAATCTGCAACACATAAGAATGAGAGGGGGGGGGGAAAAATGATTAATGACAACTCTAGAAAAAGTTCAGATGATAAATTGGTGTTGAAGAATTTTATAACATTTCTTAAAAAAAAAAAAAAAAAAAGAAGTCAAAATAATTTTCTTTTTTTTTTTTTTGCAGATTTGATCTTAAATATTTATTTATATTTCAACTGACAAATGATTCTTGTTAAATGACTGAGCAAATATGCGTACTTGAAATGTTTCAATTGAATCTGAGAAAATGACTTCCAGTTTTTGTAAAATTACAATTCACTCATTCTGCTGAAATGATGCATTCTTGGTGCATTTCGGGAATGATGAAGGAAGGATCATTCCACATACTCCTTGTGAGCCTTCAGAGCCCTGCGTGCTTCGCGGGCGTCCGCGTCGTCCGACACCTTCTTGTAGCAGTAGACCACCACCACGATGAGCCACAACTGCAGGAGCACCATCAGCACGTACATGACCATCTCCGACACCACCGCCGCCAGCTCCCGGTTGGCTTCAACGTAGATGGCAAACTCAAATGACTTATCGTAATTGGTATCGACCCAAGCGTGGTTACGGGGGGGGGGGGGGGCGCGGATCCTCACCGGCGTCCACCACGCTGAGCTCCACCTCCTTCTCCACGCTGACCTGGTGCCGAAAGCCCGCCGCCAGCAGAAGCGTTCGGCTGAAAGTGCAGCGATACGTTCCGGCGTCCCCGTAGCTGACGTTGCGCACGGCCACGCTGGCCGCCTGGATGTCCTCGCCTCTCGTTCCCAGCCAGTCCAGACGTCCCCTGAAAGCTTCGTCCACGACCTCGGCGCTCGGGTGCTCGTAGTGGAAGATCTGGAGGGAAAGCCGGCATGTGGAATGTTTGCTTTGACAGCAAACTCATTTGGCTCGAAATTCCCTGTGATCTCACATGCGTGAAATGTTCCTGTCCTTGAGGTCTGAAGTGCCAGTCCACGGTGGCGACGGCGTCCACTTCCCCTCGTTTCTTGCAGGAAATGCAACCCAGCACGAAGGCCCGGCCCCGTACGGCCTCCGTCAACGAGTCCACCTCGGCGCAGCCGCCCAGACACTGGCACGCTACGAAAAGTTATCGCCGTACTAAAAATGTCATCACTTGAACAGAAAGACGATTTGAATGAAATGAATGTATTCGTATTTATGAAGTCATATCGTCATTATTTAGCCTCCAAATATTCACGAGTGATTTCTGGACTCACCGAGCAGACCGACGACTATGAGAAAAGGCCGCTGGATTTGTGCCAGAGCCATTGAAGAAAATCCACTGGGGCAACTCATCCAAGCTCCATAAAGTCCTCCGTTTACGTCGAAAAGGAGTCCGTGAAATGACAGATGAGACAAAAAAGTTGTTTCGCGAGTCGTCCCGGGGTGCTCGCTACTCCGAGAAGGCTTGGAGGAGGTTATATTTAGGCGCTGCTGGCAATAATACCCCAAGCCAGCTGGGAACTTGAGATGACCTGGGAGCTCTTCGGAACGCTTTTCTTGCAGGCGGGATGAATGGATGGACGAATGAATGGATGGACGGATAGATGGACGGATGGATGGACGGATGGATGGATGGATGGATGGATGGATGGATGGATGGATGGATGGATGGATGGATGGATGGATGGATGGATGGATGGATGGATGGATGGATGGATGGATGGATGGATGGGATTTCTTCAAGTGTGTCAGTGTGCACCTACTTACTTGGATATTTTTGGCGTTTCCCTTGATAAGATACGCTGCACAATGTGACTATGTGGCCCACATTTTCGAGACTAATGAGAGCCATCGCAACCATTAACAGCATCACGGGAGATTTTTTTTTAGACGACAAGTAAACACGTTTGAAAATGTGTGAGTATAGTCTCAAAAACAACACCGTTCACTCAATGACACACAAAAATCGTATTGTACATCGTAATCGATGAAGTGAAGGCCGCCTCATACGACGGATTCACGTGGGAGATAGGAGGCGCGCGATGCCGTGCGATGCGGTGCGTGCGGTGGCGTGATTACTTGGAATCGCTGGACAAATAAAAACAAATGGCAATATTTCAAGGCCTTGTAAGCTTTAGTCATGTGTATGTGTACAGTCGCTCCACTCCGGCCGGGGTCAGGGTTGTTGTCATGTGATGTAACCAGATGATGACAGAGTGTGTGTGTGTGTGTGTGTGTGTGTGTGTGTGTGTGTGTGTGTGTGTGTGTGTGTGTGTGTGTGTGTGTGTGTTGGGTCCTTGCCACTTTTAACCTTCTCATCTGCTGCGAGCAGTGTCATCAAAACCTTGGACACACACACAACTTCAAGGTAATTTGACATACAGCATGTGTGTGTGTGTGTGTGTGGGGTGACATGACACACACACACACATCTCATTTCTTATTTTTAGCACAGATCGCGTTTCCACAGCCCTCCCGGCAGCCTAGAGCAGCTCCCGAGTGTTTGGCAGCCTGAGTGGATGGCAGGTCGGGAACCACTTTAGTGCCAAGTCACTATGATGCTCTGCTGAGGAATGAATACAAAATTGGACACCGTGGCAGGTAAAAGCATGCTTGGATTTGGAATCTAGATGTTAAGTTGATCCTTTTTTCGTTTTTTTTTTTTATACCATTGCTTTTCATGATCCCGAGTTTGGATCCAATTTCTTTGGCTCAACACGATCCTGCTGCTTTTCTTTGATTTGATTTTCTCTCTTTAGATAAGGTGACATGAATGTGAAAAGATGCTGCAGCAGGATGAAGGTGAGGAGCAATAATTACCCGTCATAAAGTCCTCCACTGGTCACTGATGACAATTTAATGGTTTCAAAAGTTAGTCCTCCAAGTTTTTTTTTCCTTGTAGATAGAGAAAGTCATAGATTGTAAGCTATATTTTGGAAGGGAAACATATTTTTGAATAAAAAGACATTTAACCAAATATTTTTGGTGATATTGCTCACGAAAAAACATCTATTTTTATGAAAGCATTCTTATATTTTGTAGACAGATATTGTGCAACCTTCAGATACAGTGAGGTGAAGTGATGCAGTGTGATGACTTTGTCAGAGGTTCGTTAGATTGATGATTTCCATCAAACGTTCTTGCGAGGACCACGTTCTTGGCTGCCCACCCTTGGGTTGGGCTTCAAGGCATGATGTTGTTGACATTTAGCAGGCTTTATGTGTGTCACAAATAGACTATGTATTTATGAAGATCTCTTCCACGAAGGCTGGCAAAGGCCCACTCACTCCACTGCCACGCATTTGAGTCACTTGACAAGGGTAGGTTAGCAATTATAGCGACTGCACGACTCCAGGTTGAACTTTAGGGGTCGCTCTTTTGCTTAGGTCAATAACACCTTATGTTTGAAAAGTAGTACTTTTAGGAGGAAGAACCTGAACTTAAATAGTGCCAATGGTTTGGTTAGTTGACTGACTAGAACAAGTCCTTTTGGAAAGTTAGGTCAAGTCCTTCCAACTTCTTGTTTTGCCTTTTGTCTTGTTTATTTGCATAGTATGGCAGTCCATGTGGATTTATTCAACACATAACTGGTGAATAGAGCTAAAAACGAAGCGGAGTAGATCATTATTTCTGATCCTACACACATACGCCTATATATATATATATTCGCATTTACATGCATACAAACGGAATGTTTTCGGAAAGTGGTTCGAGTTGCGGCAGCAGACTGTTATTTCGAGGACTGAACCAAAACGTTTACTAGGGGGAGGCTCGTCTTGTTATTCGATTTTTTTGCTTCATCTCATGCTACAATGCTCTACAATACATGAATTAATTTGCCATATAGTTCAATTTAATATTAAAAGAAAAGCAAGTAGGGACGAAACTTGTCGCGAAGAAAGTCAATATTTCATAGTCGTATTCCCCACCCACCCGCAAATACTAATTTTCGCGTTCGTTCGCCCGTCTCTGAGGCGACAGTTATTTCCAGGACTGAACCAACAAGTTGACTAGAGGGGTGCCAATTTTCTCGTCTCACGTTTTGTTTTATCTAATTACTCGTTGTTGGATTACACACGAATTAATAGGTCATATATTAGAGTTTACTATTCATTAAACGTTATATTTGGTGATTAAAGTTAAAAACAAGAAGTAAGTTAAATATTCATCGTCCTAATAACCCCTACGCAAACGCAAAATTATTGCCTTCGCGTCCCCCCCCCCCAGCCGACAACAGTCAGTAAGCTCATCCATTTAACTGTTCTCAGCTTTTCTTCTTCGCTAGCGCCTTTTATTTAGATGTTTTAAATGTCCAAATGGTGAAAGTTGACTCCCTTTAATTCGTCTTCCGTCTTGTGGGGGGAGGGTGGATAACGGCGGCGGCTGCCCCCCCAAACAAAGAAGTCGACGCAGGGGCTTGGGAGAAGAAAAAGTTGGCTCAAACTTTTGCTTGGTGCTGCTAGCTTGGCCGGTGGAGTTGAACCATTAGCCTCGGCGGATGCGCTCCTCTTCGGCGGAGCGAGCTTCCGCATCATCATGCTGATGTGCTCCGTTGAAAAAGTGGATTTTAACATCACGTCGCGCGCCGTCGCTCGGCTCGTCTTCGAGGCCGAACACGACCACCGGAATGGGGGAAATTCGTCGAACGGCAGGTACGGCGAAAGAGAAACAAGAGTGCTTGGGGTAAACTATTAACGTGGTGCAAAATAGTACGGGCTATCTCATATATGCATTGATTGGAAAAAGTCTATTTGCAAGATTAGGTTGGTCAAACATGTCCGTGCTAAGATTGTTCTTGTTCAAACACGAGAGCAAACAGTGCTTGCTCCACTGTGTCCCATAGTCACACATACTGGTGGCCTTCACTGGGTGTTGTCTATATATGACTATAAGGGTTTTCTTTTCTTTCAATTTTATCATGAGTTTATAATGTGGCGTTGCCCTGATTTACGAATGTATTCGTTCTATGGTCGCTCGTATCTCAAATAATCTCCCCCAATGAAATGTATGCATGGTGTGTGTTGGTGTGTTGTTTCAAACACACTATGTTGATGTGTGTGTTTGCTTCTTTTTGCTGGAATGTTTCCTACGACCTTGTGTGTTCTCCCGCATGCACTTTGGAGCATTTTTGGACTTGTTTTGAGTGTCATCAAATGTCATGTAATACTCACAACAGGAAGTGGGAGCTCTCAAATCCCCCCCCCTTCCCTGCAATAAGGCCCTTGACTTCCTGGCGAGGAGCAAGATCTCATTATGGAAAAATCCACGTCACGTTGTCCGGGGTTGGCAAAATACAGCCCGTGGGTCAGTCATGGAGCTTTAAAGATACCACAGAGAAACTGTATATTTGATCCATGGTTAGCCTTCACACAAAGCTCAGTGAAGGCGGGATATTGCTACAACTATGTCGGCGCACAACGGTGTCTTAGGGTCTGTGACTTTGAGTGTGTATGGATTTAAAAAGCCGGATGTGAGAGTTTTGAGCTCAGGTCAGGTTAGCTTGCGGACACAACATTCGCTAGGACTTTTGTTTGTCATCAAATTGTTCCCGTTCATCCAATAAGATCAAGTCATTAGCTCCGTGGAGGACTTTATTGACATGTTCTTTATCTGAAGCTCCTCATTTAGAGCGAGTCTGACCACAGCTTGCATTGTGAGTGCTGCAAAGTCTTTTCACCCCTCAGGTGTTTTTACCGCCGAGTTCACAAAGATGACACTCGTGAAGCAACCGTGACGGACGGCCGAGACCTTTGAGGAAACCACGCATGGAAAGATGGCGGACGTCCCGAACACGACACGCTTATTGTGAAGAATGACTGAATTCTTTGGGATAGCATTTCCCGTGGCGGCGCACTCGACGGGTCCGGACTTTTAACGAGCGTTCCCCAAAACGATCATGTCCTCCGCTCGGCCCGTCCCGACACTGAGCATCCTACCCCCTTCCTCCGACACAGAATCCTGGTCCCGATCGCCCAGCCCCCGGCCCAACCGCAGCGGCCGCCACCTGCGCTCCCACCGCGCCGGCCGCAGCCGGACTAGGAAGCGGAGTGCGGACAAGCGCTCGGGAACCCCCCAGATTGTAATTGAGGAGGAAATTGCCCCCGCACCCTCTGAGGGCCCTCGGATTTCAACAAGCGAGGAGCAGGGCCGGGACCAGGACCTCCTCTTGCCGCCGTGCCAGACTTGGTCGCGTAGCCCCTCTCCCAGCCGGCGCTCTCGGTGGTCCCTCAGGAGCCTGCTGGGCAGGGACTCTGACTGGGACAGCTGCAGGTTAGTGTGCTAGACAGAGCAACCCTTGTGACGTCACTTTTTTTTTTTTTTTAAACCACCATAGCATGCTGTAATTTTACGCAAATGAAGCGTGGCGGTGAAGGGAAAGTAATGGGAGGATACGAAATGAAAGTGTGCTCTTGTCGTACAGTACATAAGGTCCGCTCACCGGGAACAGAAGGTCTGCGCCATGTGCTCTGTGGGAATTCTGTGGCTTCCTGTATGGAGCAAACATGAGGGAGTTACTAACAGCTCAAGTGAAACGGAGCAGACATTGCTTTTCTCCATCGTTTCAACGCCGATCGTTATTTACAAGTCGCTTGGTCAACTCGGTCACAACAAACCGGGAGGCGGGGCTACAAGCACCCTTCTCCAGAATCATGACATCACCCTCGGCCAATTGGAGCTCGCCTCTCATCCGGTGATGTCACGCCGGCCCAATGGAAGGGGGTTGTGAATGGCGTGGGTGAACCACCCCCCTCTCCCCTCTTCACGTCTTTCTGCATCAGCTTTATTGACTCCATACAGTACATTCTCTCTCAGCTCTGTCCACTAGACGTAGAAGATCATCGTCACAAATCCCATGTACTGGATGGTTAAGATATGTTGCGGATGGCAGGATAAATAATGATGTTTTACAAAAAGCTATTACAGGAATATGCGAGAGGCCAATACAAATAGGTGCGGCGTCAATTGGTTCAAATACAGTCGATTTCGCTGTATTTATTTTTTTTCTTGATCAAATCCACAGGAAGTTGAAGCTACCTCCTGTTTTGTTTTCTGTACAAGCACAAAATGGCGGGAAGAAGACGAAAAGAGACCCCTGGTTAGTCTCGGAACCACGAGGTCATTGCTTTCTTTGCCGCAATCTGAAAACGACGTAGTTGTTGTCCGGAAGGAAGAGGCGCTCATCATTTCCTGTCTTTTTGACAGAACTCTCGCCGTGCTCGACAGGAAAGCAGATTACACGCAGAGAGACTGAGACTGCTGGATTATGATGTGTACTCTAATCCAGAGCCATGTTCATAGATTGAGGGTGACTTCAATCCAACAGCAATGAATAGTGACCAAATCTTAGACCCCCCCCCCCCCCCCCAAAAAAAAAAGCAAATTTGACGCAAATAAATGCAAATGTCACATAACCAAACAGCGGTGTGATGTCATTTTCAGTCGACAGCAAGTGGCAAAATGGCCGCCCCGTGAGCCGCTGGTTGGAAAACCAGTTGAAAAATGTCTTGTTTCGACTCGTCTAAAGAACTCCTTAAATGGAAATGAAATTGGGACTAGGAGTCCCAAAAATTTTCATATGTCCAGCATTGTTTTGTTTTGTTCAAATGTAAAAGCATCGGCTCGATGCGTGTCGTTAGCATGTCCGCTCTGGACAAAATGTATTGGGACACATCCTAACACTTGCACCTTCTGATCAGATCTGAGGTGTTTCCTCCAACTCTTGTCACTTGATGGTGACACCATCTCCATCAACATTGATTCATTGTATTTAAGTGTGAAATGTAGACATTTCTTTTCGGAGCTGCGTGTAGTGGGCTCTTATCTGCGGCCCCCAGTCACCAAAATGTTTATCATCCATCCATGCATCCACCCTCCCTCCTGGGCTTGAAGCCGCACCTCCTCCCCCATCTGTGCGCTGTGGGGATTACGGATGGACGGCAGCCCGTCGGCGGCTCATCCTGCGCAGGCAGCCGTCGTCTGTCCGCGAAGGACGGCGATGGTGGGAAACTAGCATCCCTCGCGTCCCCGCCGGATGTTTGCTACAGCCCGGCCCGGCTCCAACGACGAGGAGAAGCGCCCCCCCGCCGCTCGTTTGCTTCTTTTTCGGATCCCCCTCTTGGGACCGTGAACGCCTCATGACATGTTCGAGTAAGTCATTCGACGGCGGCTGGGGTGAGGGGCGTTTCACATAGTCCCCCCTTTTTGTTCCGATTCGCATGGAATGACGAGCACAAGGAACATTTGGACTCCATTTCGAGCCATTCTTGCGCTTTATTTGTACAAAACGCAAGTGGTGCGTTCACGTGAATCTCGGTCGCTCAGCGGTCATCCGGTCACAGACTTCCCCCACCCTCATCTCGTCGCGGAGTACAGGAGCCCCCCGAAAAACGGTCTTTTTATTTGTTGTTGTTGTTGTTGTTGTTTTTTTTACCGTGAAACGAGCCCTCATGTCACGGTGCCTCCATCCCGTGTGTTTTTGTTGGCTTCTTCGATCGATCCACGTAGCTTGACACGATTGATGCTAATTTCTCCATGTTGCTTATTCGCTAGCCGTCGCTGTCCGAATGAATGGATTTACATCAGAGGTGACAAATGATGAATATGAGTCTTGTGAATGTGTTGTGTGCTCGTTGTTAGTTGTTGCACGTTGTAAACTAACGCTGACACCGATTCTCATCACTAAGTCCCTTTAATAGGCTTGTCAACATGGTAGGTAGGATTCAGCCATTCAATTTGACGTCCAGTTTATTTGTGGTACAATCAGCTCACAAATGAAGCAGCGATACACAGTAATAAACATGCACATCATGACATTCATGATTTGAACATTCAAATTGACGTTGCAAAGGCAGAATATTTGCGTGAGATCTCATTAGACGACTAAATTGTGCCTCATTTTATGCCTGATGAATTGTTGACATGTGCACTGCAAGCTGAATGTTGAATGTTTGCTCTGAATGTGGCGAATAAGTGGTCACTACTCCCCCAGCTTCACTTCTGAGGCTTTCCATGCAAATCTCTTGTGCAATTTGCATGCAGGTCGTTTAACTTACTCTGCCAATGCAAACGCAGCCAAATTGTATTTGTCAGTCCAATTGTACAAAGAAATAGAATGGCACCTAATAAAATGAGCAGATAAACACTGGGGGAATTATTTTTTTTTTTTTTTTTACTCTATTGCAAGGACCCATAAGTTGTATCGCCAAAATGTTTTCAATCTTTTTGGAGGGGGTAAGTAAAAACCAATAGCTAGTCGGCTTTTAATCGTATTTACAAAAAGTGCACCAAAGATGAGTTTTTCCATTGAGGGTCAAAAGAAATGTTTTGCTGTAAAAGTCAACAAAATGTACCCCAAAAATCCAAATAGGGCACAAGAGTTCACGTTTAAGCTGATTTTTGCTTTGTGTTTTGTATGGACCTCAAATGTTTGGAATTTTTTTGGGGCCGTCTGGCTTGAAAGTGGGATCGGCCTCCTTATCAGTCAAAATTGGTTCAGGCTGATAAAAGTGCCCCCTGCGTGGCCTTCCCTTTGCATTTAGTGGCTATTGTCAAACAGGAAGCCAGCCCACTCTTTGCCTTCTTGTCACATGCTCATGAAAAATGCATTTTATTTTTTTTTGTTCTTTTTTTGCAGCACCGCCAGTAACTCTCCACGCAGCACTCCAGGTAGCTCACCCTCCCTGCGTCGGCGGGTGCTTGGGGGCGGCCGGGCCAGCGAGAGCGAGGGAGGGGGAGAGAAGAGCAGTGGAGGAGGAGGAGGCGTCGGCGGCGGCGGCTCAGACAGCCCCCTGCCGTCCATACCGTCGCCGTCGTCGCTTACGTCGGCCTACCCGCTTGCTTCTCGACATTTCAAGAGCAATGCCAAGGTGAGATTACAAGCAGCACAGCTCCTAAAACATCCCGGTGTGATTCGGCGACAACTTCATTGAACGAGCATGAACAAACGGCAATGTTGGCTTTCACGAAGCTTTTTTTGTGGGACGAATACATCGCCCACATATTTATCCTTCTAATCATTTTCTTTGTTGTCTTTTCAGAAAATGCAAAGCTGGTACAATGTGAGTATCCCTCTCCATCCCTTTTTTTTTTGTCTTCATTGATACCAGCCGAAGCTCCTGTGTTCCTTTCCGTCAGGTCCTCAGCCCCACGTACAAGCAACGGAACGAGGACTTCCGTAAAATCTTCAAGAAGCTCCCGGACACGGAACGACTCATAGTGGGTGAGTACTGAAGAACCAACGAACGTCCTTGACTTGAGAGCTAACTGAACGCTCATCTTTCCTCCCCCCCCGCAGACTACTCGTGTGCTCTCCAGAAAGATATCCTGCTTCAGGGTCGCCTGTATCTGTCTGAGAACTGGCTGTGTTTCTACAGCAACATATTCCGCTGGGAAACCACTGTGAGCGCCCGCCCGCTTCGTTATTTGCAGATCGCTCGCTGCTGATAAAAGTCACACGCACATACTTGAAGACACAACAGCCGGCCGGGCCGGGGTTAAACAATGTCAATCATCTACTTCCTACTACGGCCACGAATATTTTAATAGCGGCGAAAAATGTAACATTCTTTTCTGGGTCAGGGTAATGGATTTTTCTACCCGCTGACATTTTTCCATCCAGCAAAAAGCATACGTTCGGTTTCTGGCTTTGCAGATCACTATCCTGCTGAAAGACGTGACCTCCATGACCAAGGAGAAGACGGCCAAGCTCATTCCCAACGCCATCCAGATCAGCACGGACAATGAGAAGGTCAGCCTTAACTCTCACGCGCTTATGACATAGAAAAAAAAAACAAGCTGACAGCGAAGTGATCTTTTCCTTTCCTTCTTCCTTCCCGTTGAAACGCTCAGCACTTCTTCACCTCTTTTGGCGCGCGGGATCGCAGCTTTATGATGATTTTCCGCCTGTGGCAGAACGCGCTGATGGACAAGGTACCAGCGTTCGGCGACTCACTGCTTTTGCACGCTTAGTGCAAACGGGCCGGGCCGGTCATGTGAGAGTAATATTTTCCTACGTGCTTGCAGTCGTTGTCCCCCAAAGAATTGTGGCATATTGTGCACCAGTGTTACGGCACCGAGCTGGGCCTCACCAGCGAGGACGACGACTACGTCTCCCCGACCGCCGAGCACATGAACGGCCTGTTGTGAGTGACCCGCCCACCGATCGGCAACATCACAGTCAGTCAATAAAGTCACCCTAACCCGTCGCCGTCGTCGTACCAGGCCCGGAGAAGAGTCCGTGTCCGTCACCGATCTTCTGGACCTGAGCTCGGTGTCGCTCCCCTCCTCGGGCAGCTCCCCTCCTCCGCTGGTACCCTGCGCTCAGGCCAGCCCCCCCTCGGCGACCTCCGGCGCGGCGGGCTGGTCCCCGCCCTCCTCTGCCTGCTGCCTGCCCATCGAGGTGCCGGCCCCGACGGGTCGCCGGCTCAGCTCGGATCCCCCGGAGGCCAGCCCGCCCAGCTCCCACGGCTCGGTGGCGTCCGCCGCCGCCGCCGCCGCGCTCACCAATGTGAGTGTTTGTTTGCGATGCGGGCCATTCTCACAACGGCTGATTCATTTGGAATGGAACGTACAGTGTGTCCTGGAATTTGCCTGCGAGCCTCCGCTGTGCTTTCCAAAGCGCCGCCTCACCCTCAGAGTCATATGACCACTTTCCCCCTCAGAACCCGGAGGAAGGCGGGGGGGACAGCCTGTCCGAGGCAGTCGCTCACATGCCGCTGCCCCTGCCCAACACCAGCCTGGGAAACCTCTCCTCATTGGACGCCACCAACGACGAGGACCTGCCCACCGACCCCAGCAACTCGTCCGACACGCAGGAGGAGAGTGAGTGGCTCGTTCCAATGAGACGTTTTGATTCCGTGCCGTCACGACGAGACAACAATTGTAAATGTCCGACCTTCAGGTGAGGTGGAGTCGTTCTGCGTGGATCTGAACGGGCGGCTGCACATCAATACGGCCGTGCGAATGAGCGTGGACAAGCTCCACGACCTGCTCTTCTCCGCCGACACGCACTTCATCCGCCACCTTTTCTCGCAGCGACATTTCACCGGTACTCGCACACGCGTCCAAAGAAAGGTCATGCATGCTATTAGAGCCATTGTCACTTGTTGAGAGTTCCGAGGACAGCGCGAGTGGATCGGGCCGATGGGCTGCCAAGGAAGGAACCCATCGGGGGGATGTGACCTGGCTCTTCTTTATCACCCGGCATTCCATCTTCATCTGCAGCTTTTACAATTTTCTTTTGCTCCGGCAGACCTGACGGTGGGCGAGTGGCAGCGGGACGGCGGCAGCGGGACCACCAGCCGCGTGCTCAGCTACACCATCGCCCTCAACAACCCCCTGGGGCCCAAGACCGCCCCTGTGGTGGAGACGCAGGTAAGAGCCACAGTCGTCCCAGTTTGAGCGCACCGACCGCTCCAACGTCTTCCGACGTCTAGACGCTGCACAAGAGCAGCGCTCAGGGCGAGTGCTACGTGGTGGACTCGGAGGTGATCACGTCGGGCATCCCCTACCAGGACTACTTCTACACGGTCCACAGATACTGCCTCACCTCCATCAGCAAGAACAAAAGCCGCCTCAGGTGACTTTAGAGAAGAGAAGCCCCTGGTGAAAGTTGTTCTCTCAACAATTGCTCTTCCTCTAGAGTTTCATCCGACATCTGCTACCGGAAGCAGCCGTGGAGTCTGGTCAAGGCTCTCATTGAAAAGAACACGTGGAGCGGAATCGAGGAGTACTACCGCCACATGGGTGAGTCAGTCAGTCTGGCTTCTCGGGCCCCGAACGGCCCGTCGAGCAGCACCGCCACCGACTTCCGTGCGAACAAATCTTTTTCTTCCTCCTCGCCAGAGAGCGAAGTGTGCAAGCTGGAGACGCTGCTTCAGTCCGAAGTGAGCGTGGTGACCGCCGGGGACGTCACCAGCGCCGGCGAGACCGCCAAGACGCCGCCGGCCCTGCGACGCCGCAAGCGCACCTGCTCGCGCCGCCAAGGAGACCGGGACGGAGGGGGGGGCGGCGCCGAGCGCGGAGACAGGGCCGTCGGGGAGGAGCGGGAGCGCAGGGACGCCGGTTAGTCGGCTTCCGTTCACCAGCTATAGCGTACCGTCTTGATTGGAGTATCAGCTTTTTTTTTTTTGTAGGTGCTCAGTATAAGAAGTTGGGAGAGCGCGCCCGTGGCGGAGCGCAGAATAGCGTCTCCACCATCCTCCTCATCGTCAGCTTCATGTAAGTAACAACGTAGCGTAGGTGATTGATTCCAAATGATTCATTGAATAACTCCACTTCTATTTCACTCGTGGATCATAAAGATAGCGTCTTTGGCTCTTGCGCGTATTAACAGTTTAACGGTGCCTTTCCTCGGCATCTTCTCTTTTTATTTATTTTTTTTGTCTCTCCTTGGACGCGCGCGACTTTGTAGGATCTGTATCAGGTGCAGTATCAAAGGCTTTTATGTCCTCGCCTGCTCTGCCATTGCAAAGCCACACTTGATTACAGGAAATGTCCCAAATTGGACTCGCTGTGCCATTCATCCAGCGCAAACGTATTGATAGTTCCTGTAATGAAGTCTCACTGTGACGTGAGTGCACACTAAAGTGCTTGTGAGCCACTTTTATGTGCTTCTCATTATCATTTACCATGCACACAGTTTTTTTTTTCCCCCCCCATAGTTGGCTCAATTCTGGCTAACGGCAATCATTTACATTGCATCAATTTAAAGTATTTTGTTTTCCCCCCCTCATTGTAGTCTCATGTTAGTTGCTCATAATTTAAGCACAGCAAAATTCATCTTATTTACATTCACAAATGTATTCACCTATTTCCACTTTTCTTCCAGAATTTATTATCCATGCCTTGCTGAAAATTCCTCTATGCCGGTGTGCGCAGGGCAAAGCCATGTAGAATATAAAAGTATTGCTTTGGCGCCATCTTGTGGTATCTATCGGGAATTACAACCCCTTTTTTTTTTTCTGCGAGTGTCAATTTCCTATAGATGTCATCTCAGTGTTTGTGTGCTTGGTGGAAACAAGCTTTTCAGTGAAGAGTGTTGACTTGAAGTATTGATCCACCGCATGTTTTTTTTTTTTTTTTCCCTGATCAGCCTGGTGGTGCTGGTGGCGCTCAACATGCTGCTTTTCTACAAGCTCTACGCTCTGGAGAGGGCGGCACACACGCTGGAGACGTGGCACTCGTACTCACTGGCGGACAGGTGAGCTTCTCTGGAAACTTTAACTGAGTCATGGAATCAACGGACTTGCTCTCAAACGGTTTCCTTCCCCAAACCTGGTCAGTCCTCTTCCTCAGACGGCAGGAGAGTGGGCTCAGGTGTTGCAGCTCCAGAGACAGTTCCACCAGGCGCAGCTCAGCAAGTGGCAGCAGATTCTGCAGTCGTCCGTGGCTCTTCTTGACCAGGTGTGTGTCCATCCTCAACGTAACTGTGCATGACATCCTCCGTAAAACTCGCATTCTCTGCTGTTTCACTAGATGAAGCAGTCACTCGAAAAACTCCACCAAGGCATCGCCGTCCCCGGGGTCCACCAGGACCGGCCGGCTGAGACGGACTCGTGAGCTCATCCCGTACGGTACCGTCAACACCCCGCTACACGGACGGTCCACCTTTAGAGAAAGAAAAAAAAAAAACATGAACCACTCGTCACCTGTTTGACTTGAAAACCACACGGCCCCGTGGTGACTCAGCAATAAAAGTCGGACGGAAGGCCCGCAGGTGGGCCCTCCAAAACGCCACATCACGGAATCACACTGAAGTTTTGGGGTTCTGTTTTCCAACATCTTCCCACGCCATTTTTTTCTACTTCCAAGTTGGCGTAAATCTTTTAAAAAGAAATGGGACATGAAGACAAGCTTGTTAGTCAGGACCGTTCCAGTATTTCATGGCCAAGCCGCCGCCGCCGCCGCCGCCTTCCCCGTGCTCCGATTGGCTGTCCAGAGGGTACAGGTTGTTCTTCAATGTTTCAGAGTAGGATATAATAATGATGATTATTATGATGATGTGTGTGTGTGTGCATCCACGAGGAGTCCGTCCACGTTACATTTCATTTTTGTATTAGCTTTTTTTTTTGTTTGTTTTCTGATATTTTTCCCAAACCTCATTCGCTTGCCAATCATAAAGGACCAACCGGAATTCCGCGACGGAACAAAAGGGAATTTCTCGTATGTAATACATTTCTCCCACCTCGCTCTCTTTTTTTTTTTTTTTTTTTATTGTCATGTCCCCAACTCCTTTTATTTCCCCACTCACCTCTATCACTCTATCTTTCCTGCCCTCCCTCGTTCCCTCCAGTTTGTTACGGCCCTGCTGTGCACGGCCGACCGCACGCGACAACAAAAAGGGTGTATTATTTATTTTGGGAGGGGTGCGGAGACGAGAATGTACTGTGAAGATGTGATTGTGCACACGGAGAGAAATGGAAAAGAAAAAAAAATGCAACAAGTCTTGGCTCTTCTTTGTGTGTGTGTGTGTGTGTGTGTGTGTGTGTGTGTATGTGTGCGTCTTTACTAAAAATGGAAATGTCATGAGCTTCAACCAAAACCTTCATGGGTATTTATTTGAGGAAATCTTTGATACCATTTCATGTTGATCACAACTAAATACAAATAATATGAAATAAAATCTGTAAATGTAGATCGTAAATTGTATCGTAGTAAATTCTAGCTATATTTAAATGCTGATCTTTGAAATAATTGAAGTTTTGTTTAAATTTCAGATTTTTTAATATAAAAATACAAATGTGATGGTTTTTATTAGCCTATAAATTGTGTGGGCCGCAGCCCTTAAAATACACATAAAACCAGTGGATAACTTTACATATGATGTTTTCATTCAGTAAAGTGTTATTTCTGTTTGGAAGAAAAGCAGGATAGGAAAAAGTGATGAATGCTATTGTCCTTCAAATATTTGCACTGGATTGAAACGGTGACCATTTTTCCTTTCGATCTTAATTAGAACTCATCAAAATGGGTTCATGCTCTATTTTCCAACTTTGTTGTAAAAAAATAAATCCCATATTTCAGACGTTAGTCTTGTTTTATTTTTGCCCCCTTTTCCTGTTTGGCAGTGCAAGGCGGTGCTTTGCTGCCCTCTTGCGGCTACTATTAAAATACACGTCCAGTTGTGCCTGGAATGGAGCGGAGCGGAGCGTCCGTCCGTCACACTCCCGTCTTGGCGTGTTGTCGCGGAGGAGACGGTGATGCTGAAGGTGGATGTGAAAATCCATCTCTGCGCCAACACTTTCCCACTCTGAGGTCAAACACAACATACAAGTCATGAAACGCATGCTGATGTTTTGGAGTTATTGAGATTAAAAGGGAAAATAGAAAAAGAGATGACAAGCAGTATTGTGAATTTCAGCCTACCATCCATGAATGTTACTCTGCCACCTGCGCATCTTTGTTTTCAGACGCTACGGCTAAATACTCGGCCCTGATACGAGGCGAGGAAGAGACAGAGGAGGATCAGCAGCAGGAAGGAGAGAAAGAGTCAAACAGGTTGCTTGAGACTATCCAAGATTCAGGAGGAGAACATTGAGTGAGCAAAAAACATGTTCCTTTGCTAAATTAATTGATCCGTTCCA
Source organism: Syngnathus leptorhynchus (assembly GCF_054491065.1). NCBI lineage: Eukaryota > Metazoa > Chordata > Actinopteri > Syngnathiformes > Syngnathidae > Syngnathus > Syngnathus leptorhynchus. Next base: position 1,024,602 of record NC_141202.1, on the reverse strand, counting down.
ACTCGTGAAATGATTCGAGTGAAAATGTGCGTCGACTCACGCGCTCTCCCTCAAGGCCTCCTCGCCGGCCGCCGAGATCTTCCTGTAGCAGTAGATCATCTCCACCAGAAGCCACAGCTGCAGGCCGACGATGGCCACGTACATCATCACCTCAGACAAGATGGAAGCTATGCCCCTCGTCACTGACGCGGGAAGGAACAGGATAGGTGAGTTCCTCTTTCTATGGTTATCGTCACCCCCCCCATCAAGAGGTCAAGGCCGCGTACTTTTGGCCACCACGCGTACATTGATGATCTTGCTGGTGTTGGAGCGGAAGGTGTAGTCGTTGTAGAGCAGCACACGGCTGAAAAGGCACTTGTAGCTGCCCGTGTCGTTGAAGGTGATGTTGGTGATGTAGATGGAGCCGTCCTGGAGGTCCAGCGTCCGTCTGCTGCCCCGCCACTGCACTCGCGATATAAAGCGCTCGTCCAAAATCCAGCCCCGTTCGTTCCTGTAGCTGTACAGCTACGGGGACAAGAACATTATTCATTTCTTTTGAAAAATGGCCAACTATGAAATTTGACATTTTTAATGCTTTTGAAAAAATGACAAGAAACTCATCATGTTGCATGATATATGCAACATTTGGAATTGAACTCGAAATGACATAAGTTGCATTGACAAGCTTTGGCTTTGAAAATGTTTTTGTTTTTTTTGCAAAGACCAAATATATAATGTGTCAAATATAATTGTAATGTGACTTTCCTCATTAAAAATTCCAATTGAACTCATTTTAAACGATCAAATGTATTCAAATGTTTTAGCCATTTATCATTGATCGTATTACATTGAAATAAATAAATAGAATTGAACATTTGAAATAGCTCTCATGTCCCAACTGAATTGAATATGAAATTCAAGTTGTAGTTTTGCAAATGATTCCATTTCATCTTTTATCTTTTAATGACATCCCCTGGCTGTATTTGCGTGTGCCACTGACATGTGAGAAGTCGGCGTCGGCGCCGGCGGCCTTGAAGAGCCAAGTGACGCTGGCCGTGGCCGTGACCTCGCCCCTCCTCTTACAGGAGATACAGCCCAGCTTGAAGCCTTGGTTGGCCACCGCCTCGGTGTCGGAGTCGACCTCCACGCACGCGCCGGCGCCCGCGCCCGCTGGAGAGACAAACGCAAGAGGAGCTCACGCCACGTGATCGCGCGTCAGGCCCTGCTAACATGGATCCACGAGGAGGTCAACAATAGCTCAATGTCAAAAGGCTTTTTCTGCTGACACAGTCCAAATGATGTAAGCCACACATGAAAAATGGCAGCCTTACATAATGGAGTCGGGATTACGCAACAGATATTTTGCCAGCCAGCTCACTAATCCTTTGGACGGAATTATGTGTGACCTCAAATGCACTACATGTGTTGTTTTTTTTTTTCGAGCAATAGTGATGCAGTTTGTTTCGAATCCTTTTTCTGACTGCCATTTGATTTCCTACCAAATAGTTTGAGCCTGACACTTGCCTCCAACTGCCTTATTAATATCATCCCCAGGTGGTGTCATGAGATTTTTCTTAAGAAATCCAAAGAAGAAAAAAAAAATCATGTTGGACCTCCCATCTAAACAAAGGCAAAATGTGACATTTTGGCCAAATTCCAAGCTAGCTTGAAACTTTCCACGAGGACTTGAGCCAATGTGTGCCGTGCCGTCCGCCTTGATTCATGGGCTGGAAGCACCAATGGATTCATTAGTGAGCTCATCAATTTGATAGATGGATGCATCCATCTGGCCAAGATGGTGTCTGTGTGAGCTGCGTTCACAATGTCAGCACACTTAGACGGGAAGTTGTGCGTCATCCGTGCTGATGAGTGTACTTTCCTTTTTTTAAAGAGCTTCACATCTATTGGCGATGACACTTGAGCCAATGAGAGCTAGCGTGGGCTGACTCTGTTATTTTATTTTATTTTTTTAGATTAGTTTACCTTCAAAGAAAAAAAGAAACCCTCCACATTTGCCAAGCAGCACAAAACTGGAAAAAGTCTCAAGAGCCAGAAGATACCACTAGATGGCGCCAGAGCAATACTTTTATAATAGACACGGTTTTGGCCTAAGCTAACAAAACACAGAAAAGGTGAGTTTTAAATGATCAAATACAATTCAGATACACTTGTGGTGTTACCATGGGGACCCAAATACAGGAGCGACTCACCTTGAAGCGCCACGAGGAGGACCAACGGTATCAACATCACAGGCCTCCAAAAAGTCCCAGTTATGAAGTGGGACAAACAAAAACAGGATTTCAGCAATCACCTCCCAAATGTTTCTCAGCAGCGGTGTCCAATTACAGAAGAAGGTGTCGCTTTTCAACCGCTCCTCAATTATTTAAAATGGATCTTCACACTCTTCCATTTTCTTGTCGTTCACAGAAAATGGCCCACAGTGTTCACTCGATCTTTGGCTTTTTTTAATTGGCATTGTAAAAAACAATGTGCAAAAAGTTGTCTGTAGATTACGTGAAATGAAAGTGCTCAACTCACTTCAGCATAGTTCCTTGGATCCTAGAAGATTGCGGTGAAGCCCTACCTTTGTCCATTTGAAGCGCTTCGAACTTGGCGCCAAAGCACTCCTTTTATTGCCAAACAAATACTTTTGCAAAATCAAGGAATAAGAGAGGATAGGTTAAAAATGACCCTGGGTTGTTCAACAAATAGTTTGGCGCACAAAAATTGCAAACAGGTGAATGATGGAGGAAGGATCTCGCCTGCAAAGACGAAAAAGCTGCGGGTTCAGCCTTGAAGTGTTCTGCAAGTCAGCCAAAGATCTCCAAACGCCTCAAATGGGATTTCAAATGCACCTTGCCGTCCAAAAAAAGCAAAACTCATCCCATCCATAATGCCAGATGCTCCCGCCGAAATGGAATCCAGGAGAGGACACGAAAGACCAGGAGGCTCGTCCGTGCTGTGCTGATCCTGTCATTGGGACGGATGGGGGAGATGAGGGAGGTCGGGCGGTCGGGCTGGCGGGGGTGATGTGATGCAACCAAGACGCGCGTGGAGCGGGATGACGGACGAGTACGAGGTGACAGGGCGTTGTCATGGCAACAGGGATTTGGCCAGAGTGCCCGTCTCCTGACCTATTCACGATGCAACTTTGAAGGACTCACAGAGAGTCTGTGTGTTGAAACATTTGGATCATCTGACCTCTACGTCTTTGTTGTTTATTCTTTCTCTAGAATTTCTGTCCATTGTAAATGGACTCTACATTTTTCTCAACTTGTTTTCCTCCTAAATGAAACGTTTTTTTCCGTCTCAATTCAGACCTCCTGTAATTGCACAAAATGTCGACTAGAGGGCAGTATCAATAATATTAGATCGAAATGATATGTTATAAAAGAAAATACAATGCAAGAACATAAATGGCACAACAAAAACACGAGCAAAAAATAAGGTACGTATATTAATATACAATATAATCATAATAATCTCGAAGTTCCTGTTTTGTTGATTATTTTTCATTCAAGTTTCTTCCGATTCAAACAATATCACGAATTGATATATTCCAAAAGTATAGATCAGCTGATAATATGACGTTTCCAAAATTGCTCTTGACGTTCCGAGACTACATCACCCACAATCCTCTTTGGCGTCCAACTATGACGTCACGACGCTAACCGGTGGCAGAATCCAACATGGACGATACTATGGCTGTCGAAAAGAGCCCGGTATGAATTCGTCACTTGACTTGTATTGTGCTTACATTGACCTCGCTTCGATGGCTTCATGACACACGTTAAAGCGTTTTATAGTCGATGTCAGTTTGTGTTTTCCGACCTCTCCATTTTGCCTCATATTCTCTTTTCAATGTCCAAAACGTAAAGCTGCCAATTCATTCTGGGTCACACAAGTTAGCCGCTAGCGTTAGCATTGTGTTAATAGATTATTTTGCGTTGATATAGTGACACAAACACAATGTTTTCCATTTGGAACTGGTCGAGTCCAGATTATAGTTGTTGCTTTACAAGTGGGGAAATGGAAATTTGTTCGTTTCCCATGCTGTCAAATGAAGCTTGCTATTTGCTAGCCGTGACAAGCCAAGCGCCCTTTGTAGCTTGTAAACGTGGACAAATGTTCATTTCACATGATAGAAAGATTGTTTTAAGTAGTTGCTCGAGCTAGGCCTGCAAGATATTATTGACTCAAATACAATTTATTTGCCCCTTCAGAAAAAAAACGTGTCAATGTCATTATTTTAGCCTTTGTTTTGTTTCCCTTCTCGTATTTGTTTCCTTTCTTCATATACCAAACAAAGCATGAGACATTTCCCACCAATATTGACTCGTATCAAGCCTCGCAAAATAAAAATGTCATGATGACGAGATGCTATGGAAATAAGTTCTTCGTATTTGAGAAAACTACCGCCTTGGGAACTCTGACTTTCTATTCTGCTCACCCATGAAAAGAATGAAAACGGATGGTTGGAAAAGACCAGGGGAAAATTGCTCATTTGTTCCACTGTGTGTTTTTCCCCATCGAAAGGAGGAAATTCCGGCAATCCTGAACTCCCGACCGCAGACCGGTCTGTCCTTCCTGGCACCGGAACCAGAGGACCTGGAGGACCTTTACAGCAGATACAAGGTCAGAAATGATCAATCTCAGGCTGAATTTACACTATAGGAATGAAAGATCTTCAACAGAAACCTGCTAAAAACAAATCATTTGTCGGTTCACGTGTGTGTGTGTGTTTGCAGAAGCTGCAGCAGGAGCTGGAGTTCCTGGAAGTGCAAGAGGAGTACATCAAGGATGAGCAGAAGAACCTGAAGAAAGAGTTCCTTCATGCACAGGAAGAGGTGAAGCGGATACAGAGCATCCCGCTCGTCATCGGACAGTTCCTGGAAGCCGTCGACCAGAACACGGCCATCGTCGGCTCCACTACGGGTAAAAACGCAAAGAAGCCATCTCGGACAAACCATAGAATAGAAAACAAAACTTTTTGTTTCCAGTCTTTATTTTGATTGGAAAAGAGGAGTGATGAAAATGAAGTCACCGCGGTTCCAAACATTTTACTCATGAATCCTTTGCTCCCCCAGGTTCCAACTACTACGTGCGCATCCTGAGCACCATCGACCGGGAGTTGCTGAAACCCAACGCCTCGGTGGCTCTGCACAAACACAGCAACGCCCTCGTGGACGTGCTTCCCCCCGAGGCCGACAGCAGCATCATGATGCTCACCTCAGGTATCGTTGAACAGCTAGCCCAAAGCTAATATGGCAGTCAACACGTAGACGTCGAGCCCCAAAAGCAGACGGGACTTAAATATCAAAATGAAATCGGCCTCACGGCTACAGGAAATAGAAAACCTTCCCAAATAAAAATGAGCAGCAGACGGTGGTTCCCGACAGGAAGTAGAATCCTTCCAAAATAAAACCAGCTGTACATTCTCAAGCGGTCATCTCCAATGGGAATATTAATTGGCCAAAATAAAACATGGCCATCTTCTCTTAACAGGATAAAAGCAGTGACGGGCAGTGGCTAATTAGTCTTTTTTTTTTTTTTTTTTCTGTTTGTGCCTGTAGACCAGAAACCTGACGTGATGTACGCTGACATCGGAGGAATGGACATCCAGAAGCAGGAAGTCAGAGAGGCGGTGGAGCTTCCACTCACGCACTTTGAGCTCTATAAGCAGGTCACACACATGCACGTGCACACACACACACACACACACACACACACACACACACACACACACACACACACACACACACACACACACTACAACATCAAGAAACCAACCAAGAATTTTCTTTCCGTCACAGATTGGCATCGACCCGCCCAGAGGAGTCCTCATGTACGGACCACCAGGATGCGGCAAGACCATGTTGGCCAAAGCTGTGGCACACCATACAACAGGTGTGCCGTCCATCTTTGAACCTCAAGTTACCACCTGAGGGTTGCCTTTATTTATTTTTTGGGGTCAGAAGGCTTTCTCTTGTCTCTAAAGCAATTGTCCTGTCCTCCCCCCCCGTGCAGCGGCGTTCATCCGCGTGGTGGGCTCCGAGTTTGTGCAGAAGTACCTGGGCGAGGGCCCCCGCATGGTGCGTGACGTCTTCCGCCTGGCCAAGGAGAACGCGCCTGCCATCATTTTTATCGATGAGATAGACGCCATCGCCACCAAGCGATTCGACGCGCAGACTGGGGGTACCAAACTGTCGTTGAGGACCGCCGCTCGAAAGAAGACAAACCCTCACCGTGTCGTTTTTTTTTCCCCCCTCCGCAGCTGACCGAGAAGTGCAGAGAATTTTACTGGAGTTGCTTAATCAGATGGATGGTTTTGACCAGAACGTCAACGTCAAGGTGAGCCAAAATCTCTTATCCTCACCACGCACGCTGTCTGAGGAAGCTTTTAGCTAATTCCCAATCCAGACTCTTTTATTCTCGTACACGTGTCTAACGTGATGCTCTGACCATCCCAGGTGATCATGGCCACCAACAGAGCAGATACTTTGGACCCGGCCCTGCTGCGTCCCGGCCGTTTGGACCGAAAGATCGAATTCCCTCTGCCCGACCGTCGGCAGAAGCGTCTCATCTTCTCCACCATCACTAGCAAAATGAACCTCTCTGAGGAGGTGGACCTAGAGGACTGTATCCTTTTTTTTATGCACTATTCCTATTTTGCCTTACCACGCGACGGGTTGTCGTAAATAGATTGTTCGCCACCTTAACAGCTTCTGCAGACGTGGCTCGACCAGACAAGATCTCCGGAGCGGACATCAACTCCATCTGCCAGGAGGTGAGCATGAGCGGCCGATCAACATCGGTAAATCTCCATATCAATTTGTTTGTTCCGCATCCGAAGGCCGGCATGTTGGCCGTCCGCGAGAACCGCTACATCGTCCTGGCTAAAGACTTCGAGAAGGCCTACAAGACGGTCATCAAAAAGGACGAGCAGGAGCACGAGTTCTACAAGTAGAGAGGAAAGAGAGAAATGTGTTTGTGTCTGTAGCGGCCATGTGTCATTTTCATTTTTGTTCTCTTGGACTGAACAAAGTCACTGTTGCATAAGGCCTAATATTCAGCCTCATGTGCTCAATTAAGTGTGTTGGTTGGTTTTCTTTTGTACAGGCAGGCACTCTTCTGGTTCTGAAAAACAAAAAAGTTGCATCCATATACAAGTGTATGACTGATATATCCATTAAAGTTGTTTTGCATAAAATCTGAATATGGCTTTGTCTTCATTTGATCTAGATGGATTTTGTGACCCCCAGAAGGTCAAGATTGTTGAATAAGTAAGCTTCAATGTTGTTTTAAAGGTTGAAACATGTGGAATAATTATTGGGACCAAGGTGCTATGTTCATTGAATTACGGACTATGTACATGGCAAGTAAGTCAACAATACACATAGTTTGAAACTAAAAGAAATATTACACTAATTTGGTCAATTTTTCCCAAATTTGGACGCGTAGGGTTGCCATATGGGGTAATGAACATGGTACGTTCATGAAACTACGGCCTTTTTTAAATGTATTGTAGCTTACATTTAATTGGCGCATTAAAAGTTTTTAAAATGACCCTAAATCACATTAGGAAGTACATTATACTACAGTAGAAGTGTTGTAGTTGACTTTTTAAACTTTTCTTGCGTTTCCAAAGCCAGATGTTGATGGGATAGTGACGTTTCCCACATGTGCCCAGCTATTGAACTGCACACGGAAACACCCAATCAACTTGATTTGGCCACTTTACACTTCTCCAACATTGTTTTACACTTCATTTAACTTGAATATACACTTTCCCATTTACTCGCAAAGCACATATAGACTTTATTAATCCACGAGATTCAGTAGGAACAAAAAAAAACGTATGAGGATGTGTGATTTAGAAAAAGAAAAAAAAAGAAAAAGGGGGAGGAACCAAACAGGCGACCCTCCAGCCGCAGCTTCTCGACGGCATTATTTAGCCCAGTCGGTGTGACGCTCCAGCTGCTGCCTGCACAAAGCTCGTGCGGTCAGCCTCAACTTCTTCAATATATCACCAGCACGTAGCGAGCACATTCTTTTCGGAAAAACATCCACCATGAACTCCTGTGTGGAGCCTGTCGACCTACATCCGAGGTAAGCATTTAAAGTGCGAACTAGGCGGGCGGGGCAAAACAGCTGCTAGTTTAGCTTAGCTGAGCTACATGCTAACGCCGCTCCACTCCGCTCCGGGGCGGCTCGTCGCGGCTTGTCTCCCTGCAGCTGGAACTCCAAAAGGCGGTTATGTTTTTGTCAGGTTGCCGCTTGGGTTTACTTGACTTAGTCATTTTCCCTCGAATAAACACGTCTATTAAGCCTTTTTTTTGTTGCCAATATGTAACACACAAAGTGTTTAAGTTTGGCGAGCTCTTAAAAACGACATAAATGTCAAAAAGTGGCACGTGCATTTTTTTTGTTAGCTGCGAAGCTAGTGGAGGCTAGCTTCACTTTTAGGCGAGAAAAAAAGTTTTGAAACAGAAGCGGTGGTTTAAAAATGGTTGCCGGTAGCTGCTCATTTACATTCAATGGCTTGTTGGTACAACAAAAGGTCCACAGGTCACAAAAGGTCGCCCGCCCTCACATCAGGAAGTATGAACAAAAAGCTTCTTTGGTTTTGCTATTCTTTTACATTGCAATATTTTTTTATCATCAACATCAGCAGGATTAAATTATTAGAGTCGTGTAGTTTTAGGGGAAAAGAATAGTAATCTATATATATACTACAGGTTAAAATTTTAATATCAAGAGGGGTGGGAAAAATATTTTGGGGAATAATTTCGTTGTAACAGTCAATCATTCTTTGAAGGGGAAAACATAAATTGTGTATTTCTGAGACAAAAGTGTGTAAATCGATGGTATAAAGTTGTATAATTTTGAGAGTTTATTGTATCTATTTTGCGATAAGACCTCTTTTGATGAGTAAAGTATTATATTTTCAAGACAAACCATGGTTTCATGTCTAGTTGAAAGTATAAAGCCATAATTACCGTAACTGTCGAAGTCTACATGTAATTTAAGAGAGATTAAGATCATTTAAGAGAAGCTCTTGTAGCTTTAATGATGCTCCAAAGTTGAACATGGTGCGCCACTTTTTTTTTACGTGTATTTGTATTTAATTTGTCGCAGTATCTTGGTTAATGAGTTGCAAGTCTAACCTTGAGCACACAGTGAGATGACTTCCTGTTTCCTGCAAAGGTTTGGCTGCGACGTAAAAGGAAGCTGTCTCATCTCCATTTTTTTCTTCTTCATGTTTTTATTGCCTATAATTAGCACAAGATTGTTGATGGATTGTGAGCGTGACAATTGTGAGGTCTGAATATTTTCTACATGAGCCTGGCGTTGTTGTGGCACCCCGAGCCCTCGCCCCCTCCCGCAGTGCTCTGTCGTCTCCACGGCGATCCGCTCCGGTTCTTGTTGGTCCCGGCGGACGGTCGCCCTCCTGAGAGCGCCGGCCGTGTACCAGCTGCGCCCATAATGAATGGGCCGGGCTGGGCCGGGCCCGCTCAAGATGGGTTGCCATGGCGGGGCCGCTGGCACGCGTTTGTTCCGCAGTCCCGCTTCAGCACCCCCGGCTCGTGTTTGCACGTTATTTCCCTTGCACGCACTCTGAATGTGAATTTGCCTTTCATTCTATTGTGTCCCAAGGGTTTCTGTATTTGTTCCATGTTCTTCTCAAATTCAATGGCTGTTGCGTAAGAACTCTTTGCTCAAGGCTACTTTGAGATGAGCAGTTGCGTTTGCCACACTGCACAAAACATCCAAATGACACTGCAAGATTCAAATTGGAAATCTGAGTTTAACGAGATCAAAAAATGAGATTTGAAATGAAGCGCTACCGACGTAAATGGTCTGCCCCCTCTCGTGTGTCCTGTGCGTTGTCATCCCCTTTGAGATGTGAATAGCGACGGTGACACCCCCCCCCCATGGACGACAAGCTATATTTAACCCAAGCACTCATGTGCCCACTCGAGTGTCTGTATATTATTAATGCCCCGCGGGCACTGAAAAAATACCTGCTCTCCACCACACGGATGTCTAGAAGAAAGGATGGAAGTGGTGGTGGCGGCGGTGACTGGGTAGAACGGAAAGAGCCATAAGTGTTCTCGTTGATGACTTGAGCCATCTCTCGTTGACGACATCTCTGGAAAAGCCCATTTATAGCTTTTCACATTTCATTGAGCGCTCACAGGCATTTAAAGCGTCTGACATTAAACGGATTAGCATTAGTTGCGTGAGGCTGCCTCTTTTTAACGAGCGCTAATTGACTCCTTGGCACCGAGTTAGGCCGGCCGGATCCGCTCAGTGGATCAGGGTTCCGTCAGCACCTGCGCCGGCCGGCCGGCAGCGATTAGTCGGGCCTGTCCGGCCGACTGCTCTGCGCGGCGCTCCGTGTAAACAAACTCAATCCGTTTGTTGGGTCTGCGCACAATTGCGCATTGTTTTGTAGCTCGAGCGGGGGCAAATATTCCTCAAAAAAAAAAACGCTGATGTCAGCAGTTTTGCCAAACTTCTGGCGGAGTGGCCCTTCGTCCATTTTGAATGGTCACCACAAAAAATGGGAGGTGACCAGCGTGACTACAAAATGAAAGAAATAATCTCATCGTAAATTGCAATCAATGAACGTTTGACTTTTGGATTGAAATCGTAACCGTCTTCATGTTGCTGTTTGTTTTACAGCCTGTCGGTGACCCGATTCCTGTCCACCCAGTAGGACCAGTTGCCATTACCCTGCAGCAGCAGTCAGTCACAATGGAACAATAGTGGGGAGAAGCCCCCCCCCCCCCCCCCCCAACAGACACGCGAAAGAAACCCCACCCTCGTCCCCGTCAGGCAACGAGGTGGGCGGCGGCCTACTTAATCCTGCAAAACGTGTCGCGCCTTTTGTCATGGCGACTATGGTCGTTACTGCCGAGTGGCTGAGGCAGCGGCACAAGGAAGCGGCGTGAAGACATCCTGCGCAAGGACGTGGAATGCGGCAGCGCCGCCATCGCCCCCTTTCGCCACTCGCAGTTTGGACCCAAAGTCCCTTTTTGAGATTTTTGGAACAAACCTAAGCCGCAGCGAGGAATGCAGTGAACATTGGCGGAATAACATTTTTTTTTTTTTCCCCCTTCTCTTCTCCCATGGAATATCTTTGCTATTAATCTGTTTGGTGGTCTCGCAGAGTGAAAGCCCACCAAAAGTGCCTTTCTTAGTTTTTTGGAACTATTTTTCTACTCTTGGACTTGGCATTAGGGTCGATGATGACCTAAGCATCAACTCTTTGACAATCCTCCACTCCGCTTCCTTCCTTCCTTCCTTCCTTCTCCACGTGGCCTCACTTCCATAACCACCATGATCAGTCTGCAGTCCAAATGGCGTTACTTGTTCATGTTCCTGGGCATCCAGCTGGTGGTGATGGCTCTCCTGTCCCGAGAGGGCTACCACAAGAGGGTCAGCTACTTCATACGTATCTTCCGCAAGCCGGACCCCGCCGCGGCGCCTCGGAACCGCACGGCGGCCGACGTGCCCGTGAACGACGTGTACGCCAATCTGTCTCGCCTCTCCAAGGCGCAGAAAAATGGAGACGTCTACTACTGTCCCAAGAAGTCTCCTCTCTTAGGTGAGTGCCAAAAACATCTTGTGGTTTCCTTCTGTAAATATCGATGTCAATTGACTTTTTTCACTTTAAAAGGACTAACAGGTTGTTGTTGTTGTTGTTGTTGGTTTTTTTTAAAGTTTAATTTATTTATTTTGAGCCTTAAGAGTCCAACTTTACAAGCTAGTTAAGCCGACAGCATTGTTAGCAAAATAAATTCCTTTAGTTGCGACAACTGAAATTCCAGCTCTCAGAAGACAAAACTTGTTTTCCGGAGTTTCAGGTTTCTTTTCGCTGGAACTAACACTTGAACGATGACGTGATCAATATGGCCTTTTATTTGATTTCCTGCGTATTTGTTACCGCCCTGCCACACACTTGTCACACACACAACCTTTAACATCCTGATCCTTGTTCATGTTTGCTTTTTGGCAAAATATTGTTGCCCCAACATGTACATATTTCCTTATCTGGCACACAAAAAGCAAACTAGCTGGATTACCTGGAAAGTGCCGTGGGCGTGCATGGGTACGTGCATGTTTGTGAACTATTGGCGCAAGTTGTAAAGACACATTGCGTTCAATGGACTTATTGTTGTTCCGTTTTCAAACGATCCAATTCTCCCTCAAATTCATTTGATCGACATCTATACTGAATTGACGTCTCATTTCAGTGGGGCCGATCCACGTCAACTTCCAATCGGGCCTCACGATGGCCGAGGTGCGACGCAAGAACCCGCTGGTGGAACGCGGCGGGCGCTACCGACCGCCCGACTGCGAGGCGCGTCACCGCACGGCCGTGGTCATTCCGCACCGCCACCGCGAGCATCATCTTAAGTTCTTGCTCTTCTACCTGCACCCATTCCTGCAGCGTCAGCAGCTCAACTACGGCATCTATATCATTCACCAGGTCCGTCCGCTCAATTTTTATTTTTTTTTTGCAGTCACTATTCTATTTCCTAAATTCTTTTGAATTTGTATCCCCCTCGCAGGCGGGCAATTACACGTTTAACCGGGCCAAGCTGATGAACGCCGGCTTCCGCGAGGCCATGCGTGAGGAAGACTGGGACTGCCTGTTTTTCCACGATGTGGATCTCATCCCAGAGGATGACCGCAACACGTACGTGTGCGACTCCAACCCCAAGCATGCCGCCATTGCCATGGACAAGTTTGGCTACAAGTGAGTCTCCATTGTTGCCGCTGTTGAAGGCCCATATTTCAAAGTGCGTCTCGTATTAAGCTTCTGCACATGCCGCATTTTATTGGATCGCTCCAATGGTTTCCTGAAGCGTGACAATCGGAAATGCAAGGTCAGAATTTGAGATCACATCTGGTGTACCTCAAGGCTCCGTTCTGTGCCCCAACATTTTCCTTACCTACATCAAAGTGTAACATTCATTTCAGCAAGATGTTGTCTTTTCAGATACGGTACGTCAATAAAACATACGAGTGGTTGCAAGTGGACAAAAGTCAGTTTCATATTGAAACATCAGTTTCTAGCCAATTCATTGATGAAATAATTGGTGGAATACTCGTTTGTAGTAAAAAAAAAAAAAAAAAGTGAGAATTTTCGGTCCATTGTACTAAATTGGAGCATTTTTATTCCCCCCACTAACAGGTTAGTGTCGTTTTTCAATGGTCTCAAATGATGTTTTGCGTCGTAGGCTTCCATATTCGATGTACTTCGGAGGAGTGTCGGCTCTCACGCCTCTCCATTACCTCAAAATGAACGGCTTTCCCAACAACTACTGGGGCTGGGGCGGCGAGGACGACGACATCGGCATCAGGTAAGGCCTCGCATTTCCAAATGGCACAGTGGTCAACCGCTCTTCTTCTTCTTCTTCTTCTTCCCAGAGTGTCTCTGGCGGGAATGTCCATCACGCGGCCGTCCCTGAAGGTGGGCCGCTACAAGATGATCAAACACAAGCTGGACAAGGGCAACGATATCAACCCAAAAAGGTAACTTGGTTATCCAAATAAACCAACGTTGAAGATTCTTCTTTGAAAGTTTCATTTGAATTGGATGCCGACTCCTTTCCAGGTTCAACATGCTGGCAAAGACGCGTCAGACGTGGAAGCAAGACGGTATGAACACGGCCGAGTACCAAGTTGTGTCACGGGAGTACCTCCCGCTCTACACCAACATCACGGTCAACATCGGCACCGAGGCCGGGCTGCACCCGATGCGCCAGCCCCCGCCCAGCGTCCCAATCTCCGCCAAGGTTTCTTCCAAAGCCGCCACTCTCAAAACTGAAAAATAGCGCCTCCTTTGTCCTGGCGGACTAGGCACATATATACATTTATATATCTATTTTTTTTTTCCTTCGAAAAATGATATCAGCTTCCCGTGTCGTGCTGGACTCTGTGAGTTTATCGACGGCGCCGCCACGTGCTCGCTGCTCAAACCTTTTGATGCCTTCCAATATTTGCTCAGTCCTATCTTCTGCTACTTTTTTTCTTTTTTTTTTTTTTGCTTTGAGTGAGCATGATGCTGATACAGTCAAAGGATACGGCCCAGTTTACAAGTTTTTGAGATAATCAATACTTAACAAGCGTATCGTGGACCATTTAATGACATTTCATATCGAAGGGTCATCTTGAGTTTAAGCCCACAAGCCTTCATAATTGACTTTTTCTCTTCAATGGGTATGACAGAAGATGGTGATCAAAGGTCAGCAAAAAAAATAGTTTCGACTAAAAAAAATCCAATTCAAACAGCATTCCCTTAGGAACACTTCGATAAGTATAATAAAATGAAAGATAATTCCAAAAAAGGATCAAATAGAGCATCCAAACTTCAAAAATTGTATGTATCTGTTAACTTTTTAAAAATGGATGAGAGCCAACTTTTCAATAATACAAATTGTTTTATTTGATGACATCAGCAGTGATCCCTGAAGGAATTATGTGATACCTATTCAACACAAATATTTAAATGAAGACTGAACCACTTGACTTTTTTTTGAAGGATTTTTTTCAAACTATTTTTTTCTCCTCTGAGAAACATGAAGAGTGCTTCTTCATTTAAAAAAAAAAAAAACACAAAAAACATCTCAAGTATCAAAACAATATATCCATTTTGTGAAAATATCTCTTTTTGATTTTGTTTGTTGTATTTGTAACCTGGTGACGGACGACTTGCCTTCCTTTCATGCAGTAAATGTCCACCATGTGCTCTTCGCCAAGCATCCACATCAGACACACCAGCGTGCTCATACGAGATCGTCATATTTTTTTATCTTAATCTACAATGTTGTAATCAGCGTCTCAGGAAGCCGCCAACCAAAGAGTATCTGTCACGCACGGACGGACGGAGCACGCGAGCGTACCAGCTGCTACGGAAAGTTCTTTGAGCATTTCCTTGATGTTCAGCTGAAGGCCCTTGTCAGAGTATGCTCATTGGGTTAGAGAGAGAAAAAAAAAAAACTTGAGATGGCTATCAAAGATCATGGGGAAAATTCTCAAGATTTTGATCACCAATGGTGATCCATTTGATTTGGTCTCGGCAGCATAATGAAGCCACCCACCGTGCGTGTTAGCAGGTCAGCGCGCCGTAAAAAGTGACATCAGGAAATCTGGTGTGGAACGTTGTTGCTTTATTATTCTTATTTTTTGTTTGTGTGTGTGACTTTGCAGCTTTCTACTGGTACTGTTAGCTTGCTCTGCTGGTGTTTGTGCGTGTTTGTTCACCGCACTCGAGTGGCCTTAAATTCTGTAATAAATCCACGATTCAAATGATGGTGTTGAACTTGATGTGTCGCAGCAAGGTGCATAAATGGCGAACAAATGTTCAGTGAGTAACTCTATTTTATATCACACCTTTCACAGAAGACTCACAATGTCTTCCACATAGTTCAAATACAAAGTCATTGAATCATGACCGCTTGGTTACACAAATCACGAAAAAAAAATCAAGAGAAATACAACAGAAAGTCCAAAAGAGCTGACGTTCACAGTCATTGGTGCTTTTTTGGTTATGTACTCTCAAAAAGATTGAAAGTTGCTCGTTTGCATCGACTACGGGCTGTTGAACGTAACATCGTTGTACTTGACGATCTTGCCGTCGCGCATGACCACCTCTTTGTGCGCCCACCTCCCCACCTCTCCGTTCTTCTCTTCAAAGCAGCGCACCATCACTCGGCCGGTGGCGGGCAGCTGGCGTGGCAGGTCCTGGAACAAGCCCATCTTCATCATGTCCTTGGACAGCTCCAGTGCGCCGCCGCCACCTGCTAGCGCTTGGATCGGGGAGGGTGAACGGGGTTGTCTGGGGCCGGGGTGGACCAATTCAACGTCCGGTCGAGGGGTGCGCTCCCACCCCAGCGGGGATCCGCGCTTGTTCATCGGAACGTGTGCTGAAAAAAAGCCAAACGACTGTCAGTCATTCTCAACGTGTGATAGCGCCAACGGACGGTTCAGTTGTATTTGACTTCAATCCACTTCCATCGACGCTTTATGCACCTTGCGGCTCATTGTTGTATAGAGACGTTCCCCTCTGACCCGATGACGCTCCTCTCCGACCCGGCGATGCCGACCGGGTCCTGACAACCGGCCGCGGCGGCATCAGGTGCCCCGGACTTCCGAGCGCCCTCCTTATGTCGCCGATGACGCCCACCATGGAGGCCCTCTGGATGGGGTTGCTCTCCACCATCCTGCACACGGCCTGGCAGTAGGGCTGCTTGCCCATCACCTCCTGGATTTTGGCCGGGCAGACGGTGGGGGTGTGCAGCCGGACGCGGGCGCAAAGCTCGGTGATGATCTTGCCCATGGCCCACACGTCCGAGCGCTGGTCCCGCTGGCTGAGGCGCCGCAGCACCTCGGGGGCCGAGTAGGCCTCGTTGCCCATGTCCATGGCCGAGTTGAGGCCGTGCCGGAAGAACTTGGCCAGGCCGAGGTCGATGATCACGGCTCGGTTTGTGTTGTGTTCCACCTGGAGGCCGAGAAAGGCTTATGTTCAGAGAATGACTCGGCGAGAAGCTCAGAGTCTTTAAGCAACCTCGGCTATGCTGCTTTTGCAGTATGCAATTCAATCCTTCATCTTATCCAGATCATTTTGACATCCTTCATCTTATCCAGATCATTTTGACACCCACCATGATGTTTTCAGGTTTGAGGTCTTGATGGACAATATCAAAAGAGTGGAGGTGTAGAAGGCCCTCGCACATGCCGACGATGATTTTGCCTCGATTTGTTGGAGTCAGCTGTGAAAGAGAGAAAGAAACAAACGCAAAGAATATAGACCTGGTGTCTACTGCCAAACCTGCTTTTCCTCCCTTGGGCTTGAATTCATTTTCATGTGTGGAATTAGCATGGTGTGGTCAAAAAGCAAAATGTCAGACGGAGTAATAATTAGATCAAGGAGGGTAAAGCAACGGTCCGTGGGCCACGTACGGGCCCGTTGCATTCTTTAATCCGGTCCGCGAGAAGCGCAGCTTTTAAATTGTTCGATCCCGAACGAGACGGGGAGAAATTGGTTACCGCGCTCACCTGTATTTTGGACTTTGACGATTTAAATATGGTGGTCTCCAGGTCTTCGCCGAAGATGAACTCTAGCGGAATGATCCATTTGCCATCTTTCAGGTTGATGTTGCCCAGAAGCTTGACGATGTTTGGGTGATGGGCTTTGCTGGCAAGAAAACCAAAGGGTGTTTTTTCCGATTATGGCTGGTTTGCAGTGATGTGAAACTCTTGGCCCACTACTCACTTGTACACTTCACACTCTCTCTCCAGGTCTTTCCTGCTGATGAGTTGCTGGGGAACCTTCTTAATGGCGGCCCAAGTGTCGTCGTACTTCTCTCGGTACACTTTGCCGAAGCAGCCTTGAGCCAGAGTCCCGGTGGAGTACGCCATCCGGGCTAGCTTGGTCAGCGCTAACTTGACGCCGGTACACACGCGGTTCACATCATTAGGTACGCCAGCTTGACCTCGTGAGATCCAAAACAATGACCATTTGTGATCATACAGCTACCGTGTTCACCGAAGCTGCTCGTTCTTATTTTCATTTTATTTTTCTCTCTCTATTTACGTGTGCTTCTTTTATCCACTCAAAACTGGAGGTACTGATCAAATTGCATACTAATGTAGGATAGGTAGGAAATTAGCAATTGTCATCTTTCAAAGTGGATCTCCTCGGCTCATCAAGACCGAAAGTGAACAGCGTGTGATGAAATAAAATTCCTGGTAAGGGAGCGTCACCGTCATCAATGAACACTGCTTTTCTTTTCAGCTATATAATGTATACATACATAAATACATCATCTATGTGTATAGAAAAAAAACCCGCTTTTGCTTTCTTTGCGCATCATTGGACTTGAACCAAACTGGTCACAAAGAAAAAGCAGACAAACTGGAAAAGCCACCAGCGATAACAGAAGGATGCAAAATGTCATGCACATGTTCAACTAGAATGAAAGAATAAAAATCAAGAGATATCATCTGTAATTTTGCTGCTGTAAAGCAAAGATAGATTGTGTCTTCTTACCGTTTAGACAAAGCAGAGGCGTCAGGTCTGAACATGAATCAACATAGTTAAGTCTTTTATCATTCTTGGCTTCGTTAGTACCACGCCTCCCTCCCTCCATGTGGGCGGGTGGGCCTGCCTCGGCCTGACTTTTGACAGCCAACTGGAGCCAATAAAAACAGGACTAAAACAGGTGCTAAGTGTCATAGCGTATAGCTCAATTGAACTAAAACAGCAGCACCCTCATAAGCGTCTAAATTCTTCTTACATATGGTGACAAATGTATTTACTGCTGAGTAAACAGACGGCTATCATAAGATGTTATATGTTCCACACTGGGATAATCTATTTTGAAATATTTGCCATATTGTCGGTTGGTTACACCTGATGGGTTGTTCTTCCTCGGGTACGGTGGTTTCCTAAAAGTCATATTTGAGGTAAACGCCAGAAATCATCTACTAGGCTTATACTGACAGCTTTAACAAATAATGACAAAAAGATTTTTTTTTTTTGGGATAATCTATTTTGAAATATTTGCCATATTGTCGGTTGGTTACACCTGATGGGTTGTTCTTCCTCGGGTACGGTGGTTTCCTAAAAGTCATATTTGAGGTAAACGCCAGAAATCATCTACTAGGCTTATACTGACAGCTTTAACAAATAATGACAAAAAGATTATTTAAAAGCTGCAAACTTCTCTCTGAAACGAAATTGTTCCTTAGTTTCTGTCTGACTAATTTACCTCCACTGGAGGTCAGCAAATAGCAACGTGGTGACTGACGTTCTGTTTCTGTCATACTGTAAGGGACTTTTTGATAGAAATCAAAATATGTTTTCATATGTTCTAGGGACTGTTAAAAGATTGAGCCACATTCCTGCACCTGGAGAACGAGCCAGTGTCCCAACAACTATAGTTACCGTCCATGGAAACTGTCATATTATTGTCAACTAATGTTTAATTATGTGTATAATTATGTAGTTTAGTATGCATTTCCAAGCTGGAAGATAATCGTGCTCTAATTTTTCAAGAAACTCAGAGAAGCTGTTGAACATTAACAAACATTGCGATAACACAATCGCCAAACGGGTTGTACCACTTTTAGGAGTTGTGGAGAACAACTTACGTTCGTGTCAATTTACGTCCCTATTCAGAATATGGTGTTGCTAAAAAAAAAAAGACTTTGACTTTTAATGTTTTTAATCTCCTCAAATTAGCTGGGTGTTGTGTTAAATTATTCGCCGCTTTCTCGAAAATGTGTTTAACGCGAGTGTCTTTACCCCCCTCCGCGTTTCGCAACATGTCTGAATTTACACCTGCGTGGTGCGTTCAGGTACTTTTCTTCCCTCCTTGGCGAAACTGGAGACGTCACAAAATGGAGTTGACGCTACCTGACTGATTGGGAGAATTTACGGTGTAAAGTTGTTTTTCGCACATAGTTGTGACTCTGAAACAAGAAATTCAACGAGTGATTCTCAGAAGACGGCAGAATGAAGACATTTTGGGCGTTGTTTCTCGCCGCAGCTCTAGCGACAGGTAAGAAGAAATTTTCGCCTCAACTGGGTGGGCCCGCTTCCGCCTCAAGAAATCGGGGGACATTTTCTTTCACTCCAATATTATTCATCAAGTGCAATTTAATGAATGTTTGGGGAGTTTTGGGGCTCTCATAATCCACGAGAGGTTGGTAAAGGAGGAGTAAAACAAAAATGGCTTTCGTAGTAGGATTGCGTTCAAAAGTCAGTTGGATTACAAAATGGCAGTCGGGGGACATGATCTTATCATGAAATCAAATATGATCTTTTCCCCATTAACCAGGCAATAAAGCAACTAATTGTTGTGGTGTTGGTTTTTCAAATATTTTCTACACTGCATCCAGCTCTCTAAAAATGAAATTACAAAACCGTTTGATAAATGAGCATCCAATTTGTCAACATGAAGTGTTTTGATTGTTGCTCAGAGTATGAAGTGATGACATCGCAGGTGACTCATGAAAATGGTTTCTTCAGGGCTAGTGTTTCATATTTTGTGTTTCATATATCAATTATTAAGAGAAGAGAGAAATGTGAAAGAACAACAATTGGCATATAAATACTTCACGCAAGAGCACGTGTATGAATTATTCAAATGATTTGTATTTCATGTCGTTCCAGAGTCAGCCATGGCTGTTTCGGTCAGCAGCCCGGCCAAGCGCTACGTGGTCATCTTGTTCCAGCCCGTAACGCTCACGTGCAATTTCCAGACCACCGCCACGCAACCGCCGGTGGTCACGTGGCGCTACAAGTCGTACTGCCGCGACCCGGTGCAGGCGGCGCTCAACCCCAGCAGCGCTGACAACATCCTGTCGCAGAACAACCCCAACTACGACCCCAACATCGAGTGCGCCGACAGCCAGCGCACGGTGCGCATCGTGGCCTCCAAGCAGGGCAGCTCTGTCACGCTGGGCAGCGAGTACCAAGGACGCAAGATCAGCATCATCAATAGTAAGTGCATTTGCACTTCTCCGATCATATTAACACGAGAAGCGACCTTTCATTGAGTGACCCATTGTTGCTTTAATCCCACTGTGGTCATTTTTATTTTATTTTTTCCTCCCCGCCAGATGCTGACCTGAACATTGCACAGACGGCGTGGGGCGATAGCGGAGTCTACGTGTGCTCTGTCATCTCCTCGCAGGATCTCTCAGGCAATGGAGAGGACTACACTGAGCTCATTGTCTTGGGTAAATGCCAATCAACTTCTTCTTGCGACCGGCTTTCTTTTTCTTCTGCTTTCCTTTCAACCACTAATACACAACATGAACAAAGCAAATAATGAGTCAGGTTCGGCGAGACCCCCGTCAAACAGCTTTGGCATCAAGTAGTTGAAATATTGGCGGATTTGTCCATGTGGTGTAGTCGGGTTTAATGGGTAAAACACCCCGCGGGCAGGTGTGGTCGTTTTGAGAGCGCACACGATCCAGTAATTGTGGCTTTATCTTTCTTTCGCAGAGAGAAAGTCAAATGCTACTGACCTGCTGCCTGGCATTGACTTACTGGTTATGGAAGGTAGTACAAAAGCCCTCAGTGTGACTACTTTGAGCGCTAGTGACATAGTCCATCAGAAGTATCACACATTTTCTCAGCACAACGTGGCGCCAACGGTTTTAGTCCGCTTGGGAAAAAAAAAAAAAGGGAGGCCAGCAAAGGAAGTTTTATCAAAGTGAAAAGAAAAAATTCACTCACCTCAAATACCTTCTTTTCCCGCGTTTTCCTTTTGAGTTTGTTTACGTTTGCGGCGCTGCGGTCGTGTGGTAACTCGCACGAGCCGGCTCAGCCAGTTTGTAAGGAGAGGTGTTGTTTATCTCAGAAAGGGAAGCAGACGTTTGAAAATTAGCCTTGTAATCATTGAGCCTGAAGAAAAAAGCACAGCAAAGTAGCATGCTGTAACTGTGAAATTGAAATGCGGGGCACATTTGAACCATTTTCGAACCAAAACAATGTCACTTTTTCAGTTCAAGTGAGGAGTCTCTTGAATGTTACTGTATCTTGTGTTAAATGTGACTTGTTCATTTGGCGTTGCAGGGAGCGACGCCACCGTCCATTCTTGCCGTTTGGCCATAAGATTCCTTATTTATTTTCTCGTAAACTGCAGTTTGACTTGATGTAAATGATGGCAACGGTTGCTATTTACTGTACGTGGTTTGAATGTATTTAAGTTTTTTTTTTGTTTTGTTTTTTTTCTGTCCAGATTGGCTGCTGGTGGTGGTAGTGGTGTTGGCCTTCCTGCTGCTGCTGCTGCTGATCGGCATCTGCTGGTGTCAGTGCTGTCCCCACACGTGCTGCTGCTACGTCAGCTGCCCCTGCTGCCCCGACCGATGTTGCTGCCCGCGGGCACGTGAGTACTGGCCAAAAATCCACTTTTTCTCATTTACTCCTACACCCATGGTTGGGACGCTTCACAAACATTGACGTGCTTCCTTCCGCAGTGTACGAGGCGGGGAAGGCGGTGAAGAAAGGCATGGCCAACCACTACGCCACCGTCTACGCGCCGAGCATGTACGCCCAGCCGGCCTACAGCGGCCCACCCACCCACCAGCCCGCTATGCCGATGCTTCCTCTGCCCAACGGCGTCGGGGTACCGCCCTCACAGAACGGGTACGGACGCGAGTACGACGGCGCCAGCTCTGGTAAGGGCGGAAATTACAAGGAAAGTCATTTCCTGCTAGCGTGTTTCAATTCATTGGAATTTTATTGTTTGCCTGGAAGTGGGTCAAGGCTCCCAGGTGCCTCTGCTGCACGACCAAGATGGCGGCGCCGGCGGCGACCATAGTAAGTCAACAGAAAGATTGCGTGAACCATTACCTGTATTGTTGTAGTCACTGTATTTATGGAAGTACCGGCAAACACGTTTCATTTCCTCCACCAATGTCACCTCCAGCTCGAAGTGGCTATCGCATCCAGGTGGACCCTGACGGCAATGCCACGCGCGCCATTTACTACATGGAGAGAGAGCTGGCCAACCTGGACCCGTCCCGACCCGCCAACTACAACCGCTGTGAGTCACTCGCTCGTGTCATTCTTGGCCCGCTAGATGATGTGAGCTGTTACCCGGTGAGCTGACGTCTCCTTACCTGTTCTCAGTGGACAATGTGAGCGAGGTGACTTCGCTGCACGACAACGCCGACCCGCGATCCCGCGGCGGTCGCGCACAGCCGCCGGCGCTGTCCACCGTGTATGATGATGGCGAGGGCATGAGCACCATCAGCAGCGTTTCGCAACACGTGCGCCGCCGCCCGGACGACCCGCCGCGCCGTGGCTACATGAACGAGCGGGCCCGGGCCCGCTCCATGGACAACTTGGACGACATCGGGCGCCGCTACGGCCGTGACGACTACCCGCCGCACCGACGCCCGGACGAGCCCCGGGGCAGGAGAGGGTGAGTTGCTGCTCTTTAAGCGTGGGCAGTGTGTGCTTAGTCTGATTTGAAGCCTTTTCCCCTCACTTGACTCGATCTATCATTCCAATTGCTTCAATCGTTCATTTCAACCGGAACCACTTTTCAGGTCTGACGACGACTGGAGCAGCAGCGGCCGCGCTGGCTACGACAGAGACGAGCGCAGACGCCGCGACTACTCCCCGGATGACTATCGAAGAGGAGCGGGCGGAGGAGGGTACGGCGCCCTTCCGGGGAGGCGCAGCCGCAGTCGCGACGACCTGATGGATCTGGAGAGGGACCGGCGACCGGGCGGCGGCGGCAGGGACAGGAGGGACCACTACGACGACAGCATCCTGAGAGAGGCCATGGAGAGGAAGAGGCTGGGGGAGCAGCAGAGGGCTCGCAGCCGAGACCGACTGGGAAGCGACGAGGCGCGTTCGGATCGAGGTAGGGCGCCGCCCACCCGGGGGCCCCCGCCCCTGCCTCTGAACCCGCCGTCGGGACCCAGCGCTCTACCGCCCCCCTACAGCGACGACGAGAGCATGGCGTCGTCTAAGAAAAGCAACCTGCGCACGGTAAGGGCCAACTCTGGTTGGATTCAATATCTCTTGAATAAAATACACTGGACTCAACCCTAAGAAAATCTACTCAGTAGCGCCCTCTGGAAAGTTTTCTTAGGATCAGCCAAGATGACCCCAAAACACCCCCACCCACCTCCATTATTCTTCTCTTTTTTCCCCCAGAATGGAGCTGTGAGCCGGGAGAGCCTCGTGGTGTGAGGCCAGCAAAACAGAAAGCACCGCTGCCCCGGGAAACAA
Source organism: Syngnathus leptorhynchus (assembly GCF_054491065.1). NCBI lineage: Eukaryota > Metazoa > Chordata > Actinopteri > Syngnathiformes > Syngnathidae > Syngnathus > Syngnathus leptorhynchus. Next base: position 1,000,847 of record NC_141202.1, on the reverse strand, counting down.
GTCTTTTTTTTTTTTTTTTTAAATTGTACAGTTTTCATGTTATTTTTACTGTGCTGAATTTTTTGTTTTCTTTTACCACCTTACTTACAAACCTTTGTTGCAAATAGAATTGAAATGTATCTATGTGTGTGTGTGTGTGATTGAGGGACGCATAAAGTCTCGCTTGTTTGTAATTTTACGAATGAAACATTGTGGCTGCCACAAGTGCCTTCAACTGTATAAAAGTGTAGATTTAGTTTTACTCCCTTCTATTTAGAGGGATTTTAAAATGTACTTTTTGGAAAGACTTTTTTATGACGTACTTTGCTACTTTCTATCAAACATTTATCGCTTTCTAGAATTGTGATGTACCGCTGACCATAAAAATGCTCGACACATGATAAAAAAGGCATTTTTCAAGTAACGCCTGTGTCTTGCTTGGCCAAATATGGAAAGTGACATTTTCAACCACTAGAGGCCGCCACCACTGTGCGCGATAGTACTCTCTTTTATTGTCATGCTGACGGACATTTGCTTTTAGAATATTCCCCAAAAAAATCAAATGAAAAATATGTATATAAATTGTAAATATAACATGAGTTTCCATTTTATTTGTATTTTTTTCAAGTTTTACATACATATTTAACTTCCTTCCCCCCCCCCCCTCCAGGCTGACCTGCCCTGTCGAGCAGTAACTTATCCTCAGACTTAGGCAACAGTTAAAATGTCAAATTGTGTGGCAGGAACTTCATCTACATGACATATATGTACAGTAGATTGTCATCTAAATGGAGCATTTAGAGTTTCAAACTGCTACTAGGGCATTTGAAAGTGGGCGGACTAGATGACATCACTCTGAGCGAGCGAGCGAGTGAGATGAAGACCAAGAGGAGGAGGACGCTGCCTCACATCCATCAATCCATCCCTTCTGGCTAATGAGGTAAGAGCTCCCATTTATTCCAATATATACAATCAGCTGTTGAAAGCCTCCTTTTTTTTTCTTTTTGGCATGTTTGTAGGCTGCAATAACTTTCTGTTTCATATAAATGCTAAATTTCACTGATGTAGTTTCTATAACAATGCTTTATATAATCACTACTGTATTTCCCCCACATTTTATTTTTTATAAATATATATTTGTCACAGAATCTTAAATATATTGACTCGACAATGACACAAACTGCTAAAAGGAGAGCAGAAATGTATTATGTACTGATGACTACTAAATTTCTTCAATCTTATACACACATATTGGCTATGGTTGATGAGGCAAATCAATATCATGAAAAGAAAATCAATATATAGCATTGTACGGCAGAGCGCTTACATAATGGCCCGCACTCCCGAGGTTGACCACCGCTGCACTTTAAAGGGCAAACTTTTTCTTTTGAATGGGACATTCTTGTCATTTTCTCCCAACATTTTTCTCTTGTCAACTGGCATCCATCCATCCATAGCTCTTGTCTGCTCAAATGTCCAAAGGCACAATGGCTCCTTTCTTGGTGTGTACTTCTGTCCAGTAAGCCCCGTCGTGCTCTCACAACAAAACTGCAAGTCAATTTGTAGCCAAACCTACTTTTAAAAATGGAAATATCCATAAAGAGACAGTCATCCTGTACTTTATTACAGAGTAGGTGTCACAATCTAAGGTTTCATGCCAAGGCTACATGTTAAAGCGCTAACTAAGGGTGAGCAAGAGGTGGCGGGCAGAAAGAGAAAAAGGGAATTGTTTGGCTGCTGTTCTCTGCGTCCACTTTCCGGTGTTGTGCCGTGTCAGGCAGGCTCCAGTCCCAGAAAGAACAAAGGCTGCTTATAGTGTGTTAAGTACACTTTTGGACTTCCTAGCGCCCCCTTGGGAATGACTGCTTTGAAGCTCAATTCATTTCAAATTCACCTTACTGCAAAAAAAAAAAAAACCTTCTATGGCCAAATCGGATGAAGTGTTAAGCCGTCTTGCATTATAAAGTCAAACACAATGCCAAAGTCAACATTGGAAATAGCAGATCTCGGAAATGTTTGACAGAGTTAAAATTTGAAATTGAGCAGATCCGGAAGGACGAGAATGGCTCAGGATATCTGCGAGACTTCAACTGACAGGGAGGGAAAATGCTCAATGTTGGCATAATTGCTTAAGATTATTGCATCATAATAACAGCATAGTTATTTGCCATTTGATATTTGCCAAACACAAGAAATCCCGCTCACGAGAAGTCCCCGTTGCTAAACCTTTGTGGATCGCCGTGACTGAAAATCTATCCATTTTTGGCGAGCTATTTAGGCTAACATAATGCTCGATTGATCAATACAAACTAAAAGGTGGCTAATGATATAAATCAAGCGGCTCAGTAATCATCTGTCTTTGACGCAGGTGCCCTTGGAACCTCACTTTTGGTTCAATTCTATTTCAATTTCATCTTTTCTCTTTGCTTTTTCCATCAGGGCATCAATCGTGTTACTAAACAAACAATGAAGTGTCTCGGTGGGCGTATTAACAACGTAGCGTGGCGTTAACACACTATAGGCAAAAGAACACTGCGTCCCTTTGTGGCCAATGTCCGAGGCACGCACGACAATGGCGCCACACTGAAGGAGCCATTGTCATACAGTCGCGGGGGGTCACGGCGGTGGGCGTGCGGATGGCCGAGGCGGGCCGCCCCGGGGCTTGGTACAGAGAGTGGCTGGCGCCAGGCTTCTTTGCGTGACAGCGTGACAGGGAAAGAACTCGCCTACAGTTGCACAGGTATCCGTCTACCGTTTCTGTGTGTGTTCCGACTTGCCTTTAAACTTGTTTGGTGTCAGTGTGATGACAGCCGTCGTGCATTCCATGTCTGCTCTGTCCTGCGGGGCTTGACTGTCTTTATCATGATTCCGTAAACAAATGTTCCCATGCGTTTGTATTTGTTTGAACTTGAAACAGATATATTTCTAGATTTTGCCTCATTTCTGCTGGTCTTGCTATGCAGTATAGATGCATGAATCCAGTTGGAATTACTTCACAAGTGGTTCTTCCCGTTTGGTTCCTGGGGGCATCTGCTCGCTTGGCGTCAATTTTTTTGTTTGTATTTACTCACGTGTGTAGAAGCGGATAGCCCCCCCCCCCCCCTTTGGTTGGGAGCGGAAGGCAACGTTCCCAAAGGGCCGCGGAGGCCCGCGGAGGCCCGCGGATCGCCATCTGCCCACTGGCAACTCGATTCTTCCGATGCGCTTTTCTGCCAAATACAGCTCGGATGCTCTGTACGCTCACGCTTTACCAAAACACACCTGGTGCTCCAAACCACCATCTAGTCAGTCTGTCGGTGCTTCTCCAACCTCTTCCACCGAGCGCCGCTTGAAAAATCTTTTAGCACTCCTTCCAACTACCTGGATAGCATCACTAGTTTGGTTAGCCCATCTGTGACATTCCCATTCCTTCTGTCGTCTAAAGATAGACAAAAGACAAAAACTATTTTGTCCTGGCCAACAATGCAAAAGTGATATTTTGCCTCCTTTCCAAATATAACCATGACTGGCCTTGTCTTATCTACCTAGCAGCTTTCACTCGAGCGATTGGACACTGGCAGCGCTCCGTATTTGTGTTTGTGTGGGAGAGTTGTCATGCTTGAAGACCATCTGCTGCTCTTGGTGTATTTTTTCGTCTGGGTGGGGGTGCGAGGGGCTCTCAGCTTGCGTCACGGCCCGGCCGCCAGCAAATTGCACGCTGTGAAAGAAAGAAAAATTCCTCCACTTATGCCGTGGTACACAATGGCAGTCCAGTCTTTGTGCCCACAAGGTCTTCATTCTCTCGCACCCTCCGCAAAGTCCTTTTCAAGTCCACTGATAGGAGGTAGTCACAATGAAAATGTTCTTCTTGGCACAAGAACAATTCCATAAGTGGAAGTATATTTGATCACCCAGCTAGCATTAGCACTGCAAGCTGACATTATCCACAGCTACTAAAAACAGTTTGAACAGATCTGACAAGAAAGTATTTTTTTCCAAACAGCAACAACACACAATTGGACAACTTAGTCCATCCATCAATTTTCTGGCCGTACTGATGGTAATCAATGTTGGCTATCCAACTTGGATTTGATTGTGAGATGGTGTGGTAAAGTCCCACTTTGCACTGGCTTCATTGTCAGGACAATGGCGGCTACAAAAGCCACAGAGGAAGAATGAAGAGGAAGGTCGCATAGCTGCGCAACCCACCAGCGAGCTAGCGCGTCTTACGCTAACACGCGTGTAGCGTAGGCGGGAAACGGCATGCCGCATGCTAATACACCCGGCGCTCAGCATTCCCGTCCTCGCTCGTTTACTCGACCTTATATACTTGATTTTATGAGCCAGCCGCTCGCTCAACTAAGCCTTGATTGGAACCGGTATTGATCTGCAACTTGTAAATGACGACATGAAGTTAGGCCACCCATATGCAAAGTGAGCGGAAGCTCTGACTGCGTCACCTTTCCAAACGTGTAAATAACAAGCTCCGCATTCTGCCCACGCTTCATATGTGTGTGACTCACCAGTCAAATGAAAAATCATTTTCAAACAAACACAATTAATGACATCATGTTATGACGGCTTTCCTCTGCCCTCTAGAATTTCAACATCTCAACGTGGTCAAGCGTGGGTGGACGAGGACTGCCGGCCGCTGAGAGAAAGAGCAGGAGCCTGGCGCTGAGGCTGGTATGAGGCAAGTGGTTTGTACCAGGAAAGCGTATGTTCTCGTTTGTCCCTTCGTCAATGAGGCCATTGTGAAGGCTGACCATGGAGGCGGGGGGCAGGGGGGGGCGCCTCTCGACTCACTGGACCGGCCGGCCGGCCGGCTCTCTGCCTTTTGTCCCGGTGCAGATGGCGTAGCTTGACGCAGTTTCGGGATTGTCCGGATATCTCAGGGGGGGGGGGGGCGGATTTAGTCTTTTTTTTTTTTTTTTACCCCTTAAACACATTGAAATGTAATCAAACGCTTTTTAACGTGTTTTTTGATGCCCCTTCTCATTGGCTCGCAGAGAATGAGAAAAGAATTCTCAGCGTCATTGTGTTTTTTAGCAATAGCGGGCCTCAAGATGGCAAAATCCAGTCAGTCTCAGGCCTGCCATCTGCGCACAGCGGCTGCCGCAGAGTGAGGCATAAATCCCACAGACTATATTTCCCGCAGAAATGTCGTAACGCCGGTCGACGGGCCGCGGAGCACAGACGGACGGACGGACGGACGGCGTCAGTAATCCACACAAAGCCGATGTCATGCGTCGACAGTGGCGGCCTTTCATGGACCGACTTTACGCCATGATGACGAGCGACTTCACCGATGCTAGCGTTTTTTTCCTTCTTTGGCATGACAGACTCATTGGCTATGGCCACCATGATGTCATATTGTGCGCAAAGCTCTATCAGTGATAGTTCCAAAGTTCAATCCTTAAGTCCATGGCCGACGTATATCGAATTGTCTGTGATGCCGACATTGTCTTTTATTTTTGTAGAGAAGAAGGTTGTCGAGCCATCTGGGTGTGAGCAAACGCCCACCAGTGGATCCCCTTTTCCTGTGAAACAGCTCTTTGCTTTGAATCATCACAATTCCCAAGGTATTGGATAGATAGCACCAAATGGAATTGCAAAGCTTCACAAACTCCATGGCGGAAGTGACTCGTTTTTTTTTCCTGGCATGGTGATGATGCACGTGTTGAAACTAACCGGCTTATTTGTGTGTTCCAGAGGTGCGGAGTGGACGCCATGTGGTGCTTGACGCTCTTCTTATGGCTACTGCTAATCGTCAACGGTAAGAAATGTGTCGAGAATACACTTTTCTTGTGTTCAGGGGTCACGTGACTCGACCGGAGTCAGACTCGAGCATTGAATAGCCAACCATTCACGTTGACCTTTCGCCTCAGTGGCGAGCTGCCGCTCAAGCGTTGATCATCAAATGGCAGTTCCGTTCATTGCCGCTTGAGGGCAGCAGCGAGTGAGGCTGGCCCACACTTGAACTCACATATACGAGGTGTATTTCAGATGTCAGCTCCCAATGGAACGTTTGGGTGCCGCGGGACATCTCGGCCATGAGCAACACCTGCGTGGTCATCCAGTGCAGCTTCGCGTACCCGTCGGGCGTCAGGCCCTACCGCGGCGTCCACGGCATCTGGTACTACGGCCAGCCTTACCCGCAGCTCTTCCCGCCGGTGGTGTTCAAAACCCGCACGGACGTGGTGCACGAGAGCTACAAGGGTCGCACCAGGATGCTGGGTGACCTTCAGCAGAAGAATTGCACGCTGCTCATCAACAATGTTGCACCGGAGCATTCGGGGCGCTACTACTTTCGCGCTGATCTCGGCGGGGCCAACGTGTACACCTTCCCGGATTTCGCTGATCTTAAAGTTCTGGGTAAATTGATGAGGAATGTCCCAACGATGTACAACAGGTGATCCAGGTCAAAGCATAACGCTTCGCTTCCATTAGAACAACCCGACATCGACGTTCCCGATGAGATCGTGAGCGACGAGAGCCTGACGCTGACGTGCTACGCCCCCGACAACTGCCCCGACATGAACCCCGAGATCCAGTGGATGTACACGGATTACCTGCCCGAGCCCGAATTCAGCTCCGACTACATTGAGGAGAGCAACACCGCCGTGCAATCCAGCACGTTGGTGTTCACCCCCAGGCCGGTGCACAACGGTCAGCTGCTGGGCTGCAGGGTGTACTACCCCAACACCACGCTGGTCTACGAGAGGCTCGTCTCCCTGGACATCAAATGTAAGTGGGAAACTGCTGGAAGAATCGAAAAGCATCACTTAAGGAGGTGCTCCTCGTACGAATTTCAGTCTTTTGTCTTTGTGGCACGCCCAATGTTTCCTGAGAAACAGCTTTCGGCAGTTTTTGTGCTCTTTCTGTAATGCTCTAAAATGCCACAAGATGGCGTCAAAGTTCCAAGTCGGAATTTGGTTGAGGGAAGTCCTCTAGTCTTTGCTCTTGAGACAGCAAAAAGAGAAGAAAAGAAATAAATCAAGGGACATTTCAGTCATATGCCTGAGAATGTACTATAACTGATAAAAGGCACAAACATTATCTTTGTGTCCAACCAGACGCTCCTCGTTCAGTGTGGGTGAACGTCTCCTCCGAGGTGATGGAAGGCAGCTCGGTGACGCTGCACTGTGAAGTGGACAGTAACCCGCCCGCCAGGATTTCCTGGAAGTTGGGAGAGCAGGAACTGCTGTGGGACACGGCCTCCAACCTGTCGCTCACCTTAGATGACGTGACGCCGGCAGAGGAGGGCGTCTACACCTGCGTCGGCGACAACGGCTACGGCGCCATGAATACGTCGCTCTACTTAGCCGTCAAGTGTGAGTTTCCTCGCCTCCTGTTAACAGAGGGCCGATGTGACCCGCGGCCAACCGACCTTCTGTTTCAGACCCTCCCCGCGAGCCCGTGGTCAACGACTCCTTGACCGTGCAAGAGGGCTCCTCGCTGATTCTGCACTGCAGCACTCAAGGCAGCCCGCCGCCTACCCTCACCTGGCTCAAGGACGGACAACTGGTGGGCACCATCACCGCCGATGACTTGTCCGTGCTGGAGCTTGAGGACATCACGCCGCAGGGTGACGGCCAATACCGCTGCCTGGCTGAGAACGAGCACGGCCGTGCCAGCAGCTCCCTGAACGTCACGGTGGAGTGTGAGTAGAAAAATGTTTCCACCCGGGGAACGCTTTGCGCTCACTGGCTCTTCCCCCCCCCCCCCCCCCCCCCCCCACCCCCCCCCCCCCCCCCCCCCCCGCTAGATGCTCCGATCCTTCTGGACGAGTCCAAATGCACAGTCGTGCGGGAGGGCGTGCAATGCGTCTGCGTGGCTTCGGGGAACCCCGAGCCCACCATCGAATTTTACCTGCCCGACTTGAACGTCACCATCAACGAGACGGAGGGCCGCTACAACTTCTACACGCACACGGACGGCCAGACGTCCACGGGCATGATCAAACTGCGAGAGAAGGGCGAGCGGGCCGGCAACGGCGGCCCCGCCGTCAACGTCCACTGCAGCATCTCCAACGCGTACGGCAGAGAAAGCGTTCTCCTGGAGCTGCAGCAAGAGAGTGAGTAGTTCATCTTCTTTCAATGGGCAATGGTAGCAAATTGTGTCTGTCTTTCCAGAGAAGTACCTCATGGCCGTTATTGTGGGCACAATCGGCGGCGTGGCGGTCATCGCCTTCATCATCGCGGCAGTGAGATACGTGGGCCAAAACAATAAGAAGTGAGTAGCGGAGGATAAACCACCAGAGATATGGATGTATGTATGAGGTGGAAGTGGAACAAAGAAAAACAAAAAAATGAAATCCAAGGAAAGGCTTCAGCCTCGTCATCCATTCTAAAAGGCGTCTTGTGTGAAAGACGTGAGTATGAAATCCTTGGATGTCTGCTTCCTGGTTGATGGCTTGAAAAAGATCCCAAATTGTCTGTTTACAATTGTGCAGGCATGATTCCCTGCTCTTACACAGCTTTTGTAACCTTTTCTAAACCCAAACTAAATTGCTTTATTCGGACCCTGCCTCAAACGGGAAGAAAAAAAACAAACAATCAAATCAAATCACCCTCGGCGACTAACGGCATAACCACGTCACCCGGCCTTGTCCTTTTAAAATGGATGCCCAGGCTTTGCATTTTAGCGTCGAGGTTCGAGTCTGATAATGTGACTCCGCCCCTCCCCTCCCCTCCCCTCCCCTCCATCCACCCATCCCAGAGAGAATGGCCTCCCTAGGCAGGACGTGGTCCTGGAGAACCCCGCTTTGTACTACAGCGCAGTCAAGAAGGACAAACAAAATCTGAGGAAGAAAGTGGTGAGACATGCCGATGACTCTCACGATGACGCGAAGTAAGAGCTTAAGTCAAACTAGTCGTCATTGTCTCCCCCGGCCGGCCTTTACACGTGGCGAGAGCTCACCCCAAGCATGAAGCTTTTGGAAAAGCACTGTTTTTCTCTTGCTTTCATGGCTTCTTTGTGTGTGTCTTTTGTCTCCCTTAACTCCTGCACAGCTTAAGACAGAGCTGTTGGGCTCAAAGTTTAACTCCATTCTAGAGGAGAGCACGGTAAGGTTCCTTAGTCACAGCCATGCGCACATTGTCCACGCCAAAGCTGCCTGCCTCATTGCTAACTTGCATCCTTGCCCGCCTAACATGTCTCAAGTCTCCTTGTCCCGCCAATAACCATTAACTTCTTCATGTTGCATGCCGGTAGTCAATTGGTAGTCTTCTGATGAATGATGCTTAGATATAAAAAAGACAGATTTCTTCTTGGGAATTGATGCTTTTTTTTTTTTCCCATAAAGTAGGGCTTTGTAATGTAGCTTTCAAATGTAATGTATCTTTTGTATTCTATTTTCATGTTATTATAGACTAAAGTTGATCAGTCAATAAAAATGGATCCAAATGTTCAAATTGCCATTTTGCGAGCAAAACGTCAAATGCCCACTCCGACAGCGACCTTCTTTTTTTTTTCAGGGAGAAGACGGGGATTTCCAACCTGCAAGCTCTTTGGCAAGCTTTGAGAGGCGAGAGCTAAACTACGGCGCTCTGGAGCTGGGTGGGTCCAGGGAGGGGGACGACGACGAGGGCAGCAGCACTTACGCACAAATCAAAGCCAAATGAAGCGCCATCCTTCCCTGATGCCTCGGCCACGCGAGACGCACTTGCAGTTTTGATTTTTTTATGTGTAATATGATCAAGCTTTTTTTTTTTTTTGCCATCAAATGAAGTCTTATGAGAATTGGAGTAAATAACATGAAAATGTGTTGAGAAATTGGAGTAAATAATGACGAAAGGAGAATTTGCCTTCTCCGTAAGAACATTGTCACTGCGTCTGCTGCCAGTCAAAGCATCAGGGAAAGGATTAACTGTGTTTTATTTGATTTGGTGACATCTTTGATGCCACTCCAGGGTTTCCTCCCGTCCGTCCATCCGTCCGTCCCTCCGTCCCTCCCTCCCACGCCAGATCGAAAGGCTCATAAATAAAATGCAAATTTTCCAAGGAAAAGAAGCTAAAGCGCTATGACCTTTTCAGACGGAAGCTTGCGTCAGGATTTTTTATGGTATTTAACGTGTACAGTAAACAAAACAACGGTTGGCGTCTCCTTTAAGAGTCATTGGGGAAATGTAATCAAGTCAGCATTGTCTGGAACGCTGAGCGATGGGACACGAGTGTTATCTCGTTTTGACAATGACAAACTTTCATTTGCGTGGATGTTCTCCTAAGGTTTTATGTGGTGTCACTATAGCAATGCTAAGCTAAGAGCCTAATTTGCTAACATATTAATGCGTGGGATGCCGGTAGAAACGCTGCGCCAAACATGACACTTATTGACCGTTGACTACATGTTGTGTAATTATGGCCTGTCAAATATTAAAGGGATACCCCAGTCGTCAATTGCTAGTCGTTTTTCCATCGAAACTCAAAACTCACCGTATCTTTTTGCCTCTTAGCTTCACGGCCTAAAATGAGCAGGTCGTAGCCTCAGTGGGCTCGGCTACGGCTACTTCATTTTGTTTTCCACTCGTAGAAGGCACTTGAAATATTCAGTCATATTTCTGTATTATAGCTGAGGTTAGGCTCAACAAGAGGTCTAATTCCTTTTTTACGGTGAAATCTATATTGCAGAAGCTTTCGTAGCTCACACTTCAAATCCCCCAAATATCTCTAAAACCTGAAATGAAAAGACAAACAAATGTGAAATGAATGTCAAATAATACCCAATGACACATCAAGCCATCTTGAATTCCAATTTGGTATTTGTTTTTTTTCTTTGTTCAAGTCATAGCTGTGCCTTTGGTCATCACAAAGTGGTATTGAAAAATGCAGAAGTGATCGGCTGTTAAAATGGAAAAAAAAGACGTGGAGACAGCAATCAAATAGCTCAATCATTAAAAACAACATATGATTTTTTCATCATCAACATCGAGGGTAACAAAAAATATGTACTGCTGTATTTATTTTTCAATAAAAGCCGAAGTGTCGGCATGAGAAAAGTTTTTGCTATTGCGTCGCCACTTCCTGAAAAGTTTTGCTATTGCACAAAAAGAGTAAAAATAGAAGTTGTGAGAGGAAGAACTGCTACATACAAGAAGACAATAGCTGGACACAAGCAAACAAAGCGAGGTATGTTCAAAAAGCCTTTCAGCAAACTTCCAATTCTTTTCTTGATGTAATAGTCTGTCTTCAACATTGGTGCAATTATGTCCAGTTGGAACTTTTTTCTTTTTTTTCATTGTTTCAATCTTTCATACTCGTTTGAAAACGTGAAGTCGAGTCATAATGCATTTTAAAAAAAAAAGAACAAATTCATATGTATGGTAGCTTTTCATTTGAAATAGAACGACTTCATTCAAAGCCATTTATTTAAGACTTGGATGGAATAAGAAACCAAAATGACCAAATGTACGTGTGTGTGTGTGTGTGTGTGTGTGTGTGTGTGTGTGTGTGTGTGTGTGTGTGTGTGTGAGAGAGAGAGAGCTGCGTATGTATGTTCATCTGGGAAACCTTTGTCATTGAAATAGCAGAACTACAGCAGAACTTGAGGATGTTCTTTCTCACCTGGGCTGCTTTGCTCATCCATGTGAGCGACTACACAGGTATGAAAACTGATGAACTGATATATCTTCATCTACATAGGGATGCAAGTGCTTTTATTTCCAAGCAGTGGCCTCACACAGCAACGTCTTCTGCGAGAAGGGCTTTTGCATCCTCCTCGGCAAAACCCAAATTGTGTCCGAGGTGGGACTCTGCCTGGTCATCCCGTGCAGGTTCTCTGTCTCCAACATGGTGCCTCTCAGCATGGTGTGGTTCAAGTGCCCTCAAAGCAAAAGCAAATGCGGCGACGCCGACATCATCTTCCACAGCAGGAACGCCGGCAAAATTCAAGACCGCTTCCGTGGTCGAGTTCGAATGTCGGAGCCCGACGTCAGTCGCGGCAACTGCAGCATCGTGGTCGACGACCTGGCGTTCTCCGACTCCGGATCCTATCAGCTGAGAGTCAACGGCCTCGTGAATAACAAGATGGACGGATTTACCTTCACGCCACGAGCCCGGGTCACCGTGACGCGTAAGTTTCGAGGTGACGCTGCGGTCATATGTTTTTCCATCCTTTTTCATTTGTCAATTCAATCCACCATTCCAAAATCAAGCTCTCAGGAAACCCACTGTGCTGCTCCCCACCATGAGCGCCGGTCAAGCAGCGACGCTCACCTGCACGGCGACCCCGGGCCTCTGCCCCACCGGGGTCATCCCCACCCTCAAATGGACGTGGAGACCGGCCTTAGACAACCACACCGTCACCGAGCTGAATTTCGGGACGGATACTCCGAGATACTATTCGACTTTGACCTTCAACGCCAGCGCCGAACACCACGGCCGCGGCGTCACTTGCGCCGTCTCCTACCGGAGAGTCAACGTGACGGCGGAGACGACGGTGACGCTGAACGTTAGCTGTGAGTAGCTCACGTTGACGACCCGCCATCGATGGCACGGTTGAGCTGTCGTTGCTTTTTCCCTCCCAGACGCCAAGCTTCCGTGCATTTCGGGCCAGACCACATTGAAGAAAGGTGACACCCTGAGTCTTTGGTGCAACGCTGACAGTTTCCCGCCTTCTCGCATTACTTGGAACTATTCCACGGTGACAAATGTGCCGCTGGGATCAGAACCCAAGCCGAGCTTAGCTAGCGCTTCTCTGGTGATCCCCGACGTAACCGCGGCCCACTCTGGACGCTACCGGTGCGTAGCGGCAAACCATACGGCGCACGTGGATGTGACGGTGACATGTGAGTAGCAGATTGTTGCAGAAATTTCAAAGTCCAGTATGTTGACGCTAATCGTGTACTTGTGCAGGGTTCGCAGGGATCCTCAACGGGTCGGGTTGTTGGCTCCGAGGTCAGCTGTTGACCTGCGTGTGCATCAGCGGCGGGGTCCCGCCACCCACCATCACGTGGCCGTCGCTGGCCAACGGAACGGTCTGCGGCGCCGTTACTGTCGTTTCCGACGACGGCGTCAACAGCAGCGTCACGCTGATTGTCGGCCGTGATGTCAACATCTCTGGCGTGGAGTGTGTGAGCGTGCATAAAGATGGCCAGGGCAGGAAAATACTGAAACTTCAAACAACAGAAGGTAAGAATAGCTCGGGAGTTGAATATTACGTGCTACGGATGTGATTTGTTTTCCATTCAGATCCAGGTATGACCAAGTTGGTGTCCATGCTTCGTTTGGAGGTCTTCATTGCGTTTTTCTGCGGCGCTCTTCTGTCTGCTTTGTTGTGCTGGCTGGCCAGGACCTGCTGCAGGTACATAATCTTCTTTTTTTTTTTTGAACACATCTTAATATGTGTGTCCGTGTCTACTTCCAGTAAAGCAAAGAAAAGCCCCGGGCGTTTGGATCTGGAGCTGTTGGCCTCACAAGAGGACTCACAAGTACCGGTATTCAATGAAGCGTTTTGTTTTACGCTCGAAATGAATGGCAATAGAATTGAAGAGAAAAAAAAAAAAAAAAAGGTACAAATGGATCAAATCAACGCGATGGTTGCTGGCTCGCTAACACTAGCGGTTGATATGGGTTGGGGTTTTGTTTCCAGATTAAAACTATTTGTAAAAGTGTCAAAATAGATATAGCTAGAGTGTTGAAATATTTTGCAGCTCACATGAACGTAATTCTTTCCAAGAGGGTGATGACATGTCAGGTGGACGTTCTCTCTCTCTCTTGTCAGCAATACAACCTGAAAAATGTGGGCGAGGAGGACAGCAAAGCGGATGTGGCGTACGCCAGCATCAACTTTTCCGGGATGAGGAGAAACAACACCAGGGAAGTGCCGAGCAATGGCCAGGGCACCGAGTACGCCGTGATCAAAACCAAGGAGGATGGTGACCAATTCCCGGAGCGTAATGACCATCAAGAAGAGGAGGCAATTATGCCGGAGGATGGAACACAATCCATCAGTGACGAGCAAGAGAAGGATGAGAATGAGGAGGCCTTGTACTCAAGCGTGAAGGATGTGATGATGTCATGAACGCTCAATCTCTGCTGTGGTTTGGATGCCCAAAAAAAAATAATAGATCGATATATCACAAATATTTGGATTGAAGAAGACAGTGAGACAATAGCGACCGTGCCCAATTTATGTACACTTGTTTCTAAACACTTTTTAGTTTTCATTGGAAAGCCGTGTGTTACTTGTATGACAATATTGGATTTGTTGTTTTTTTTTTAAAAAGAAAAGTAGAATGAAATGATTACAGACAATAGTATTTCAAGATGAGTGACTTAAATGATATCAGTAGATGTGCTTTTCAAATTTGGATGATTCTATATTAAAATGTGTTCATTCAATTGTGTATCTAGTTTTTAAATCTGTCCTATAATATGAATATTTCTGGGTTAAATGTGTTAATAATATTCAAACAATGTGGTTGAAGAAAACTGGATGGAAAATCCTCAAGATATATCTTTTTATTTTGTTTTATAAAAATAAGCAGGTTTTGAACATGTAATCGAGGTTTTATTTTTGAATTGCCAAATGTTTTTAATGAGATGAATTTGATGGCTGCTCATTTTCAGGTGGACTTTATGTTCCAATGATTCCTGCAACATAGTCTTCCATTTGGACACGACAATGCGTGCGTGCGTGCGTGATGAAGCCTTATTAGATTCCAGGAATGCTTTGGTGAGCCTTCAACATGCGTGGTTGGCCATTTCCAGGTAAACATTGGATGCAAATGATACTTCCCACTGTGAGAACTGTGCATACGTATGTGTATTTTTTCCATTGCTTCCCTCCTAACCTGATCTCACGTGCATGTACTGTGTGTTCTTCAACAGATGAAGCTTTTTTGGATGACCATACTGCTGCGCTGTGACGGTAAGGAGACTCTCCTTCTCTTATGATTCATAAATAATATCAGTGATTCTCAATTAGTAGCGACAGCAGGATCGCTGTGTTTCATAAAACATACTTTCAATTACAATTGAGAGCAATACGTTTTCTTTATTGTTCTTCAGGACATAGTAAAAGGGTGACAACAGTTGGTAAACACACCAGTTTATTTGCAGACATCAGATGACTATACTGTAGAGCTACTATCATCTTTACATATTTGAATGTTTGCATTCGTATGCGCAGAACTCCACGGAATGAGAAAGAGAGACAGGCTGGCCGGCTGGCTGGCTGGGTGGGTGACTGGCTGGCTGACTGGCTGACTGGCTGGGTGGCTGACTGGCTGACTGGCTGACTGGCTGGCCGGCTGGCTGGCTCGCAGCCAACCAACCCCACCCGCTTCCACTGGCGCACGCACGTTCTCATCAAGTCAAGGCACACAATCTCAGCACAACAAGGCATGTATTTGCACATTGGCTCCTTTCATTCCCAACTGATTTGCCCTAATATGTTTCGAACAAAAGAGTTTCTTGATGCGCTTGCGGATTTCTTTCATCTTCAAGCCGTATATGACCGGATTGAGCAGAGGAGTGTACACCACTGTTTGTAGAGTCACAATCAGTTGCACAACTTTGGGAAGTATTGACCCCACCAGGCTTATCATCAGGTCAGACATCATTAAACCCACCGTTGCCATTAAAACAATCAGATGCGGTAAGCACGTATCCACGGCTTTCTTCCACGCTCGACAATGATAGCTAACGAGGAATATCTTGACGTATGTGAAGAGGATGAGCAACACGGGAATGAGAACCACAAATGAGACAACAAAAAAACTCCACCCCTTCATTGGCATTGATGTCAGACAGTGAATCTTTGACAACACAGCATTGCAAAAAATCCCATTCAATATCAAAGTGCAGATTTCTTGTTTGGATCGCATGCTCATTGTCACCGTCATCACACAGGCTGGCACCAACCAGGCCAAAGCCAAGAAAAGGCACACACTGCTCGTGCCCATGATGGACGCGTACCGAAGAGGCCTGCAGATGGACACGTATCGGTCATAAGACATGAACAACAACAACGTGATGTCAGACGCACAGAAACTGTAGAAAAAAAAAGCCTGGACCAAACAAAAGGAATAAGAAATCCACTGTTGGTTAGACAAGACGTCCACAAAGAGTTTGGGGAAGACCGCAGCGCTGAGGAAAAGAGAGTTGAGGGACAAAGCTGCAATGAAAACGTACATGGGCTCATGAAGGCTCTTGTGAATCCAGATCAGATAAATAATGGTGCCGTTAGAGCAGAGGATGAGAATATACATTGCCAACAAGAAGACAAAGTAAGCAGATCTGTACTTGTCCACGTCTACGAAGCCATCCAGACTCAGCATCAGCGTGCCGTTCCCTTCCATCGGGACGCCAGGCAGGTGAAAGAGATGACTGGCATCCCCTCTGTCCACTCGTGCTCGTCTGCCGAGACATAAATAAGAAGATCGGCGTCGGTCGGTCGGTCGGTCGGGGTGGGGACATCCTGCCATTGGTCATCTGGTCCGGGAGGCAGGCGTTCTGCTCCTTCCCTTTGTGGCCGGCCTTCCAGCCCTCAGAAGGCGCAAATGAATATACAGCATCATATTAAGTTACTGTCATGGAATAACAACAAAGCCAGAGAGGAAAAAAAAAAGGCTCTTCAAAGTTTGACACAATCATAATAATGATAGTGAATGCAAAAAATCCAACTGTGAGCAATCAATGAGAATCTTAAAGAAGATAATATATTTGTTTGCGCTTGTGTACATTGAGTTTCTTCAATCTAAACTCTTGTTTTTTGTTTTTTTCACCCCTGTTTGCTCTGCTGTATACTACAAAAAAAAAAAAACAAATCATTATGTCTTCTTACATGACATCTTTTCAAACACAATTGTGGCCAAGACATTTTCTTGATTGTTCTTCAGGACATAGTAAAAAGGGTGACAGCAGTTGAGAAGCACTCCATTAGATAGCAGTTTATTTGCATGAAAATCCGAGTCACGAGATGAAAGCATACTGAGGAGCTTTGATTCTATCTAGATATTGTATGCACAGACAGCAACATAATAAACACAGCCAGCCACGCACAACATAGAGAGAGAGAGAGACGTGCGTTATCACATGAACATTCAGTCATTTGATTGATTTTGGATGAGTGCCACATGATTAGAACAAAAGAGTTTCTTGATGTGCTTGCGGATTTCTTTCATCTTCAAGCCGTATATGATCGGATTGAGCAGAGGAGTGTACACCACTGTTTGTAGAGTCACAATCAGTTGCACACTTTTGGGAAGTATCGACCCCAGTAGGCCGATCATCAGGTCAAACGTCATTAAACCAAAGGTTGCCATTAAAACAATCAGATGCGGTAAACACGTATCCACGGCTTTTTTCCAGGCTTGACGATGATAGCTAACGAGGAATATCTTGAAGTATGTGAAGAGGATGAGCAACACGGGAATGAGAACCACAAATGAGACAACAAAAAAAGTCCACCCCATCAATGACATTGGTATCACACAGTAAATCTTCATCACTGTAGCGTTACAAAAAAATCCACCCAAAGTCAAGCTGCAGATTTTTTGCTTGGACAGCATGAAAATTGATACCGTCATCAGACTGGCTGGCACCAACCAGCCCAAAGCCAAGACAACACACACACTGCTCGTGCCCATGATGGACGCGTACTGAAGAGGCCTGCAGATGGACACGTATCGATCATAAGACATGACCAACAACAACGAGATGTCACACGCACCTAGACTGTAAAAGAAAGAAAACTGGACCAGACAAAAAGAATAAGAAATGCGCTGTTGGTTCGACAAGACGTCCACAAAGAGTTTAGGGAAGACCACAGCGCTGAGAAAAAGCGAGTTGAGGGACAAAGCTGCAATGAAAACATACATGGGCTCACGAAGGTTCCTGTGAATGCAGACCAGACAAATAATGGTGCCGTTAGAGCAGAGGATGAAAACATACAGCGCCAACAAGAAGACAAAGTAAGCAGATCTGTACGTGTCCACGTCTACTAAGCCATCCAGACTCAGCATCAGCGTGCCGTTCCCTTCCATCGGGACGCCAGGCAGGTGAAAGAGATGACTGGCATCCCCTCTGTCCACTCGTGCTCGTCTGCCGAGACATAAATAAGAAGATCGGCGTCGGTCGGTCGGTCGGGGTGGGGACATCATGCCATTGGTCATCTGGTCCGGGAGGCAGGCGTTCTGCTCCTTCCCTTTGTGGCCGGCCTTCCAGCCCTCAGAAGGCGCAAATGAATATACAGCATCATATTAAGTTACTGTCATGGAATAACAACAAAGCCAGAGAGAAAAAAAAAAAGGCTCTTCAAATGAGTTTGACACAATCATAATAATGATAGTGAATGCAAAAAATCCAACTGTGAGCAATCGATGAGAATCTTAAAGAAGATAATATGTTTGTTTGCGCTTGTGTACATTGAGTTTCTTCAATCTAAACTCTTGTTTTTTGTTTTTTTCACCCCTGTTTGCTCTGCTGTATACTACAAAAAAAACAAACAAATCATTATGTCTTCTTACATGACATCTTTTCAAACACAATTGTGGCCAAGACATTTTCTTGATTGTTCTTCAGGACATAGTAAAAAGGGTGACAGCAGTTGAGAAGCACTCCATTAGATAGCAGTTTATTTGCATGAAAATCCGAGTCACGAGATGAAAGCATACTGAGGAGCTTTGATTCTATCTAGATATTGTATGCACAGACAGCAACATAATAAACACAGCCAGCCACGCACAACATAGAGAGAGAGAGAGAGAGAGAGAGACGTGCGTTATCACATGAACGCCACACACCGACACGGGCACCAAGGACTCTGTGTGTGTGAACATTCAGTCATTTGATTGATTTTGGATGAGTGCCACATGATTAGAACAAAAGAGTTTCTTGATGCGCATGCGGATTTCTTTCATCTTCAAGCCGTATATGATCGGATTGAGCAGAGGAGTGTACACCACTGTTTGTAGAGTCACAATCAGTTGCACACTTTTGGGAAGTATCGACCCCAGTAGGCCGATCATCAGGTCAAACATCATTAAACCAAAGGTTGCCATTAAAACAATCAGATGCGGTAAACACGTATCCACGGCTTTTTTCCAGGCTCGACGATGATAGCTAACGAGGAATATCTTGACGTATGTG
Organism: Syngnathus leptorhynchus; assembly: GCF_054491065.1. Taxonomy (NCBI): domain Eukaryota; kingdom Metazoa; phylum Chordata; class Actinopteri; order Syngnathiformes; family Syngnathidae; genus Syngnathus; species Syngnathus leptorhynchus. Next base: position 981,794 of record NC_141202.1, on the reverse strand, counting down.
AAGAGGATGAGCAACACGGGAAAGAGAACCACAAATGAGACAACAAAAAAAGTCCACCTCATCAATGACATTGGTATCACACAGTACATCTTCATCAATGTAGCGTTACAAAAAAATCCACCCAAAGTCAAGCTGCAGATTTTTTGCTTGGACAGCATGAAAATTGTCACCGTCATCACACAGGCTGGCACCAACCAGCCCAAAGCCAAGACAACACACACACTGCTCGTGCCCATGATGGACGCGTACTGAAGAGGCCTGCAGATGGACACGTATCGATCATAAGACATGACCAACAACAACGAGATGTCACACGCACCTAGACTGTAAAAGAAAGAAAACTGGACCAGACAAAAAGAATAAGAAATGCGCTGTTGGTTCGACAAGACGTCCACAAAGAGTTTAGGGAAGACCACAGCGCTGAGAAAAAGCGAGTTGAGGGACAAAGCTGCAATGAAAACATACATGGGCTCACGAAGGTTCCTGTGAATGCAGACCAGACAAATAATGGTGCCGTTAGAGCAGAGGATGAAAACATACAGCGCCAACAAGAAGACAAAGTAAGCAGATCTGTACGTGTCCACGTCTACTAAGCCATCCAGACTCAGCATCAGCGTGCCGTTCCCTTCCATCGGGACGCCAGGCAGGTGAAAGAGATGACTGGCATCCCCTCTGTCCACTCGTGCTCGTCTGCCGAGACATAAATAAGAAGATCGGCGTCGGTCGGTCGGTCGGGGTGGGGACATCCTGCCATTGGTCATCTGGTCCGGGAGGCAGGCGTTCTGCTCCTTCCCTTTGTGGCCTTCCAGCCCTCAGAAGGCGCAAATGAATATACAGCATCATATTAAGTTACTGTCATGGAATAACAACAAAGCCAGAGAGGAAAAAAAAAAGGCTCTTCAAAGTTTGACACAATCATAATAATGATAGTGAATGCAAAAAATCAAACTGTGAGCAATCGATGAGAATCTTAAAGAAGATAATATGTTTGTTTGCGCTTGTGTACATTGAGTTTCTTCATTCTTTCAATCTAAACTCTTGTTTTTTTGTTTTTTTCACCCCTGTTTGCTCTGCTGTATACTACAAAAAAAAAAAACAAATCATTATGTCTTCTTACATGACATCTTTTCAAACACAATTGTGGCCAAGACATTTTCTTGATTGTTCTTGAGGACATAGTAAAAGGGTGACAACAGTTCAGAAGCACTCCATTAGATAGCAGTTTATTTGCATGAAAATCCGAGTCACGAGATGAAAGCATACTGAGGAGCTTTCATCCAATTTAGATATTGTATGCACCGACACCAATATAATAAGCACAGCCAGCCACGCACAACATAGAGAGAGAGAGACGTGCGTTATCACGTGAACATTCAGTCATTTGATTGATTTTGGATGAGTGCCACATGATTAGAACAAAAGAGTTTCTTGATGCGCATGCGGATTTCTTTCATCTTCAAGCCGTATATGATCGGATTGAGCAGAGGAGCGTACACCACTATTTGTAAAGTCACAATCAGTTGCACACTTTTGGGAAGTATCGACCCCAGTAGGCCGATCATCAGGTCAAACGTCATTAAACCAAAGGTTGCCATTAAAACAATCAGATGCGGTAAACACGTATCCACGGCTTTCTTCCAGGCTCGACGATGATAGCTAACGAGGAATATCTTGACGTATGTGAAGAGGATGAGCAACACGGGAACGATCACCACAATTGAGACAACAAAAAAACTCCACCCCACCAATGACATTGGTATCAGACAGTGAATCTTTGCCAACAGAGCATTGCAAAAAATCCCATTCAATACCAAAGTGCAGATTTCTTGTTTGGACTGCATGAAAATTGTCACCGTGGTCAAACAGGCTGGCACCAACCAGGCCAAAGCCAAGAAAACACACACACTCCTCGTGCCCATGATGGACGCGTACCGAAGAGGCCTGCAGATGGACACGTATCGGTCATAAGACATGAACAACAGCAACGTGATGTCAGATGTACCTAAACTGTAGAAAAAGAAAGCCTGGACCAAACAAAAAGAATAAGAAATGCGCTGTTGGTTAGACAAGACGTCCACAAAGAGCTTGGGGAAGACCGGAGCGCTGAGGAAAAGAGAGTTGAGGGACAAAGCTGCAATGAAAACGTACATGGGCTCATGAAGGCTCTTGTGAATCCAGATCAGACAAATAATGGTGCCGTTAGAGCAGAGGATGAGAATATACATTGACAACAAGAAGACAAAGTAAACCCATCTATACTTGTCCACGTCTACGAAGCCATCCAGAGTCAGCATCAGCGTGCCGTTGCCTTCCATCGGGCGAGTGAAAGGGATGACTGGCATCCCCTCCGTCCACTCGGGAGAGCTCGGAAGTCCGCATAAATAAGAAGATCGGCGTCGGTCGGTCGGTCGGGGTGGGGACATCATGCCATTGGTCGTCCGGTCCGGGGGGGCAGGCGTTCTGCTCCTTCCCTTCGCGGCCGGCCTTCCAGCCCTCAGAAGGCGCAAATGAATATACAGCATATATCATATTCATAACAACAAAGCCAGAGAGGAAAAAAAAAAAAAAAAAAGGCTCTTCAAATGAGTTTGACACAATCATAATAATGATAGTGAATGCAAAAAATCAAACTGTGAGCAATGGATGAGAATCTTAAAGGAGGTCATATGTTTGTTTGCGCTTGTGTACATTGAGTTTCTAAACTCTTGGTTTTTGTTTTTTTCCTCACCCCTGTTTCCTCTGCTGTATACTACCAAAAAAAAAACAAATCATTATGTCTTCTTGCGTGACATCTTTTCAAACACAATTGTGACCTTTTCTTGATTGTTCTTGAGGACATGGTAAAAAGGGTGACAGCAGTTGAGAAGCACTCCATTAGATAGCATTTATTTGCATAAAAATCCAAGTCATCGGAGCTTTCATTCTATCTCGATATTGGATGCACAGACAGCAACATCATCAACACAGCCAGCCACGCACAACATAGAGAGAGAGAGAGAGAGAGAGAGAGACGTGCGTTATCACCTGAACATTCAGTCATTTGATTGATTTTGCATGGGTTCCACGTGATTGGGACAAAAGAGTTTCTGGATGCGCTTGCGGATTTCTTTCATCTTCAAGCCGTATATGACGGGATTGAGCAGAGGAGCGTACACCACCGTTTGTAGAGTCACAATCAGTTGCACGCTTTTGGGAAGTATCGAGCCCAGTAGGCCGATGATGCCGTCGCATAGCACCAAACCCACCGTGGCCATTAAAAGGATCAGATGCGGCGCGCACGTCTCCACGGCTTTTTTCCACGCTCGACGCCGATAGCTAACCAGCAATAGCTTCACGTAGGTGAAGAAGATGAGCAACATGGGAATAACAGCCACAGTTGAGACAGCAAAAGCGGTCCACCCCATCATTGATATTGGTATCATACAGTAAATCGTCATCATTGAAGTGTTGCAAAAAAATCCACCCAAGGTCAAGCTGCAGATTTTTTGTTTGGACTGCATGGAAATTGAAACCGTCATCACGCAGGCTGGCACCAACCAGGCCAAGGCCAAGAAAAGGCACACGCTCCTCGTGCCCATGACCGACGCGTACCGAAGAGGCCTGCAGATGGACACGTATCGGTCGTAAGACATGACCAATAGCAACGTGATGTCAGACGCACCTAAACTGTAAAAGAAATAAAACTGGACCAGACAAAAGGAATAAGAAATGCGCTGTCGGTTCGACAAGACGTCCACAAAGAGTTTGGGGAAGACCGCAGCGCTGAGGAAAAGAGAGTTGAGGGACAAAGCTGCAATGAAAACGTACATGGGCTCATGAAGGCTCTTTTGAATCCAGATCAGACAAATAATGGTGCCGTTAGAGCAGAGGATGACAATATACATTGACAACAAGAAGACAAAGTAAGCCCATCTGTACGTGTCCACGTCTACGAAGCCATCCAGAGTCAGCATCAGCGTGCCGTTGCCTTCCATCGGGCGAGTGAAAGGGATGACTGGCATCCCCTCTGTCCACTTGGAAAAGCTCGGAAGTCCGCATAAATAAGAAGATCGGCGTCAGTCGGTCGGGGTGGGGACATCATGCCATTGGTCATCTGGTCCGGGGGGGCAGGCGTTCTGCTCCTTCCAGCCCTCGGAAGGAAGGCGCAATTCCACTTTGACCTTCTTTGTCTTCTTGATGGCTTGATAGACAGGCGTGGACCAGCAGATATGCTTCCTTTTTCCCGTCTGGTGTCACTGATAAAAATGGGAAGCCTTCCCAAATGATGGACATTCATGTCTTTCATCTGTCTCCAAAAATGACCATTTCCTAAAAGCATGCAGTGATGACACAAATATACACACATGGAATTGCACTTATTTTGCTGGGCATGCTGCTTGGCCCATCTTGGCAAAACAATCCTACAAAATAAATAATAGTACAATACGGCACTCCTATTCGTCGCTCTCGGATGAGTACTGTTATTTTGTCGGCCTACGCGTGTTGCTGCACCGTTTGTGTTTGAGGTTCATTGCACTGCAACGAGCGATGTGAAAATGTCCAAATATCGGAGGGAGAAAAAAAATAAAAAATAAATCAGAGTAAGGTGATTCCACGAATCCCAAACTACACGTATGCTGTTTAGCATGAGTTAAAGTTCCATTGTTATTTGAAACACATCAAGTGTATGTGTATGCCTTGTCAAAAAAAAACAAGCCCCAAAAAATCCTGGCACCATGCCTGACAGATAGATAATAAGTATGTTTGCGTACGGAACGCAGCCCGAGGGAATCACTAATGATGACCCAGTCATCACTGTTGTTGTCTTTATCACACGCAATTCTCCCAAGACTTTGACCATCAGCTGTCCCTCGAGGCCGACCTTGTTTTGACACCATCCTTGCATCACTCTCCCGTCCATTAGCGTGTAGCACCGCACGGGCTAACATCCCGCGGGATCAATCAAGCACACAACGGCTCCTTGACAGACACTTGCAATTAGTTCCCGGCTTGTTGTCGAATTTCACGCTGCCACTGCGGCCATTTTGCGGCTAACCTTGATGGCCGACGAATCCGTGTGGAGTGACGGAACCGTCGACTCTCCTGCAGCCATGGTGGAGGTTCTCAAAGGCGTGAAGGTGCCGGAGAGCCTCCAAAACGCCAACCGGTTGTCGAGGACCTCCTCGTCAGCAGGCTCAACTTGGCACGTGGTCTTCCTGACGTTCACGCCAAGCGTGGCGGCGGCGGCGGCGGCTGCGGCTTCAGACCATCTGTCTACCTGACCCTGTTAGTTTGTGGGAAAGAAGAAGACCTGGAGCGGATGCCCGCACGGCCGGACGCTCCTCGGCCACCACGCTGCGTGGCCGCAGAAGGTTTTGGCTTGGAGAAACCAAGCTTTCAGCTTTCAGTGTTAGCTTATTGGTTTTGTTTCCAATGTTTATTTCATGTGCTTTCTGCTCTTGAACCCGGTTGATGTGATTGAGAATGATCAAGTTCATCACCAAGAAAGGTGAAAAGGAGACAAAAGCAGCCGTGCTAACCAAGAAGGAAGGCTAGCTCCTTCAAAACGGCCCCCCCGACCTTTGCTTTGCTTTGATGTGATGCAACAAGGCTTTCTCCAACCCATGTATTTGTTATACAAAGGATGAAAGGGTTTGGTGCGCTCTTAAAAAAGTGGCGAGCATGATGCAAGTCATCCCTTGCAGAACCCGTCCACGCGCTCCGTCGTCTCAGACGTGACGAGTCAAGATTCGAGAGGCGCCGGGTACGTGATGACTTCCGATGAATCCTTTTTGATCACGTGACTGGAATGCAGGATGAGCATCAGAACGAAAGGAAGGCGAGAGGAAACTTACTTGCCTTCATCTTTTGAACTGAAAGCAGGCTGAAAGATGGTCGTTTGTATTTCAAACAGATGACGCTCCAAAGATTTTCTCCTCACTTGTCAATCCTTGTGTTTTCATTTCATTTGGAATCCTCCTCGCAGGGAACTTCTTTGTTTCGTAGGTTTGTTTTTCCGACAGTGGCAGGCAGAATGAAGCGGCGCGCCTTGATTTTCTTGCCCCTGGCATATCTCATGACAGGTAGACTTTCATTCCTTGTGGTGGTCCTGATCCGCATCAATTGATGGGATTGCTCTGCTCTGCTCTGCTCTGTATGTGTGTGGTTTAGCTTCCCAGTGCTGGGACAGTCCTTTTCAAGTGTCAAGCCAAAGCGCCTTCCTCAAAGAGGGCTCCTGCATTGAACTGAGCGTGACGTCCAAGCGCCCTGTGCAGCCCAGCGCCTGGTTTTGGATGAAAGACTCCGAGCGGAGCGCCGCCTGGCCGGACACCTTCAACGGCACCCTCATCCTCAGCTCCGACACCCATCGGGCCGTCCATCCCGACTTTGCGGGCCGCGTCAAAAGCCGGGGCTCGCCGCCTCTTCGCTGGCTCTCGGGAACTTCGCTGGTGGTCTCCGTGTGCGACGTCAACAAAAGCCACAGCGGCAAATACAGTTTTGTATATCAGCTTCTCTCGACGTGGGACGAGCTTTCTACTCGTGTCACCGTGGAAGGTAAAGCGGTCCTCGCTTTGGGCTAGATTTGAAAAAGGCATTCATTCATTCATTCATTCATCGATCTATCGGTTGGATTTGTGCTCGCAGACAATCCCTGCCCCATCTCGTTCCCGCCCATGCGCACCCTGAAGGCCAACGAGTCCGCGAGGCTGAGCTGCCGCACCGCCGCCACGTGCCGGCTCCCGCTGGAATTTTTGGATGACGCCCTGGCTCTCCCGTTGAGCGGAAAGCGCCAGGTCGGCAATCAGCTTTCCGCCACGCTCCGGCCTCTTTGGCGGAATCACGGCAAGAAGATCGCCTGCCAGACGCGGGGCAACACCGACAAGTATCTCAGGAAATACATCACGGCCAAGATACAATGTGAGAGAAGGACGCTCACTGTTTGTTTGTTTGTTTTCAGGCTACTCTCTTTTTCCATTTCTCTCTTTCTTTCAGACGGCACCAGAAACGTTCGCGCGGGCTTCCCCGAAGGTGTCACCTTTTTCCGAGAAGGCCAGAACATGACGCTGGTCTGCGCCGCCGACGGAAATCCCGCCCCCGTGTTTAAGTGGTACAGAAACCAGCGAGAGCTGCCAGTGAGGGAGGCCAATTGGACCGTCCCGTCCGTCAGCACCCGCCACAACGGAATCTACAAGTGCCTTGCCAAAAACCACTTGGCCACCGACGAGTCCACTTTTAAGGTTGACGTCCGATGTGAGTCCCTTGACCTTCTTCTTGGTGCACCCGCCCGCCCGTCTACTCAGCGAGTATCTTTTCAGACCCGGCGACCGTTTCTATCGGCCATTCCCGGAGCACGTACCGGCAGGGCGAGGCCATGACGCTGTCGTGCGACGTGAAGCGAGCCAACCCCGAGGCCAGACGCTTTAAGTGGACCAAAGACGACCGATATGTGGCCAGGAAGAAAAACTACACCGTGTTGTCCATGCAGCCCGAGGACGCCGGATTGTACAAGTGCATGGCCTTCAACGGCGCCGGCTCAGACGGCATGTTCTCGGCTCCGGCCGAGCTTCTGGTTCACGTGGAATGTGAGTCCGTCCGCCTCTTACTTGGAGGACTCATTTGAAGTAGTTCACTTCAAAGTGGCTCGACTCCTTTTTGCTTTCCAGATCGGCCGCGGAAAACCTCCCTCCACGTGAGGGCTTCCAACGGCACCGAGCTCCGGGTGGGCTCGTACGCCGTGCTGCAGTGCCGCACCGACGCCAAGCCCCTCCCCTACCGGTACACCTGGTCCGTGGTGGAAGACGGGCGCCGGCGCACCGATTGGTGGAGCCCGTACACCGACTCGTACTTGGAGATGGTGGAGGTGCTGCCGATCCACAGCGGCTGCTACGTGTGCGGCGCCACCAACAAAGTGGGCGTCGGCGACCGCAGTCAACCGCTGTGCGTTCGAGTCGTGTGTGAGTGGCTCCGGACGACGCCGATGGATGGATGGATGGATGGATGGATGGATGGATGGATGGATGGATGGATGGATGGATGGATGATGGATGGATGGATGGATGGATGGATGGATGGATGGATGGATGGATGATGGATGGATGGATGGATGGATGGATGGATGGATGGACGGATGGATGGATGGATGGACGGACGGACGAACGGATGGACGGACGGACCAGCCATTTTATTTTTGGAGGAAGCCGGTGAAATGTATGTATGGCATCTTGTCTTCACCCTTCCAGACGCTCCCAAAAATATGGCGCTGCTCATGCCCGACACGGTCACCGAAGGGGAGACGGTTTCCGTGAAGTGCACGGTGGAAAGCGTGCCGTACTCGCTGGTAACTTTGAGCGGGATGCCCGGCGACCCGCCCTCCGTGCGCTCCCACGCTAGCGATAGCGTCAACGGGACAGCGCTGACCACCCTTTCCTACAGCTTCAATGCCACCTGGGCGCACGCCGCCATTTACACCTGCCAGGCCGCCAACAGCCAAGGAAGTCAAAGCATAGAAAAGATGTTGAATGTCAAATGTGAGTGAGTCCGGCCGCCTTTACTCAGAACTCAGAACGTCAAGCCAACGAATTGAGGCCCAAGGATTCCTTTTCAGATGCTCCTAAAGACGCGGCCGTGAAAGCTCATCCTTCTCTGACGGTGGGCGAAAACCGGACGGTGACGCTGCAGTGCCAGGCCAAATCGTACCCGCCCGTCGACTCGGTGACGTGGTGGAAGCTGAACGGCGGCGGCGGCTATCAGGAGGAGTGGCGCGGTCCAATCTTGACCTTAACGGACAACGCCGGCGGCTTCTACGGCTGCACGGCCGCCAACGAGATGGGCTCGGCCAGGTCACCCCCGGTGGAGGTCCAGGGTGAGTTCAATGGAAGGAAGGGTGGTATTGGAATGAATCTCTGAATCCCTTTCTTCTCTTCTATAGTCCTCAAAGTGGAAAAGGCAGCGGCAACATTTCATACAGGTGGGAGAACAAAAGGGCAAATTCCTGCTGCTGTTTTTCTTTCTTTCTTCACTATCCATTATTGTCGAATAAATCAGCGAGCGGCCAAAAAGAAATCACTTGTGCTTGACCTCCAGGTACTACTGTTGTGTCTATTGTCAGATTTCTTTGTGAGGTTCATGGTCCCCATCATTTGCGTGATCACGGCTGTGGTGTTTCTTTTCATCTGCTGCTTGTGCGCGTGAGTCTGAAAAGCGGACCTTTCACTGAACTATTGATGAACTCCTCCCTACCTGCCTCCCTAAGATCTTTTTTTCCGCACAACGCAGGAAGATGAGAAGAGTTTGGCATCGGAGACATCGGGACAAGATGAACATCGTAGCTGATCTCCAGAGCAACGAGTTGGGTGCAGATAACGGGTGCGAGTCTTGACACCTCTCGCTCGGCTGGGGATCGTTAAGGGTGGCTGGTTTCAGACTAGGGTTCGGGTTTCTCTTCGCGTCACGCCGACGCAGTTAACCGCTACTGACCACCGGTGTGCTTTGTCTACCTTCTACAGGTACATTGTGTTCTCTGCTGAAAAGGTGAGTCATTACCACCTTACTGTTGGTTTGGATAGCTGTATCATGGGTGGGTGGGTGGGTGGATGGATGGATGGATGGATGGATGGATGGATGGATGGATGGATGGATGGATGGATGGATGGATGGGATGGATGGGATGGATGGGATGGATGGGATTGATGGAAGGGTGAGTGGGTGGGTGGGTCGGTGGGTGGGTGGGTGGGTGGGTGGGGTTGGATGGATGGGTCGGATGGATGGATGGATGGATGGATGGATGCATGGATGGATGCATGGGATGGATAGATGGGATTGATGGATGGCTGGGTGGGTGGGTGGGTGGGTGGGTGGGTGGGGTTGGATGGATGGGTCGGATGGATGGATGGATGGATGGATGCATGGATGGATGCATGGGATGGATAGATGGGATTGATGGATGGCTGAGTTGGGTGGGGTTGGATGGATGGGTCGGATGGATGGATGGATGGATGGATGGATGGATGGATGGGTCGGATGGGTCGGATGGGTCGGATTGATTGATTGATTGATTGATTGATTCTTTTCTAAAATGCTATTATTTGTCAACGTCAGCACGTATCACCTGAGCTTGCGTGTGTGTGTTCAGGATGGCTCAGCGAGCAACATGCAAGGATTTTTCAACCATGACTACGTCTTGCACGCCAACCACGCGTAAGAAGCGTATTTCATGTTGGAACAAACATGAAGACATACTGTTGTTTGTTTGTTTGTCTTTCCTTTGATTAGGCAAGGAAAATATCCCATGCAGGATATGACCAAAGAGAAGAAGCACCTGAAACAGGTACACGCTTCAGCAGAGAACATCACCACCTCATGTCCACCAGGGATAGATAGATAGATGATATGCATGTGTCATGCTTCTTCTCAGGTGTGCACGTACAAGCGGGGTGGCGACCACAGCAGCGACGAAGACATCAACTTGGCCTTCTCCATCTGACCGACCGACCGACCGCCGGCAAATTGTTTGACATGACTTCTTGGATCATTTGCCATTCATGTGGCTATTATTGGACATCCAATTGTTTGATATGACTTCTGGTGCACTTCTTTGATCATTTGGCTTGTGTGTGTCAATAAACGACAAAACTGAGTTTGTCTGTTGAAGAATTTTATTTTGCTACAGATCTGCGAGAGAGAGAGAGAGAGAGAGAGAGAGAGAGAGAGAGAGAGAGCAAAATAGCTCAAATTCAGCCAAGTGCCTTAACGTTTTTCGTATAGTAAAAGAAGAAAAATGGAAAATCACAGCTTTGTTGAAAGTTTTGAAAGCCTGTGGCAATGAATGCATTCAAAACAACAGGTTCACAAGACTTTTCAAATCTTGAGCCCAAAAAATGTCTAGAGAGCGTGTCCACCATCACTCTGGGACTCTGTGGAGAGCGCAACGTCTTCACTGGCCACTTCCTGTGCAGAATTGACATCCTCCGCCACCTTTTCCTCCTCTGGTTCCGCTTGCGTCTTTTGGTCAGCGGCGCGTAGTCTTATCTCGGCATACTCTCCGGTGACGGAGGAAAGTCCTCGGATCTCGCCGTGGTCCTGCGACTTCCGTTTGACCACGTTGACGTGGGCGTAGTGCAACCGCTCGTCGTCCGGGGACGCCTCCTTGGCCAAGTCGTTTGCGTAAATGGCGTTGACGTGGGAAGTGTTGCTCTGAAAGCGTCCATGAGTAGAGTCTGTCATTTGGCGCCAATATCAACTTTAGAGAGGAATCTATCAAGGAACTTTGGAACGTGTTCAACTTGAAGTTGGCGCTGGTTCGTGATGTTGACTGATAAATCTGACTTTGGACTCACCTCATTGGTGACCAAATAGTCTGTGGTGTTGTCTGCTCGTCTCTGGCTGGCTGGGAAGTTGCCTTTGGTTTTCCTTCAAAGCAAACAAAAAGGTGAGAAGACAATTGTTAACCTTCTTAAGTCACCTGCTTGCTCACCTGCAAATGTACAAGAGCAGCAGGAGACTCAAGATCAGCATGGTCATCACTCCCACAGCGGAACCCACCAGAACCGGCACACCTGAAAAACAAAAAACAAAGTCATGAGTGGTGATTGCGGATTCAACCAATCACAATCAAATCAGAATAATCCAGACCTATCCGAGCGGCAGGGGAGGACATGTTGAAGGCCATACTGTCAAATCCCAGCGGGTTGGAACTCAAGCAAACCAGCGGGGACACAAATTCTTCACCGCGCAAGCGCTGCAGGATGATGACGCTCCTCCGGGTGGCGTTGTCCACGGCTTCCTCCGCGATGGGCTGTCGCTCGGAATGATTGACCAGCACACCGGACAATTCCCAGCGCAGGGAGGGCGGCGGGTTGGCCTGGCTGACGCAGGAACATCTCATCTGGGCTGACACGTCCTGGCAGCGGGAGGATCTCAGGATCTCTGGTGCGACTGAAGACAGACAATGTCTTTTTCTGGAAGGATTCAACTGCCGCATCAATCTGTTCACGTTGGTGACTTGCGACTCACACGTGACGTCAAAGGCGATGGGCTGCGCCGACTGGGCCCCGTGAAGGTTGACATTTTCACAATAGAACTTGTCCTGCGACAGCTTGGTGACGTTGAAGGTAATTTCCTGTCCCGTGCCCATCGGCGTCCTCTCCCCGCCGTTCACGCGGTACCAGGTGACGTTAGCGGCCGGCGGGTTAGCCACGCTCGCGCACCTTAAAGTCACGGCGCTGCCGTCGGGTAAAGAGCCTTGCGGCCGCGCAGACATGCTGGTGTTCTTCGGGGGATCTGAAAAAAAAACAGGAAAGTAGTTGCGATGGAAAACATAGCCAGAAAACAGACTCACATTGAACGTCCAACTGAACGCCGGCCGACGTTTCCTCTCCCAGCTCGTTCTTGGCCTTGCAGCGGTATTCGCCGCTGTGTCTTGGCCGGGCGGCGTCCAGGGTCACGAGGTCCCCTATCTCCAGGTCCTCGCCGCCGTTGACGGACCAGCTGTAATTGTACACGGGCGGATTGGCTCGGCTCTGGCACAGCAGGATTACCGGGGTGCCCTCCAGGATGGCGCCAGGCGGCTCCACCAACGCCGTGGTGTCCTTGGGAGCGACTGTTCACACAGCAAAGGAGTTTTTTCCAAAAGTTCATCCGCTCGGACCGCGTGGGACTAATAACACTCACATTGAACATCGAAGGCGATGACGGATGAATTTTGCTCTCCGTATGTGTTGCGCACCCAGCAGAAAAAAGCGGGCGGGTCTTCCGTGACGGCGACGGTGTATCGCTTACTGTTTGCCAAGAACTTCACCTGGCTGCCGTCCACTTGGTACCACACGTAGGCCAACACAGTAGGGTTGGCCAGCGTGTCGCAGGTCAACGTGACCCGGGTGCCCGCCCTCACGGGGCTGGGGTAGCTCACCGACGTGTTCTTGGGGCTATCTGAAGACAACAATCATTTCTTTGACTCCATCCGATACCTTTGTTGTTGACGTGAGTCATGAAGTCCATTCAAGCAGTTCTTTTCTGTTTGGATACTTGCACTTTGACCCAAGTCAACTGACGACAACTAAAAGCAGTTAGTCTTTTTGATGGAGTCATACGCAACTTCCTCCTATTTCACTACACGTTCACGGGAACAGACATTTTGTAACGCTTGCTCAAGTTAAACAGGAAGGAAATCAGGCAGTAGCTACTGATTTTGTTTTTTTTCTCATGTATTTGATGATTGGCACCGGTATGACTTTTTTTTGTTGTTTTTGAAACTCACGCGAAACTTCAAGCTCCCGTCTTTTTTCTGTGACCAGCTCAGTACGTCCCGGTTGTCTCCTGTAGGTGGCGCTGCAGGTCACCTTCAGGTTGTTGTGTTGGTAGGTAGCGATGAAATTCATGACTGCGGTGACCCTGGCCGGCCTCTTGCCCTTTGCCTCTACGTGTGCCTGCGAGACGGCGCCCAGCTGCGGGCTCCACGTCAGCAACGGCGGCAACGTGGGGCAAGAAGCCGGGGCCCAGCACTCCAGAGCCACGGCCGTACCCTCCTTGACCTCACCCTTGGTGCTGGCGATAGTGGGCCGGGGCGCAGAGTCTGCCGAAGAAGAAGATCGGGCCATTTGTCATTGAAAGTCAAATGTGTCGTTGAAAGTCAAGCTTCAAATTCATAACCTAAGACTGAAACATTTTGCAGCCAGACCCAACCTTGGTTTGAAACCCTAATCTTAAATCCGAACCTAGGTTGAGTGTCAAAGCTCGTTTGAAACCCAAAGCTTGACTGTAAAAGCCTAAGCATGACTTTGAAACATCAGTGAAAGTCTCAACTCAGCTCCAATCCCTAAGCTTGCCTTGAAACCCTGACCCTGACCTGAAAGCAACCGACCGACCTCGAATGTCCAAGTAGACGCTCTGGTCAAAGTTGAACTTGGCCGGGCTGTCACACTCCAGCCTGAAGTAGTAATAGTCGTTGTGATCGGATGTCACGTCCTCAAGGATGGTGCTGCAGTCCTTTTCCTGACAATCACACAAAAAGTCTCTCACAAAGTCACATTGAAAAGATACTAATTGGATTGGAAAGGAAAGATTTGCAAACCTTCGAAAAACATTGCTATTCTGATTGGACAAGTGTGTAAATTCAAATGGTTTCGACATACTTGTAAGTTCCCGGTGAGGCGTCCCTGGAGGTAGCCCCGGGAGGCGCTCTGATCCCTCGTGCGACGGGAGTCGAAAACGTAGGGGCCCGCCCGGTTGCCCCTCCTCCAAATGGCGGCGCAAGTGGGCTCCAAATTCTGAGCTTGATCTGCAGGTAACGTAAATGTGCAGGCAATTCCAACGCATGTTCCACTCACGACCTGCACGGACGACGGCAACATAGTCGCCCAATCCTGACACAGGCTGCCTGAAAACACACACAAATATTAGGGAATGATTTACAAATCAAAAAAAAAATTAAAACGGTCCCAGATAGATCGAGAAAAAAAATAGGCGGTGGCTGGCGGAGAAGGAAAATGAGCTGAGAGAAATGACATGGTACAGTAATGTCATCATATTTCTCAGTGAAGGAAAAAATAATATCATCCCCATTTTCTCTCTAAAGTACTTTTCATTAAAAATGTCAAGAGAAATCATTTTTTTGTAGCATGTCATGTTTTCAAGAACACAATTTTTTTTGGACTGTACAGTCATTCATTCGAATATGAATGTTTAGGAGGAATAAAAACATCAGAGTAGAAACAAAGCTCTGAAAAAAACAAATGACTCACCTTCAAGCATAACGCAAAGTAGAAGAAGCTTTACAATGACCTGTGCCATTTTGGTTTTCTTCTCCTTGGTGCAGTCAATTTTGGAAATCAGATCAAGTTGAACGCGAACATTTATTTCACAGCTTGGAGCGGATGGCGACGCCTTTAAAGTCAACTGTCACAATATGTCAGTGTGTTTCAATATACCAGCAGTTGACTTTGAGGAAGTATGCAGAGAAAATGTCATCATCGCTTTCATTCCTTTCAAAAGGAGCTCGTGAGTTAGTTCAAGCGGGACTTGACTCCTTTAAATATGGTTTGTTGCTTTGAGGCGCTTTCCAAAGATGATCGCAAATCAACCAAAAGCGCAACTGCAAATATTTGAACGGCCACACGGTGTCCTCATTTCCCACTTTTGCGCCGGATAGAAAAAGTTTTCACACCCCTGTTTGAATGCTAAATCATTCCCTAGCCATAAAAATATTTAAAAAAAAATAAAAAGCCTCACTATACATGGTGTTTTTTTTTTCTCTCCATTCCATTCATGTGACAAGAAACACAAAGAGCATTATTTCTTTCAGTATATAATAGTGTATCAAAAACAGTGTATGACTTGATGTATTTGCAAAACCCCACACAATAAGTTCATTTGGTAAAAACACACGCTACTAAATTGGAGCTCAACCATTTGACTCCATGTTGATTGGCTCCTTCATCTTGCACCCGGTAACAGACTGGCCCAGTCTTACTTCCTCCTCTTCACGCTGGCTCGGACTCAATAGCGGCTGTGCTCGTCAGTGGCCGTGACGATAACGTCCATCCAGATCCTCATGGCGACCGGATTGGACGCCACCAGGAAGAAGAGCCGGTCGTACGTCTTGACGCAGAAGGTCAGGCTGGGCCGAGGCGACTGCGAGGCACAAAAGTCACTTTCCTTGAGCATAAAAGCAATTCGTCAAACTTGTTTGTGCTCAAATCAAGACTATTGTCGAAACAAATCAGCTGTTTGATCTATTCATGCAAATTGAACGGACGTTTATGCCAGTCAACCAAAAGCATGACGTGAGCAAAATCAAGGTACCATGTCTACGCCGTCTAGTGGCCATGTTGGCGCATTACAAGTCATCCGTCCTGTACTTCTTGCTGGCATTCAAATGATCCAGTTTGCATACGACTCACCGAGGCGGCCGTGCGCAGGTGGTCGTAGTAAACCTCCTCCACGGCCTGGAAGTAGATGACGCCCTTCAGCTTCCTCTCGTCACAATCTGCAAGAAAAAGCGCCACCGACCGGTTGAAGGCCACCCAGATTGCTTCAGCCGTTGATTTTGCCTCCGCCGACCCGTGTAGTAGGCCAGCCTCCGGTGGTCCACGTCGAAGAGGAACCACCTCTTCTTCCAAGTCTTGACGCGGCCGCCTCGCTTGGTGAGGAAGCCGGCGCAGCGGCGAGACGTCAGCCGCAGGTCGTTGCAGGCCGACACCCCGTGACCCAAAGACTCCACGTGGCCGCGCAGGTCGAAGTCCGGGGACAGGGACAGAGGCAGCCGCTAATGGAAACCATTCATATCAGAAAAAGAAGAAGAAACAAACAAAAAAACACGAGGTTGCCCGTCTCACCTCGGGAGAGTTTAGCCCAGATCTGATTTGGTTCCCGTGGGCTTCTGCTGGTTCTAGTCTGGGCGAGTTGAGCTCTCGCTGTCTTCGCTCCTCCTGGGGAAAAGAACCAAAACAGCGTGTTGTAAAATAACAAGCAAGCATCTGATCTGAGCTTTTGTGCTCCACTCACTCTCTCTTTAAGCAGCCTCTGGCGTTCCGCTTTGGCTTCCCTCAACTTGCGCTCCATCTCCACCAGATCCGTCAGACACGGGCTGCGAGGATCAACGCACGGTGAAACTTAACATTGAGCGAAGCGCGTAACGTCCGGCGCAAAGCTGACCTGGCGGCGCGAGAGCTTGCCGCGCTGTCGCCAGGCGCCAGGCGCTCGCAGCCGTTGCCGCCGTCGGCTCGCTGAGCCACCACGTGCCCGTTGGGAAGTCGCTGGGGCGAAGAGGCCGGAGGACGCCCGCTGCCCGGGATCGTCCTCACCGGGCCTGCCGGACAAGGAAGGCCATCTTAGGTCCATTTTTCAAAAGTCACATTTGTGGTGGCTTTCTTGAGCTATATTTTTGATGAAGAGGAAAGCGCCGAACCGACGCCAGACTGGATCTTCTGGTCCGGCCGGGCAGGTCAACCCGGCTTCTCGCCCCCCCCCCCCAACAGACACACCTTCCACGACGACGGAGGCGACGGCTCACCCTGGGCCGAAAGAGGCCGATCCTTTAGTCTGCCGCTGCGGTGCGAACTCCGTCGACGGGGAAGAGTGCCGGCATCCTTGCACGGCTCCTACCACAAAATAAATGAATGAATAAGACACCCTGATAAGTTACAAAGTAATCCGCCTAAAATAATTATTTTTGTATACCTGAGAAGGCTTGTGAACGCTTAAAGGTGACATCACGCAGGGGGCGGAGCCGGTGACGTCCGACCAATTGGCGAGGGGCTTCTTCTCTCGGGCGACCTGCGAGGACAACAAACACTTTTGTTCTGATGCTTCTTAAAAACATTTCGAAACTTCTTTTCTTTTTTTTATCGTGGCATGATACTGATTTAATATCATTTGTATAAAGTTCAAGTGATTGATGCTTGCTGGTCTTCTCCGCTTTAATTGCTTTGCTGCCATCTTGTGGCAACTCTACGTAAAAACAAACCCTGTTTTTATGTTAATTATTTACAGATGACACCCAAAGGTTGCTCGTGAAATTCCCAGTAAGTTAATGCGTGCTACAGTTCCCTTGACCACGTCCCGCTCTTAACCACAAAATACTGGCGTGAACTAGTCATCAAGGTTCGACAAGAAACGGCAAAGCCTCCTCATCTCGCGTCTGACTCACGTTTGGACTGCTTAAAGCCACCCCATTGCAGTTTGGCTCCCGAGCGAGCGTCGTGGCCGGCACGCCCGCAGGAAACCAAGTTGATTGGCGGCTTTCTGCAAACATCTGCTCCCCGGCTGTCCGTCCGTCCGTCGCTTCTCTCGTCAAGCGATTGGACACCAGGTCGTTTCGGGGCTTAGCTCCTTGAGTCTCTGCCTTTTTGTGGCACGCGCTACTCCCTCGGCCGGCCACATTCTGGTCCGTCCGCCTCTTCCTAATAAACAGGTTGCGCTCTCTCGCTCGCTCGCTCGCTCACTTACCCTCCCTCCCTCCCTCCCTGAGTGATTTGACTGACAAACCACAGTCATCAGAATACAACTCTATATTATTATATAAGTTATATAAATACAATTCAAGGGGAGGAAAGTGATTGATTGGAGCAGCGGCTGGTTTTCAGATCTAAAAATGACGTGTCCAATTGTGCCAATAGTGCTGACCATGTGATTGTCGTGCATGAGGTCTTGCTTCTGCTTGGTTAAGGCGTCCAGCTCTCGCTCCTTCTCGCCCTCCATGTCCCTCAGCTGGGTCTCCAGCAGCTGCACTCGCTCCTGGGAAAGAAGAAAAAAAATGAACGTTTTCCTCGTCGCAGCGGTTAACCTCTTTCTATACGTGCGTGACGATGTGTGTTTGGAGATTTGCCGGCCAGGTCACACTGGCTGCGAGTCACTCAGCATCGGGGTTTTTTTTTTTCTTCGTTTTTTTCCCAGAACAATCCTTCTGTTCATGGCTCAGCCTTCACCGCTCTTGTAACGGACGGCCACGCGTGACCCTCATCATGTGACTTGGCGACGGCAAAGAATGTTGAGGGCAAAACATTCAAGGCTCCCGTTTTGGATCCTTCTTCACGTCGGAGCTTCGCAAACTCTTAGAATACCGATACCGGGAATCGGTATCTGAACGATATCGGGTTTTCGTGAAGAGTGCCGATACCGGCCGCCGATACTTAAAGGGGGGGAAAAAAATCTGTATCTGCCAGTAGGTGGCGCTAATCTGCAGTTCTGGTATCGTGAGGACTCGGTCTGAAAAGTTTGAACAAGTTTACCTGTGCTGCGCTGACGGCGAGCTGCTGGCAGGAGATGTCCTTCTCCAAGGCGGCTCTTCTCTCTTCATCGCTGCCCTCATCTTTCTCGTCCACGCCGCTTTCCTGCTCCAGAACGCGAAACTCCCAGTCCTCGAAGGCCCGCACGGCCGCCTCCATGGCCTCTTTGTCCTGCGGTTCGAGATTTCAATGAGCATTCCAAAAGTCTCGCTTGCAAACCGGAAATGTTTGGCAGCGGCTGACTGTGATGCAACGTCGGCCATCTCGACAACTCGAGCGTGATTACGGTTTTTCGCGTCACGTGTTTCGAGACAGCGAGTGCACGTTGTGCGTGTGCCTGCAAAGCAATGCCACAAAGCCGGTTCACCTTTTCCACCTCTCACCGACATCAGGTTCAGCAGGTACACCACGACAACATCAGAGCAGCAATGGACGGCTCATTTGGGTTTTGACTTTCAAATGAGAGGAGTTGCAAGAAATAGCGGAGTTCAAAAGGGCACAAGCGGACTCACGTGCTGCAGCTGAAGCGCGAGTCGCTCCCTCTGACTCTCCGGCTGGCTCGGGATCAACTCCAGCGTCTCGTGGCACTTCCTCCTCAGCTCTTGAACCCGCAGCCTCTCCTCCTCCAGACGCTGGCGCTCCTGCTTTTGGACCGAGCGGCAAAGAGTGAACACGTCGGAGGCCGTGCCCCCCCCCTCCCTCCAGATATCCCTTGTGTGCAAATCCGTTCTTGGTTGATAGCATCATGTTTATGCTAACGGATCATTAGCGGGTGGCGTCATCGTACTCGCATCCCCAAACACACGTGGGACGGGAAGCCCTTACACTAACAGGAAATGGAAATATGAAGAAATACGTCCGGGGTGGGCGCAAGAACAAAAATCCGCCTTTCGGGACGGTCGGCACCTTTGCTCTGGCCAGAGGTTCAGTCGACTGATTTCCTCAATGATTAAGTGTGTGTGTCTGTGATTGACTCATCATCTACCCCCAGATAAGAAGCGAGCGTCTTACCGTTTGGCGACTTTGGACGTTGGCGGGCCTGGTGTGAGCTGGCTCGCACAGCTCCCGAAGCTGGCGCAGCTTGCGCGTGTGGCCTCGCAGCTGGGTCTTCTCCGTCTGCAGCTCGCCTCGCAGCAGGGCGATCTCCAACTGCAGCTGGGAGAGAAGACGGCGTCTTTAGCAAAACGTGAGCTCCGGTAGACATTTGGACGTCCATGTTGATCATCTTTGACACTTTGAGACCAGCAGACTCCCCAACAGCTTCAAGCTGTCAGGATTGTCTCCAGCCTCGGCTGCGTAACGTCCCGTTCTTTTGCGCTATATATATTCTGCTGTATGCACGCTTGCTCCATTTTGCTCCTCTTATTTGTCCATTTATTGTGTTATTTGCTTCTTACTTCTTCATCGCTCTTGTCTATTGGTTTTTACTGTTTGTGCTATTTGCTTGTATGTGTTGTGTAATGTGTCAAGTCACCGTGGGACGGCGGGAAAGGTCATTTCCATCTCTTTGTGTGTCTTAACATGTGAAGAAATTGACAATAAAGCAGACTTTGACTTTGATACTTCCCATATATCAATGATCCATTTGTATTTCAATGCTAGCTTACCTCAATCTTGAGCTCTTCCTTCTGTTGGTCAAGTTCCGCGATTCGCTGATGGAGCTTAGAGGGCGAGGACGCTACCCCGGGCGAGCCCACCTCGATCCTTTTAACGCAGGACTGATGGAGAAACATACAAGTTCATATCGGGGAAAAAAAAAACTGCAAGGAAAAGCAGCATGACGTTTGAGGAATAAAGTTGGTCATCGCTCGTTTGGGCCGGCTCACCTTCTCGCTCTCTGTGCTGCTGCTCTCGGTGTCCGACTCCGCCCCCGAGGAGGCGGGGCTACCGGCCACGCGAGTGATCCACAGATGACGCGGCCCATCGCATCGCTGACTTGGGGGACTCTCCGTGTTGCTTTGAGGCATTGCTAAAATGATACATCGATATTTTTAAAACTTACATGCATCATCATGACTAAGAACATGAGATGGGTTGTTCTCTGGAAGCATGGGCCAGTAGATACACTTTTTCAAAACCAGGTCAATCTTATAAATAAATACCGTATTGGCCCGAATATAAGACGAGTTTTTTTTCATTGAAATAAAACTGAAAAAAGGGGGGGGGGGTCGTTTTACATTCGTGGTCTAGACAAAGGCTTTTTTCAAACTTGAGTCTCGAAAAAGAGGGGGTTCGTCTTATAATCGGGGTCGTCTTATATCCGGGCCAATACGGTATTGAGCATATTTCAATTCCATTTGTAATCTCTGTGCAGCACACATCTTGCCATTTACAACATGCCCCTCACAAAACATCATGTGCACAGCTGGTGGGAAAGTTCTTTTGGACTGGAGAGTATCGTCCAAATATTCCCAGCTCGCCCCCTTCCTCCCTCCATGCCCGCACCCCAGGCCTTATTAGGTGGCAGGATACGACGCAGACATGAGGGTACGGCGTCGGCAGAAAGCGAGGAGCTTCCGACGAGCGTGTCGTGGATAAACGTTTGTCACCGGGCCTGTCTTTTTAATTCCGGCTCTTAGCCGCAGAAACCTCACCGGCCGGTTGGGCCAGAAATTCCAAATTTAACCAGCCGCCAAAATCACAGGAGTCACTCAAACCACAATGGTGTTGACATACTCTCATGGGACACATTGCAGCGGTGGAAAACTCAATATTTCAGAGTATTGCAAGTACTCCAGTGTACTTTTGCTACTCACAAAAAGTCTTATTCGTCAAAGATACTTCTATCTATCAATAAAGCCAAGCAAGCAGCAGTCTATAGATTCATCGACGGTTGCACTCAAACAAACAAACATCAGCTGATCTCCTACAAAAGTCCAGTCGGATAGCGAGCGAGCGAGCGACTCATCGCCACCTGAGGAATTTGGGGAGTAAAGTCCGCGTGTTGCGTCACTGCGCTAACTCAACAAGACTTTGGATCCAAATTGAAACCAGTCCAAAAGAGCGGACAAAATGCTTTCTTGGGAAAATAATTACACTTGATTGCAGGGGAGGCCAGCGCCCCTGAAGAACGTGATAAGGAAGGAATGGATGGACACACAGTTCCACACCGACCATGTGTGTGTGTGTGTGTTACACAAGCAGGACTTGACCCACACACCCATAGCACTGATGCTAATTATCCACAATAAGCTGCCACGGTGTCAAAGAGGTTAGCAGATAGTGGCGCGGAAATGCAACATCAGATACTTTCATTCATGGACCTGGCCTGGCCTGGCCTGGCCTGGTGAGTGACGTGGAAATGGCTCTTTAACCGTGCTGCACATGACACTATGATGATACTGCTACCTTCTTTTTTTTTTTTTTCCAGGCACGGTGGAGCAAACAAGTCAACAAAGCGGAGGGACAAAGGAGCAGCGTGAATGCTGATTAAAGCTTGTCACTACGCATTCAAAGCAGCAAAAAAAAAAAAAAAATGAGAGTGAGTGAGTGAGTGAGGCACAATGTGGAACAATCCACAGAGGGCCTGGTGACCTCGCTCTCTGCTTACCCGCAAACCAAAACAACATCTGATTACAGGCACACTCTCACACTGACCAAAATAAAAACAACAAAAAACAGCAGAAGGGTGTGCTCGGGTTGTTAAACTTTCGCTATTGAGATGGAAGGGGGGGGGTGACCCGGTCTTTTATACTCAAGCGCTCCTCAGCCGCTGCCAGTGTAAGGTTACTTAAAAGGCTCAAGCTTGTTGTTTTGAAAGCCCCTCGTACAAAGCCCAGAGAGAGTGTTAAGGCATCGACATCCTTGCTCGACTTGATTTGCCGCCTAAAGGCAAACTAAAACGTTGAGGTGACCCCCACGTTTATGGAGATGGAGCAAAAATGGATTTGCCTTTCTGCTCCTCGCTCTCGAGAGGCAGCCATCAAACGGACCACACTGCGGATCTTCCCATTGCAAATAACAGAAGGCAAACTTTTGCCTGAGTCTGGAAATAGCTTCCTCGCTATCGACAATGAGTTAAATATACTTTGCGTGGCCGGCCACAATTACAGACGGGACCAGAGAGCCAGAGTGAAATGCTAAAAAGAGTCAAGACACCAACCCAGGAGCGCTCATTTCAAAGCAGGGCAATTTTCCACTCATCTCATCGTACGCTCGTTCAATAATCGGAGTTTGTTCAAATGTTCGCCATCTATTGTGGGCAGAGCATGGCGTCAAGGTTGAAACGTTATGAAATCAGGAATGAGCAATTAACATGACATTCGGTGGACTTGTCAATCATATCGGGACCGACAAAAAAAAACAACCCAAGGCCAAAAGGTTACTCATTTTGGATTCAGACTTGGGGAAGTCGCTATTCTAGACAGGTGGATGACATTTCCGCAGGTCGTTGCTTTCACCCTTCCAGCATCATTGAGATGCAATAACAGATTTAGGAAAAGCAATAGCGCAAAGCTATTAGTGAGCAGACTTGGCTAGGATGAAAGGATCAGACACACATTTGGACAGTCAAAGACAAGAACTTCAGCCAGACACAAAGCTCGACCAACTTCAATACGCATGGACATAGAAACATCACAGCAATGTGCACTAGAGGGGATTCTTTTTTTTTTTTTTTTTGGTCCGTTAGTTTGTTTACAATGACTATTAGAGTAAATGATTGATTGTGCACGATGAAGTTGACTAAAGCTAACCACGTCCTCCCCCTCAACATGTCAACAAGCCACCATTACTCCACGTTGCAGCTCGCCGTCAAATTGTCAAAGAATCCAACCTACCTTGAAGCTTTCACTCACTCACATGTAGAGGGAGACTTTCATCGTCGCTCCAACCTGCAAACAAAATTTTCCTTTCACTTTCACGCGTGGATTTCCCCCTTCCGCGATTTGATTCCAACTCGACCGGCAGGAGAAGAGGCGGCACGTCGGGTTACGTACGGTTCGTTCGTTCGCTCGATAGTTTTGCCGTCAACAGGTGAGCTTTCAGCAGCCGCACGACCGACGAGGCGGGGACCCGACCCGACCCGACCCGCCGGCCGGCCGGGGAGGGGAGGAGGAGGCGGGGGCGGACGGGCACCGAGAGTTCCACCAACCGAAAGAGGCACAGCAGTTCCGAGCAAACTTTTTTTTTTTTTTTTCTTCTTCTTAGTTCCGATCCTAAAGTTTCCCGGCCGGCCGGCCGCCCACGTTCTAATTGATATCCTGTAGTGATTTTCTATTCTGGGACGTGACACCATTGTGTCATTTGGGACAGGCTGCGTTGCCACATAGATGTGAAATTTTTTTTTAATTGCTCCTGTCAGGTGAATGACGCTGTTGACACTTGAAAAATGTTCAATGGATGCCATTAACAATATTGAGTAACTGTATCTGAATGAAATGTTAATTACAGCTCTTGACTGCCAGGACTTTTAACACCCAGGCTGGCCTCTTTTACAGCCGCGCCTGAAAAGAGCTGATAGATTGTTTCCAGTGACAGATAGAGTGGCTGGTAGCCCAAGTGGCTGTGAAAAATCAAAGAAAGCTGGCAGATGGCGTCTACTGTGCAGGTTGATTGGACAGACATGCTGTATATCTGGAGAACATCAGGTTATGGCTTGCAATAGAAGACAGGGAGGGGCGGTTCTGGGCTGGAAACTTGTCTGGAAAGGACAGATGTCACGCACAATAATAATGCCCAGAGAAAGAAATGGAAGCCATCGCATTGAACACCTTCAAAAAAAAATCTGAAAGCTGAGTTGCTTTTGAGTGGTTTTAACTTTTCTTTAGACAGCTGAGTTGAATTTGTCAAGTTCGAGATATGAGCCATTGTTCAGGCGTTTTTTTTTATGGCTAAAATGTATTATTATGATGAGAAAATAATAATATGACAGATCAGTCCAGTCATTTTATTTGATATGTAATGAGTAAGCAGTTAGTAGAGTAGCAAGCTAATATGCTTAAAGTTCATTCAACAAGTAGGTCGTAGGTGTGTCGGGGGCTTACGCTCCTATTCGACATGCACACACACACAAACAAACCTAAACCTGTCTTACTGGCAGCGCAAGCAAGTGATTGACTCATACGTTAGTCAATGTTTTCAATGTCTGCTCTACAAACATGACCTACAGTGATTCTCAATGCAAATGGCATGATTGGATGGCGACGTAAAAAGCAGTACAAATGCAATTTGGAACCATTGAGTAGTAATGAAGAATCATTTGCTTCAGGATTGTATAGCGTGTTTTCAATAAAATGCTAGATTATAAAAAATGATCAACAATGTGCAATACTTTTGATTCGAGTCCACTCTTGTTCAAACGTGATGAAGTCCACAAACCAGATTTGCAGGCACTGAAACATCTGCAAGGAGAAAGAAGAGCACTTGAGTGATTTGATTCCTGTAAAAGATTTTTTTTATTCCTGGATCTTTCACACTTTGCCTAATATCGTGTTGCGGTTGTCTGAGATCATTGGCCGTCTCGTACCGATTTTAGAAGGCTTTGGAAGATTCAGGTTTTTCATGATGGTCACAAACTCGTCCAGGCTCTTGGTCAAGCGAGGGTTTAATGTGCGTTCCTCACCGACTGTAGACACCGTCTGACCTGGAAAGTCAACTATCGATGGTCACTGCGCGCTCAAGTTACGTAAGTGACTTGCGAACATTGCGGGGATGTCATCGGTCGGCCCACCTAAATAGTCATGAGCGGGGTAGATGAGGCACTGGTCAGGCAGCGTAAAGATCTTCTGCTGAACCGAAGTGTACAGCCGTTCGGAGCAACCTGATGAGGCAGAAGCAAGTGAAGCACTCAACACTGCCCTCCTGTGGCTGTATGTAGGTATTACAAAAACAAAGGCTCCAGCGAGTAGAGCCACCCTTCAAAGTGAAAGCGAAATGACTTTTCGAGTTGGAGAAACCTTCGAATAGGAAATAAGATGATAAATAATTGCGAGTCAATCATTTAGCAATCCAGTCAGTCCAGAAGCTGAAGAAAAAAAAATGGCCAAATTTCCATTGTAGACAAAAGGCACGACCCACCTTCCTGGAAGTCGGTTCTGCCGCAGCCTCGTATGAGCAAGGTATCCCCGGTGAAGGCCATGCGCTCATCCTGCGTCACCAGCGTCACGCAGCCGTTAGTGTGGCCCGGTGTTTCTCTCACAGTCAGATACTGTGGGGATTGATAGTCAATTTGGGCTGGCCAACCCCATGCGGTCATCGATGGTGTGTTCTCTTACATGGTTTCCAAAAGTGATCCTGTCTCCCTCGGACAGCAGAATGTCCGCAGTGGCGCCGCTTAATTTGGAAATGGCGCTTTTCAGCCCGGCTAGCCTCGTCTTCATCAGTCCCGTGCTGGTGATGTGGTCGGCGTGGCAGTGAGTGTTGACTTGGAAAGGCCGCAAACACAAGGTTAATTCACGCCGAGGCTTGAATGACAACTTTTTATTTATTTTTTTTCATTTCACTCGCTGACCTGCTATTTTCAGATCGAGCCCAAGTTCACGAATGAGCTTCAGGTCCCTGTCAATGGTCTCCAGTACAGGGTCGATGAGAACGGCATCCTTGGTGACTGCGTCGGCCAGCAGGTATGTGTAGGTGCTGCTCTCTGCTTCAAATAGCTTCAACCACACAAAACTATCAGGTAACAAATGTCATGCAATTCATCTCATTTTGTAATGAAAAAGTTGTTGCATCATAGATTTGATTTTCAGGCCATATAGTCCAGTTCTATTACAACGACAATATTATTCAATAAATACTTTCGTATTGGTTGCATTGAGGTCAGGGGTACCTAATAAAAAGACCAATGCATAAAGTTCAAAATGCTATGACTTCTTCGTGGGTTAAAATTGGACAAAATGACGGATTCAATGCTATTATACCCCAAGTTTGTGTCTCATTGCAACTGTACGAGTGGAATGAAAAACATTTATTGAAGAGTTTATTGGTTATTGGTTACCTACGACGCTACGCCCGACCGAACGCTATCTTTGCTAAAGCTAACAAGCTAAGCTAGTGAAAAGGAGCAGCACCGAAACTAACGCACAAAGCCACACAAACGCCATTTATGTTACCGGTTCAAGTTTTCACTACCTGTCTGAAGAGCACCCTGTCGTTCAACAGCGTCCCGGTCGAGTATGACTTCGGTCCCACTGGCGGAACGTCACGGACTTCCGCTTGCGCGTCCAGGACACCATCTCCGGCGCTCGAGCCCTCGACGTGCCTCCGGAGACCACCGAGGGGGACCGCGAGGCACCGTCGGCTTGCCGCTGTTAAGACTGAGCTCATTGTGCTCCTCGCTGGCTGGCTGGCTGGCGGGCGGGCCAAACGGGGTCGTCCGTCCTTTGCCTGCTTATGACGCTCGCTGGCTGGCGGGGCAAACGGGGTCGTCCGTCCTTTGCCTGCTTATGACGCTCGCTCGCTCGCTTGACTCAGACGCTCAAACTGCTTGTCTGCTCAAATCGACAATGCCTAACTAGTTTTATCTCCAGAGTCCGCTCAGTGTCATTTGGTGCCAGTTTGTCTGTTTATGCAAGAGTGTCGCGTTCACCTAAAAAAACGGAAGAAGAAAAAAAAAAAAAGACTATAGTGGAATTAAAATGAAATAAAGAAGACTGACTCCCTTTTTGTAGGATTTTAATTGGAAAATAAATGTCAGTCCAGTTGTGATGAGCTGTCATTCATAGTTGTTGTAGTGGACTCTTCTAAGTTGTCCAGTTGTTCAAACTGGACGAAAAAAAAAAAAAATCCGTATATTTGCATTTCAGGGATCTTCCATTGACCTTACAGAACGAAGTGCACCGAAACCTTCCACCAGAGGGTGCCAGAGTAAGAATTTCACAATTTGCGGACGGAAATTCACGGTACCTCGACATATTGTCCAACCCAATCGATCAGTTGGGTGACTCGGCTGTACACGCCCGGCTTATTGCGGCGTCCACAACCCTCGCCCCAGCTCACCACCCCCGCCAGCCTCCACTCGCCCCGGGCTGTCTCACACACCAGAGGACCCCCGCTGTCACCCTAAAATCACAATGTCAATACTTGTCCACCATTCCTTATTGTGGGTGGGCGTCAGCTACTATTTACCTGGCAGGAGTCCACCCCTCCTTTCAAGGATCCGGCGC
Organism: Syngnathus leptorhynchus; assembly: GCF_054491065.1. Taxonomy (NCBI): domain Eukaryota; kingdom Metazoa; phylum Chordata; class Actinopteri; order Syngnathiformes; family Syngnathidae; genus Syngnathus; species Syngnathus leptorhynchus. Next base: position 953,989 of record NC_141202.1, on the reverse strand, counting down.
AGATCATCCGAGGTGTCAGGTGAACGCCGTAGACGTTCGGCTGGCGGCAGATTGACTCGGCGATGACCTTCACCTGAGCTTGCCTGAGGTCATCCGACACAAAACCTGAGCTCACAAAAACACGTGTTTGCGCTACTTCATCGTGAGCTGTCAATCATGTCAGACGAACACACCTCCTTCCCGGACGGACCCCCAACCCGTGATCCAACACGGTGCGCCGTTCAGGAAGGACTCGTCGGGACCGGGCAAACAAACCGGGCGCACCCCACCTACACATTTAGTGCTATTAAATATTGACGCCAGGTGAGACATGTGATACCTGCCTGCCAATGCACCTGGTTGTTCTTTTGGTCAACAATGGCTTTCATTCCATCAAATAAAATCTTACCGTCCATACGAATGTCGACGATGGTGCGCAGGAGGCCGATGTCGTAGTCGTTGCTGCGCGTGTCGTAGAGAGGGTGGTAGAGGACCCGAAGGGCTCGGTAGCGTTTCCCCAGGGAGTCGTCGGCGACGCTGACGGTGGAGACCACCGCCAGCCAGTCAGCCACCTCCAGCATGTGGTTTCTACAGAGTGACAATGAAGTTGACATGGTCGGTTGGTTGGTTTTCTAAACTTGATCCCCGCTTACTCGACAAAGCAGTGAGCCGCCGTGACCACCCAGCGCGGCGAAACGACGGCGCCCCCGCAAACGTGCTTCCCTCTCCAGTGCAAGCTGGCCTGCCAGCGCCACCCGTCCACCGCCGCCAGCGTCCCCCCGACGATGCGCCTGCCGTCGCCGACCACGCCCGGGCATTCTGGGAGGGGGGACGGTACCGTGAATCGCTCTATATCGTGCCAAAAAGGTATCGTGACGATTCATCGGTAATCACGAATATGAATTTGATCTTCGATTCGTTGCCGATGAATCGTGGCACCTGCAAAGTATAGATCAACTGAAGCACAAAATGTTCTCGTACCTGCCGCCGTGATGTTGACGATGTGGCTGACTGGGTTCTTCGACAGGGACGGCTGTTGGGCAGGAGTGCTGCAGTTCCCCTTCACGCCACAAGGATGCAACGAGGATGGATCCAGTAGAAACTTGACTACGTCGGAAACAGCGGCAGACAATAAAATGAGAGGCAGGACCCAACCTGTGTCACGATAGCAAATGTTTCACGACATCGTTACCTAAGAGAGCGAAGGCGATGACAAGTATAACGGCAACGGACACGCTCACGATGAGCAGCAACTCGCGAGAACAACACGCTTGATGAGTATCTGCTCATCCAGATGAAGGAAATCAAAGTCTGTCCAAATCTTGTATGCAACAATGACACTTTTGGAACAACATTTGGGCCGCCTACCTGGTTCTTCACCCGGGAGCTGTTTGGCGAGGACGAGGCCCGTTGACCCCTCGTCTACGGGACGTAAAGTTGGCGGCAGCGGGGACAAGGAGGAAGACTGAGGCAGGAGCGTGACCACCGTGGGCGAGACCAAGGAGGAGATGCACTTCAAGTCAGAAGAAAGCTCTGGAGGGGAGCATGACGACGAACATCCTGTTTGGACCTTCACGTCCATATTTGGGTTGTCAGTTCCTGTCGTTCCATCTATTTAGGATTTCGAGTAAGAGCTCCCACTTGATAGTTGTCTTTGAGCGAGAAGGTCAGCATCTTGAATGGAAACACTTCATGGCACCGTGAAGCATTTTTGTGACCTCCCTCTTCCGGTGTGGCCGGTAACAGATACGCGGCTCTGAAATATGCATGGAGATAATTGAGTCCCACGTTAACAGCAGCTCGGCTTACGTATTGGAGGCCACTTCATTAAGTACACCTGCACCCATCCTTACGTTGAGAAAAGGCCCAAATAGTTTCCGACCCTTGAAAGAAATCTCACAATGTGACGCAAAAAAAATTGCATTCAAAGAGAAGAAAAAAGAAAAAAAAAACTGTCATTTTTGTCCAGTTTCATGTCAAATGAATTATTTTCTGAAAATAACTGGCCAAAAGAACATTTGATTTGTATACAAAGGAAAATTAAATTGTCAAAAGTAAAATATTTATAAAATAATAATTTGGTGCATAATTCAAATGATTTTTTTAATTGGATGACATTTAAGTAAATGCACAAACGATTTGGTTTCTCTTTCCACCAGTCATAGCAAATGTTTGCATGCAAGCGAGCACTGCGCAGAGGCCGGCTACTTCCTCCTTGGCTCTTTTGTGGGGGGGTGTTTTCAACCGCGCAAGGAACATCACGCACACTCGAGCCTGCAAGAAGCATTTGCTGCTCTCGGCTCCACCACCATGGCGCTCCCGCTCCAGCAGTACATCGCATCCCTGGACAGCGCTTGTCTGCCCAAAATCCTCCAGGTCTGCTCGGGGGTCTACTTCCAAGGTAGGTTTCATTGGTGGGAAAAATGAACGCTTTCAAGTCTCCTCATAACTTCTCCTCTCCTATCCTATTTGTCATTCGAAGGCTCTGTCTATGAGATTTCCGGGAATGAGGTGTGCTTCTCCACCGGGGACATCATCAAGGTCACCGACATGGAACTCACATCTGTTTGTTGCGAGGACGTCAGCAGCAACGAGACCTTCGAGCTACCCGTCGACCACGAAGGTGACAAAAAAGATATATCGTATTCTATTTTTAGATTATAAGATCACACGATATACTCGGAATGATTGATTGCAATCTGTTAAGTTCCTCCTTTGCGAGGCTTTCGTTCGTCTCGTCAGTAACGGCGGCAACACAAGATGGCTGCCCTGTGACTTCCGCTGCAAGTAGTCAATACGTCCGTTGTTTTCTCAGGCCTGTTAAAGGTGATTCCAGAGGAGACGCCGTACAGCACCATCGAGGAACTGGTCAAAGTCAGGCCCGTGAGCTTCAAAAGGAGTCTCCCCGTCACGTTCACCAGCTCCACCAAGATGGCGTTGGCCGACGTCACGCTGGGGACAGGCACCGTCCTGACTTTGCTATCCGTGGCGGAAAAGGACGAGCGCTGCCGCTGCCGCGTCCTGGTCGGCCCGGGGCAGGCCTCGGTCGAGGTGGACGTGCCGCTGGGGACGCGCGGCGAGTTCTACGTGCACGGCAACGAAGAACGCTTCACCCCGAGGGACATTGTGATGTCACCGGGCCTACGCAGTCAACGCTTCCGTTTCGACAACGCCGCCATGTGCCAACGCACGCTGGTCCTCAGCCCTGTCTACCAGATCAGCGCCATCATGAACAGTGAGCAATGTTCCCAAAATGCGGGAAGCCCTTTAAAAGATGATCCAAACCTGTCTTCTCTTTGTGGCTGGCAGTGAGGAAGAACGTTCTGCAGTTCCTGTCCACCTTGGCCATGGATGTGGTGGATATCACCGACGGGTGCGAGGACATCAGCTTTGTGACTCCTCTCAGCTTAGCGGAAGTTCAAACCTTCCCCGTGGTGGTGGAGGTTGTGGATGTTCTTGAGGCCTCCTCAATGTTCAAGGGCAGTTGGCTGCCGCAGCTCCAGACTGGGATCCAGTTGATCTTCCACGGAAAGACAAGCTCGCCCGTGACGCTCATGTCCAGCGTGACGAAGCACAAGGCGCGGCGGTACTTCGTGGTCTCCGAGGAGTACGCGGGCCGCTTCCGCAGGCAACCCCGGGGCTTCGAGTCCGTGTACGAGCTCTACGTGGCGGCGGCCGCCCAAACTCCGGGATTAAAAGTGTCCGCCACGAGAAACTGCGAGGAAGTGGAAGAGGAAGGCTTTCCCGGCCTCTCCATCGGCGAGCGACTGGAAGTCCTCGGATGCCAAAAGGTCCCGCTCCCGGGCGGCCGGGTAGACGCCGTCGTTTGCCGGCGCCTCGGCGAGGCCGACGAAGGAGATGATGACGAAGATGGAGAAGGCAAGACGGAGGACTGCATTTATCTGCCTTTGCACATGCAAGGCAATTTCATGGAGCTGCTGAGCGGCAACAAGAAGTACACGCTCAACCAACTGAGCCAGATGGCTCGTCTAGATGTGAAAGCTGTGACCCCGGACCCCGGGCTGGAGAAAGACCCTCTGGTTGACTTTTCCTGTCTCCGAATAGAAGGGACCGTCCTGGAGCCCACCATCCGGGCCAGCTTCCTGCACACGCCCGACATCTGCTTTGAGATCCCAACCGAGAGACTCGGCATGAACGTCTTCTGCGTCCGGCAGCCGCTCCCGTGGCCCCCGAACCAGGTCCCAAAATGCAGCGTGGAACGCGTCACGGAGGTGACGGAGAAGTTTTGGCACGAGTTTCCAAAGGACATCCTTCTGGCTACGAAGCCTCCTCCTAGACCACCAAAAAGGAATCCATCGGCGCCGGAAGCGAACAAAACCGTCCTGACCGAAACCTTTGATGACATGACCATCGGCGGTAGAAGGAGCTTCTTGCCGTTGCCAGCTGTTGTAAGTTGGCATTTACGTTTAAAAAAATAAATAAATAATATATATATATATGTATGTATATAAGATAAAAGATATGTATCAAAAGTGCTTTGCAGACACATCTTTTCCGTAACTTGAGACCTTACTGTATGCTATCAGTCACACATTAGAAAGCCACAAAGTTTTTTTTTCTTTCTTTCAGCTGCCAGCATCCGCACCACGCAGTCTGTCAACGATGTCTGTTCCGAAGGCCGCGGCCAACACTTACGACAGCGGCAAGTTACAAGTTTCAAAGTGAGCCCCAGAAATGGGAACCCCCACCGCCGTGTTCCAGTCAACTCTTCCTCACGTATTTATTTTATTCATACGCCTTATCAGTGGTTCAAAAAACACCATCGTAAAGAACAACACACTAAAATTGCTGGGGTGGTGCCATGAGATGTTCAACTCATTCCGAGGCTCAAAAAAAATGATTGATTAGTTGCTGATTCACCAATTAATTGTCTGTGTATATATAAACACACACTGCATGAGTCCTATTTTGTACACACAATTGATGAAAACAATCACTTCCAATAAAAATCAAATGTATAAATGTTAAATATAATTGTACTTAGATTTCCAGTTTGTACATTTAATTTGTAGCCTCAGTTGTAGCACATGACCCACGAGTACCGCCGATGCTAATTTGGTGAGCTTGAATGTTTATCTATGTGCTACAATTGGCTGGTGACTATTTGCTCGTGTCCCCTCAGATCCGGTCAACAAAGAAAAAGCGACGACGACGATGAGGAAGACGTGCTCACAATGATGCTGGAGAAAGCTCGAGAGAATGTTTTGTTCTACTAAGTGGGTTTAGATCATGAATATCCGTTTTTGTTCAAATCTATTGTTTTAAAGTTTAATGACCATGATATTGACGCCAGTTTCATGAGTTCCTGACTCTGACAGTATTTGCAGAAAAAAAAAGTCAGCTGTCTACTTTTTTTAAATACCCCTTGATTTGTGCATTAAAAATAAGACCGGTCATGAGCTGAGAACAATGCTATTTGATTTATTTAAGAGGTTTACTTTGGAAATGAAATGTTTACAATTACAGATTACATGGAAAGTACTAAAGGTCGCAATCGGTCGACTTGTAGTGGTCTTCGTCGATGGTGGAGAAGATGTGACCCTCATTGCTCAAAAATTCCACAACTTGCCTACGGGAAGATAATCAAGTGTTGATGAATGAATTCAAAATTGCAAAGTAGTGGGAAAACTTCAGTGCCATTGGATTTGCTCAGAAACATTTGTTAGAGGAAGTGTTTAGGAAAGAAAAGAACATCTGCTTGTGGCAGTCAAGCTTCATGAAGTGTGAGTGCCACATGCACATTTTCAAGTCAAGCGTGAGGTTGCTGTGGCCGACTTCTGCAAACTCAAAACATCCTTTCATCATTGATGCTCGCTATACTAACATTAACTCATGAATGTCTGTTGAAATAATTTTTTTCCCCCCCTACCAGGGAAACCTTGTTAAATAGGGCGACAGAAAATACTTTTAAATCAATTTAACATCGAATGAAATGCCCCACCCCTTCAAATTTGCAGTGTATTTTTGGAAAAACAAATCAACTATTACAAGTATTTGGGTGTTATAGTTTGTGCTGTATTTACAGCTGCTACTTGCAGCAATATTAAATTGTGGTGGAAAAACAAACAAACCCCCCCAAAAAAAGCAATTTGATGCATCTGTTTCAAAAATCTCTTACTTGATGGCCATCATACTGATGTTGGGCAGTCTGGTCTTCAAGTCATGAAGGCCGATGCCTTGTGGATCCGGACAGCCTTTGATCAGACTCAGCACCTTGACGTCCACAAAGGAAGTTGTTGAAGGTCACGTCCGGGCGAGGTCGTTGCACCTAAGCGGTGCTTACCTGGTTCTGATTGCTGCTCAAGCCATTGTTGACCACGTCGCGTGCGCCCGCGTAGCCCGAGTCCATGTTACCGGTAGCGTAGCTCTGCGGCATGGACGACGCGTAGCTGCTCGTTCCGAAACCGGCCTGGACCCAAAGACAAAGCCTTAAAATCCATCATAAAACATTTGACATGTTCAAAAGTTTGCACGCTATATGCTAACAATGCTGCCAAGATTTGTTGTTGTTGTTGTTCTTAACCAGTTAGCATGTAGCATTAACATTGAATGGCAACAATGTTACCCGGACTCAAATGAAAATGAACAAGAGAATAGTCGGTTTTATTCTGCAAAGGTTTCCTCACCGAGCTTTGCGGCTTGCTGAGCGCCATGTGCGCCTGGACCACTTCCAGCATGTGCGAGGTGATCTCGTTCATGTCCTCCAGCGGCCTGACACGAAACGCCACCAGCGACCTGTGATTCTGCATGTACACACGTACACACAGCTACACTTTACAACTCTTTGCATTGCTCTTTATTTCCATCAAGGGACGTACGTCATTGCGGTGGTGGCTTTGTTTGTTTATTCGTGTGAAACTTTTTGGGACGACGCGCACTTCACTCATGTTTATTTTAATATGAAGTGTTCATTTATCGGATTATTTTAGGTTACTCCTGTTTCAAAAGAAGAAAAGGAAAAAACAAAAAAAACTAAATGCGAGCCCAAAACACAACAGAACCTGTACTTTCACTGTTTGCTGCCACCATTTAGTGGCCAAGTGGCAGAAGAAGGAAAAACTAGATAAAAAGCAACATTTTTTTCCCCCGTGTATGTAAAGTTCAACTTCGGGGTCACGTAGGTTCTACTAGTAACGGAGCCTTACCTGAAAGGAGCGCATGTTTCCCGAGACTTTGACGTAGGTGCCGGGAGGTAGCACGGTGCTGTCGGCGCTGGGGTCCTCCAACCACAGAGACCAAACTTAACAAGCTGCTTGACTACCTACATCACACATACTTTTGAACGGGCAAAATATTCATTCATACCTCCAAGTCCACCCACAGCTTCACGTCCATGGGGGCACACGTCATGTCGTCCACCATGTATTGGATGGAAGTCATGGTTTTGTCAGTACTTCGGATGATTCCCACAAGGGTTACCTGCATGAGCAAACACTTGTTTTAGTATTCCAGGGATGGATGAAAGGAGGGGGGGGCAGTTGACGTGCCACCTCACCTGTGACACCTCCACTTCGCCAACTTTGAAGGACTCGTCCGAGTGTGAGGCGGACATGAGCTGGGACACGGTGCATGGGATGATCTGTGAGCTTCTGGTTCTCTACAAAACAATCATGGCAACCGACACCTTGAAGCGTGCTGCAAAAAGCTCCCCAATTGGATTGATTTTTTGGGAACTGGGGGTCAATGCAAAGGCATCGTACAAAACAATGTAGAGAAAAATCAGTCGACAGCTCTACTTTTGTCACCTTGTAAAATGGAGTTTGTGATACTTTCTCAATTCCCAGTTTGTACCTTTTTCTCTCCCTGGGACAAGGAGGGTGACGCAAAGCCTCCGGGCGACTGAGTGTAACCCCCAACCATACTCGACTCACCGTAGCCTCCTAAAAACAACAACAAGGACGTTTGCGTTTGTGTGAGCATGTCACAGACAGCATGTTCGGTTCGGCTCGGCTCGGTTCGGTTCGGCTCATTCGAGACGCCACAAAAAGCCAAATGACAAGTGGCCTGACTTTCGTTAGCCATAGCCTAAAAACTTCGCATTTCGAGTCAACGTCCGGGCGTCACACTCACCCTGGTTCCACATTTTATGCAAATAGGGCTCGAAAATAGACTTTTAGGAAATGGAAACAAGAGTTACAAGGGACGCAAAGAATTGAGCTTTCTTCCTGGAGTACTCTCGCGCGCGAGCGATTCAACACAGCGCGCATGCGTCACGTACGTTTCCCGCGAAGCCATTAACTGTTTAAATAGTCACGCCCTCATCGTCGTCTGTCAGACCCTTCAATAATTTTTCAAAGGATAAGGACAATCCGAAGATATATTCAAGCAAAATAAAAGTCATATTTTGTGACCCATTTTACATTTTGTTTTGGTAAATAAAAAAAAATGTACTTCAGGAGAAAACATTACAGGAAAGTGCCTGACAGTCAAATCCAGGGGATTTGAAGATATATCCCATTTCCGTTTGTCTGCGTTGCCTTCACCGGAAGCGAAACGCGCAACTGTTCACAAACAGCGACATTCAGATTTTTTGGGGACCATGAAAATGTAAACGTAAAAAAGAAACAACAGTCTTATATTAAGATTTAAACTCAAGACGCCACAAAAATATCACAAGGCGAATCAAACTTTTGAAATGTTGTTTGTCATGTTAATTCTATTCATTGATTGATTGATTGATGTTAAACCATTTAAATGTAACCCTTTGATGGCACTGATAAATCTCGAGATAGATCACCAAATTATAACAATTTTATTTTGTCATCAAAAGCATATCTTGATTGCACAAAATCAATTGAATGAATTTAGGATAACATGATTTGAATACAGCAATCAGGTATTGCTGTATTCAAATCATATGTTATACTGGTCAAATTTGTGTTTTCCTTAGTTTTTTCACTTTTATCCAAACTTATCCAAATTTGTTAGTGCTGTATGATTCAAATGATGTTATGCTGGTCAAATGTATGTTTTTTTTCTTTTGTTACTTTTCTCTTCATGCATTGTAGTCATTGAGATTGAAGGTAGTGAAACCTTGGTTGTAATTGAGACAGGACTAGATAAGCGGAAGCGCTTCCTCCCGCTTCCTTTTTTGACAAGTCATGTCAAATAAATATGAAATGAATCTGTAGTAATTGTCTTCTTTATGTACTGGCTGAAATAAAACAAATCAAATCAATCTATAGGAAATAATGACACTTGTCGTTCCCTTGAGAAATGATACCCAGTTAGTTGCCAAGCTACCAAGTTATGCAAAATGCAGAAGTAACGTGAAAATCGACACCTCGTGGTTTCCCATCTCGGTGAATGATTGACTAATATGTATTACCATAAGCAATAAAGGCATGACATCATATCGCTCTTTGGCCTCTCCTATTCAACGTGGCCTTGAACACAGGCAGGCGGGCAGATTTGTGTGCCGGCTTCCTTTCAACATGTCTGCAGAAAAGTTGCTGCTATGTTGCCTGCTTCTTCAAGGCTCCTTTGCGCTGTCGGGTGAGTCATGACTTTTCGAAAGATTTAGTAGTCTGTCAATCAAAAGTCTCACTGCATTGTTTGGATCGATTCATACGGATTAGGCCATTTTTGGCACATCACTGATCTCCACTGGGATCCGTCCTACGACTGGAGCGAGGACCCCGCAAAAGTGTGCGACTCAAGCGGATTGAATCCAGCAGAGCAGGCGGGTCCCTTTGGCAACTATGCCTGCGACTCCCCCTGGAAGCTCATCAACTCCTCCATTCACGCCATGAAGGCTATTCTGCCCGACCCAGATTTTATTGTGTGGACAGGGTAGGTAGCTTCATTTGGTCTTTTCTCTTTAGCACTCAAATTCAATTTGTTTGCATTTTTTTTTCTCTTTTTTTATTCGATCATGTTTAGTTGTTTTGCTTTTTCTATTTCTAGGTATTTGTCATGTGTGAAATGGTCACAATAGAAAAAATCTGATGAAGAGATAAAGTTGGCATATGGCGCGTAGCAAACGAGCCTCTGATCATTATTTTGGTATTTTTAACGGTATTTAGTTTTCAGATTGGATTTCGATGACGAGTTTTTATTATTTTATTACTATGAAAAAATGCTTTTACCGCAAACTCAGGTCAACGAATGGAGCCCAAGCAAACATGGTGAATTGGCATTTGTAATTATTAGGAGGATATTTGAGTCAGCTTAACATGGTACCATCTCCATACAGAGACGACACGCCGCACGTTCCCGATGAGAATCTGGGCGAGGAAGCCGTCCTGCGCATAATCGGCAACCTCACGGAAATCATCCAAAACGTCTTTCCAGGTACGTGCGGCTCTGAGTGGGAAATATGGGAGGAAGTCTGTTTCAATGAAGAGCCATAAAGGTTTTATGTTATTTGCCATCTGTGGAGGAACCAAGGTGTACTCTGCCCTGGGCAACCATGACTACCACCCCAAGAGCCAGCTTCCCGGCGGTTACAACTACATGTACAACCGAACAGCCGAAATGTGGGAGCGCTGGTTGGAGAAAGAGTCACGAGAAACCTTCAAAAAAGGTCCTCCTTCTTCAAAGCTTACAACATTGTTATCCGCCGTAACTCCTTCAGTGCCATTGACGGATATGGACGTCAAAGATATGAACCGGGTTGGCAGTCTTTTAGCTTTTATATGCCTTAAGTCGAGTTCATTGAAATGGTAACTTTTGGCCAACTTTGATGAGAATTCGACAATTCCGCCTGGTTTCATCCGAGCAATGACTTGACAACTTCCCAAATGTTGTCCATCTTCCATTGCAGGTGGCTACTACACAGAAAGACTTTTGAATCGCCCAGGTTTCAGGATGTTGGTGCTCAACACAAATCTCTACTACCAACGCAACCTGGTCACCCAGAACCACGAGGATCCGGCCAACCAGTTTGACTGGGCCGATGGAGTCCTCACAAAGGCGGCCGCCGACAAAGAAAAGGCAAAGTCAAATAACGGGACAAAGATTGACATTTCTCACCAATCTTCTCTTCACCGCGTGGCTTGTCCTGCAGGTGTACGTCATCGGCCACGTCCCTCCGGGGATGTTTGAGAAGAAGAGGAACACGCCTTGGTTCAGGCCGCAGTTCAACAAGCGCTACCTGGAACTGATTCAGAAGCACCACGCGGTCATTAAGGGACAGTTCTTCGGCCACCACCACACCGACGCCTTCCGCATGTTCTACGACGCCAAAGGTAATGTGTGCTCAGCGTGTGAGCAATCTGGGCGGATGTGTAGCAAATGTGTCCTTTTCCCTGCAGACTCCCCCATCAGCACCATGTTCCTCAGCCCGGGGGTGACGCCATGGAAGACCACGCTTGTCGGAGTCAAGAACGGTGCCAACAATCCTGGCATTCGCATCTTTGAATACGACGTCACAACGCTTGTGCTTCAAGTACGCCAGGCGCAACCTTTCCTTCCCCAAACACTAGTTTTCTTCACATACACGTTGTACTGCTCTCACCAAACTGTAAATTACAACCCCTGGCGGGCTGTTTCTGTACTGCATGTTCTACACTCTCTGCATTCTCAAACACGCCACTGAACATCGGCCGTTTTTGTTTTGTCTTTAGGACGTGGTGACGTACTATCTGAACTTGACGCGTGCCAACATGGGCCAGGACGGCTGGGAGAAGGAGTACCGGTTGACCGAGAGCTTCCAGGTGGCCGACGCCTCTCCGGCCTCCATGCAGAAGGTCCTGGAGGGCATCTCCAAAGACCACTGCAGCCTGCAGCAGTACTACCGCTTCAATTCGGTCAACTTTGACCTGAGCCAGTGCGACAAAGGCTGCCGCGCGGATCACGTGTGCGCCACGCGCGAGGTCGACTACCACAGGTACGAGCGCTGCCTGGCCACGGAGTCGGCGGCCGGCAACCTCGGAGGGGCCCCGCCGAGCGTCGTCGGCGCGGCCGCCGCCGCCCTCCTGTTGCTTTTTGCTCGGCAGTAGTTGGCCATTTGCACGGATGGCACGTTGGAGGAAGCCAAAATATCCTCCTAATAATTACAAATGATTTTGTCGTAGGTAGCCGTGTGTTTCTTGTCGGCAATTCCAACCAATTTTAAAAACATTATAGCGACAATCCCACAGTCATGTTTCCTTTGCCATTATCTCAGTTATTTATTTTTTACTTGTATTTCACTTGGAAATTTCATTTTGTCAATATGACAAGTTTAAAAAGGGTGTGTGTAGACTTTTGTTATCCACTACCTTCAAACACGCACTGTAGCCTTTTAATGACGAAAGCTTTGCATTTTAACGTTATCGAAAAATCCGCCGAGTAGTCATGACAATCGCAAACATAAACCAGGTAAAAGAAAAACTGTGTGACATTCACAGATACGTGATTTAGTTCATTCCTCATTTCTACAAATTATATTACTCTTTGTATGCTGCTTGAAAATAAAATGATTTCTTTCTGTTGATTCTATGGCCTACGATAAAGGCGGAAGGATTCCATCCTAGATGACGCCTCTTATGTATCAATAATGACTTCATGGCTCATAAAAGAAGATTGTGACTCTACAATGGTGAACTTTCAACCTGACGCTTCATCACGTGATCAGGATCTGCTTGGCCGAGGTGAGAGGCCGCATGGCGGCGTCCAGAGCTTGGCGGTAGTCGCCCAGAGCCACCTCGGCACAGGCGGGAGCGCTCAGCTTTCCCTGGCGGACGAGGGAGCACAGCTGGTCCAGCATGCTTCGGAACGCTCCTGGATCCGCAAACAACGGAGCATTTTAGTCCAGTAAAACCTCATTTGACATGTGCACCATCCCAATATGAAATGTATAAGGCTACATAAATTCAATTTTTCCATAATCAGTCAAAGGTACGCGGCAAGCACATCACCAGTTGAGTGTTGTCTCTTCCACTGCGTCACCCAGAAGCCGCACACTTTCACGTCCTTAAAAATAAGAGCGCTCTAAGGAAGCAGATAGTGGGGGAATATAACATGAGAGGGAGAAAAAAAAAGAATTTGGCTAGGAGTTACATTTCCAAGGCGATAATGCGGCGTACCACAGGGACAGTCACGGGCTGTTTGGACATCCCCCCGTAGGTCACCATGGATCCTCCCATCCTGTCGTCAACACGCTTGTGTTACAAAAGAATTTTTTATTTATTTATATTTTTTGGACTGAGCAGCGCGCTCACCGGAGATGACGGAGCAGCTCGGTGGCACTCTTCCCTCCAACTGCATTTAAAGCCAGTTTGGGCTTCGGACACGTCTGCAAAGAAAGATTATTCAGCTGCTAGCTTTCCTGGGTTCTCACACCAGCGCTAGCAAAAACAAACAGAAGACGCACCTCGAAGAGTTCCTTCATCTCAGGTCGTCTCAGTGCGTCCTCCTTGATCACGTGATTCGCTCCCAGCGCTTTCAGCCTATCACTGAGCTGGGTGAACTCGGGCCTTTGTAAAGAAAGAAAAGTGCGCAGAGCATGAAAATGAAGTCAGGCTCACATATCTTGAGAAATTCAAAATAGAAATCAATCGGCAGTAATCACGATTTGGATTCAACCTGTCTCGGAGGACGTTGATGGTGTTTATCCCCCTGGCTGCTGCAATCTGAATGAGCGCCTGTCCCACGCCGCTGTTAGCTGCATTCTGGATCACCCAATCACCTGCAAAGTCAACCGCTGGGGATGTTGGAACATTTCTTTCGGTTGGCTACATTTTCAAGCTAAGAATTGTTTTCCACCTGGCTCCAGGTGCTCAAAATCAGCCAGCATCCTGAAAGCAGTGCAGGGATTCACCCCGAGTGTGGCGGCCGCCAACAGGGGGATGTCTCCAGGCACCGAGATCACATCTCCTTCGTCCAACACGGCCGCCGTCCTCCACGTGCCTGTCGACGGAAACCCAGAGGCTGCAAACGGGTCGCGCAAAAGCCGCAAGCGTTCAATTACCCAATCCGGCGTCTCTTGGGATGACCCGGTCTCCTTTTTGGAGAGACGTGACCTGGCCGCCCACCTCCACCACCTGGGCCACTCCCTCATTGCCACCAATGGCCGGGAGGTCGGGCAGAATGGCATACGTCCCTAAAAAAAACAAAAAATGTGACAATATGGTGTGAAGCAACTGTATTGAATTGAGGGGAGGAGCTCCATTTAGAACTTTGTGAAAACCCTGTCAAAATTCTTGAACAATTTTTTGGTACCTTGGATCATGTTGATGTCAGATGGGTTGATGGGAGCAGCCAGGATTTTAACCAGAACTTCTTTTGGACCCAGTGGGGGAAGCTCCACAGTCTGCAACCTAATGGGCATAGTCTTCACATTATCCTCAAAAGTTGGCAAAGGACTGTACTTAATAGGTCATGAAATGCCCCAAAACATAAGGAGAATAAATCAATGGAAAAATAAAATGTACAAACTTAGAAAAAAATTGTTTTGAAGTTCTTACTGTACGACATGGGCAGGATCTCCGTGGTTTGTGTACACCAGAGCTTTGCAGCGGCTCAGGTGGCGAATGTTAGGATCAGCTTCAGCTGCTCCTCGGCGACGTTTGTCAAGAGCAGCGACCAACAAGTTTCTTCGACAAAGTAAAACGTTTGTATAACAAACGGTGCCAAGTTGTGGCCACATTGTGACGTGAAAACGGACACAATATTCGCCAGAGTGCGAGGGCTAGTTGAGCTAATCTTGCTGGAAGGGGGCGGCCATGTTGGAATGACCCAAGTAAGTATGTCAATAAAAAACAGCGCCTCCAAGTGGACAGAGCTTATATATTGGAGCGGATTACTTGACACCGAAAGTAATACTGCTACTTTTTCAAAGCTACTTATTAAATAGTGACACATATTTTTGGATCATTCTAATATTGGAAAACACAATTTAGTGTTTTGACATGCCGACTTGATGCAGACACTCAAATATATCTATTCAATTGAGGATTTTGGAAAATATTTGACTAAATATCAAATGATCACTCCTGACATTATAGACCAGCATTATTTCCATACAGGTTATTGTAAAGTCAGCATTTTGGATACAACTAATTCACATTCTGTACCAAAAGAAGTGTCCAGTGAGTGCCTGAGCAGAAAACAAGAGTATTGTCATATTTATTTTGAAATGGAGAAGGATCTTTACATAATGAAACATCATGGCAGTAAACACTACACACTGCTCATCTTGGACAAAACTAGCCTGAGATCAAGATCATTGTTTCCATGGCAGTAAACATTGATTACATTCATCAGTAATAAATGCACATTTTTTTGGTACCCTTTGGGTGGAAATGATCTCCAGCCATTCAATTGATAAGATACATCATGAACCAAAAAAAACAAAAATGGCTGATGGTCACAAACAAAGAGTTACCCTGAGCATTGCAGCTTATCCAAGTTGGGGAGCTAGGACCATTTGTTTGCTTGTACGTTCCCCAATCTGAACAAGTGTGTGTCATTAGCACTGATAGTCTAGAACAAGCCACATTTGGAAAAGGAGGATTTCACTATTCAAGCCCCCCCCCCCATCACCACCCCTTCATTTATAATATTCAACTACATCACCATCTTCGACCATTACGGAGGAAAACACGACAAATAACGGCGACGCGTGCACAACATTCGGCGTCCGCTCGTCGACTCCTTTCTAACCCGTCCCAACTATTCCCTGAGTTTTCCAAACGGGGGTTTTATTTCCTGAGGTGAGCCAACGAGCGCGTGAATCAAAAAAACTAAAACATATATAAAAGGAGAGGTAATTCTAAAGAGGCTAACCTGAATATATATTTATATATATATAAAAAAAATAATGCATCTGACACATCATTAGTGCACATTGCATTGGTTTTGGCATAGATAGAATGTTTGAGGAAAGAAAACAGAGCAAATGATTAAAAATACTATACTATACCCGTAAATTACATTCTGTAAGTTGCTGATGCTGAAGAATAAATTCATACACTGGATGGGCAGTGAAGTTGATGGACAATGAAGGATAAATTCATCAATTTGAATGTCTCTCAATGTTCCAAACTCCGACTTCCATGCCAGTTTCTTATTAGTAAAAATGTAGGCCGCATCTCGTTTCACTCCAATTGGACAAATTTAACCGATCCAACACCAACGATTATGCCAATCTTGATTTTCTAATGTGCTGAACTCAATAATCAAAGGGCACCGATTAAGTTACCTGAGTGTTGGAACGCCTAATTCTGGATGAAAATAAATACGTAGCGTGATTATTTTGTCTCTCTCTCTTTCAAAAAAAAAAAAAAAAAAACCCCGAATAATTTTACATATTATATATTAATTGAGAGCGTCGGCGTCTCCTGTAAAACGGGAGTATAGCGCCGATTTTAGCTAGCTAGTACGACGTAGGGGCTCTTCGGCGCAGGCTTGGCTGTTTCCAGCACAGATGACCCAACACTTGGGAGGGTGGTGTCTTAAATAATGATCACTTTGGATCTTAAAAAAAACAAAAGGGTTAGGGAATTAAAAAAAAAACACCAGCCATCCCACTGGTAACATCACAGTGTGCGCTTTGCTTTCAAGTAGCAAGAGGAGCGCTAGCTGAAGGCCTCAGTAACTACAATCGGAAGTGATGGATGGATGGATGCAGCGTCGTCGTGCTCTCGTGTGCGCTTAATAGTACTGATGATGGAATGTATATGCCTAATTGATTGGAATTCTATCCAAAGTGAGGTATGAAGTGTGTGTGTGTGGTCAGTGTGCTTTTGCTAATTGTGTAGCATATGCTACGTCACACCAAAGGCCATAAAAAGCTTATCAGGCAGGTGGTACTAGTGGTTGGAAAAGTAAGCGGGCTAGAGTGGCTCACGTGACCGCAGCCACTGACCGACAACAAAATGAGGTAGACCGGTCGAGGAAGAGGCGAGGTCAAGAAAAACTTCAGGATAATCTATCCGATCATCTCCGACAGACGTTTTCATTAAGACCCGTCTAAGTCCCTGTCAATTTCAATATTTAGGGGAGCAAAATTATAATAACCAATTATTTGGCCAATGAATAAAACGCAAATAAAATAACATTTTTGGTCCCTTAATGCTAACAACAATGTAGATGCTAATTATAGGCGTGAAGATTGACCATTTTACAATCTTTTGTCTTTTAACATTTGTTTAACTTTACAATAGAGAAAACAATTTTTTTTTGAAGAGCTAATATCGCACAATTAAGTCTGCAAGCCAATTAATCAGTCGGGCCCTTCTTTTCATCATAAACAAAAGGCGCCAGGGTACTTCCGGGTGGCAAAAGTCTTTGATTACTGCCGATGAGATTTATCATTTTCATTTCTTCTTCTTCAAAAAAAAAATTTAAAGCGCCTCAATCAGAACCAATTGAGTGAATGTTGTAAATATTGGTACGATACAACCAACATGAAGGCTTGTCTAAGTTTTTGCCACCCGAAAGTCAAAGGTCTTGAAACATCAGCAGTCATTCTCACTATTGGAAAGAGTGCAATAATACAGCAGTATTCCTGAGTGGAAGCAAAAAGAACAAATTAAAAAAATATATGAAAAAAATAAAATAAAATCAGCAACATTCTTCTTGAGAAAACTTGTTTTGACCTGAGGTAGTTCCAAAAGAAGCTTCAGACGGGAGGCGATTCCTCAGTCGAAGCAGTTTGATTGGCCTCCGTGCTAACCATACTGCCCACCTTCCAAGGAAAAAAAACAAAAAAAAATACAAAATACCTCCACCAGGCCTAATCGGAGGCCTCTTGAGGCGGCGGCGGCGGTGGTGGCGGGGTGGAGGCGTGTCCACCTTTCTCCTCCTCGTTGGCCTTCAGGGCGGACGGCTTTCCCTGAGAAGCCGGCGAGGGCTGCTGTGCTTTGATTGGACAATTGGCCACCATGTGATCGATGCTCTGGCAGAAGTGGCACTTTTTAGGTTGAGGCGGCAACTTGCACTCTTTGGCGTGGTGGTCCAGACCGCCGCAGTTGTAGCACCTGCAAGAATATCAGGATGGTGCATCAGTTCATTTGCGGCGCCAGCCAGCCAGCATTGCTTTGAAAATATGAGCTCTCTCACTGAATTACTGTCAATCTTCCATTATATTACAGTGGGGGAAAAAAATAAAAGGATCATTTAAAAAATGATTTAGTATTACAGCACTTTGAAAAATATTTTCTTTTTACAGAAAAAATCCCCACCTTCTTAAAAAAAAGATATAGAAAATAAATATATAGAAATATGACTTTTGGAAAATGACATCACAAGTGGACTAGAATTTTTCCGCAATATGAGTAGCTTCAAAAAGTGTTACTCGCCACAAGAGGGCGCCATTTCATTTGGACTGATGGGGGCATTTCAGGTCACAGATGGCACCAATTTCAACATACCTCTATTATATCACGGCAGCCAGCCTTTGTCTTAGGCAACAGACAGGAAATTCTTTCTAATTGTATTTTTTGGGGAGGGCAAAGTGAAAGCTAGCCTTCAAGTCAATACAATTTGGTTATTTTTCAAATCAAATTCACTACATTTAATCTACAATAACGGTTTGACGTCAACATGGCTGACATTGTGATGTAACTGAATCCATTTGAATCGAACCAGACCGTTTGTTTTCGTTTTTTGACTCACTGGCATTGAACTCAAGGTCCAATAAGACGCCAGCAGTGGTACAGCACAGAGGGCACGGGTGGAAAAGGACAGATGGATGGATGGATGGATGGATAGATGGATGGATGGATGGATGGATGGATGGATGGATGGTGGGCGTGGGGTGGTCACTTGGTACCGGGAGGGGGGGGGGTCATCCCCTTTGCACCATTGAAGTTGAAACAAATGAGCTGCTTTTGCCCGTTGAGGACGCCGTACGGGCGTCACGGCACCGCCCTTGAATCAGCATCCGTCGTCAGGAGCGCCGAAGGGAAGTGCTCCTTTGTCCGAGAGGGCGGCAGTAATGACCTCTGAACCCTGACCCCTTACCCAGCACCACGGCGCTTTGCTTGCATTTACTCATACATTGTTCCCATGGCAACACTGACCTTTCACCCGCTTGCCTTGCCTCTCGCATCTGTTATCAATTAAACGAACGGACAGCGCTTTCTTGACTCACTCCCCTGTGAAAATGGTGACTTCATTTCAAAATGAATCATCAGAACCTAGACCTAAGGCCCAAACATCTATTTTAGATTGATTTTGGTCAGGCTGGGGGGGGGGGGGGGGGGGGAATCTTTACTGCCCTGTGGAAATCTGGACTTCGTTTAAAATTTTGGAAATAATAATAATCCAAATCAAAACTAAATAGTGCCGAAGGGGCGAACGATATCTTATCAATGGATTCACGCCGCCGCCGAAGCGCACAAACCGTAACGATGTCCACTCTCACACCGACTACTCGATGGCTCTAATCGCAAATGACAGCGGGGTGAAGGCGATACACCTCTAACCCCCGGCCGGCGCCTTAATGATATTCAGAGAGGCGCGCAACACAAAACAAAACATGACTCACATCCACGCAGTTCTTGGGAGCAACACAAAACATGAGCCACATCCGTGCAGTCTTTGGGATCGCTTCACCCACCAAACCAAAAATATTCAAAATGAACGGACATCTTTTGTTCGGACTGGAGGGCCACCCGGGTGGGTGTGGGGATTCTCCAAATTTAAACACTTATTGATCCAGGTTCACATGTCAAACCTCTGCAAAGCCATGCAAATGGGGGCAGGGGGGTTCCCAAGGGGGGTTGCGCAGAGGCAACGGTTACTTTGGCTTGCTCATGGCTTTGTTTCAAAATGGAGATGAAAGTTGCTTACCGATCTCCTTTGGAGCGTCTCTTCTGGACTTTCTTGCCTTTGGGTCTACGCTCGCTGCCCACGCAGTGGATCCCGCCGGGGCCCGTGACCCGCTGGGACTCCAGGCCTTTGGGGGACTTCTTGAAGGTAAACTCCACAGCTTCGCCTTCCTTCAGGCTGCGGAAGCCGTCCATGTGTAACTTGCTCTAGAGAAGAAACAATGAGTCTTTTTTTATTTTGCCAAGTACTTGTACTTTAGGAATAGAATTACTTCTCCAACATAGTACACTCAGTGGTATTGCTTAATGACCCCCCCTCCCCCCCAATGGTCAACCTGATGTGGGTAACCTTCAACCCATCCCCCCCACCTCGCTCTCTGGATGGAGGAACAGCATTCCACACTGCAGCCCCCCACTCGGCTAACACTGACCACTGCTCAAATCTAAAGGGGATGGGGGTGGGGTGGGAAGGCAAGGGTGTGTGTGTGTGTGTGTGTGTGTGTGATCAGGATGACATTCCTTGGATGGTTGTTGGGCACAAAGACGAACAAGATTAAAAGTTTTAGGGTAGGGTGGATGGGTGGGGGGTGGTGTTGGTCTGAGTGATGTCTTCCTTTGATTAACCCTAACCCCCTCCCAAAAAAACAGCCCACCCTGCGGAAGCCCGCGACATTTTGATTTGCGATTTGATTTCGGGGTTTGTGTGACGACGCGTGCCAGAAAAGAAGGGGGGGACGGGGGGGGGGCTGTGAATTCATCAAATGGGAATAAAAAAAAAGTTACAATCAACTCAAACACTTGAGAGATTCCACAGAAAGACGGCTAACGGATTAGGATTAAAAAGGCAAACAACTTTTGGAATACATTTCAAAACATCTCTCGGTTGATCAAAAGGCCTCAGTCACCAAACTAGAATTTGCTCAAATGTTCAGACGATATCTAAAGAGAAATTGGCCAAACAACCGTCGTTAGCTAACTAGCAGACTATCAATTACTAGCCATGTTAGCATAAGGCTAAGCAGACAATGCTAAACCAAAGCTATGTGTTTTTCTCTCCGATAACATCGGGAAGCTTGTTTGTCGTAAAACCAAATTGCAAAGTCCTACGTGACCAAGCCAGAAGCTGTTGATGACTGCGCTCCCATTTCCTTTCCCGCATGTGACCAACAAAAGGCCATCAACAGGAAGATGGACTTTTTGCATCTTTTCTGTTGTTGTTGTCGTCCTTACTGTAAAACTAGGCCGGACTTTAGTTGCGTAATGGCCGAGGAAGACATCAGAGGCCGGAGTGGGCAATAGAAGGACTGTCCGTGAGACAAAGAGGGACTCGGTCACGCGCCGAGGGGCGCCCCATTCACATGTATGGCCCCATTGTCCACCTGCACAAAAGGCCCGATGGATCCTGGGAGTTGATTTTGGGTGACACGCGGCTACTAATTTTACAGCCCGGGCCTCCCTCTCTGTGGCTTTTTTATGTTTCCTTAACCTTTCCGAATCCGTCAGTGCCACGCGCACCTCTACGCAGGGATTGTGGGCCACCTTGGGAAGATGGCTTGATGATTGAGACAAGTCACGTAAAAGTCAACATTCGGGATGTGTTTAATCCTTTGGCTTTGATGAATTAATTGGATCAATTTGTCCTTTGTAGCTCACTGGCGCAAAGATTGTATTTAATTGGATTAATTTGCCGGATCTTTTGTGGCTCACTCATGCAAAGATGATATTGCTATTGTTTGCTATCATAACATAAGGCTGCACGCAACACGCAAGCCTTTTCTATTTGCACTATTTTGCTCAACAAGTTTTCTGTTTCAAATTGACTTGACTTCAGCGGTGTAATCGATGACAATTTTTTGGAATTAAATTGACGCTTTTATAAAGTCCTTCAAGAGTGTGCTGATTTATGACGCATCTGTGTCTTTTTTATTTGAAATTGAATAAAGTCAAAATATACTCAGATTGACTTGAATTCTGAATGATAATTTGTGGCTCTATTCTTATGAATTCTGTGTCAGGTTATTCTATATGAAAACAAAACATTAAAGCTTCTTATGTTGGGATTCCTTACACTTTAAGGAGATTTGCATTATCATTATTTTTAGTTGTTTTTTTTTTTAAACTTCATCTCTGTCTAAATGACATTTAATATTCTTAACCTCACTCCTGCAATCGAATTTCAGGTTTACATTGCCTCCAATGGGAATCAATTAAATAGATGGAAAAGAAATGCAGAGATTCATGACTACATTGAACGGCAATGAGTGATTTTTTTTTTAGCCCACCTTCTCAACTCTCCACGAAGCCTGCGTGGTTTGTGGGGGTTGAATGAATTTACGACAGGAACCTTGAAGTGAATGAGGCAGCGAGCGAGCGAGCAGGCGCGCCTTTCATTCGCATGCTAAGTCTTTATCTTATCACGCTGCACCGGAGCCACTGGGACTGTGTGCGTGCACGTGTGTGTGTGTGTGTGTGCGTGCACGTGTGTGTGCGTGTGGGGCGAACTCGTCATCCTCACCTCTCTCTCTTTTTAATACCTGTGCGAGTCTGCCTGATATAACAAGAAAGACACCTCATTCACAGACACAAGTGAATGATGTGTGAAAGTGGCCCCGGCGAGGTGCGGGTGGGATTGATTGAAATGTGGAGGAAGTGGAATGAAATGCTTGAAGGCTTGGAATCAGTTAAGACGCAAGGGCAGTATATATTTCAAAGCTTTGAAGTGGGAAATGTTGACGTTTGAGAATTTTACTCTGAACGTTGAATCATTTGGAATGTTGAACTGTTCCTAAACTGTCCTGAATTTTATATCTTTTTTTTTAAAGTTTTTGGATGGCAACATTTGTGATAAGCTCATGTCAATCAAAAGTTTCATTGAGAGAATATAGTCAATGAAATTGCATTTCACCTTGGAATGCAGAAAAGATTTTGCAAAAGCTCTGTCAGCTCCCTATTTTGAATTTGATAGCAAACACACATGATCTGAAAATGGCTTTGGAAAGGAAAGCCAGCATCTGGGCTTGCTTCAACCATGCTTCCACGTGTTCCCCCCTACTAGGGGTGGGAACGACACTCACGTAGCTGACACCAACCTCCAGGTCCACTACCACCACACTAAAAAAAAAATAAAAAAAAAATACCAACCCCCCAAAAAAACACAATTTCGTGGATTTTCCTAAACTAAAATATTCTCTGCTTGTATTTTTTTGAAGCATGTGTGCTTTATGAATTATTTTAACGTGGAATTTACCTGATGCACGAAGACATCCACGGGCTCGTCCAGCTGCACGCCGTCCCGGCTCGTCATGGACAGGAAGCCGAAGCCCATGCGTACGTTGAACCACTTGCACAAGCCCAGGCCCTGGAGGGTCTCAGAGTCCTCCTCGGCCGGGCTGGGGCCCTCGTCTTCGTCCGCCTTGCAAACCCCTAAACAAAAAAAAAACAAAAACCCCAAACCAATTACACAGACATAATGAAAAAAAAAAAAAAGTTAATTAATCAATTAAGCAGCGCACACAGGGGGTTGGTTGATACTCGACCTGAGAATTCCTGGTTGGAAACGGAGCCCATATCTCGTCCTCTGTCTACGTAAAAAGATCAGAGCACCCACGCATGCACACGCAGTAATCCACGCAGGCCGTCGCCACGCCACGCCACGCCACTAGATCGCGCAAAAAGTGAAGGAGAGCGGCGCAGCAGGGTCAACAAAAAAGGGGGGAGGCAGGCAGGGCTTGCTCCATGCTTGTCAAACAATGAGGGCTGACTGGCTGACTGGCAGGATGACTGGCTGGCTGACTGGCTGGAAGGATGGCTGACTAGCTGGAAGGATGGCTGGATGCCTGGCAAGGGGGTTGGGGTGCTCACTCGCAAACCACAAAAAGTAAGACAATGCAAAGAAAAAGAAACCACGCCCGCCCGCCTAGCTCAACTCAGGCTGACGACTGTCCCCGAAGCGAACGCACCTTCTTCTTCATCCCCACCTGCGGCGCTTCGTTAAGTTAAGACGTGTCAATTCTTTCTTGAAGGCATTTGAGCGCAAGTCCGTCCAATCACCAAGATGCTTACTTGAAGGCAGGAGGCCGACCGGCCGGCCGGTGTCCTGCATCTTTTAGACGTCTCCCTGATTCAAATGATCACGATTTTCTTTTTTTCTTCACTGACCCTGATCCTGCTCTCTAAAATGGTGCCCCTCTTTGCGATTTGTTTTAGCTTTATTTTTATGAATGACTTTTAATAAGAAGAATTTGGGATGACTGTGAATTTTTGTCTGACAAGTATTTTTAATTGTTATTATTTTACTTCACTGGTTCTTTTATCACAAACAACATATTTTAGGTTGTGTTACTTTTGTTATGACATCTTTTATTATTTTAAAACAACATTCATATTAACATGTGTACGATATTCTTATCTTTTTATTTTTTTCATCTAAATTCGAACGTTCTCTTTATATTGCCAGAAGGTACTTTCTCATGATTTGCAATTCGATTACTTTTGTATATTTTCTTGGATTGAATACCACAACGTTTTTGAAATGTCATTTTCTATATTTTTATGATTCTGTGCCTATCTTGCTGTCGAATAAATCAAATATTAGGACAAAGCTGTTGTTAATTGTTATTGAGCGAAACATTGTCATCTTTAGAAAGACACTTTTGGATTGTGCACATGTTCTGAATGCTTTGGATTTTTGTGTTGATGTCAAAAGCTTCTTGTTTTTAAAAAGACAGAAAGTCCGATTTTTACCATTCAAAACTCAATCAATATCAATAATGATGTGATGTGATCAATGTCTGGCTTTTTTCTGGAAGTACGTAGTAAACGACATTCACTCGGTGTGCGTGTTGCATTCATTTGACGTCGTTCTATCTGCTGCACTGTTCCCTCTTTTTAAAGCTGAAAAATTAACAAATAATGATAAGGCTTGATTCTTTTCTCCAGTTTTGCAAGATAGCGCCTCCAAGTGGACGAGCCGCGTACTTCAGTTTTACTTGTTTTTTATATTGATAATTGTATTCAATTAATATTACAATAATATTAATAATAATGTAATATTACAAACATATTATAGCATCATGCCAAATTTTCTCCAAAATGCCGCAGGGAACTGAGAGCACTCCGATGCTACGGTCATGAGATCTTCGAATCGTCGAAAGGAAAAAAAGATTCAAGTTTGAAACTCGATAAATGATGAAAGGAAAAACATATTCAAGTTTGAAACTCAATATCTGCTGGGTCAGTGACGAGTCAAAACAAGGAACCTTGCAAATTTTTGTTTTTAAAAGTTGAGAACAAAGAGTTAAGTGTTCTTTGTCATCAAACTTTATTTCTTCTGCAGAGTAAACATTCAATCGCAAAACAGACGTTTTGCTGCTCCGTGCCAAGTGGTCGAGTGGTGAGTCTGCGCCTGTACAGTGATGAGCATATTGCCTTAAATGCAAATATTGCCCACTTCTCTCTCAGGTTGACTTGGAGATGAGGAAGCAACACAAAACCAAATGCATTGCCAGCGTGCTGCTGTTCTCTGGTCCTGGGCCGCCGCTGCTGCTGCTGCTGCCAGCGGGTACTTGATAGTGCGCCACAAAAACAACCATCATTGACATTTTGGAACATGGTGGCTGAAATGAAATGTACTCCTCCAGGCAGCAAGGAGAGCCTAAAAGAGGTCGACTTTTGGCAAGTAGCATACCAGGACCTGCTCCAGCCGGAGGTGCTTCATCTCCACCGGCAGGTGAACGAGCTCACAGAGTGGAAGCGCCTACGGCTGAAGACAAACTGGGATGGTGGGAAACGCAATTTACATCTCTTTGGCATGTGAAGAAATTGACAATAAAGCGGAGTGAAACCAGCTTCCTTCTTTTATTTGGACTGTGAACAAAATAAGAGCCGAAAAACTTTGCGTTCCCGTCAAGTAGAAGCACGAGGACACGCTCACGACGACTGTGCAAAAACATCAGAACCCTGTTGCAAACAAAGCGGTATTGATTAGCAGCGACTTGCGCTGCCTTTTTGCTCCCAGTCGCAAAAAAAACACACGCACTCCAGGGCATCAATCCGTCCTTTCGTCCCTCCGTCCGTCACCTCCGACGATGCAAACCGGGAGCGGATTTCCCATCGTCGGACTCCTGGCGTGAGTGGGGAAAACCTGCAGAGTCAGCATGTGTAAGCGGCCCTACGCAATGTTTTCTCATCAAGATGTCAGCTCGGCTGCAGCGTCATCTCGGGAGGCTTTTCTGGCTGGAACCCTTCCCGCTTTAAGTTACGGAGCTGGTCGCCTGGTTGGGTACCACGGTGGTCCTGCTTTGGCCTTTCCGCCTCCTCCCGCCGCCGCCGCCTCCTCCTCCACCGGGTCCGTTCACCGGCCGGCCCCCCTTGGTCCTGTTCTCTGGGGAGACAAAAAGAAATATTAGTCACGGACGGATGGATTGTGACACCAAAAATTCTTTCTCCTACTTTTATTATGTTGACATTTCCTTCCTGTGAATGTGGCAGTCACAAGTGAAACATCAGTACTTTGTTTTGAGCAAAGCGTGGAAGATGATTTGCTTGCCACGATGATGAACAAACACAATGTGCTGCTATTATTCAGACTGCACTCGTTTTGTTTATCCCAGGCTAGCTGGCTGGCTGGCTGGCTCGCAACACTGACGGATGTCTGTTATGAAATGCTTATGGCTCCGCGCACCTCCTGAGAGAGAGCAGAGAAGGAAAAAACCTGCCAAAACACTGGATAGTGTTTAGTACGCCGATGACAAAGCAAAGGCCGTCGTAGAAGAGACAAAAAAAAAAAAAATGAAAACAATGCCTTTGCCTCGTATTTACGGAATACAATTGAAAAGCCTCATCCCGAGCCTCGCGCAGCATCGACACGTTTTGACCAGAGGGTTGATCATATTTCACCGCTGGTGCGGCGTCAGGAAATTCTTTCCAGGGCGAATCGGCACACGACTCATTTCTCAACGGCAGCCCTCCACGCAATATTGAAGTATGATGCAATTCACCTCTCGGGCAAGGCGTCTTGGGCACGGCGCATTTCCTCCTGTCGGTCTGCGGCGGGCACGTCTGGGAGGGCCCGGCGGCCGAGGAGGCGGCTCGCGTGCGGGGGTGCCGCAGCGGGAGTCGGACCCGGGACTGAGTCCCTTTTCTGAACCCGCACGTTTTGTTCCTCTTGGCGCACGAACCCCACTGGCTCCACTCGGACAGCTCGCACTCTGGAAAAGAAGAGGAGGGTTTCTTTTGGAAAACAAATGAATTTGACGGATATGAGTACTTGTTATTGGCAGTTCCCTTTTTCTGTCTTTACCGTTCTTGCCACTAGAGGGAGCCTCGATATGGATAAGATTTGTGAGCTCAAGTGCAGCCATTTTGCATTCACGCAATAACAGAGAGATAACGTGAGATAAAAGAAGGAAAGACAGTTCAGTTGCATCGACTTTGAATTCAACATTCATTCTGGTGCAATACCTTTTCAAGTGGAAGTATGGGAAAGAAAAAAAAAAAACACTGGTCACTAGTGAGAGACATCTTTGGAATGTATAACAAGGATCAAGTTGGGGTGGACAGACGCAAAAAATAACTGACAAAAATGTAGAACAAATAAATAATACATCAATGAATAAACAAACAAGCAAACAACTACATGGATAAAGGCTGGTGACTCACCCACACACTCCATGGTGTCGTTGGCGGGGTGCAGGCCTGAAGGGCAGCTGGCGGAACATTTCCCGCTGTTCACGTACAAGCCCTCCTTGCATTTAATGCAAAACTTGCGTTCAAAACACATGTCGCAGTCGGCTTCGCATTCTGCAACACACAGACGGAGGAGGAGCAAATGTCACCCACCGCACACACAAGTTGCTGCAACAGGGCGGGCAACAGGGCAACGGGGCGGGTGAATAGGAAGAAGCTGCTCCAAAAAACGGGCGCGATTAAAAACACGAGACAACGCTGACGACAAGGCTACTTTCTCACGAAGCAGGCGTTGGCGTCACAAAGGCCCGTCCCGTCGCCTTCCGGGAAGAGGGCAGATCAAAAGTTGGGAATCTTGTGATGGCAATTTTGGAGCCTTTGTTTGTGTTTCTGAGATGAGCTTAAAGAGCGCTGACTCGGCTGCGTGTGGCCGGCCGCCACAATGACACCAGATCCAAACACTGCGCAGTGTTTAAAAGAGCAACTTAGATTGAAATGAATGATTAAGTGCTACGTCGCCGCTCATTTGACGTGAAAAAGAAATCAAGCTGGCTCTTCAGTGGTGCAAAATTTCCATTTTTTTCCCCCGATGCATCAACGTACGATCATTGGCGGTCAGCTCAGACCCTCGCTGCCGAGAATAGTGAGAAAGTTAGAAAAGAACAAGACGTGGAAAAAAAAAAAACCAAGGATAAACAGCAATAGTAATAACATTACAAAACAAAATGAAAATACAATTCCTGTGAAAGTGATCACATAGCAAACATAGATTGTGGCTTTCTTTGGCATTTGCCCTTCAATTTGTGGCCAAATGGAAAATACAGATGTTCCTTCCTATTAAAAAAAAAAAAACAGCAGTCAATAATACATGTGTAAACATTTGCTTGAGAATTGTGTTCCAGGAGGTAAGCAGAAGCAGACTAACTTGCACGCCCACTTGCTGGCTCACCTCAGCTACAAAGTACGGGAATGGCGCCCTCGGAAACTGACCTTTTTATTTTTTGGGGGAGATAAATACTTTTTTTTTTTTTTGCGTGTGTGCAATAACAAATTGACATTTTCAAGAACTAAACATATGAAGCGAGCGAGCAGGACTCACGGGAACATCTGTTGTTGCCTCCCTGGACTCTCATGCCAAAGTATCCGGTGGGGCAGGAGGCCAGGCACACGCCCACTTGGCTGATGTTGCTGCGCACAAAGTAGATGAAGAGCTTGGCTTTGCATTTCAGGCAGCCGTTGTACTCGGAGCAGCGCTCGCAGCCTTTCGGGCAAGATGGCAGGCCCTCGCCGCTCACTGGCAAGAAAAAAAAGATACAGTCTAATCACATTACATTGAAAGAAAGAAAGAATGTAATTGTTTCCAGTAACATATGAAGCGCCATAATGAAGGACATTTGTTCACGGTCGACCTGTTAAAATAACATGGTGATGTTTTCGGAATTTACTGGCATGACAATGCATAAAGCAATAAGAAACAAAAGGAATAAATATAAAAAGAAAGACACACAGATCTGGAGTAAATTATGAGAGCGCTACATAAATATCATTTTTTCCAGATTTTGCTTGTTATATATTGGAGGAAAATGAACATTTGTTTGATTCAATCAAATATCCACACAACTCCCAAAAAGCTCTTACTTACAGAAAAACTAAAAACACATTTTTTTTTCATCAAATAAAAAAGTTAAGAGGTTCTATTTACACATTTATTTAGAAAAAGAATCTCTCACCCTTTATAAAAGTCACCTATTTTTTAATCTTATGAAAATCTCTTTTTTCTTTCCATAATGGTTTTGGAAGAAAAAAATAATATGGCATATTATTTAAGATAAAAACTGCTAAAATATTACATGAATATATAAATCATAAATACAACCACTAAAATCATGAAAGGATTTTTTTCCCCCCGATATATACTAGAATGATACGATGAAGATGGACTATTTTTCTGTGAAAAAACTGTATGGCATATTGTCATAATATTGAGGGAAAACAATGTGGCCGTCAGATTGATCTCACTGAAGTCGTTTTGCCTTGGTGCTTGTCACATCCATACAAGCTGAACATTATTCCGCACGCAAATACGGCAAACCAAAGTCTCCGTTCTTCATCAACAAAGAAAAACATCAACAGCTCATTTATCCACTTATAGGAGACAACGGCGATGAACTTTTACGGCTTTCTCAGAACAAGCAGTGCCGATGGCCCCGTCGGGACGAGATGCGGCGAGCCCTTGTCGACTGCCCGCCGTGCCAGAGCGACTAAGTTTCGCCTTTCAACTCTCATACATTATCGGCCCGCAGAAGAGAAGAGGAGACGAGAGCTTTGCCAGAAGAAAAAAACCCCACCCCCATGTCTTGAAGGCTTTTCCCCTTAAATGTTTGCGGTCCAAAATGTTTTGTCTCGGCTCGCATATTCTCGAATGTTTTAAAGTCAGCAGCAGCAGCAGCAGCCAGGCGACAACGAGCATCAAAGCAAAGTCAGATGTGAACGGCGTGAAATAAAAACAACTTTACAAACAAACAACACAATTCTTAGCGCGCCTGTTGAAGTACACGGAATCAAAGCGCATTCTTCAATATTTGGAGATTTGTGTCATCTGGATGGAAATCCCACTGAATGGTTGACATTCATGGATTTGATGCATGTTTTCTGAAAACATTACTTGTGCAATGAAGCTGTCGTGGCGAACAATTTATTGTCTCTGCTCACAGCGTGCTATTTTTGGATCACAAATAAAGTCTAGGCTTGGACGTCCAAGTAACATTTTTTTTTTCCAGCATCATTGGCTGATCTTTTTGCCCGCGGTAATAGTGTAGCTCCAAATCCATTGAAAACTAAACGGTTGAGGGAGAACTCGCGAGAAAGCCGCCATTGTTGCTACTGATTGTGTGATTCAAACGGAGTTGTCGCCATGTCATGACGAGAAGAAATCTGCTTCATACATTGGTGCCCACAAAGGACGAGACAAAGTGCAACATTGATTGTTTGAAAGTCTGACTTGAAAGCCTAATTTCATCTCGGGTTTATTGATCGAGAGCTTAGTCACGGCAACAACGAACGGGGGAGTATTGCCGACAACGGCGGCGGATTCAAGCGAGAGATATTCCCCATCCGCATATGGTCTTATTTAGGACAATTGTTTCATGTTGTTTGCTTCAAGAATCATTTGTGGTGAATGTACCAGGCCCAAAAAAACGCCAGCATCTGGCATTTCAAATGTCTTTATCTGAATGGGGAAAGGTGTCGTTAGCTAATTTCACTTTGTGATTTATTCACGATGTTGGGAAACGTTTTTTTGCGCTTGCTTCTGTTCTTAGCTACATTTCATCGGGGTCACCTGAGGTCACTCACCCCGTCTCTGCCTTCTGGCCTTGAAAGATTTGGTGACGTCGCCGTCACCCATGGAACTGAGGAAGACCATCGTCAGCGCCAGCAGTCCCAGCTGCATAGTCTCTGTTGGTTTTTCCAAAAAGCCAAGGTCCCTCGGTGGACGACGTGGGGCAGGGGAATGAGTCCCTTCCTCTGCGAGTTAGGCAAATCCGTCTCGCTGTCGCTGCCGTTACGTCCCGCTCTCCTATTCAACCGAGTGGACGATTGATGGGCAAACGGAGCCGTAGGCTGTCAACCCATGAAGCTGAAGGGATGGTTTCTCTTCCTCGTCCGTCGGCGGTCACGGGTCCAATGATGGATGAAAGGACGGAGGCGTGCTCCGAGCGACAAGCTGCAAAGGCAGAGTTTTGGGTGAGAAGCCTGGTGGAAGACAACCGAGAACAGGTCTGTTTGAGGTATGACATCTTTGAGAGGAGGCCAATATTTGACAAAGTCCAGTAGCCAACGGTGTCCTGTCCCGATTTCCGCCGACTGATGCCTTCTCGCTACGACCGTGAATGGCATTTCCCTTTTTCAAAGTCTTCCTCCGTCAAGTTTTGTAATCAATCAGGAATTTGTGTTTTTCTTTGGTCGCAGATTGTCATCTCTTATCAGCAAGCTAGCAGATGCTTCTTAGCGAGTAGCAACATTGGTCAAATACCAAAAGAGCAAGCAGACAATTTACAAAACTATATTTGGACTTGGATGATGACTGGAGAGTGTTTATGCTCACAATATTAATTGTAATCAAAACACATTCGGGACAGCTTTAGTGGAAAGGTCGAGGTGTATTTATAGCTCGGTTGCGACGAGGACACCGAGAAGACACCAGGACCCCGAGCGACAATGGGTGGTCTTTACTTATGAGCGTGATAACCAAAGAAAAGGAAGACCATATTAGGCTGTTGTGCTCGGCGCCCTAAACAAACACAGGCCGGTACCGAACCGAGCGCTCGCCGGTCTCGCTCCCTTTATCAATTAGCGTGGATCCAAAAACTTTTCAGCTGGGTCTTTTAAAGCGTTGCAGAGCGCCGGCCGAGGTAATAAAAGTCAACGCTCCCAGGACCACGAGGCCAAGCAGCTTTTAGTTCTCCGAAGAAAAGTCATTAAATAAGAAGTGAGCCAAGAAGAGGCTAATAAATCAAGGTCAGCCATTGCGTGTGCGTACCTACGCGGACTTAAAGGAAGGAAGCCAAACAAGTCACAATGATGTGTGAGGCGGCCATTACCAGTGATAAATAAATGCTAACGTCAGTTGGCCAGGATGACACACGCAATTCGGGAGACATTATTGTCTCCGGTCATTTAAGCAAGTGCTCAGGGATACTTGGTGGTTGCTAAACGGCGCTTAGTCATAAGAAGAAAAACACATCAGTGACACCACTGCAGCTCCGAGTTATATTTATAAGACGGAGCCAGAAAAAATGATGCAGCACCTGTTGAGCTGGCCACCAGCACACGGCTGGAGAAGAACGCTTGAGTAACTCCTCACTTGCGTCACAACCTCTTTTATAACCTCAC
Source organism: Syngnathus leptorhynchus (assembly GCF_054491065.1). Taxonomy (NCBI): domain Eukaryota; kingdom Metazoa; phylum Chordata; class Actinopteri; order Syngnathiformes; family Syngnathidae; genus Syngnathus; species Syngnathus leptorhynchus. The sequence goes on along the minus strand of NC_141202.1, from coordinate 921,710 downwards.
AAAAGGACGGACGGACGGACGGACGACCACTACGACCAAAGGGGCTCCTCCGGCTATCAATTCCTTTCGGGTGTACCTTTATGTGAGCTTTAGTGTTTAAAGACCACCACCGACAAGCCTTGAGGGCTCGGTGAAGACCATTAAAAAGTCAGCCGATGAAATTGCCTGGCTGGCTGGCTCCTTTGTCAAAACATGAATTATTCAGGCAGTGAAAGAGAATCTATCTACCTGTGCATGAACTCTTGTGAGTGACGTTTTAATCCAGCCACCCCCAACCACTTTCCCGTAAAAACACACAAAAACTAAGTGTTGTTAGGATGACTTGTGGGAAATATTGCTTTCGGCATCCCAAGAGGTTTCGGATTTTTACCGCTGAACTTAGTTGTTGCAATTAGTGGAAGCCCTGCCCTGCCCTGCCCTGCGCTGCGCTGTGCTTGTTTCTCATCCAAGTGACGGACGGATCTTTCCTTTCCACCCCAAAACTCCAAAGGCTTTCATTTTATTGCTGGCCGGATGCTCGGTGCGCCGTGTACTCGCTGTTCTTGGTGCGCCGTGTGCCGAAACAGTTTTGATGTCTTCATTGCCTGTTGCAAAATTTGACGCTGAGCAGGATCGGCGGGTGCGAGTCAATTAGCAATAGAGCTAGCTCATCTGTGAGAAACACTGCCAATATTCCTTTGCTGTTTTTTTGGAAGGTTGTTCTTTTCAAAAGGCACAGGTGGCTGCGCCTCAACTTTAAAGCCAATTCCCATAAGACAAGTCTTTTTTTGTTCACGGCCCAGTGGCTATAGCCCTAAGCCACTAGACACGAAAACTCAGTGCGTCTGCCCCGCAGTCCAAAGGTTCTGGATTCAAGTTTCGGGTAAATTCAAGATGGAAATTTCCGTCGTTTGTCTTTTGTGCTTTAAATCTCGCCTTTCAATGAGGAGAGGAAGCATTGAAGATGAAGACTGCAGCATTCTACACGAGTGAGTCATCTGTTTGTCCTCATTCGTGACCTTATCTGCGACTGTGATGTTTCACATTAGTGGTTGGTTTTACATTAGCATTGTACTTAATACTCAGATGAATGACGCGTGTTGTTCATCTCGTCAAAGTTCTCATATACAAAAGTCACCAAATTCCCAATCCTGTTTTGATCACTTTCCTTGACAATAATACTGGAGTCACCAAAACACAGTCTTAAAACATCTTCTCCTCTTCGATATGAAATTGTTGTGACATGGAATTTTATCATGTGGACACCAGAAGTGAAGATAGGAGTTTTTAGGGTCCCAAATCAAATGGGGGTATTTGAGAAATGAAAGCCAACCCGGACCACAATGAATCAAACTTCTGGAAGAACATGTGTTGTCTGTACTGGTTGAAACATCTTTTAATGCTCTTAAAATGAAAGCGTGCAACCTCGGTGGTTTTACTGAAGATTCAAAAGTCTCTGGTGCCGCAGAGATGACAAGAACATTACCAGCCTTTCAAGCAGAGTGCTGATTTTTTTTTCCAAATATGGGACACCCCGACATCACAAAGAACAACAACAAATCAGCAGTCTGTTTCATACTTTGCTCACGGATAACCACAAATGAAACCAACGTTGTTATGAAATGGATTGACACTTTACGCTGACAAAACCACGTGGCCCGGTACGTTTCCTAGCCGTTAGCTCTGAATCTTAACGCTAATGCTAGCCAATGGGTGTGTACACCCAGAATAAACACAAGGGTTTTGGTGAAGCCTTATTATTGCGTCTATTTACCCAACCACAAGAACACTAACTTAGCACGTTAGCTTAGCACAAGATTTACCTTTTTCTGCCTCACTCTTTTTCATGCTCTTCTCTTACTCCAGTTCAACTTTTCCAATCTTCAGCTGAGAACGACAAAAATATAGACATCACAGACTTGGCCTGGTAGCTTAGTCCCGGCTAGCAATTCTTCTGCCGCCCTGTGTCCGCTCTCCTCCTGCTTTTATCTCTGGTCAAACCATAATTGTCCCATCACTCCATTGGAAATGACCCAAGTCAATTGATCACACACGTGGTCGGTCGGGTAGCTCAGCCCGCCACTAGCGACTCTTCTGGCTCACTTCTATCAGCTTCAAGCTGCCTTCCTCCTGCTTTTTATCTCTGTTTGAGTTGTCAAAATACTCAAGTCTATGACCACACACTTTGTAACTTTTAATAAAGAATGCTAATATATAACATCAGCTAAAGCATTGTAGAACAGTGTAAACAGAGAGGTACTACTGTAAGGTTGCCTGATTGAATTAGACACGTTTCCAAATACTAAAACACAACTTTCAGAATGATTTGGTGCAAAGCGCAACCACAATAATAAATCAACATAGTTGTTCAAGTAATACCGTCCTGACAGTGCTAATATGCAACATCGAAATAAAATAGAATCGCTGTCATGAAAGCAACCCACCTGTGCCAGGGTTCACTCGGTACACTTTATTTTCCTAAAAAGAAATAAATGTAATGTCAGTAAAAGGGGTCAAATAAAAAAAAATAAAAAAAAATAAAAAATATATATACAAAAATATTCCCATTGGAATAATTCTGCTTGATGTTTTTCCCTTTTGTCTTCAGTTCAAGGTATTTCTATGTAAATGTCATTTCAATGAAGCTCGGCTGTGGCTTTTCTATTCAAAGTCGTCGGAACCATCAGCTGCCTCCCACTGCTGTGGAGTGAGTGTGAGAGAGCACGAGATAGAGGTGATATTTGCCTCCAATACTCCCAGGACCTGTTCAAGCTCCGCCCACAAACTCTGCACTCACAAGAAACGTTGCTGCCCTGCACTGCTCCATTCCTTTGTATCAAGTTCAAGTATGGTGCCCGAGAATGTTTTGGATTTGTCTTTTAAAAGCAATTCTTGAATCAAATGCCATTTGCAACTGCCGCGCCAGTGGCAAAATGAAATGGCAGCCCCCTGAGATGGGTGGATTTTTATGCTTAAGCCATATTTCACAACCGGAATAATTCCGACAATTCCCTCCAATATTTCTACGATTAAAACAACGACACTCATCTTTGGCGCGTTACCGTCTCGAGATGCCGCAGAAATATGGCTTAGTAAATTTGAAAGGACTATACGCCGCGTGAAACGACTACCGTTCCCGATGATAGATTTATCTTGAGAATTAAGTTAGGCCACAGTCTATTTGTTTTTCTTCATCCCGTGGCCAAGCCAAGGGAAAAGAAAAAGTGCATTTTAAAGCACGGCTGCACATCATCACTTCATCTCTGTGGCTCCCAGTCAAGCATTTTGATGCCTGCGCTGACAGAAAAACACACACAGCACATGTGAATTCGGCCAAGCGCTGGAGTGAAATATGACAATCTTTCATATATATATATATATCATTTTGTCATCCCGCCGTGTGTGTTACATTGGTCCATATTAGAGCAGGCAGCACACTCGCGGTCGGCCGTTGCGAGGGTCCGGGTTCGACTCTGTCGGGTTCATAAAAGACTTGTCGTCAGCCCCGAGAAGACCTTCAAACGAACCCTAATCCCAACAATCAGACGAGCGCTAATAAGCGCTCACAGAACGCAAACAGTTCCTCTGAATTTGCCAGCACCTTTATTATCTCGATAACAACCTGCACGGAGAAGGTCCGGCGTCGGCCAAGAAGGCGTCCCGGAGGAGCCCTAAAGCCGAAGCGAAACGCTTCTTTCCGTGTCAGTTGCGAGAGCGCTTATGCATGCAAACAATGCAACAAGTGGACTTTATTCAGGTCATCCGTCGTTCCTGCTTTGGCCTCAAAGCTGAGTACAATTATAGGCAAGGAGCTAAATGGAGCTTTACTAATGAGACCGATGGTCCAACTGTGAAGAGGAATGAGCCAACTCAGACGAGGCATCGAGATAAAACGGTGACTTGTGTTTCATCAGGATGCTTGACAAAGTCTTTGATAATGAACTGTGAAGTACACTTTATGCTTTCCTTGATCTTTATCATTTCCTTCACAATTGAATCTATTATGACACAGAAAGAACAACCTGTGCTTTGGAATTCTCGTTTGCCCCCCTGACATTTTGAACAGCGCAAGCGGTTCAAAGCAAAACACTTTCAGGTGTTCAAATATGAGCCTCTTCTCTGAAATCAAGGTGTTATTTGTTCGGGAAATATGAGGACACGTCGGGGAAAAGACAACAGAGACAAACAAACGTATTAAGTTGGAGGTGTTAGAAATGGGCCATCGGGAGAGTGGAACGGTAAAACCTTAGCAATGGTTGTAAAACTACAAGAACAAAATGTTCACTTGAATCTCACAGGCGTTGGAATCACTTCTCACTTACTTGGAAGTATTGTTCAAATGAATGGATGGATAGTCTAAGCCTAAACTGAACCCAGGCATTTGGAATGATCCATCCATGGGTGTGACCCAGGGCTCTATCTCGGGGCCACTTGGTCTATGTCCCAGGTTCATCAATATTTTCCTTTTAACAGAGATAAACTAAGTGGAACCGAGTGCACCTGAGCCAAATCCTGACACTTCAATCTACAGTCTGCAACTCCTCTAGGAACTCGAAAGGATTCTTCAAAAGAGCAGATAGATACAACCTCTCACATGAGGTCAAGCACTGAGAATATCTACATTTTCCGATCCAGACCACATGGTACAAAAAGGCAAAACAGATTCTAAGAAGACAATTGATCTGGCAGTTGTTGAGGCAGTAAACAAGCTGAAAATGAAGTTCTATCACCATGCATGTAGGTGCTTGCATCATTTTGGCCTGCAGAAAAAAAAAAAAGCCATTCTGAGTCAGCGGGACCCTAGCTTGTAGCAACATTGAACGCCTAAACATCCATACACCGCTGGGAACAAATGTCCTGAATCAAATCCACAGCTACCAGGAGTAGACACAGTGCGAGAGCCAAGATCTCCATCTGGTGGCCAGACATCTGCTACGAGTGGGATAAGACTGCAATTGTGCTTGGATTACAAAAAAAAAACAAATGTGCCAAGAAAGAACGTTGAGTAAAACCTGATCATTGCGGATACTCATATCTCTTTGCTTTTACCACCACTCAACTCATGACGCGACTGTAAATACATGGAAGTGAGCCTTCGAAATGTCCCAATTCTTCAGAACCGAACTATAAATGTCAAGACAACATCACCGAGTTGATTTATTACGAATGATGTGCCAGCCTCTGAATAAAATTGGTCATCGCTTAATCACAGAATCGAAATTGAGAGTATTGGAAAAATATGCTAAGGTGTTAGCTCGTTTATGTTCTCCCAAGCCTACAGTTTGGAAAGTCCATCGCAGCATGTGCGTACAAGTCATATATTCAATATTTGGCTTTATTTGACTGATGGTAAATCAATATTTTGGTACATTCACAGCCTGCTGCTTTGCTGTCATAAACATCAGGAGAACAGCATTTTATCGCAATTATCCAACCTCATAGAATCATAAAATGCCAAGGGAAAATAAGATCCCCCACCCCCCTTCGGCATTGAGATCATTACAGCTCCAAAAACAAGATTTATCACGTTTCAAACGACGTGCCCGGGAGACGGCTAACATGTGTTTGCCATATTGGCGCTCATGGACTCGCTATTACCTTACTGCAAGACGTGCTGCTGCTGGCTCTTTAAATGTTGCTCTTAATACATCCACTCACATCTCGTGTCAAAATCACTTAAGCTCAAAAGTAAAACCAAAAATGTGGGGGCAGGTTTTTTTTGGGGGGGGGGGACATGACTAATTTGCAGTTTGCGACTTCAACGAACATAAATTGTATTTTATTTCATACCAGTTGGAAGGACATCTTTGTGGACACAAAAGCTTTGCTAACTCTCTTAAAGAGTATTTTGCAGGACTGTCGTCGTTTCACGGTTGGGCTCAGTATCATATCTCAACTATAAAGTAGCCTGAGTTGCAGTTTTAGCACAGATCAGGACTAGCTAACAATATCTGCACATACTGCAGATGTTTTTGTCTCCACTATATAATAGCCAGGTAGTAATTGACATTTGTGATCGAGTGTAACTTGGCCGCTTGGTAATGCGGTTCCGCTTCCACCAGTAAAAATGCAATCAACTGGTATCTATTTCTATCGGGGTTAAGACTGCAAAGATTGGGTCAGGGCGATTAGACTTTGTGTAATTGCCCAGCTAATAAACAAGAGTGCATAACTGCCACAAACAGGTCACATTTAATACCTCATAAAAGAAAAACATTTTAAAACCCTACTCCATTACAATGGCCTCGTTTTTTTTTTTTTTTTTTTTACAGCGTGCCTGACCGAGTTCTTGACAGCGACAGCAGGACTTCTTGTTACTCTTATTTTCGCCCTGATTCAAAAAAGAAATCCCTTAACAGCAAAAAACAACACGCCCATTTTCAACGATAACGGTTGCGTAATAGAATCACAATTCAATTACACTGGTTCATTTCCTAGCATGCAATTTTATCCGGCGAGGATTTGAATTGAAGATGTTTTATTTTTTGACGCGATTTCTCTTTAAGTGAAGAAAAAGGAAGCCATCCACCATTTGCCAAATGTGAAGTAAGCGGCTATAAACAGCCCAGTGAGTCACGGCTGTATCAAAACTGGATCCTCTCTCGCTGATTGAAGCTGGCCTGTTCAGATTAGCAATTAGACGTCCCTCTCCTATCGCCAGAAAAATACTTTCCTCCCGTTTTGTTTTTTTTCCGAGTGTCCAATGTACTTTTGTCAGAATGGAACATTGATCCAGACGGGAGAAAAGCCAGTCATGACACAAAGAAGTCCAAGGCGATTGGCTTAGTGTTAAGGGATGAAGACAATAAGAGAGGAAGACTATTTGCAGTTGAACAAACTGCGGATTGATGTCATTCTGAAAGAGATTGGAAATCATCTGGGCCCTTCTCCCTTGTGCGCGCTCACAAAACAAATGGTCAAGCATATTTTCTCAAAGACATGTCTGCTAGACAGTTTAAGTGAGTCGGACGTCTTAAACCTATCAGCCTGGTGGTTGAAAAATGATGATGTGTTCATTTATTAAAGTCAATTGTGCGGTCTTGCACAAGGCTAGACACGCTTTGTTTGACCCAAATTACATAGCCCATTGTAACACCATCGGCCAAATATCAAGATGTCACATTTTGAAAAGGGGTTCAGAGTCCAACAAAACAAAGGCAAAAATCTTCACACGATTACGATAATGTTCCCGGAAAGCGCTTATGAGTCACTTCGACTGTCTACAAATTGCTCACAGGCCAGAAACGGATTAGCCCTAAATGCTGCACACACACACAAGACTTCAATGATTATGTGCACATCACGGTGCCAGTGAATATTTGCAAAAAGGTGCCTCCGGCATATTGTTTATTTAAGCTTAATTACCTTTTAAAACGGGAAAAATGTACCATTGCATTTACCCGAGCGCTGCCAAAAATGTGTTTGAGTTTCTTGTGTAGTGTGTTAAAAACGCTTGTTTTCATTTCACGGCGTGGCTTCGTCAAAGTTCATTGAGCACGGCGGAAGATTGCGCTTCACCTTTCTCCGTCTTCCTACGCTATGGATCTCGGATTTAGGCCTGTACAGGATACAAAGACACTGTTGACAAAAAAATGCAACACAATCACAATGCACGGTTGGTTCTGAGAACAAATGGGTTGTTTCTAAACCAGGGCCCGACAGTTGTGGATTCTTTTCGAGGCCGATGCCGATATTTGTCCGAACGTAAGCTAAGAAATTTCAGCGTTTGATAAAAACGGCGCACAAATAATGGAAGGCCTTCTGAGTGACTCCGGCATGAGCGAGCCCATAAATAGGCAAGCGAGCGAGCGAGAGAGATAGATATTAGGCAAACGAAACATTACCCCAGCATGGGAGTAAGACAAGCAGCAGCACCAAGAAATTTATGGGATCCCGCGGAGACCATCGCGGGGTTTGCCAAAAACTCCGTTGCACCCAGTTTGAGGGAGTGACTTTGGTTTGGGTTTGAAGGCAGCGAGTCTAATTTACAGGTCCTCGTTCCCACCGTGGAGCATGTTGTCGTTGGCCAAATGGCCGTTCTCTTCACCACGGTTAGAGTAGGGCAGATAGCCAGGAAGGTTTACGGCAGTAAATCAGATCACAAGAGTTCACCACAGAAGCGCAAACCCGTCGAACCCTCCCTCGCGTACACCAAACATCCAGACCGAGACGACCCGAGAGGTGGGCTCGGTCCGTTTTGCAAACAATATCTGGTGGGATTCCCGACACCGCAATCGTCGGTGAACCCTTCGAACCCAATATAGTCGGACCGAGACACTCCGAGTGGTTCTGGTCCTTCATTCTTGGTATGCACCAAACGAGACCACTTAAGTGGTCCGTTTGCAAATCAAACTCTGGCGCGGTCAATCGAGTTCAGCTCAACGCGACTAAGACAATCAAATGTTCCATTCAAACATCTGGAGGGAAAGGTCACTCAATCTTTGCTGGCGCATGGATGACGTTCCTCATCACCTTGAGGGAGGCCGTCAAAGGACTTGAAATGACTTTGACCCGCACGGGTCATTGCAGAACCTAATTCCGATCGATGATTAGTCTGTTTTCCATCGCAGTTAGCAGGACTTGTTGCCAGGATTTCCTCTTCTTGCTCCAACTTTCGGTCCACTCCGTAAAGCGGTTGGTCATAGTGGCCTTCCTTTTCGCCGCCTCGCCTCCTCTTCTGGCAGCTTTCTCACAACCACTCAAAAGTACCTACGATCTCAGAATAAGTGGTGAAAATAAAACGGCCGTGAAATGTGGCCTGCTGGTTCGCGGTAGATTCCTGACAACAAAATGCCATTTCTGAGCTGGGAGACCATGAACACCACCATCTTGGTCATTCCTTCTCTCGTTGGTTAGGTGCTCAGGGAGGCAAGAGAACCTTCTACTTTCTCCAGGGTCAACAAATTTGAATGGAAGTCAGTGAGCGCTTGCGCTGGTCCTGAAGACCTGGTCTCAGCCTACGTTGGTCCGGTTCTAACTCAGTCACTCGTCCATGAAGTACGATGGGAAATCTTCGACTTGTCCTATCCCGAAAACGTATCTGTGAGCACTTCCACTGGATTGTTATGTTTTCATTTGAACTCCTACTACTGTTTTTGTTTTTTGTACAATGCACGTTGTTAAATCAACAGCAAATGTCAGTTTGGATATGTTTTCTGACCACAAAGGACAGATTCAGTTTGGATCTTATTGGTTTTGTTTTGTGAAATAGCCAAAGAAAGAAGTTGACCATCCAGGTCAAGCTCCTCTTGCATAAAACTGTGAAACGGGCCAAAATACACTACTGGCCTGAGCGATAGGAATTCTGGCCCTAAATGTTCCAACACTTTCACTTGCTCTTGTTACAACCCTTGGCAGAATATTTTTAGGCTGTTTCCTTTCATAAACATTGGTGCGTTTACAGATATGTTGCAAGGAGAGCTAAAAGAAATACATTTCAAATGGACTTTTATTTACACTGCTAATTTAAACCAACAGAATGGATCCAAAGCGCTTTCCAATCAACCAAAGATATGAAGTATGAGAAGTCAAACTGTTGGGGTTCTACCATTTATTTGACTTACAATGGCACCAGAAAGTTTGTTTAGCTCTTGAGTTGAGTTCCCTAATCAAGTTGGCAGATGAGACGTAAAATGTCAAGATCCTGAGAAGAGTCAGCTCTTCTTTTCACGCACGTGACACGAATCCGAAAAGGATCAGGATGGACAAACGGCTTTTCCCACAGACCCTCGACGAGCACTGTCTGGAGACCAAGACAGGTTCCAGGTGGTCTGGCTTTTGATCCTCGCCAGCGCGGATCCCTTGGAAAGATCAGCCGACGTAATTGTTTGTTTTGTAGGCCGCTCGGGGGGAAACGGTAGCGCCTGGCTTCCCCTTACGAGGCATGACTTCAGCGGTGGCAGCTCGCAGTCTCGCCGTGACGCAGACCTCCCCGGCACATCGCTCTCTGTCATGCCTATCTAATCCAAAGGGGCAGCAGATAAACGCTGAAGATGGGATGCGGCCAGATAGAGGAAAGAAGGGCTGGACACTGCTTCCATTCAGCCAGAGAACATTGTTGGCAAGAGGCGCTCTGGCGCCCAAGACAATCTTCAACTCACTGTTTATATTAGCGGCTAGAAACGGTGGGAAGAAAGCAAGTACAAATACTTAAGTCGATTTTTGTTGTTGTTTTTTTCCCCCATCCGTGGAGACAATATTCACGATCCCCCTTGTTGGCGCGGTACGGTACACAAAATGAGTGCAGCCTGCAAAATGGTTCCATTAACGTCACTTTAAATTACGGTTGTTTATACTATCACGCTCCTTTAATAATTTCCCGATGAGCAAGCGAAAGGTTAAAAACAAACCCAGAAAAGAAAGAGTTTAACTCACTGAGTTCACCTGGAGGACTTGGTGAGGGATTTTCCATAATGAATGAAGTTTTCTTTTACAAACAGCCGTTGTGGCTCACAGCCGGATGGTGACAAAGAGCTTAAAGAGGTGCTCTGTAAGTCATTAGCAAGACATTTTCCACTTAGTCACAAATACTCAATTCTCAAACAGTCCAAGCTTGTTTTTCTCTCAGGATTCGCAGTGACAAATGTAGACAAATTGTACGTCATTTCCTAAAAAAGAAATAAATCATGTAGAGTATTTCTTTTTGACATTTTGACATCCCTAATGGTCATATAAATGTGAGATTAAGCTGAGTTAGAATCTCTACCCCACAAAATCTTGGGTTTTGAGGACCTGGTCTCAGCCTACGTTGGTCAGGTTCTTAGTCTCACTCTTGACTCAGATCAAGGTCGGGATCTTAATCAACTTGGTGTTGGCCTTCTACGGTTTTAGTCTTGACAGGGATTGATCTTGACCCTTCAAACTCTTGGTCTCCTCCTAGCTAAGTCTTGGGCTACTCTCAACTTCTTTCTCCAAGTCCAAATGTGTTCATCTTTGGGGCCGTTTGAAGACATGTTACAAATTACAAGCACATTTGCCAGATTTTTTTTTTTTTTTATCCTCTTTTGGAAAGGATCAATATGATCTTATTGTGGGATCCGTCCTCACATGACCTTTATTTTCTTCTGGATCCAGTCAATTGTCAAAATGGGCCGTGGTATCTCAGTATGGAAAGGAAGAGTGCGATATAGAAGAAGACAGGAGCTCCTGGCTGTGTCTTCCCTTTCCAGTGCTTACCAATGGAAGCAAAAATGCCTTTCAAGTCAAGTCAAGTCAAGTCAAGTCAAGTTTATTTGTATAGCCCTAAATCACAAGCAGCCAATGACAACTGTGAAGGAAATAACTCTTGGATGGCGTTACAAAGTGGCTTTCAAGTTCCAAGATAGCGAAAGCTGCTTTATTGTCAACCTCTTCACATGTCAAGACACACAAAGAGATCGAAATTGCGTTTCCAACTATCCCACGGTGACAAGACATAGCGCACACACATATATTGGTCCACAGACAAACAAAACATTCGAGTAAACAATACAAAAAGTCAAAACAAGAAGGCAAATACAATGAATAAATAAGACACAATGAAGAAATGGTGGTGGTGGTGGTGTTGTTTTTCTCCTTGTGAACTGCCAAAATGTTTCGATGAAATGAAATCAGTTTTGACACAATGGTGACTGTCATGTCTTTCTGGTCCACAATGGTTTTTTAAATGGTCTCGGAAGAAATACAAATGAATTATTGTTTGATCCCATGCGGAATTTGTATTTATTTGGAAGTCATATAAATGGAGGAATAATTGTTTGATCCCATGCGGAATTTGTATTTGTTTGGAAGCAGAGGAGTAATTGTTTGATCCCATGCTGAATTTGTAAGATTGCTCACTTACATAAGAAATGAATAACCATGGTTATTTGTCATCAATACAGAAAGCATGAAAAAAAGCACAATACAAGTCATAAAATGATGATCAAATTATTGAATGAGACATATTTGAACCCAAATCAAAATATGTGTCCGTACTTGGTGGAGGAAGACTTATTGGCGTGCGCAACGAGAGATTTCTTGTACCAGATTTTTGGCACACTCCTCTTTCGGCAAAATCTCTAAAGCTTGAAATATTATCCGCAAATGCAAACAGGGAAGTGCATTGTAATGTCACACTGATCTTGTTTAACTGCGTAGGAATTTCGAGCACCTCTGCCACACAGGAAAACATCTGGAACATCATACGTATGTATGTCTTCAAAGGTTTTCCAAGCAGATTCCCACTGCAGTAAATCATTTTCTCACTAAGAGGCATTGCACAACTAAAGTGTGTCGGACACGATTGTGTACTCGCTGTGCATTTGTGGCTGTTCCCGAAATGGTGCTCATGTTCTGAAATTTTGCCAGAATGCATTTATGGTGGAACATATGCGACATGTTTCTGCTGGGGCATTTTTCTATACCACTTATTCTCACTAACAAGTCAGCAGACAAACGAAGCTGACTTTACAACATTAAAGCAGAAGCAAACTTAATAAAGACTTACTTGGATTCGAAGAAGTTTTGTGTTGTTGTTGTTCTCCTAAAAAAAAAAAAAAAAAAAAAAACTTTATAGAACCTTGAGGAAGAAAAGAACATTATAGTTTGTCATCTTGCTCATCTGCCAATTACAACATTAAGATCTAGATGAAATAATTTCCTGATGAAGGTATTTTGTTTGACTGTTACAATTAGCCTATGAATTTGAGCATTTGGCAGTAAATGCATTATTCTGATGAAATGATCATTGTCAATGGTAGCACACAAGTAACTTAAATGCCACATTCTGCCCCGTGGTAAAACATTCAAATAGGATAATGGATTGTCTCATCTTGATAGCGAGTTTGCTGTTTAATGTAAGCTAGTAATGTGATGCTAACTGTGATTCTCGGTGGGAATGCGACATACTACCAGAAGTGCTTCAATTGACAGATAGAAAACCATTACCTGCACCATCTCTGTCCTTTTCTTCATCCATTGGTTTATAATGATTCTTTTGGTATCCCCTGTTCGATCAGTTTGCTTGATTTTGTAGTGCTACAGATGTGTTTCCAACCAACCTGCCTGGTAGAAGGGGACTCTCGGATGCCCAACGTGTCGTTGCAATGTCTTCTTGGAGTTGTGTCGTTCCATAGATCCAATATCAGCCGTATGTCGGAGATGAGGCCCGCTAAACAGCGCCCTTGTCCGGCTTCTGTGGAATTTGTGGTATAAGACCACAATGCGTCTCCTTTTTCCTATGACACAATATTGACCATTTCATTAATTATTTCATATTATAATATTATAATATTTGCAATAGCACATCGGCATTGTGATAAAAGCGAAACCAGAATAAATTACATACATTTTATTTCTTCTTTTAAGTAGTTTCCAATTATTGATGAATTAAAAAGTTAGCGAACCTTCCTCGGTGTTTTACAGAACTGAAAAAAATGTGTATTTTAAATGAAAATATGTATTATTTACGTTTATTGGCAGGTTTGCTCGGGTTGGGTGCTGTGTGATTGGCCGTTGGCGTCGCTTTCCGATGACGTTCTTCCGGCTACATGTTGTCGACACGTGTGCCGCATAGAGTCGAACGAAAAAAGAAATAACTTCACCTTTTGGCACTTTTATTTGGAGCCGTTTTTTTTTCTTCCATATATATCTTTGACGGCTTCGCCGGTTGAACGGTCAAGATGGTGAAACCTCAATTCAAGGGGAAAAGCTCGATAAATCGTTCGACGTCTAGCAGCAACCCTGGTAAGTAGGCTAACTTCGTTAGCCACACGGTTTGTTTACAGTCAGCCGACTGACATTTAGTGGGAGCTCAAGCGGCAATAGTGGATACAGGAAATAGAAAATACCATGCAAAAAAAGACAGACTTGTGTTGGATTGTAGCCCATCATAATTTTAACACACAATTTTAAAAACACAATAAATCACATGAAATATTTATAAATGTAATTGTGTTGTTTCCCCCCCGCAGATCGGGTGACGGGTGGGGGCAGCACCATGAGGGATCGCTCTACCATCAGACGTCTGAATATGTACAGACAAAAACAAAGATGGTAATTGATTTTTTTTTAGTGTGTGTTTAATGTCATATAAACTGCTACAATGTTGTGATACACGTTTTTTTTTTTCCACAACCAGTAACAACAGAGGAAAAGTCATCAAGCCTTTACAATACCAGTCTACTGTGACTCCCGGGACAGTGGCTCGAGTTGAACCCAACATCAAGTGGTTTAGTGAGTTCAATGGCAGATTTGCTATTGTATGATTTGCTACAACAAAGGGGTTCATTTGCACCTTTTTGTCATTCAGCAAACACGCGGGTGATCAAGCAATCATCCCTGCAGAAGTTCCAAGAAGAGATGGGTGCTGTGAAGAAGGATCCGTACCGCGTTGTGATGAGACCCAGCAAAGTGCCTATGACGCTGCTGCACGACCGAGTCAAAGCGCACGTGAGTGAAAAATCAGGCTCGTGTCCCACAACGCAACTTCAAACACAAGATCCGTTTTTGCAGTCATGCCACAAGAAACAACCTCTCCTGCTTCTTTTGGCAGAACTCCAAAGTGCACATTTTAGACACAGAGGCTTTTCAGACCACCTTCGGACCCAAGGCACAGCGGAAGCGGCCCAGTCTTGTGGTGACCGACGTCAAGGACCTGTTGGAGCAAGCCGAAGCTTCGTCCTTGAGCTACAACGTCGACAAGGACAAAGACTTGGTGACAGAGGACACGGGGGTCCGGTAAGGCCGAATGACTTTTGCGCAGCCAGCGTCTTGCGGATCTCCAAAATATAAATTTGTGACGACTTTTTTGTTTACGACAGGGACGCGGTCCGCGAAGAGATTTTCAAAAAGGGTCAGTCCAAGAGGATTTGGGGAGAACTTTACAAGGTATCGTTGCACGCTAACAGGGATCCCGTGCGGTCAATTCGGAATTCATCAAACGGGTGCCGCTCCAGGTGATCGACTCGTCCGACGTGGTCATCCAAGTGCTGGACGCCCGCGACCCCATGGGCACCCGCTCGCAGAGTATCGAGGCTTACATCAAGAAGGAGAAGTCGTGGAAGCACTTGATCTTTGTGCTTAACAAGTGCGACCTCATCCCCACTTGGGTCACCGTAAGACTTCCCTTCCTCCAATCTCTTGACTCTCCAGCAGCTTGACTGAAACACGGGCTGGCTCTGTGTTAAACCAGAAACGCTGGGTGGCGCTATTGTCCCAGGAGTACCCCACCCTGGCTTTCCACGCCAGCCTCACCAACTCGTTCGGTAAAGGCTCCCTCATTCAACTCCTCAGGCAGTTTGGCAAGGTAGACCCCATGAAAGCCTTTTTTAAAATAACACCTATCAACTGATAAGTAACTTTTTTTTGGCAAGGTAGACCCATGAAAGCCTTTTTTAAAATAACACCTATCAATTGATAACTTTTTTTTTTTTCCTCCTTCCCTTTGCAGCTCCACACAGATAAGAAACAGATCAGCGTGGGCTTCATCGGTTACCCCAACGTGGGCAAAAGCTCAGTCATCAACACGCTGCGCTCCAAGAAAGTCTGCAATGTGGCGCCCATTGCTGGAGAAACTAAGGTACTGTTTCTCAATAAACGACTCATCAGTGGAGCAGATGAAAAAAAGCAAATGATCAAAATTTGTTTTCTTCATGAATTATCTAGGTGTGGCAGTATATCACTTTGATGCGACGCATCTTCCTCATTGATTGTCCCGGTGTGGTCTACCCTTCAGAGGACAGCGAAACGGATATTGTTCTTAAAGGAGTGGTACGTCGGACTTTTCGTTCCTATTTTTGGGTGTTGGAGTGTGTTCAAAGAAGAAGAAAAAAAAAAAAAAGGCTTGTGGCTTATAACTTACTGCGCTCCTATCCCTCTTCCCAAAAGGTCCAAGTGGAGAAGATCAAGAACCCCGAGGAGCACATCGGTGCAGTGCTGGAGCGGGCCAAGCCGGAGTACATCCAGAAAACGTACCGCATCCCCACGTGGAGCTCGGCAGAGGATTTCCTCGAGAAGTTGGCCTTCCGCACCGGCAAACTTTTGAAGGTATGAGCGGGCGGTTGGAAAAGTCTGCGTGAGAGGAAACAATGATCACATATTTCTGTCATAAACCTTTGAATGTCATTGGGAAATACTTTAGCTATTATTTGTACATTGGCATTAGGATTCCCCCGTTTTCAATTCTACGAATCCAAACATTTTGTCTTGTGTTGTGCTGTGCAGGGCGGAGAACCAGATCTGCCCACGGTGTCTAAGATGGTGTTAAATGATTGGCAGCGGGGGCGGATCCCTTTTTTTGTGAAGCCTCCCGGCCCCGAGTTTGACCAAGAGGTAAACCACAATTTGATGCATATTACAGAAGGTCACATTACCTTCTTTTCCTCCGTTTCACAAGGAAGTAGAAGCTCCCCCACTGGCAGTGGACAACGCGCAAGAGGTCCAGACGGAGGAGGCCGCGCCCGCCCCCGTCGGCGCTGAAGACGAAGAGCGGCAGAAACGGCAAAAGAAGGAGGAGCTTCACAAGATTTTGTCCAACGTGCGGCAGAACTTCGGCAAGATCAACGTGGCGCCCGAATTCAACGAGGAGGACCTGGTCCCCGTGGACATGCCCGACCTGGACATCTCAGGCTCAGAGGCCGAGGAGGACCGAGAGGAGGAGGACAGTGAGGAAGAGGAGGAGGGCGGAAAGGAAGAAGAGAAAGCGGAAGGCAGCGAGCCGGCCGCCGAAGAGAGTCCCCTTGTCAAGAAGAATTCCAAGCAGGTGATCCGCGAGCTGGACGCCAAGATCGCCAAATACAAGCAGTTTCTGGACCGGGCCAAATCCAAACGCTTCTCTGCCATCAGGTCGGTCGGTGTGGTGTGAGCGCTCAACCAAATGTTTTTCCTTTTCACGTGTAGTAGGAGGATGGCAGGCATCCAAGTTGAAAACTAAGCTCACCTTCTTTTTTGAACAGAATACCAAAAGCTGATTCAGACCAACTCTTATGTAACATCAAGACCAAACAAGCACAAACGAAAGGTAACTAAGAATCACATCTTCTAGCGCTAACATTTATTCATATCGCTTTTTTTTGTGTGCAATACATGTGAAGTGACTCTGCTCGTCTTGTTTTTATTTATTTTAGTCACTAGTCAGAAAAACAGAAAGAGGAAAGCTGACAACGACGATGAGGAAGATGCCCAATCCGTCCAACGACCCAAACTCTCGTCCAAAGAGGTAAGGAAGAACATAAAAGGCAATTGACTTGTTTCAATTCATGTTGCTTGCTACACATTGAATTAGTTGTGGAAATGTCCATCACAACAGTGAAAAAGATAACGGGTCGCTTAAAATTTCCGTTGATCACTTCCGCAGAGAAGAGCGATGGATCGCGCCCAGCGCTCCAAGAAAGTGGGTTCGCGCTACTACGAAACGCACAACGTCAAGAACAGGAACAAGAACAAGACGGACACCCAAGCGCCAACGTCGGAGGGCAGAAAAGCGAAGAGAGCTAAGCGCTAAAGGATAGCAATAAAATATAGTTGGAAAAAAAACAAATGACTTTTAATGATGTTTGGAAGTTACTTCTTTGGCATGACAATTCCTTCCAGCTGGGCCTGAACGGGAATACAGATATTAGGAGAAGGGAAGTGGTAACAAGTCGCCGTCCGTGTTCTACCTTGAGCTGCTGGTTGGTCTTCTTCAAAAACTGAATCTGCTCCACGTGCTTCTTTTCTTGCGCTTCCCGTTTTTCCTCTTCCCTTTTCTCGTTGGCGACGCATTCGGCGTGCTGCGCGTTCAGCCGCATGGTGAGCTCCTCCTTTTCTTTCTCCAGATCGTTCATCTGGAAGTGTCAAATAAATGCAGGGGACAATCATTTTCAATGGAGACACCTTATGATGTGTTAATACTCAATAAAACTTGTCTTAGATGTCTGTGACTTTAATCGTTATGACAACAGGTGAGGAAATGTGAATTATCTGTATGCAAACCACTTAAGAACTCAATAATGTATTCCGTTTTTTTCCTCGTTAATACTGCCGCCTGCTGGACGTGCGTCTGAACTGCATTTTGTAGAGTAAGGCGTGAAAGCGGTGCGGCGCTTACTCTTTGTCGCATGTCCTCCTTGTCCTGCTCGGCCTGGAGAGCTTTCCTCATCCCGAAGACCACGCTGCTCTCGTATAGGGTCTGGTAAGCGGCCGTAGTCATTTGGATCTCGTCTCGGACACGCAGCAGAAGGAGGCCCCGCTCGACGCAATTGATGCTCACCTGCCGGATCAGCTCGTCTTGAAAAGAATGCATTATCGTGACTGTGTTGATTCCTGTGCCATCATACATTGCCATCATTCGTAGTTACCGAAGCACTGAGAGTACAACTCCCTGCGAACGGAGCAGATGCCTGTTTCCAAGGCCCGCCTCTGCTGCAACTTCCTGTCAAGCGCCTCTTCCAGGTTGACCACGTCAGCCCGTGTACTTGGCGTACCGGACACTCGTTGGGACCACACGTCGTTGCCTTCCGTCCACTCTCTAGATGGAGATTACAATGTGAGTTTGTTGGGCTGGCGGAAAAGGCGTTGCGGGCTGGGGTGCGCTCACCTGGGGGGAAAGATGACGTTGAGGACTTCCTCATTTTCAGGTGACCCTGATTTGGTTTTAGGGGGAGGCGGCACAGGGGTGTCAGCAGGCTGATGTGGGCTCACTTTGAATGGACGCCCCTGCAAGAATATTGACATAGCTTTAAATGTTTTCTGAAAAAGGGCTGTAGTGTTTTGAGAATAAAGTCATGTTTTCAAGAAAAAAAAAATAGTGGAGCGCAATTTGAGAACTCAAAAATACACATCACACTAACAAGTGTTAAAGCGTAAAACAATGACACACACTCAGGACAAACAATGAATAGTCTGTTCATAATTAGAATTGATCTATGATTATGACAGCTATTTGTAATTAATGCAGTTTTTCAATGTTGCATAATAAATGTGTCTACTTACTTTGACTGATTTCCTAACGGTGCCTTTGCTTATTGAAACTGGAGTGTCATATTTGAGAAGAGACTCTGTGAGCTCACTCATCTTGTAAGATATGATGATTTTGGATTAAAATACAAACTCCAGCTACACGTTGGTTTTAAAAAAAAAAAAAAGTTCGCGTTGACGTTTTTTGTCGTTATGGCAACAGTCTCCTGGTGTCCATTTAATTCGATCCGGGTAGGATCGATAAGACTAGAAAAAGTAAGATGTTTCCATTCATACATCTAGTTTGTATCATAAGAGCAGTTTTTATGAAAAAAAAAAAACATTTTGGTATCGTGTTCAAGTGAGATACATTTAAAAATTATAAAATGTGTAAATGCAAAACGGAACCACTCTACAAGCAGTTATTCGCCGGGGCACATTTAGCTAATTCTCATCGGAAGCGGAAGTCAAGAATCTTTAACGTACAACGCACAACTGTTTTTCGCTTAGTTTATTTTCTCGGAAACCGTCATGTACGCTTAAGTTAAAGTGCTCTACAACTTTGTGGGGAGGGCTCTTTTAGTGAAAAGCAAATGGCCAAAGAAAAACGACACAAGAGAAAGGACTCGCCCGAAATGAAAGTTAAGGTGAAACAAGAGAAGCTAAGCCCCGCGAGGCCGCACAGAACACGCCGCTCGCCCAGTGACAACAGAAGCCCACCGAGGAGAAGAGCCAGCAGGTATTCCTTCTTGTTATGAAGACATTTTGGTTTAAATCGTGTTTTTTTTTCTTCAGTAAAACAGCGCCTGGTACAAATGACACGTCGATAGTGAAGCTTAGCTTGTTTGGCTAGCCGTTAGCATTTGTTGCGCAACATTATTTATTATGCTTGCCAAGATTTGTTTTGTATGTTAATGTTCGGTCCAGGTCGCCTGTTAGGACAACCGAACGTACGGCAGGCAGGAGAAAGAGTCCCCCTCCCCGGCGAGGTAGCAGATCTCCTCGGAGGAGAAGTCCTCATCGCAGTGCCGATGTCAAGTTAAAGCGGGTGAATTAGTCGTTTTCTTATCAGAATGACCAAACAATTTCATCTCAAAGTTTTTTTCCCCCCAAATTAATCTTTCCATTACCAATTGCAACACAGGAGCGTGACGAGCATCGTTCTGGCGGAGATGAGCAGAGAAGAAGAAACGAGCAGCCGGAGGAAAGGCGCAGCAAGTGGGAATCGGAGCGACCTCACGAGAGACAACGCAACGGCGACAGACGGCGGGAGCGGGATGCGGCCACCTCGCAACAAGCGGAGCGCCGCCAGCACGACGAGCAGCGGCGGGAAAATCGTGAAAGGCGCGAGGAGAACCAGGAAATGAACTTTGGCCGTCAGGAGAGCGCCAGCAACAGCCCGACGGAGCCCCCCGCCGACAAGGAGAAGCCCAACTTTGGCCTGTCGGGTGCGCTCACGGAAGACACCAACACCTTCCGGGGAGTCGTGATCAAGTACAACGAGCCGCCCGAGGCGCGCATTCCCAAGCGGAGGTGGCGGCTCTACCCGTTTAAGAACGACGAGCAGCTTCCCGTCATGTACATTCACAGACAGAGTGCCTATTTGTTGGGGAGACAGCGGAAAATCGCGGATATTCCCATCGATCACCCGTCCTGCTCCAAGCAGCACGCGGTCTTCCAGTACAGGTAAGCGCAACTAGATTCGAGTCAAACCGACACAGTAGAACGACTCGAAAGAGCCTCTTTTTTCAGGGTGACAGAGTTCACTCGGGCCGACGGCACCACGGGCCGCCGGGTGAGACCGTACATCATCGACTTGGCGTCGGGCAACGGCACTTACCTGAACAACCAGCGGATCGAGGCGCAGCGCTACTACGAGCTCAAGGAGAAGGACGTGCTCAAGTTTGGCTTCAGCAGTCGCGAGTACGTCCTGTTGCACGAGTTCTCAGACACCAGCGAGGTGGACGTCAAGGAGCAGCCGGACGAGGAGGACGAAGGCCTGGATGAATGAAACAAAAAAAGAAATATGTTCAAATTGTACGATGCGGTCTTTTATGTTTCCAGACGGGACCGGAGGAATGAAGCGTTAAGGTGTAGATAGACATTCACCCTCTTTTTTATTTTGTCACATCAAGGGGGCTTACATCAGTCATGTAAATTGACATTTTTTGTACTGTAAATAAAGACTGTCAACTATTAAACTGCATCGACCGAATTATTGGCCATGAAATGTTTAAAAATGAGTAACAGAATTGTCATTGGGTCTTGTCTGCCAGATCTATAGCTCATCAGTGATGGGGACATTATTTTCTAGGACTTGTAGAAGGGATCATTCTAAAAAAAAGTCAACACTGCAGAAGAGAGAGCTGCATATTGATATTTCTCTGCGCTATTAACCATTAATAATTTTCCAGAATATTAAAGGAAAATTTGAGTAAATGTGTTCTTTCAGAAGCATGTCTGAACGAAGCAAAAGCGCTACCTCGAATGGCCACAAGGTGCTGCCAACTCATACAGTGAAGCAACGTGCAGAGTCACTGCAGCCAGACTCTTGGCTGCAAAAGTGTCTCAAAAGGGGGGGGGGGGCACACCGCGTGCCTATGTATGGATGTTTATGCATAGCGAGTAAGATCATGCAAGGACTTGTATTATTGTGAAAGAACACAATTAGCCAGGTAACAACGTGTACTAAGCATGAGGCACTTATTGCGCAATCCACCACCACGGTTAAAAACAATGAAAAGTCATCGCGGAAGTCAACAACTTAATTGAAACATTGAGTGCCAAAGCAGAAGAAACACAAAAAGCACAGGCATCCGGTTTCAGGATATGTGACGTCACACAAGTAGGGTGGAGTTTCGGGAATGTTCGTCGATTTGACACAAGCCGAGCGTAGTGGGCGGCCACTCACCTGAGAGACTCGCAAAGTAAAAAAGGCAAGTGGCGAGAAGGAAAGAAAAAAAAAAAAAAAAGAAAAAAACGACAAATGTACACGACGGAGCGGAGGCGCATGAGCCTCCGGCGGGAACCCGCCGCCTGGCTGCAGGCGTCTGCGGGAAGTATGTGGCAAGATCCGCTGGCCATGGAGATGAGCGCCCGGAGCACCGCCACCAAGAACGGCGTGCTTTCGCCCCGGAGCCGCGGCCGCGCCGTGTCGGTGGCCTACATCGCCAACGAAAGGGAGGACGACGCGGCGGCGGCGACAGCGGCGGACACTGCCCCAGCCGAGCGTCACTTGTCCCTGGCGTGTCTGAAGGAGGCGTGTGCCGACGCGCGGGCCTCGTTTAAAAGCATCCCCTTCGAGAGGATCTCCATGGCGACCACGGACGTCCTGGATAGCCTTTACAACGCAGGTGAGTTTGCAAAAGTTTTAGCCAAGCCTCATTTTGTTCATTTTTGCATTAAAAACCAATGCAAGTCATTTTCTTCCCAGATGTGGCTGTGGTGGAGATGAGTGACTCTTTTTGCCAAGCGTCCCTCTTTTATCACCTGGGAGTGAGGGAAAGTTTCAGCATGACCAACAACATCCTCCTGTACTGTTATAAGGACGATACAGATCTGCAGGCTGTCAAAGTAACCTGGCCGTGGCGTTCCTCAAGGCTCACTCACGAGAGGCTTTGCTATTTTCTTTTTCGCCCTAGCACCAGAAAGTGCTGAATCATTTGATTTAATTGTCATTGTCTCGCTTAAGTCATTTGTTTCTTTTCTGCGAGATGAGTTGTAATTATGACGCTGGTTAAAATGGAGTCATTCACGTGTCGTTCAGGAGCAGTGTGGAAGCTACACCTTCGTGCCTTACGTGGTGTCACCTCAGGGCAAAGCGTTTGCCTGCGACGGTACAGTGATGACTGGCATCAAAGAGTTGATGCAGACCACCTTCCAGCTGGATTCCCTTCTCACGCCATTGGCGGAGAGACTCACACATTTGCTCAACACCGTGGATGTGCAATCCAGGTGAGCCATCTCGTCGTTTGAATTTGGTGAAATGAATTTGTATTAAGCAATTGAAACATGCATCAAAATCATTTGCATTTGTGGGTGCACATTATCTTCAATTAGCATTGGGATTATGTTGGGAAATGTTCTCTTTGAGAAGGACTCTGTATTATCCAACAGCGAATACTTCAGAGAGTCCATTAGGCACGACATCCGCTTGGCGAGGGAGCGCTTCAGTGGTCAGGCCCTGAGCGAGGAGCTGAGTCGCATCCAGATGCGTCTGGACAGTGTGGAGCTTCTCACCCCTGATATCGTCATGAACCTGCTGCTGTCCTACAGGGACATTCAGGTGGACACGTTCACGCTTCATGTAGATAAAAACTGAGCCTGGATGTGTGGCCCGTTAGCTCAGTTGATTAGAGCGTCATGCTAATGACTCATGCTAATGACGCCAAGGTCACGCGCTCGATACCCGTACGGGCCATAATTAATGACTTGTGCAATTTATGTAGTCTGAGACCAAAAAAATAAGGAACCCGGATCTGCGTCTAAAATTCGACATTGTTATTTGATGTTTCGTAGGATTACGAAGCTATGATCAAACTGGTGGAGATGCTGAACAACCTACCCATGTGTCTCGTGGCAAGACACCAAAATATAAAGTTTCACTATATTTTTGCTCTCAACAGGTACGCAAATGATTTCTAATCCATTCTTTTAGTGCTTCAAGCCTATCTTCTTCCATCATACTATATTCTTGTCGTACCCCGTTCTGAGTCTTTCATATTTCCTGTCCTTTTCTCTGTAATAGGAGGAATCAACCGGGCGATCGTATCAAGGCTTTGGAGGAGGTCCTTCCCATCGTGCAATCAGAAGACACGGTGGTGTCGGACATCTACTGCCTGTGCGGTCGCATCTACAAGGACATTTTCATTAGCTCTGGCTTCAGCGACCAGTTCAGCAGAGATCAAGCCTGCTACTGGTATGGTCCCATTGTGTTTTCTCAATCAGCCTCACTTCTGCATTTAAATGTCGAGTGATTCATTTGTAGGTATGGCAAAGCCTTTGAGGCAGAACCTACTCTTCATTCTGGTATCAACAACGTGGTCCTTCTGATGGCAGCCGGACGTGAGTTTGATACGTCCATTGAGCTGCGCAAAAAAGGTTTGAGTGTTTTTACTTTGAAGATTCCTGAGTACATTTACCTAAATTCCAAATAAACAACCGGATTGAATCTTCCTTCATTCGAGTGGTTTCTTTCTAGGTGTGACTTTAAGCACTCTGTTGGGCCGGAAGGGCAGCCTGGAGAAGATGAAGAACTACTGGGACGTGGGTTTCTACCTGGGCGCGAACATCCTGGTCAACGCGCATAGAAAAGTCATCGAGGCTTCAGAGAAACTCTACAAGCTCAATGCTCCACTTTGGTGAGTGAGGCTGTAAAACCATATCTAAAACAATCAAATAACTTGATTTTAACGTCTACTAGCTAAATGCTAACATTGAATAAAATTCAATTGTCATTTGTTCTTTTCAGGTACGTAGCATCTGTGATGGAGACATATATTGTGTATCGGCAGTTTGCTAAGCCTCCCGAGGTAAAGTCTCCCAAACAGGACACCATGGACTTCTGGATGGAGCTTCTGTTGCAGTATTGTAAACCCAGCGTCTGCACAGACCGCTGCCCGGTAACATAACATAAACAAGGCCGGTTAGCGCCAGAATAGTCAGGGATTTAACTTGCCAGAATCTACCAATCAATATCCTGGTGAGTTTCATATTAAACCTGTTTTTTTAGGTGCTCATTTTGGAGCCCACTAAAGTCCTTCAGCCTGCTGTAGTGTCTGTGAGCGAGGGGAACAAAAGTCACACTGTCCAGCTGAAACACGTCACACCCTTCAAGGTATGAGATTGCACCCTAAAACACCTCAGGTCCTGCATTTTGTAAATGTTTGCTTCGGGCCACCTTGCACAGTATTAAGAAAGTCCTGAATTGGCGACCATAACGTATCTCAGTGTGAGGGTGCGGTCTTTGTGCGGGAGGGAATGTGTCATACCTCAGGATGTTTACTTTTGCGTGTGTACAAACTGTACCTGCAAAACACTTAGAAAGCCGACCGTGTCGCCTTTTGAAATGTAATTTGTTTCTCTTGTGACTCAACAGAAAGGTTTACATCAGTGGACTTTCCCGGCCGCTGCAATCCGGGGAGTGAGGTATGCTACTGCGTGTGCCGACAACTTTGAAAATACCTCCTCCCGAATGTGTGTGGGGTGTTCAACGCCTGCAGCAAAACGTGCCGGTTGTCAGGGGAAAACACTTGACTTGTCTGGCCTTACACGTTGCCGCTTTGGGATGTTGGGAGGAACGTGTCGTAGAAAAACCTTTGTCCTAAAAGCTGAATAACTTTCTTTTTCCTTCTAATGTTGCATGACCTCGTTTTCAGGCTAGAAAATGATCTCAGAAAAACAAAACAGGCTGTAACTGACCAATTAAACAGACAAATAAAAGATAAACAAGAGGCACAAAACTTTGAATGCTGTCTATCCCTCCACCCTCTGCAAAGTTCCTTTCTGCCCTCTCCAGCGTTTCAAAGATTGACGAGCGGAGCTGCTTCCTGTACGTGCACTACAATTCGGACGACTTCCAACTGTACTTCCCGTCAGAGCAGCACTGTAAAGAGTGAGTGGTCAAACCTATCGATTCATAAAAAGGCCTCTTAATTGGCCGCAACCAACCGGGTGTGCGGGATGGCAAAGGCAGACAGACACAAGCTTGAAGATATTTGACTTTGAAGTCAGGTGATAGTTTGTGACATGAACTTCCTGAATTCTTGTGTCTCGTTGTTGTCTCCTCAGTTTCTGTGATCTGGTCAATTCTCTGCTTCAAAAAGCTGAGAACACCTCCGAGGATCTGAATCATCACAGTGAAGGAATACTTGAGGTGGGTCAGCACCACTCCCCATTCCCGTCATTTCAGAGTTGTTTGTCTCAAAAATGATCCATCGACCTCGTCCCAGTACGTCTACGAGACCAACGAGAACGGCGACAAGGTGGTCCTTGGGAAAGGCACCTATGGCATCGTGTACGCCGGCAGGGACGTCAGCAACCAAGTGCGCATCGCCATCAAGGAGATCCCAGAGAAAGACAGCACGTGAGAGGATTGTTTTTGCATTCAGAGTCACCGTTTAGCAGGGTGACCAAACTCTCTCTCTCTCCCCTCACAGGTATTCCCAACCTCTCCACGAGGAGATTTGTTTACACAAGCGGCTGAAGCACAGGAACATCGTCCAGTACTTGGGCTCCATTAGTCAGGACGGTTTCATCAAGATCTTCATGGAAGAAGTACCAGGAGGTTTTTGTAGCTCTTTTGAAACAATCTAAGATGCCACGAGAAGAATTGTATTGTGAACCTCACAGCTCACAAATCGTCGCCACCTCGACAGGAAGCCTGTCGTCCCTGCTACGGTCCAAGTGGGGTCCGCTGAAAGACAACGAGGCCACCATCATCTTCTACACCAAGCAGATCCTTGAGGGGCTGAGATACCTTCATGACAACCAGATTGTCCACAGAGACATCAAGGCTAGCATCTGGGAATAGATGGTGTCTTCATGCTGATACTCGTGTGTGAATGTGCCCTTGTTTGCTGCAGGGTGACAACGTGCTGATAAACACATACAGCGGCGTTTTAAAGATCTCCGACTTCGGAACTTCCAAGAGGCTAGCGGGTATCAACCCCTGTACTGAGACCTTTGCCGGTAAGATGCTACAATTTCAGTTCAAACGAGATCCATAACTACGGCATGAATGAAAATGAATGGAAATTCTTCCGGCCTCCCAAAAATAAATGTAATTTTTAATACGAAAAAAACAACATGCCAGATATTGTGAAGTCCACTGCCACCCTCTGGAGGCTTAGTGGCTGACGCTAACCAGTAAATAGCATTTTATCTTTGGAGAAACCTGATAACCAAGTCAAGGTACCGCCACTGTACCTTTTCATTGATTAACTGTCAATAGGAACTCTCCAGTATATGGCACCCGAGATTATCGACCAGGGGCCCCGGGGCTACGGGAAGCCGGCTGACATCTGGTCCCTCGGGTGTACCATCATCGAAATGGCGACAGGCAAAACGCCCTTCCATGAGTTGGGGAGTCCTCAGGCAGCCATGTTCAAGGTAAAGGCCCAGAATGTCACTTCCCATTATATCGTCACAGAGCATAAAACATGAAAATGCTTCCAGGTTGGGATGTTTAAAATCCACCCCAAGGTTCCGGAGTGCATGTCAGCAGAAGCCAAGAGCTTCATCATGAACTGTTTCGAGCCCAATCCGGATGACCGGGCCACGGCTGCTGACCTGCTCAAGGACACCTTCCTCAGGTCGTCCCCTAGGAAGAAGACCAGAGCCCCGCAGGAGTGTGAACCAGAAGACTCCTCCGCTGGTGGGCCTGCTCGTATTCGCGGGCCTCACGAAACATCTAACAGGTCATTGATATTCTCGCTGTGTTTTCCAGGTGACTACCACCGCAGCCTGTCTGTGCCAGTCTCCATCCGAGTGGAGAACACCGACTCTGATTCCATCGACCTGTCCTGCTCGCTGGACTTCAGGGGGACACAGCGGTCCGTCTTTAAAGCCAACCACATCTCAGAGAGCCCCCCCGGCAATGGACGCTTCTTGCCGTGAGTTCCACGTTTCATAATCTCGCACAGAATCTCATCAGAGTGAGTAGTGGTGAGTCGACAGGTCGACTTTACTATCCGGCATCGATTCGTGACTATGAACGTATAATTTTTTTGGGATCAATTGCCTTGAAAGATTTGCGCTAGCTTGTTTGGCGCTACTTTTGTTTTCATTTCATCTATCTTTGGGTTCGGCTCACATACAGTGCAGTTTTTGAACAATCTCTGTGTGGTTTGTCAAGAGTGCCGGAGGACTCTGCACTGGACATGAGCAGCCCGGCGTCCACAGACGAGAACATGGGCTTGTTCATGCTGAGGAAGGACAGCGAGAGGAGGGCCACGCTGCACCGAGTGCTCACCGACTACGTCGCCAACGTGGTGGCCAACATACAGGAAGCCTTGCCGGAGGTACACCAATGCACAAGAGAACTTAGAAGTCTTCCATGTCAAAAAGGAAATCTGCTTGGAGTTGATTTTCGTGGGGAAGCATTGTACAAAACGATTTAATGTTGGTTTCTTGTTCCGTCGTTTTGTGCCATCCTTGAATGTAGTATCATTCGTTTTAGTCACTGCACTAAAAGGAAAGTATCCGTATCTGTTTTTAATATCTCCTCTAATAGTTTGAGAGGTCATCGCTCACGTCGGACTACATCACCGAGCTCGTTTGCTGTCTACGGGCCAACATCTGCTCGCCAGACAAGAAACGGCTGACCAGCTGCCTGCGGGACCTCCGAGCCACGCTACTGTCCGCCGCCATACCGCTCAACAGCCTGCAGGCGGTGCTGTTCAGCTTCCAGGACGCAGTATGTCAGACGTGATGCAATGGGAAAGCCTTTTGATGGAATTTTGGACATGTGATGATCTTCTGCTTTGTGCAGGTGAAGAAGGTGTTGAGGCAAGAGCAGGTGAAGCCTCATTGGATGTTCGCACTCGACAATCTTCTGAGGCAGGCCGTGCAGGACGCCATCACTGTGCTTCTTCCAGGTTCAAATTGTCTGACCATTTTGCAGATTTTGGTTTGAAAAATGTGGCGTTAACTAACAAAATGGGCCCTAATTGCTTGTGGTCATTTCCCTTTGTGTTCTTGTAGAACTGAAACTCCAGCTGCAGTCGTCCTTTGAGACAGAGGACAGCACTCCTGAGGATGCGTCGGCTGAGACAAAGTCTGTCCACCAGGAGGCGACAGAATCCCAACGGTCCCGGTCCACGATCTCGGAACCGCCGTGCCCCATGGACACCATCCTAGACAGCAACTGCCCGCTCGGTGATGAACTGAAGAACCTCAGATTGGAAACCAGAAGGTGGAGCATCACAGACTACTTTTATTTTTTCCTTTTTTACGTTGAATCCAGATTTCACGTTTTGTGTACTTTTTGTTTTCAAGACTGCTGAGGCTGCTGAGTGACAAGGAGCGAGAGTACCAGGACCTACTGAGGACTTCACTCCAGAAGAAGCAGGATGACATTGATGCTATCAGAGGACACACTCCAGGTGCAACATTTATTTGATTTTTGTTTGGCCTTGTTGGGTGGTGCGTATCCAGCTCCTCCTTGCCTCGGGGCTTTGGGTTTTCCGCACGACCGGTTTCTGTCACCTTGCTCATGATTATTCCGGCCTTTGACATGTTTTGTTTTGAACCTGTATACCTAGATGACAGGCTGACTGCATCCAAGAGCCGTGCGGACGTGATGGACATGGTTGCCTGGCTGGAGACCATCCCGGTAGACCAGCACACCATTGAGAAGGTAGCTCCACTCGCAGCGTGATCCCTGTTTGGTTCCTGTTTATTCACTGTATGCGTCCGGTTGGTTTGTTATTTCCTAGTTGGTGGCTCACGAGTTCACGTTGGACTGTCTTCTGCAAATAGCCTGCAGGGACGACTTGATGTACTGTGGAATAAGGTGCGCGCACTTGTAACAGATGCCAGTGCGTCTTCCATAGTTTTGTTTTACTCCACCAATATTACATTTTTCTCACCTTATAATTTCCTTCTAACATTTGACTCGAAATATTATGAGTTTGTTTTGGGAGTATGACAACACTCAGGCTTTATTTTTGTGCAATTTGAAATTTTGTGAAATGATCTATGAATGTTTTGTGTTTCAGGGGAGGCATGCTGTGTCGCATGTGGGCAGCCATTACGGCTTACAGGAAGTCTCGCTCTGACACGTTTGAACAGGACGGAGCTCTACGTTAACGCTGATGCTTTAGTGGACAGGCTGGACCTGTTTCGGGTACTATCGCCATCATTTTGTTTGTTTTTCTTACTTTTAACTGTACATTTGAATGTAAATATTTAACGTCTCAGGGTAATTTTTTTTTTTTATATTGCATACTGTGTACGTCATTGTTGAAGTTTTTTACAAGAGCGTCGCTGAATGTCAGTACTCCATCTGGTGGAAACAAATAAACTACTAGCAGGCCGTTTACTGCGTCACGTCAACTGAAACTCATCCTTGTTTCCTGTAAAATGCCGACCTAATTTTTGTAATATTTGTTGTCATTAGGGCAGCTTTTGGTGAGGGGGGGGGGGGGGGGGGTCAGTCTCAGGCTTTTTCTGAGGATTGGGGACACCACACCCGGGTGCTCCACCTTAATCTGTGGTATTAGCGACATCACATCACATAGCAGCAGTCACGGCATTGTTTTGGATCGCCACTGCATCTGTAATATCGACTTTGGATTGTGTGTGAGCAATATGAGCTTATTCATTGTGTGGCTGTCACTCTTGAGTGATGACAACACGTGTCTTGGAATCTTGACACACGCGCACAAGTAATAACTTGTTGGTGTATCTTCTCCAATAAGGAGCTTTTGTGAGGTTCTTAAATCTCTGGGACCGAATTATCAATAAATAGTCTTATGCACCTCGATTTTGCTACTTTGTGACCCCCCCCCCCCTCCAGAAATGTCTGAGCCCTTTACTCCCTTTAAAATGAACTCAGAGGTCAAGGGAAGCCCCTCCCAATTGCATCTCATTCACATTTTATTTCCTGCCTCTGCTCTTTCCCCCCTCTCACTCGATGGCCATCTTCTCTTTCCTTTGTGGGTTGTCATGGAAATGAAAGCGAGGGGGGGGGGGGGGTCGGACTTAGGGTTTCTATTATTGAAGCTGTTTGGGACTTCTAGCAGACTGGAATGAAGGGATTCATCCTGCCGTCAACAAGAGAGTGCTCTGCAAGAAGAAGGGGAGGGGAAGGGGGGTCTGATGTGAGTACAGAGTGGACATGTTTCTTGGCTATGATGTCATAGATGGCTGTGGAATGACATTCCTTTAGGAAAACAACACCTATTAAGACCTATGTGTGAGCAACTTGGATTAGGAATTGTAGTCTTGTATCAAAATATGTAAAAGAGCCCGATACTTAAGCACACATTCAACATCACGCCTTCAAAACTGGTTTATCAAGGCAGGCATTGTAGGTGAATTAAATACATGGCTTAGTTTTATAGGAGTTCTAGGTGGTGGTTGGGGTAACTGTGCTTTCCGTCCCACTGTGGATTACAGCCAAATTCTCCAAAAACTCCATTTTGTCATGTCACATTTACTTGTGTTTTAATGACTAGGTATTTGCAACCGCGCCTTGAATGTCAAATTTCAACATCTCGGTGGGAATCCACGGCAACCGGCTCATTTTGTTCAAGCTATTAATCTAGTACTAAATATACAAAAATATCTGTTCATAGAATTTCGTGGGCCATAGTGTCAACGAATACAGATTAAAAGAGCAGTAAAGTAAGCACTTCAATAAACAGTCATAAATCAATGAGTGATCTGCTGAGTCGGCACAAAAGTCCCATCAATTTCTAAACAAACCTGACTGACTGATCACTTTCAAAAAAACTGTGCTACTCAGCAGCTTGACCGATTGATCATTGTTCCATTACGCAATCGCACTGACGCCCTCCTCCTAATCAATCAGTCACTCAATCAATGTCTTGATAACAAACTTTAATATTCAAAATGTTAACAGAGGTCCCCATGACATTTGATTTAGTTTATCTCCACTGCTCCTTCTAGCCATATCTTTTCCTCAAGTGTGGCACTGCCCCATCCTTTTGCCTTCATTCCTTCGGCATGCGCACTGATGCAATCGCGACGCTGTTCCCCTTCACTAGCACGAAACGTGTGAGTCTGAGTGCATTTGGTGCAGCTGCACCTCCAAAACTGAGCTCTTTCATTCAAGATGGGGGTGGGGGGGTCACGGTGTTCAACTTCCTGCATGCAGAGGCACTCGCCTAGAATGGATGCGTCCCCCTCCCTTCCTTTACTTGATCCAGTTGCAGTGACAGGTGGCTAAGGAGGGGGAAGGGTGATGCGTTTTGGGGTCGAGCACGGCTCAACAGCTGCACAAAAGAGCCCTACCGGGGTCCCCTCTCAAGCGTGCCGATTATCCTCACTTTCGCCAACCCCCCCCTCCCAATCTTGGCAGATGCCTGGAGAGATCCACAGGTGGTAAATACGAAGACGGCAGCGAGTGTTACGTAACAAAGATGCATTCACATTGTAATTGTGTAGCAACACTTGAAAGTTGTTTGAGAGGATGCGGAATACAAAGAGCAGGCAGGCTGGAAAAGCACGTGAATGTATTAAAGCAGTGAACTAATGGGCATTGCAAATAATTGTGACAGACTATGTTAACGTTATTCAAAAAAGTTTGCTATCGTAACATTTGAATTTTTGTTCAGAAAAATCCATTTCTATGGTATTTAAGTAGTAGCCGATTCTGGGGGATGCTTGGAAAAAGTCCCCCACCCACCAAAGGTTTTTGGGGAGAACCTCTGCAGTAAAGGCATTTGGAAGTTTGCATTCAATGGGAGCAGCAGACAATGCATTGTTGTTTAGCGGTAGAAGGAACCAATTTAAAGGGGGAGATGGGGGCTCAGTCACAATGGTAAATTCCTTTTTGTGGAGAAAATGCTCAAAGTCAGTCCAAAGACTTCAAATAGAATAGGAATATATCTTATACAGGGCATGTGTTTTTGCCTTGTAAATTCTTAGGTAAAACGTGCTTAATATTAACCTTGCACCCCCTTCATTGCAATGGTACAGTCCAGTTCGGCCAGAGGGGTCAGTCCACCGGAGCTCAGCATCAGCTGCAGCGAACCAAACTGTGAGGAATTTCTCGCTCTCTGTCTCCATTTTTCAAAATTCTTGATTCACGCCCACTGTTGTGTGTAAATACTTCCAGCCCGGGTTTGTTTATCTAATCGCTTCATTGCGCACTCGCTGCGAGAAGCCACGGGACGCCTCCGTCAAGTGATTCCAAGTTCTCCCCCCCTGTCCTGCGTGAGGGATGAGCCGACTGCCGGGCGACAAGGAGCCGGTGCTTGGATAAGGCGACGTCAGACTCTGTCGCAACGGCCGCCGAAATGGAGCAAAATTACGGAGCAACAGAAACACGTAAGTCGTCCGGTTTATTTTGGTGTACTTTGGGAGTAGAGGGCTAGCTGCTCTTAAATGAGCAGAAACGTCGAGGGGGGGTTGGAACACTTGCAAAGCGGGATGATGAATAGTCATCGTGGATGCTATGTGTTGTTCTTAAAGGATTTCTTCAACATTCTTAACATATCAGCCTCTCTCTCCAAAACCCAATTGCACTATGAGGGCTTCCCATCCTCCTCCTTCTTCTTATGTTCACAAAGTAATGATGCTGAGCCACTCAAGGACATTTGCCCAAATATTTGCAACTCAGAAATGCAGTGCAAAAACAACCTCTGGTTGACAAGTACGGGTTATAAAGCCTCAAGCAACTCATTTCCATCTTAAGTTGTGCAAATAGAAACATGTGAAGCCCTCAAGTGCTTCCTTCTTCCCTTACAAAGATAAATTAACCATATCTGCGAGATGATCTGGTTTTTATGCGTGCCCGAGCATTCTGGATTGACACGTTGCCTGCGTCCGGTAAATGGAAAAGGGGGAGCTGGATTCACAATGTGACCCAACGACAACAAGGAAACTTCCTTCCTGATGGGAAGTCGAAGTTGGGTTAGGTCGGCATGTTTTGGCGTCCCATCAGAGAATCCAACTCCGCCCTGATGTTGGGAATCTTTGAGGACGGGCAGTACAGTTCTTCAGAATCAGAAGCAGGAAGGACGGCTTATTAACTGAGGTTTGCTGTCAAACTGAGCAAGAGAAAATCAAGAATTACATGTCATCTATTTAAAACAATCAAATGACTTTACCGTCAGCTAGCTTAATGCTTCCGCACGACGCGGCACGCCAAAGACAAGCTAACCAAGAGCGTCGACGGTCGTAGCCACAACGGGCCGGATCCACATAAGATGGTTCTGACTTCCCGGCGTTACGAATGCCTCGCAAGATGCTGCACAGCTGTTAGCGCCAAAGTATCATGCTGTCCCCTTATGTCTGATTTAACAGGCCCATTCTACACGGCATGTTGTGTCAGGAGGCATCTGCTTAGTCTCCGTCACATATTGCGAACGAATCATCATCCGTCATTGGCCTTCTGTCTCCGTTTGAGGAGGTCTGGACTTTGAAACGTGTTCTTTCTGACATGTCTGAAAATATCCCCCAACCGTGTGCTCTTCTGTCACCAGACCTCAATGGCGGCTATTATTAGAACACTTCCTGTTTGGCTGAAGGGCTGGCTTCACATTTTGTATACGTTGTCATCGTTGGTCACCGTCAGCCGTTATGTCACTATACGAGGCCACGTGTGGCTCGGTGTCATCAAATGATAGCGTTTGCCGGCCTTTCACGTGGGGGAGACAAAAATCCACATAATTGTAGCTGTCAGGGTTAACTGTGCAGTGAGGCGACGCATGATCGCATGAGCTTTTTGTCCAAAGTAACAGAAGGGAAAGAACTGTTCTGTGTTTTATTCTATTAATTTATATTGACAGATTCTCACAATGCGAAACTCAACTTAGCGTTGTCAAAATTTGCTTCAGCTACCTAATAATCCAAGTTGCATCCTGCAACTTGTGTTAAATAATCCAAGTTCTGAATACAGTCCGGGTCTGCACGGAATGAACACTCAGCTACTTTGGACCTTTAAACAAACGGGCTGGCTTGTTTGCACTGCGCTTCCTATGTGTCTGGGCCCCTTTGCCCCCCTTACGTCATCCTCTTTTGGGGGCAGCAGAAGGGACAAAACAGCGGGGGGAGGCTAAAGTGATGAGCTCGTTCATTACTCCCGTCCGTTTTATCCCCAATGAGATCTTGTTTTTTCCAAGTTGTTGTTGTCGCCGTTTGGCCGATGCCCTTTTTTGCTTCATTTGCATTTTTTATTCCAACGTTCTTGTTTTATTCTAACTATGATGTTTTCTTTGGTAAGAGTCTTGCTGGAGGTGCTTCATGAATACGCCAGGTCTCGTCCAGCGGCGATGCATGTTTAATTTGGATCTTTCCGTTACTTCATCATTAACGTGCATATTTCTGCGCTCGTTATGAATTTTCCGTTGCCGGGAGAGCGCCGCATAAAGTGGCGGGTATTTATAGCCGACCCGGGCAGAACAATATGCCGTGAAATTGGATTTGGGAAAAATCACTTTCACTGTGGCAGCATTAGATGTTCCAGTTTTAACCAGGGTCTTTGGATTCCCCTAATGTCAAGGAAGGTGTTATACACTAAGGACATGCTGCGAATCTGCACAAATATTGTCTAGAAAAGTTGACTTGTATCTATGATTTAAAAACATTTCTTGACTGGTGTCAAGTTAT
Organism: Syngnathus leptorhynchus; assembly: GCF_054491065.1. Taxonomy (NCBI): domain Eukaryota; kingdom Metazoa; phylum Chordata; class Actinopteri; order Syngnathiformes; family Syngnathidae; genus Syngnathus; species Syngnathus leptorhynchus. Next base: position 886,538 of record NC_141202.1, on the reverse strand, counting down.
TCAGCTAAAGTCCAAACACGCAGGCGAATTCTGTAAACCCTTGATGGGTTTTTTCCTCGGGACCTGCTGCCGGTCAACCTGCCAGTTCCGCCACCATGAGGTCTGTGCTCACGCATGCATGCATGCATGGCAAGCATCCATGCGCCTTCTCTTCTGCAGGGGCCTCCGTTCCATTTTCTCCCTTTCGGAATTGATGCTTTGGGCCTCGCTACCTTCAGCTGGAGGGGGCCACTGAACTCACACGATGCGTGCTGAGCATTCCTGAACCTTCTCCGAACCCATTCTGAGCCCCGCGGGTTCTGATTAAGACACCTTGGATGCTTTTGGTGCACCTAGATGAATAAGTCACGAGAGGGTCGCTACCCCCACCCCACCCCACCCCACCTCTCCGCGGCAGAGCAGTCCATCTGCACGCCGTGATGGAAATAAAGCGTGCGACAACAACACAAACAGTTCACGGGTTGTTGATTTCATCATCCTGTTTAGCACACCTGAGCAAATTCATGTGCGTCTAAGTCCTCAATGCACCACACGAGATTGCCCCAATCTCATGAATGTCCTGGCCTAGCACACATTTGTTTATATTGACACTACTTTCCATCTGTTTTCTATAGCACTAGGTAGAGGCTGCATAAATCAGTCCTGGTTAGAGTCCCACTTGCCAAACAGCAGCAGTTTATTTCTCCCAGCTTCCATTGCTCCCTGATCTCTGACTTTCATTGGTAGTTGTCTCCGCAACCTCCTCCGTAGCAGCGGTATGTGACATTCCTCTTCGTCACCCTCACGCTGGATTCAGACTCTGTAGGGCGGATTGAAAACTTGTCCCGTTGGCATCAAAGGAGGCGTTCTTGAGGGGCAAACATCTACTTTCAAAATGACACTAAGAACGTAAGCCGTTATTCGCTCGGGGCGTTCCAGCCACTGTGATGTTTTGGCTGCAGTGAATTGACACGACAAAGAATCGTCTCTTGTCAGGGAGAATCGCCGCCCGAGGAATGCTTACTTAATAGCGTCACGCTTTGACAGAGGAGAAGCCTCGCAGAGTCTCGTCTCTACCGGATGAACTCTTTCATTGGGAAGCTCACGGTGCCTGAAAGCTAGGCCCGGTTCCGTTCTGGGCGGCGGGAAGCTCACGGTGCCTGAAAGCTAGGCCCGGTTCCGTTCTGGGCGGCGGGGGTCATCTGTGAGCGATGACGTAGCTTTTGTTGCATGCGCCTCCATGAGCTCAGACAAGCTTTTTCTTCAGGCCTGCTATCTCGCTGAATGCCTCTAATCATCTGGAATTGATCGGGATTACGCAGATCTTGGTGCCACACACCATTCGGAATTTGAAGGCTATCCTCAAATATAAGATGAGCACCAGGACTATTTGTTTGTCAGCTGTGACTACGTCATTAAAAAAAAAAAAACATCCAGATTGCTCAAACCCCGCAGACTCTTTTGGACTTGCACAGTTTGTGTAGCTTTATGATTCCAGTCCAATGCAAATGTGTAGTGGGCACAAAGGGTGCCTCTGGAGTGGCGCAGCAGGCTCCTTGCTGGCCATTGGTTGCAAGTTGTTCAATAGCGCAGCGACGGCGTCGTAAATCTCCCCTGCGATTCACCGTCCCTCTCGATGTGACAGCCTCCTACCGTCTGTGCGGTTTTCAGCCAAAAATCTCGCAATAATTTACAGACTATCGCCGCAGTGTTTATCCAAACTGGGTTCCCGAGCCGAACACAAGGGGTACAGTGCGGGCCGGACAAAGCCCGGCGTCCCTCCCACGGGGGGGCTTTTGTTCGAGCTGTCTGATGGCAGCCAAATGAATGTTTAAGTTGGACATTCAAGTTCAAGCGGCCTGCCAAGTGTGAGTCACGATCCCTGACAACCCAGCCCAGTTATTGTTCTCTTCAAATCGGATGATACCAACAACTCCTGGGGAGATTAGTGAAGTATCCCAAAAGACATTCCTCGCTACACGTTTGCGATGCAGAGCTGCCGAGAGAGCTGACGTCACCTGCAGTTCAGCGGCGAATGGAATGAGGATCAACAGGTTCAGATCCCTCACAACCTGATCATTTACCCGTTGTTTTCTCTCTGTGATGTTCTCTATGGGTCATCTCTCCGCGAAGTACTGAACAAGAAGACGAGGCCCGATCCAGAAGGGGCGAGCAGTCCCCACAACCCCAGAGACAGAACGGCGTCGCCGGCCAAGAAACTGTCCACTCCGACCAAAGCCGAGGTGATCCGAAGAACGCCCGGCTCGCCGGCATCACCTGCCCCACGGCCCAAAAGAGGTAAACACACCAGGGTTCACCGGGTTCTATCAGACTCATAATGGACTCGCTTGAAACTTTGATAATGCGTGCTATAACGTTTGCACTTTGCCAGAGTGAGCTCAGCTCTCTTGAGGCGAGGTAGTGCTCTCGTGAGAGACTGACCGCATTTGCTTTCAGACCTGCAGCCAAATCCAATACAGAGAGAGGATCTTGAAGATTACTCTCTGTGCCTTTTCTACGGCGATAAACACGAGAAACTGAAACTAGATATGGAGGGGGAGGGACCTTTGGTTTGCGACTGCTTTCCATTCCTACCTGAATGTCAAAAACTGACAGTCACAGGTTGCACTTGGGAATGTTCCACTCCATCCCTGTAGTTGGCGGTAATATGCACAATGTCCGGTTTGACTTGACGTTCCCAAAACATCCCAAAGTGTCTGCAATTTTGGGATAGCCTGATTTCCTGCAGCCTTCAGGCCTTGTATACTTGGTAAAAAAAAAAAAAAAACATGTTGGAGGAGTTGGAGAATGTAAGCTTCTTTTCTCTCTGCACTCTGTTCTTTCTTTTATCCATTGATCCATTTGTAGCAGTCTCGTTACCTTTTCTGAGAAATAAACCGGTTGAGTCACCCCCCCCCCCCCCCCAAAAAACAACACAAGAAATGACCTCCTTGTCCTCGTGGCTCCTTTTCTGGCACTGTGAAGCTGGTTAATTGTGGGCTTTTGTGCTCCCCAGAGGAGTATGAAGGGGGAAGGCACTCTGTAGCCCCCTTAATTAGGGCAAGTGAATAGTCAGGCGATTAGCGGGAAGAGAGACTGTTTTTGTGGTCCGTTCCGTGCTCTGACAACGGCCGTTTGCTTCGAGTGGCACTCTGACTGATTTGATTGTTCCCGTCTATCTTCTCTATGGAAATAATTAGGGAGCAAAAGTGTTTCTGTTTTCACATTAGATGACCATCAAGCCCGTATCACAAATTGACCATGGACAATTTTTTTTAAAATAGGGGTTCCTGGGAAAAAAACGCAATCTGTTTGACATCAAAAGAGGTCGTAAGTGCAACTACTATCTCAGATCACAGGTGACTTGCAGTGACTGTTTGCCTGGAGTCCAAAAGCTAAAAGTTGCTGCAATTTCCCATAGCTCACGTGATGTTATGATGTGCATGCAGCTTTCCACCATCCTATAAATACCAAAGTGGGTCATTTTTTTTTCCCTGGCATACTCTTTACAGTTGACGCCTCTTCTAGGTAGGTGCAGATGTTGCTTTGCGTTTGATGTGAAACATCTGGACAGTGAAATGAGATAGGTGAGACGAAAATACCCTGCGGTCTTTTGCTTACTAATAACTCATTAAAATTTCACTGGCGTGTTAGCATTTTTAGAATGTATGACCATGAAGTCGTTTCGTCAAAGATGTGATCGTATGGTTGTGGATTTAAGCAGTGTCAATGTAAAATGTGTACTGTAACTTACTCTTAACTTTGATAATAAGTGACATGACAAACGAGCAGTCAAGCTGGACTTTACATGTCCTCCCATTCGGAATTATTTTAGATAAGTCACATTGTTCCACGACTGTCATAACAGAGAGCCAGCCACATACAAATGGAAGGCAGGCTTCGTCTGTAGATTGTTTCACATGCTTTTGCTTCTATTTCAAAGGCTTCTAGACACGGGAATGCATCAAATAGTTTTGTATTTTTAAATAATTTACAGTGCAAATAAGTGGCATTACAATCTTGGGCGTCTAGGATAAAAATGTCGGTATATGAACGTAGACAATATCACTGTCATTTCAATAGCTCTGTCGGGCACCCCTAGGCCATAGGTTGTCCAATGCTGACTGCGTCTCTTAATCTATAAACACTTCCCTTTCAGACACCATGAAGTCGGAGGAGAGGCAGCAGCTGGCTAAGGAGAGGCGAGAGGAAAAAGCCAAATATCTCGGTAAGAGACGGCTCGAAACAGCTTCATACGGGATGGGAGCGCCCCCTGGTGGTGGGGCCAAACAGGCACTATCAGACACAACTGCACGTGTGCTCACATTCTTGCATGAGCTTGCCTGTGCACGACAACACAATCCAAATTAAGTCACTACTTGATGGCTTGCATTCCAGAGGCCCAAAAGTTTGAATACAAAAGAATATGTTCCATATGACGCCTTTCGAAATGGCTGATTTGACTTTGTTTGAGATCTGAATCTTTTGGTAGCCACACAGCGCACTGCTTTGCATGATTGACAGCTGCTTGTCTTCTCTCTCACCCACCTTCCCTCCCTTCCCCCCCTGCAGAAGAGCTGAGCAAGTTACAAGGTAAGTAACCTTTGTGTACGAGATGCTTAAGACATCGTTTGTCATCCTGCTCCTTTGGTTCCATGTAACCCAATTCAAGTAGATGTTGAGAAGATTGCCGGGTAATACACCAAAAGGCCATATTGTCCGTCCTGCAAACAGTCATTCGTACATCCCGTTTTCCATCTTTTCCTCATGTCGCTGATGTTTATGACGTGGCAAACATCCACCTTCTGCAGTATTGTAGAATCGAAGGCGCAACAGAGACATCATTTGTGTCTGTAGCAATTCCATAAGGCGTGAGAAGTTTAACACCCGACTCTCACATTTGCCGCCTTGTTGTGTTGAAAGCAACGGTCACGCTTCTGTTAATCTGACACGGCCGTTTCGCGAACATCCATCCATCATTCATTCCATTCCGCCATTGATGGATTTCATCTTCTGTGAGTCATCTTGAACCTTGAGTGTCTTCACTGCTAACTTGATTTCTGTCAGAGGATGTGACAAAAATAACCAGACCAATGAATCCTTGACCTGTTATGGCAAAGCCCAAAAGTGGGTCACACGTTAGCCTGACTTCCAACTTCTCGTTGCTCCATCACCAAAAAATAAATAAATTGACTGACCTAAATTATGTTGACGATCATGCACTCAAGCATAATACCTTCATTTAATCCCTCTAGGGTGAATTCAATTTACACTCTGCTAAAGCTTGATTCCTTAAAGTTCGCCACTTTCACTGGTGTCTTGTGGCCTAATCCAGCCGTGTGGATCAATCTAATTGGGGGATGAGCAGGGTCAGGGACTGCCGCCAGATGGAACCAATCTAATACCTTCAGTCAGAGAAGCTTGCGTTTACACCATCAGCTTAAAGGGAGGGATCGTCCGAGAAGACTTACTGGACATGTCTTCTGTGGGGTTTTTGTGGACGTGCACGGAAGCCGCCGCGCCTGTCTGCGCCAAGCAATACTTCAAGAGACGTCCGCCGCTTATGATTATTTAATGGCTTCATTTTGCGGCTTCGTGAGCGGACTAGGCAGCATTGATCACTGTCAGGAAAGACTTTTTACTTGCTCCTCAATGAAACAGATCCAGCTGTGCAGCTTGAAACTAAACATTGTTTTTATTTGTATGGATGTCAATACAACAGGAAATGTAAAGTACAGTCAATCCCCAAAGTCTACAACCAGTTGCTTTGGTTTTATCATCAAGCCTTTGTCAAAAAGACTCTTGTGCTCACAGCAGGGAAACCTTTTGTTTCCATTTCAAAGTATGCTCAACGTTTGATGTGAGAAGTAGGAAATCATTTGATCGGTTTTCCAAAGAGCTGTAGATGTGAGAGTCTTGACGTTGAACAGAATTGTTCAAGGAATCACACCCATCTTTAACTTTCAAGTACTTGGAACGGATGTCAGGTCTCTCAGAAGTGAAAACCACCAACAATCTTTTCATATAAGGCCTCGCATTCATCCAGGGCTCCTCTGACCTTTTCGGGCCGGTTTCTCGTCTGTTTCCTCGCCTCAGCGGCCAAGAAGAGCCAGTGGCTGGAGAAGGAGGAGAGGGCGCAGCAGCTGAGGGAGCAGCAGCTGGAGGAACGGCGCAGGAGACTGGAGGAGCAACGCGTCCTGGCGGAGAAACGCCGGGCCGCCCTTGAGGAGCGTCAAAAGCAGAAGCTGGAGAAGAACAAGGTGGGTGAGGTGACGTCTGCCAGGTTCCAACTGGCACATCCTCAAAATAGACCATGTGGAGGTGTCCAAACTACGGCACAGGCCGGGGTTCCATTGGCGTCCCGCCTTCAGGTTTTTAGCAGCTCGTTGCTCATAATGAGAAAGAATTTCTTCATCTGGCATATCTGCTCTCCAGGAACGCTACGAGGCAGCCATCCACCGTTCCGCCAAGAAGACGTGGGCCGAAATCCGCCAACAGAGGTGGTCCTGGGCTGGCAACCAGAACGCCAACCAGAAAGAGAGTAAGTATCCTAGGAGGGAAGTCGATATGAGCCCAGAGGGAATCTGTGCAATGAGGAAGTAGACCACACGTGCCTTTGGGGTGCGCTTAGATTGCATTGCTGGATTGAGAAGCTTTCGTGGCAGTTTGCGCTGACGGCGCAAGGGAGTCCACCTTGTGTGTGAATGTGTGTGGCGCTCTCTTGACTTCTCAGGCAGATGCTCCGTCTCCACCGTCAACCTGCCCAAACAACTGGACTCGGCCCTAAACAAGCGTCTCTCCAAGTCCTCGGCCACGCTGTGGAACTCCCCCAGCAGAAGTAAGGCTGCGACTGGAATGAGCAAGCACCCACCCCCAACGTTGTGCCCCGACCCCAAATGTGTCCATCCCAATCCTACCACCGCCTGGGAACCATCAGTGTCATTTCACCCTTCAGTTACTTCCCCCTTGAGTTTGATTCCAATCCTGCTTGATGGTGGCCACGTTTTCCTCGACCGCTTTCCTTTGCGTTTCAGAACTGAAGTTTGAGGTTCTGGTCCGCACTTTCTGCATGATTGCGTTGTGTGTTTGTTGTCTTGTGGTTGCTTCATTCTGTGGTGATCTCCATTCCCTATGTCATGACTATTTTCGAGACTATACTGTCATCCGTTTAAGTCAAGTGAGCGAGTGAGTCAGCATTTTGGGGAGCGGTGGATCAACTATTCCAGGGAGAAAGTGTTGCTGATAAAAATAGACACGGGCCTTGTCACGCCAAGTACGTTTGGTAAGACTGCAAAAGCTGCTAAAAAAGTGATGAGTCACTGTCTAGACAAGCAAACTTCCGACTCAACTCTTGGGCTTGTTTCCATCCTGGAGCACCTTTATCATGTTTTATTTTATTTTGTTTTGAGTGTATGCTTGGCTTGAAAGGCAATTACACATTTCGATTCTACACATCATAACCGATTTTTTATGCACGTCTACATTTGAGTAAAAACTTGGCATGTGACCAACCGCCCACCACACACACATTAATTATACCCACAGCAATTACAATTCTTCATACAAGCCGTACCACAACTCACCTGTTGGAGGCCGCATGGTGCCACATGGCATACAGACCGCCCAAAAGAAGATGAGTCACAAACTCTCAACTTTAGTACAAGCAATATTTTTGCACAGATGGACTGAAACTCATAACTGCTGGAAGTGTCAGTGTGAATGGAAATGAAAACAGGGTGTGCAAACTTACCAAAATATGGCCACCAACTGAGGAAACGTCATTTGTTTAACAACCGGACATCATCTTGAAAAACGTAAATGACCATTCACCAGAGAAAAAGTCTTTGGAGTTTGAACTGTACCTTCCAGTTGATATTCTTCTTTTATTTACCACTTAGTATGGTCCTTGGAGTTTTACAAGGTGTATTTTGGTTCCATGTCCAGAATTGATTCATGATTCACCAAAAATTGGGTCAGACATCAAACTGGGCACATTGGTGTAAGATTCGAGGCAGCCCTGTAATGACAAGACACAGGTGTTAACGTTGTTGTCGTTTTTGTCTTTTCTTTCATCTCGCAGCTCGTAACGTCGCCCTGAGCCCGTGGGAGAGCAGCATCGTGGACCGCCTGATGACGCCCACCTTGTCTTTCCTGGCTCGGAGCCGCAGCGCTGCCAGCGTGCTCCCCAACGGAAAAGACGGACGTAAGTCGGACACTCTGTCCTATCAATACTATTTTCCAGTTTGCGTAACTGGATGTCATCCTCGACAGAGTCCCCGCTGTGCCCCCGCTCGTCGTCCGCCAGCCCCTTGACGCTGTGCGCCCACCAGCCCCACCGGCGCTGCTCCGAGCGCTGGAGGGTGACGTCCAGCACGCCCGACATCACCCAGCGCCAGCACAGACGGAGCTCTACACCCGTACGTTCCACACAGAGCCATTACACACACACACACGGTATGTTGATTTACTTCTTCTGTCTTGTGGCACAGATGGACAGAACCAAAAAGGAGAAGAAAGATAAGGAGCGGGAGAACGAGAAAGAAAAAAATGCCCTGACAAAGGAGAAGTTCCTCAAGAAGAGGCAATCGCTTCCCAGCATGAGACACAGAGCAGACCTGAGGTAAAATATTGTTGCTAGGCAGAATTCCATCTTTTGTGCATTCACAAATTGACAATTTACAAAAACAACCAGGATTCTAAAACTGGTAATGCAGAGCTGTCAGTGGTATGATCACAAACACGTGTTACAACTCTTCAGTGCGCACGCTTCGTGCAGAGCAGGGGGGAAAAAGCTCTTTCATCCCCAGGCCACACAATAAATGACAGAGGGATGCAATTCGAGGTGGAGGGGGGGAAAAACACATTCACTTCCTTTGGCTTGACAAACAAAGAGCACGAGTGAGCTGTCGGTGCCCGAGGCCAAAACGAGTGATGTCATCGCTAATGCCAGAATGCACTTCAACCGATGATGTCATGTTTCCTCCGCATTGAGTCTCTTCAGGACACAAGCTTGACTTTAAGAGAGTTAAACAAATGGTTTCATTTGGCTCGACTATTGCTTAGCGTGTCTGAACGGAGGTCTAAAACACCAACTCCGTTTATCGTTTAGTCCGAGTCCGCTATCGAGACCGAGGCCGTCATCGCCCGCCATGCCCAAAGGCAGGACGGCCTCGCCCAGTCCCGCCGCCTCTCCGAGACCCCCCTCCACACGCAGCAGCCCGTCGACCCCCAAGGGACGGCCCAGGAGGGCGAGGACCCCCGCCAAGGTGGATCATCGGACCTCCTCCCCCGTCCAGCTGGAGCGAGTGAGGGAACATCGCAGGCCAAGCACCCCGGAGAACCACAGTCGGCGTGAGTGGCGGAATGCAGCAATAGAACAAGATGTCCCGGTCACATGTCCTCAATCATTGTTCAATCAACTCTTGGTCATTCTTTGTTTTTTTTCTCTCCTAGGTTCTCCTGTGATTCCTACTGTCAGAAACTCAATAGCTTCCAACAAATCTGCCTCGTCGTCACCCGAGCCCTATATCAAGGACGTTCCCTCGGCGCCGTCACCCAAGCCCATGGCGGGCACCAACGACCCAGAGGAGGCGGCCCGCATCCTGGCAGAGAAACGGCGGCAGGCTCGCGAGCAACGCGAGAGGGAGGAGGAGGAACGCCGAGAGCAGGAGGAGAAGGAAAGGTCAGATGGAATTGACGAGTTCAAAGCAAGTTCATCGTGATGGCCCGTTTCCATTTTGAATGAAAGCATCCGTTTCCAATGTATTTGGACTTCCAGGGTTCTGAGAGAGGAGCGCCTGGCCAGGGAGGAGGAGGACAGGCGTCGGCGAGAGGAGGAGGCGAGAGCCATGGCCGAGGAGCAGCAGAGGAGGGATGAGGAGCAGCGGATGAGGGAGGAGGAGGAGGCCAGGGAGCGAGCCGTGGCCGAGCAGGAGGAGAACATTCGGCTACAAAAGCAGGTAGGCACCAATTGAGATATGAAATTGGAACAACTTGGGAGTCAACCGGTGTCACAGATGTCTTGTGTTCACTTTTTGACTTTTGTTTTTTTTTCAAATGTTTACTTCATCAAAATAATAAAAAAAAAAAATAAAAATATGAATAATAACTTTTTTTTTTCAAAAATCAAGAGAAAGTTTGTGTCAATTCTCTGCCGCCCTCTTGTGGCCTTACAGTCATTAGATTTTTAGTTGAACTAATTTATTTTGATAAAGAAGCATGCTCGTAAAATAAGTTGTTTTCCAGCACCAAAATATCGCTTCTGCGGTCGGACGAGCGATCACTGTGCAGCCACACCCGGCGTGCGGCGTGCCGACTTGGCTCAAATCTCGGCTCCCTCTTATGAATTAAAAAAAAAAGAAAAAAATCTTGGATTCTGTCCTCAGAAAGAAGAAGCCGAGGCAAAAGCTCGCGAGGAGGCAGAGAAGCAGCGTCTGGAGAGGGAGAAGCACTTCCAGAAGGAGGAGCAGGAGAGGCTGGAGAGGAAAAAGGTAGGCTTGGCCTTCTTTGCTGTCAGCTTAGTTAACAGTTTCCCCGCCGGCCTTAACATCCCAAAACGTAGTCATTGACATGACACCGCTATGCCGGCTACGAACCAACTGAAAGCAAGCCCTCCCTCCCTCCCTCCCTCCCTCCCTTTGGAGAAGATATCGTATTCTCGGGACAACATTGGCTCTGCCGATTCCCGGGAACTCAGATGAGTGATGTCTCAAACTTGCGGGGGGGATCAGCTGTCGGCATGTTGTCATTTAATAGAGCCCCTTTAATGAGGGTTAATATAAACTCTGTGCACCTAGGGGTCATCTGAGGTCAAAGGGGTAGGCTCGCACGCTAGAAACAACGGGCGGAAGGCGAGGATGCAAATTCAGTCAATGCTCTGCGGCAGCGTAATGATCATTTCGCTTCACAAGATCATTTTGCAATCGGGAATGTTCCGAGGAATAACAACATGAGAAGAAATAAATATCGTGGGGGAACAAGTTATATTAAGCCACTGTTCATAGTGGAATAATAATAATAATGATTGAAATAAAAATAATAAAATTTGAATTGTGACTTTTCCCAGCGTCTGGAGGAGATTATGAAGAGGACGCGTAAATCGGAGGCAAGCGACAAGGTACGCCGGATGAGAGACACGATTCATTGTTAGGGAACTACAACATTTGCCATGAATCTATTTCAATTTTTCTCTGCAGAAGGAGACCAAATCCGCATTGCCAGAGCCGCATCCAGAGAGCGAGAAAGAGGTCAAAGGTCAGTGACATGACACGGTCACCCATAATAATGCGATTCTTACCGACGTTGAACCGATGTCATAGTAATTCAATCGGCCGCCATTAGCAAAGCGGCCTGGTTCGCGCGCTGCGCATCTTTTTTATTGCATCTCTCATATCCTGCGCAGCTGCACGTTGCTTTCTCCGCCTCCCCGCACAGGGGCCAGGAAGAGTGGGCTCGCTCGCATTTACTTTGGAAAGCGTAAATGTGTAAAGCGGCAAAGTTTATCAACACAGCTGCTTTGTATCATAAAAATAGCGCGAGCGGCGTTTGTACAATGTCCTACTGTTTTATGTTGGGCACGTAAATTCAATGTTTTTAATTTTAAATATCGTGCTGCTCTTCTGAAATATAGCGCCTGGTGTGTCTTTAAGGTGTGCCGATCTGTCTTGAGATTGGAATAAAACCTTAAGAATCATTTTCCATGAATTGCATTATCATTATTGAAAATCAAAAAATAAATTAGTAGTCCATTTTGAATATTCACCGTTTCAGGATGACATATTTTTGCTAAAGGGGGTTTAATTTGCTACTGTTTGGTTTTCAGAATGCGAGCTCAACATGGACAACAACAATAAGACGGAACACGGACACAGCAGACAAAGGTGACGTCAAACGCCTTCCTTGTTGCCATGGCGACGTGGAACCAAAATCATTGACAATTTCATATTTCTGTGTCCCCGCTCTGTCAGCCCCCCGGGCCAAACTCAGCTCAACGGGCTCCAGTCAAGCAGACGCGAGCGCAACGGCTTATCGGCCAAAGTGGACTCGGAGGCGGCGGCGCACTTGGTGGAGGATATCATCATCAAGGCCGCCAACGGCGCGCGGGGGCGCTCCGAGGGTGACGGCGGCGACATCCTGGCCTACGACGGCGACGACGCCTTTGTGAAGAAAGCGGCGCCGCTGAAGGCGCAGCACGTGGCAGGTAGAATTTGTTTCCAACATAAGCCAACACTAGCGCTTCAAATAAGGAGCTCATTGATTGAGCTGGGATGATGACAGGTTTTGACTTGGGCACATTTCCAAGGTAAAATTCCTCGGATGGCAAAAGTGATGAGGTGACTCGATCCGCGAGGAGCTTAGAAACCCGACTCTGAAGCAATTAAGCACAGTCGACAGCTATTTCCAGTAACGCTGCGAATACGTGAGAGGGCTTTTTTACAGATTAAATACCAAGTTACAAATTAGAGAATGCAGAATGGTTATTTAGAGCAATGTCTTTTCAATTATGTTGGTCCCACCATTAAGAAAGTCTGATTTTCATGAAAAATCCAATACGTGATTCATTTATTTTTTTTAGAATTTCTCAATACATTTTTTTTATTATTATTATTATTCAGACTAAATTGCATTTTAGTTAGATTTTTAAAAAATTCCCATTTCTTGAAGATTTTATTGTTTCTTCTTACCATTTTTCCATGTTGCCTCTACTCCTTCCAGAAGTGCTGTGACCCGGCGGTGCCATCAGTGTCCAGCCCCTTTCACACAACCCGTGAAGAAAAACAACAAAAACAAAACAAAACATTATTTTCCGCCTTTGGCGTGTGCACCTTCATCCTGCAGACACGCTACACATCAATAGCTTGTATTTAACTGGAGGGGAATATTTTTGTGTGTGTAAATAAGTGAGGGAAGCAAACAAGCCCACTATACAAATACCTATTAAATGCAATAATAATAATAATAACGTTAGCGCACAGCTTCAACAAAATTGAAGTCACGCATCTATAAAGGGGCAAATCTGTATAAATACAGATTTATTCTGTTATTTAAAAGCTAAAAGATGGTTTTTGTTTGTTAGTTTTAAATAATGACAAATGTGCATGACTCAAGCGTTCGCTCATGTGCTTTTCCGGACTGATTTGTGTGAGCGCGGGGACGCGCTCGGAATATATTTGGACGTGCGCGCTGTCAGCTCCATGAGGAGTAGTTTAACGTGTCTTATTAAAGACAAAACTCAACTGTCTCTGTTCTTGCTTTCTTTGAGAGTAGAATAAAAATGCCTAACAACATCTGCACCCCTTCACAACCATAATGGTATTTCCCATGAACCAGGAAGTAGTCTGCCAACTTTGTGTGTTTTGGAAACAGCGCAACATCAGCTCTCGTTTCTAAACATGGTCATTGAAGTCTCGTAAAAGCGTTACATTCAAAGGGGCCTCAAACTTTCGGGTGTAGGGAAGTTTTATAGTAAAAGTACAGTAGTTGTAGCTGTAAGTCAATCGGGTCTTAAATCCAAGCAGTTCCAGTCTTCCACACAGCTGACTTGTATTAGGGAAAATGTTCTTGCGTATATCGCGGACACCGTTAAATGACCGTACACATATTCGGTGGCCTCCCAAGAGTGCCAAGATGTGCTCAACTGATCTGGCTAATGCACTTTTAAAAGTGGGGGGGTTCAGAAGGCTGGATTATAGGGCTCTATTTTTAGGGACGACTAAGTGAGGCCGAGCTGCGTTGAGCGTCGGGAACAGACGGAGGCCGGAACAATAATAAGAGTGGAATGCAAGCGGGTGCAAAACAAGACTTGGCACTTCCATTTTAGGGGTGAGAAACATTTGTCGGACATCATTTTTAAGTGAATCTAAGATTTATTTGGTCTTTGAACTGTTTCTGCCTGGATCTGAACCGAACGTATCTGCTCGGCAACTGGCAAGAGGCGCGCTCGGGTGACGGTACATTAAGGAGAGGCCGCAGTTTGATGTCCAAGCGTGGGGGCTATTTCCATTTAAAAGGGGGGTGGGGTCTGTCAGGGGGGCATTGTCACAGTCTAAGTGCTCTTGGAATTCTCGCCCGGGACGCGTATTTCAGGAGTCTGAGCTGGACGCGTGCTCAGGAGAGGCGGCAGCAGATTTATTTGGATTAGCCAACATTTGTTTTGCAAATGATGGCTGTTACTGTTTATTTTGTTACGTGACATTTTGAAAAAAGACAAAGATCAGGCTATGTTAATGGCGCTACTATAAATGGGTTTTAATACGGCAGACGTGCACAATGGGAAATATTTTAATCCGTTTGGGTCCATGATAAAGGTGTTTAGTCTGATGGAGGGTTAGGGATTAAGGATGCATGGTTGGATCGGGGAAAAAAAACAGAACTTCACATGAAAAAAAGGCAACTTTTTTTGAGTCTATTTCTGAGCTCGGTCGGAATGTGATGACTTGTGCAGATATGTTATCATAAAACAAACTTTAAAGGACGCTGCTAAATATCAAGGGAATGTCATTAAAATGAACAAAATAAATTCAAGGCGCCTGTGAATGTGCACATTTGACAATTTTAAGATGCATTAATTCTACAAAATTCCCCATCGGTTGAATCGTGATGCAGCAGCGAGTAACAGACGCTCCCCGCCAATCACGAGCAGCTTCGGGTTTGGCGTCTCGCATTGGTAGTTATTTTTAGCTGACGTGACACGAATGTGAGCTACACGTTAAAGCGAAACCGGCCGTTCGAGCCTTTACTCGCGCCACTCGAGGACCGGAAACGGGATCTCTCGCAGTAACACTAGTTGTCTGATTGTGGGAGAGACTTCCAGATGTTGTCCCCCCCCCCCCCCTTTGTTCTTGGACCTCGGCCACCTTTCTTTTTGTCCCGGCGACCACATGAAGAGGCGTGGACTCTGCTGTTTCCCGTCGCGATTGCGACTTTGAAGCCTCTTGTTACCAACAACAACAACAACAAAGATACATTTGCAAATCATAAATTATTGAAACTTCAAGCAGAGATTTTGCTTTTTTATGATAAAAATGACTTTCATTTGGGCTAGCACATCTGCCTTTGAGTTCTGAGCTTTTGGGTTCAAAGCCTTCTTGATGCATTTGCACGTTCTCAGATGATTGATCGATCGCAAAACACCAAACTGGAGCCACCTTCACATGAAAACATGAAATTCGATTTGTACAACATAAAATGGCGACATTAAAGCTATAAAAGCGACAAAACTCACGGTAGAATAAATTCACATTTGCGTGCGTTGGCATGACACGCGACAACAGCTGGCCGGGGAGGGCAAGAAGATCTCGTTTCAAGTAGCATCACGACCCAGAGTTGTCAACGCGGTCAGTGTAAACGCATTCCGTTGCACCGCAAAGTCAAAGATCAACCAAATGAAGCGGACGGAATGGTTCAGCCCGAAAGCGAGAATCAAAGAATGACGTTTCTTTAAAGGCCCAGGTGAGACACCTGCAGCTGGTCAATGACGTCGTGTTGGCTCTCAATCAGCTTCTTTGCTTCGTTAGTAAAAATAAAATGCAAATGACTAAGCATTCACTTTCAAAAAGCAAATTGCGGTGATGATGAAGTGTTAAATGTTCTCCCCACGGGGACATCGCAGACAGCTGCTTCTCACCCCGACAAGTGGAAAGTAACCTAAGGAGGATTTTTTTTTTCTTTCACTTTTTAGTTTCTTCATGCTCAAATGCGAGACGACCGCCCGGAGCTTTTATGCTGACTGGCCACTTTTCAAACTCAGATCTGCGCTTCAGTCAAAATAACTGGAGGCGGATTGCTGACAGGGCCTGGACACGTGCTTCAAAAATGCGCTATTAAATAAAAAAAAAGACATTCATCGGGGGCCAAAACTATGCACACTTTGTACATCCACTTGTGTTAGGATGAAGGAAGGAAAGGAAGATGTATGTAAGGAAGGCTGAAAGGAAAGAAGGACGAAATCTAGAACGTAAGATGCAATAAAAAAAAAAAAAAAGCAAAGCAGGATGAAGTCTGAACGTAGGATGCAAAAAAAAAAAAAAAGCAAAGGAAGGAAGGATGTGTCGTGAATTCTTGCGTACTTTGGCGCGCATCTTGCCCGACTGCGAGCAAATCTCACGAGACTTAAAGTGAGCGGCTCTAAATCCCAACAAATGGGACGTCCCAGAAAGTACTCTTAGGACTTTGAAAGTTTTGCTGTCGTCGAATTGGCTCCAGATGCCATGTGCATTAAATCTAACCCTGGGCGATCACTACAGGAAGGATAATAAAAGAAAAAAAGTAAAAGTAAACATGGAGGGAATTCTGGAGAAAGCATCCACTTGGATCGACACTCATCTGTATGTCGCGAGTATTAAAAAGCAGATGGACGCAGCCCCCGAAGCAAGTTTTACTCGGCGACGTAAAATTTAGTAGGCGTGTCTGCCGTGAGCGGGCTCATTAAAAAGAAAAAGTCGAATTTCCCGTTATCTCATCCCAACAAGTGGCTCACATCTAGACTTTTTAGTGTCTCGCTAAATAAGGAAGTAGTTGGCGAGGGCTGGCACGCACCGGAAAATATGGTCGAACAAGTGCAAGATGTTCACTGTCGTGCAAAACAGCAACAAAAATTGATGCCAAACATAAACCAAAAAACAAAACAATATTTTTTGAAAGTTCCTCCAATCCATAAAATGTCTCCCAGTAGCTTGGGTGTAATTGCGGGTAAAGCAGAGCATATGGTGTTTTCATTTCAGTTTTGACAGAGCTAAACAATTGTAATCATAAGCAAGTGCCTTGGCGTCAGAGGAGCTCTGCTGAGCATGAGAAAAAAACATCTTCCCATGCTAGCTAGCTGCATTTGCTTGAAATTAGCCCAAATCATCATGGTGAGCTGTGATCTGATTAAAATTGAGCTATGATGCCATTTTTGCACACATAGCAGATTGTCAGATTCCCCATATGTTGTTCATCTGGTGTGAAAATAGCACCGAGTCAGCATTGTGTTGAGAAGACCGCCTGGGGAGGAGAGGAGAGTCCAATCTTTGGAGGGGACAAAGAGGTCCAGACTTCTAATTCGAGCATCCCCGCTGGTGAGGACTGGTCATAAAAAGCACAATACTCCAAAAAAATCTATCAACTGACTGTCCGACTTGTCCGACCGATCCTCCTGGGGATAATTAAAATCTCTGGACCGAAAACAAAATCCTGCTCGTTTCGGCCAAACAGATCTTTCCCCGAGGAGAGGAACCAAGCCAGGTTTATATGAATCAAGGTCTTGCTAAAAACTGGAACACACAAAAAGTACAGCAAATCCGTGGTGTTTAGTGATATTTGCGGTGTTGTACCGGAGCCTTTTGGACCTTGGCAGCCACATTGCAGGTAAGATCTGGGTCAGAACAGACATCGAAGCGTGAAAGCCCGCTTAATAGCGCTCGCACTCGTAGATTGGGACGAGCCCCTATGGAAAAGTCTTGCGTACAGACCAGACCACTTTGTGAAAACAAGTGTCTTCTCAAAACAGCAAGGTAGACATTCCGTTTATAAACGATACATTGATTTTTGGCCAAGCTCACCATCCTCGAGGACCCCAGAGGACCCCGGGCACCCTAGTTTGAGAACCGATGGAACAGAAAATTGACAAATGTATGTTTGTTCTTCAAGTTCCTCTTTAGACCCAGATTTGATTTCATCATTCTAGGATTTAATCTCCATGATGAGAAGACAATCCAGCACGTTTACAGAAGTGTAGGGTGTCACTTTAGCCATTCGTAAAAGCGTTGAGCTCCCTGAGCCCCTTTAAGTCTTGGAGGCGACATTGTTGGCTCTCTGGCAGGAAGCCCTCCCGATGAGCATGTAGCATGTGGGTCAACAACATGGCGGCTGTACATTGCTCGAGACAACACACCCAGCGCACGTGTCAGCAGACCAGAGAGGGAAGAAGAAAAAAAAAATGGGAGGGGAAATGCCACTTAACCGAAACCTGGAGTGGAACCAACACCCACAAAAGTGGACCCGCAGAGCAGTCTAGTAGGATACAGAACACAAGAGAACAGTAGTTCTATTCAAAGCTAACCATTTTTTCCTTGGCAAACATGTCAATGGGTTTTAAAGTGAGGTCATTTTTTTTCTCTCACAGAAATGCCAGAAGAAATTTAAATGAAGGCAGAAAGAAAAGTATTTTTACACCAAAAAAAAAAAAAAAAAAGAGCTTAGCCTGACGGGCATAATATGAACTGGACTATGAAAGTACAAGACAACAAAAATAATGTTTGGTGATATTAAGTTGTCATGGCTTGACCGCATAGCGCTTGACGGGCTATGCGGCCCACGGACTGCCGCATGTTTGACTGCACCCAGGCCTAATGGCAAAAGACACCCTGGCGAGGGCTGGAAACACGAGTCATGCTTCGCTATGTACCTTGGTTTTGAGGTCACTGTTTAGCTCAGTAAGGGAACAAACTTCTAAACATATTTTTGTAAACGGCAGAGGGTGCACTGGGTCACATGGAAAGGTTATACTGAAGGATAGGTCCATATATATATATATATATACATTTTTTATCAGATACTGATGCCATCATTTCACTGTTTGATCCTCTCACTCTTGGCAATGTGTGTCAAACTCTTTCATCGTATCATAATTAGTCATAGGAATAAATCAGATAAAAACTGCTGACATCAGCAGATCTCATTTGGGATGATTCACTTAATATCCCGCAGTTCTTCCAGCTCAATCGGAGCCTGGAAGAAAAGACAAAGATGGAAAGTTGGTGCGTGTTAACACCAGGGCGAGTCAGTCAACAGGTCCAGTCAGCTGGGTCGACGGTTGTTATAGCCTGGCACATCACACAACATCCGGTTTGGCCCACGGTGCAAGGAGTTGTGGGCTTGGGGCCTGCGGCCGCTCAGTTCCAGTGACTCTGCACATGCACAGGAAGTGCTTTTCATTCGCGGCTTCCGAACACGCCTTTGCGCCGCCAGCTTTACCGCTTTGGCTGAGCAGAAACAGAACGGGAAGACGGCGGAACAAATGCGACTCAGTTCGGCCGTCGGGTCGCGAAAGCCAAAGCAAATGGAAGGGCAGCACTGAAAGTCTTTTATTACGCGGCCAAAAAAGGAGTTTGTAGGTACGTTACAAACAGGAAAGAGTTGAATCTGGGAATTTGGTTGACAGAACAGAAGGATTTGTGTTGGGATTGAGAAAACTATCAAATTGTCAAACTTCATTTAGCGACTTGGTGATTTTCAAAGTGTGGTCCCTGTCGGAAAGAATCGCTGTATTTAAACATTTGCATTTTAAAGAACTGTTGGAGTTAAATGTTTTATTATCTATTAATAAAAACATGAGTCCGCTCAGTCAGCAGAGTGACCACAGCTTCCAAATCAGTGAGGCCAACATCTTTGCGCATCAACTGTTTTGGAAGGATGCCATGCACATGTTAGCTAAAGGATAAAAATGCAAGCTGATGTATGTTTGTGACTCATTGCGGTATGCCAAAGAAACATTTTTGGGCTACCCTGCCTGCTGCTTTATTTATACGGCAGTGTGGCTTTGATTGTTGTTTGTTTTCTGATTTTGCTTTTCCTCGGTATGGTCGTGCGTGTCTGTCTGCCCCAATACGAAACTCCGTGGGAGCCATCTGCTTCCATTTAGCTCAACAAAAAAGGTTCACTGGAAGCCCTTCGAGGGGGTCGTTCGTAATGATTAAAAAAGGAGGAGTAGCAATGGAAAAAAACAAGCCAAGATTAATTAGCGCACACAAATGAACATTGTGTCCAAAATTATCAGTGAGCGATTATGCTAGCCAGCTAGTACGATAACCTACGTTAGCGCAAAGAAATGAAAAGCCTAAATGTGACGCGTTTACTGTGCAACTGCTCACGTCTACTTAGACCAAGAGTGTCAACTCGCAGAAATCCACAGCTGCTTGGACATAAAAAGTTTAAGAGTCTCTTTAATTTAGCTGGCAGAGGCCATCTTGCCACACCAGACGTACTTCAATGTGCGCGTGTATTTTAAGACGAATGAGAAACACAACATGTCATACAACCTACTCATCGCTAGGGGGTGAAAACAAAGAAGCAAGCAAATTTATATTTCCTGGTTGTCTTCTCGGGTTCTTATGGAAGTATGTTACCGTACTTTGATTTTTACTTTGTATCCAAGTACTGAGTTTTATTGAGTGCTTTTCGCCACCTCGGGCTTACTGCTGGTGAAACCGCCGACAGCTCTACGGCAAAGGTTGAGCGGCTTTGCACAGACTCATTTGACCATTACTAGACCACAGATAAGAACTACGCCTGATTTAACCTTAAGCGAACAAAAAGTCCAAGAGAAAAACTGGGGATTGGTGCTTTTTTAAAATGTTTTATTTATTTTTGACTGGTGTAACAGATTGTGGCAGCCTCAGCTGTCATGAAGGCTATCTTCAATTGCGTCGGTCTGGCGCAGCTGTCTAAGTGTTTTTCCGCATGCATCACCAACTCCCGCGAGCGTATCACGTACACGAACTAATGCGCCGTCTTTTATGTCCACCTATGAACTGAGACTATTTGTATACAACCCAATTATAAAACCTTACTTCCTATGCCAACTTTAAAATGTCAATTTGCCTGCACAGTTAATGAAGGCTTTCCCGTAAGCCTTGTTGAGTAACAAACCCGAGAGACTGCTACGAGGATCCGGTTGCACGACCCGTTTGTGAAGATGCCGCAAAAGGTGCGGCACGACCTAGGTGACCTCTACTTAGTACGGGTCATTTATTAGCCTGTGAGTGGCACTGGTGGGTTGTCTACCAGCAGCACCTGCCGCCCGGCCTCCATAAATCTGATGGCGTGAAGAAGAAAATGACAGCTAGGCAAGCTAGACCTCTTGCTCTGATGGGCCGAGGGTCACACATTTGTCTTGCCATTCCTATTTTCAAGTTCCCGAGGTTCTCATTTAACAGAACCTCCACTCTGGAGCTCATTGGGAAACAGTTCCATCACTTGATGCACTGACTGGCCGCTAATGTTGGACTGGATCAGAGCGACACTCCAATTGCAGGAGGTTTAGGTCTACAACTCAGTTCAAAGAAGAGGGCCAGAGAAGAAAACAGGGACACCCGTTTGTAATCTTAGGTGTCAAAAGTCCAAATGATACTGGACATGCCAAAAGCACGTCTGGGACAGAGGCTCCTCGCTATTTGGTGTCGAGGAATTGCACGCTCGTGAAGCTGTGCTCTACTTTTATCTCCTCGTTTGCCCACTAATCAAATCGGGATTTTGCTCATAATCGCGGCTCTGGTGGCAGCCGTCTTTGGTTTCCCAAATTTTTCTAGCTGACGTGCGAGTTTTGACGAGCGCTGGTGCCATCCGAGTGCTTGGTCGTAATACGGAGAAGGTGATAATTGACTGTAGCCACAGTGTGTATGGGGGTTGGTGATCACGGAGGACCTCTGGAGCCACGGGGCAGCTGTCTGCCATGCGTGCTTGTCTCCATAACCCTCTACCAGGCCCACTGTGTTGACAAAGAGGCCAAGCCAGACATCCATCTTGCTTTTTGACAGGTGTCCGATGATCCGGCAGTTGTGGCCACGCTATGGAGTCAGGATGTTGGAGGTGTTCTTTTATTACTGTCCAAACACAGTCCTTGATAGGGGTACGCTGGACTGTCAAAGCCAACAATCAACTTAAAAGTACAGCAGACTTCGGCGGTGAAGAATGACTTCAAGTTCAATCGGTAGATGTTAAAAATCGGTATGTGTGTACCCTACTGAGGAAAACTGTTTTACATTCTCAACAAACAAAAACAAAAAAACTTCTGTTGCCATTAAAAGAAAGCTTAAGGTTATTTTTCCCCAATTAAGGTACCTTTTAGAAACAATTGAGTCTTTTCAACGGAATAAAGGATGATTCATAGTACAGCCAGTAAGAGATGCTGGGATATTTACAAGCAGTAACAACAACCAGATGCTCCCAAAACAGAGGTGGTTTGACAAAAAAGGGAAAGATTTACCACATTGCCAGTTTGTTTCAGCTCTGTAGATCCCGTACAAGTCTTGATTGGACAACATTCTGTTGGTAAGGCGACAGTAGCGACACTTCTTAGCAGGGATGGTAGAAGTCATACTATGAATTTAAGAATTCTGATTTCAATTTTATATCATACCCATTTAGTAGATAAAGCTAGTAATAGTTTATTTGATTAATTTACAGAGATGAAAACTAGACGATGTTGTACGTTGCTAGCATTGCCTTGATTTTATGCCATTTGAAGAATCATATTTACCGAGTGACAAAAGAAATGCCAAATGAGTTAATAATACCTAAATGTTTTACTGTCATATTTTTTTAGACTTAGAATTTTGGAACATCAGAAGTTGGTTGTTTTTCGGCCGGGACAAGACAAGAATGATTCTTGTTGCCGTAAAGAACAAAGGCAGAGTGTGAAAATCCGACCAATGTAGAGAACTTCTGCCTACCGCCGAAGACAACGTCCCTCAAGGGACTTGAGTTACGAGGTGTGATACCGCAAGACCATTAGCGAGGAGATGGACACTTCCAACAGGTGGAGAGAATACAAAGTAGGCGCTGTGCGGGGTTGTGAACTCGTTTATCCAAACATACGAGAGAGACGGATGGAGATAGTGTCAAGGGGACTTGCTGAAAATAGCCCATCGAGGCCTCACGACTGTCTATGGTTAGAAGTTCAATTGTAGATCAAGGCTGCACACTCATGTTCACACATGACATTTATACTAACTTAAAGAGGTCAACCAGTTTAACGACGAATCAGATTTAAGGCAACAATTTATAGTCTTGGGACGAGCTTTTCTAAAATGCATGAAACCATCTGCTGTAACAACTGTCCTGCCCATCACAGATGTGTAAGTGTGATTCGCAAAGCTGATTGTGTTTGAATGATTGAGAGAACTTGATGAACAAAGAAAGGGAAGGATGGCAGGATGCGGCAGCGCAAGCTATCACCAGCAGCATTTCCAATGCAAATACACACGTTGGCCGGTTTTTGTTCGCCTACAGTCCAAACAGAATGATTGTAACAATTTGAGGCCTTTGAAAGGCACACACCCGACTTTCCTGCAGCGTAAACACAAACCGTAATGACTAATTAAAGCTTCAAGCACGGTGGTCTCGTTGGGTCTGCACATTCTGTCTGGCTTTGTTGTGATTTCTCGTAATAATTGTGGCTTTAATCCATCCATTTTCTGTACCACTTGGGGGGACACCCTTCATTGTCAGCCCCAATTAGGATTGGAAGATTTTCATCGCTGCAGTTGATCCTATGTTTTCCGTCACGTAGGGCAGACATAACACCAACATTACAAAGAACATTACGCAGGAAGTGCACATGAACTCTAAACCCTGCTTTGAATGGCCAACGCCGAAGTAAAAGAGCAAAAACGATGATAAGACGAGAAGCCGGCTTTGAACGGAATATTTATACCGCCGACTCGATTAAACAATAACAATGCGAGCCTTCTCAGCCTCCATTTAGCCGTCAACTGATAAGCCAGCGCACTTCATAAAACATGCTCCGATGAAAAGAATGCTTGTAGGTAAAACAAATCCAATGTCAGCGTCAATATGGCGACTGTTTAACGATGAACGCATCTGTGTTTTGCAGGCAATTTAGAATATCTCTTAATAGAGGCCTTGAATGACAGAGGAAAATTACAACCCGTATGCTTGTCGTTTGGAAAGTCACGTTTGAGCTGGGGCTTATGCTAGCTGACTTTTTTGAGCAAGAATCATGAATGGATGCAGTGACTAATATTGCACAACTGCACTCAATTAGAGACCCTGCTTTCATCTGTGGTCCAAGAGCTGTGACTTTTTGCTTCCAGCGCACAGCAAAAACACTTTTGGCTTGCCACCCCGAGAGGTTTTTTTTTTTGGTTTTTTTTTTAGAAACGTTTTTATGACGTCCTTGTGGCGTTCTTGCGGGTGTTTGTTGCTACAGACAAGACCAGGTTAAGTAACGCTCTTAAATACCTGCACGTGTTGATGGAATGAGCCATTGTATAATTATTAAACTCATTAAAATTGATTTTCTTTCTCGAATTGTCATGTTTTATCAATGTTAATGTTTGTTCAATTTTCTTTCAATTTGTTTCATGTAGCATATAGTGTTTATTGTTAATTTCTTTTTATCCAAAGTATTTGGATGTTTTGGGGATAAATTTAAGAAATTTCACGTTTTTAATTGAAAAGTGATGATATTCAAAATAAATCAAAATGTATAGATATTACAAAAGTTTAGTTCAGACAGATTTAATATATCTCTTGAATTTGTTCGATTATTTTTTTAACTTCTTAAGTCGTATTCATGTTATTTATTTTTAATTCTACTGTATACGTGTTTAATATATGTGTACAATATATATTTTGAATCACTGTCTTGAGATAATCACACACACACACACACACACTAAAAGGGAGGGCAGAGGGCACGCCCCTTCTCGGTTGCAAACGCACGCACACTCCCACCGACACATGCGTGCACACATGCGAGTAGCCATAAGTGAGCCAGTCGCCACTGCAGATCACACACACACATATCCATCCATCCATCCACGCACGCACACACACACACACAGGCAAGGAGCATTACAGTGGGACAACTTTGCACACTTTTAGTTGCTGCTGAATATGAGGCAACATCAACGCTGAGCAAAAACCCTGACCGGTAGGTTACTTCTTTATGCTCCTTTTAACATTCATTACTTGGGCAGAACATGACACATTTAGCAAACTGCACTCAATCAGGAGAAAGTGTGCAGTGACATGTGAGCAGGCAATTAGAGAGGGGAAAATGATTTATGAAGTGGGCTGCACCAGTTCCCCTTTGTGGTGAAGAGGAGTCGGGACGAGCTCCAAGAAGTGTACACAGTTAGAGTCACTGCGGTAGTTCTCCAAAAAAGAAAGTGGGCGGCGAAAGGTCTGGATACTCGTGGAGTTACCTTTTGGGGCAATTTGAATACCTTTGACTATTCCTTTTCAAATGATTTCATGACTGGAGAAATTGTAGAAATACTAAAAATGAAATATTTGCATTAATATCCTGAATGGCCTGTTTCAATTTTGTTTCATCAGAATGGTTGTGAATGCAGATTTCACCCACTCCACCTACAGAACAAACATAGTCACATGTTCCAATAGACTTGTAGGGATTCCTTTCGGTTTTATTTTTAATCTACAAGTTCCAGTCTATTCTTTGGGGTGACTTATGTTAAAGAATGTAATTTGCTGTCGGGATGCCCGATTCCATTTGAGCTGCTTTGATAAACACCAGCTGTCTGCGAGAACACACACATACTGCCCACGCACAATGATAAGGAGTGTCTGTATTTACAGTCTCGTGGTCTATTAATGAGTTTTCATTTTGGTCCGGTGTCCTGTTGCGGTTTGATCGTACGATAAACATAAAGCCGAGCGTGTCCGTAACATTGAGCTCATTGTTTGGGAGCGGCGCCGTTGTAGCACTACACTACATTGCATCTCAAATAATACGGAAAAAATAATAAATTCGGTCTTAAGAGAAAGAGGTGAATTTGTGAATAGCAAAATTTACTGTGAAGCATTTTCATTCATATGAATGCAGAAAGTTTTGATAAAATTGCCCCAAAAAACGCCGTATGAGGTTGTACAATGAGTTTAAAAGGACTTCCACCCCCCGCCCTTTTGGTTAACACCATCTTATCTCCATGCTGACTACAAGGCCCAAAGGAAAACGCAAATGGCAACTGTGCATGTTTTGCAAGTATGAAGCTATAACTCATCGCCGGCCTGTTGCCGGCAGACCAAAATAGAGACGAGCCACTTCAGCTGATGGCGTCCTTCTCGTGTGCAAACACGGCGACGACAGATGCGTCGGGAAGTGAGTCAACGCAAGGATGTCTGGGTGACACTCGGTCGTACTTTAGCGCTCGCATATGGATTTACGTTTGACAAAGAAGGTTTGTCAAAGTACGCCCGCGACCCAAGACCTCCTCAGACAGAAGCGAAGCACTTGTTTTTGTTTAATAAGCGAGCAGGAAGCTGGGTGGCTTATCTTCTCTGAGGCCCTGTTGTCCATCCTAACCGCTTCAACGTGTCTTGACAAGGGGAGTGGAAGGCTTGTTTCATTTTGGTAAAGCCGAGATCACATCAATTGCAGTGGATTGGCTCAGTGACACTAAAGAGCTGCGTATCGAGTTGCAGGGCCATTGTGGATTACGTGAAATTAAACTACAGCTGTCATGTTGTTGTCTATGAAAGGACCATATCTTTGACCTGGATTCAGAACATTCTCTTCCCTGGGGTTCACTGCTACTGTGAGTGTCATCGGGTTGTCAAATGTGAGGTAGTTAACATGATCACTTCTGTTGTAGTGAATCCATTAAAAGGCCCTCACAAGTGTGGTAGCGCTACGCGTTTGTGAGTAAATCCAGTGTTGACTAGTTAAAAGGCCAAACACGCAACAAGCTCCCTTAAGAGGCTAAAAGTTCAGTCATTAGGTTGCTGACAATATGTTGGAAGCCAGAGGTACAGCTGCACATGGTTATTGATTGAGACCTCCGAAACAGATGCAACAACTGTGAGCTTTTAACAACTTGACAAGAAACAAGTTGATAAGAATAGTCATAAGCTTTTGGTACTTTAAACTGCATAAACACAATGTGGCCACCACGAGGAACCACGTTGGTGGATCTTGAATGATTAAGACCTGTCCTACTCAATTGCTACGATGTTTTGTGAAGGGGCGAATACCAATCACCTCGGGTGAGAGTGGACAGATAGCTGGGCTGACACTGCGGCTCCATCCTGACAAACAGAAGATAGGTGTTGTCATAGTACCCAAAGACAGAAAGGCCAGAGCTGACAGACGAAATGTGGCATGGAATAAAGGATTCCAGTTGCATGCAGTTTGTAGGTCATTTTACAGAGGAAGCTTATTGTCCGTCTCTTTTACACTTCCTTTCCAATGTCGTCCAGATGTTCCAGGACATCTACTGTCATGCAAGTGAACCTCTAAAGGGATTCTGATATGTCAAGAGGAAAAACAGTCCACCATTTTACTACTAAAAAGAGCACATGTGAATGTCACGCTCTTATAATATGCAGACTAAGCTCAGAATTTGCTTGCTTGAGGTTGGAGCCTTCAGGAAATTGCACCCTGAAAGCCAATGACAACAAAGTGCCACGAACAGGGGGGAGCAGCGTGCTCGTGGTGCTTATGAAAGAGGAGCAAAAGGGGGGAGAAGACAGATTGGTTTCAATACTTTCCAAAATAGTAGCAGGGATATACACCCCGGGACAACCAATGCAATAGGGTGCGCCACTTTTGTAATCTCTGTCATATGCGGTCGGTAGTTTGATCCAAAGTCCAGGGAGAGGACTCTGGTGATCCTTTGCAAATCACAGACCTCTACCAAGAAATCTATAGATTCCTGTTGCTTGAGTCTTCTGTTATCTTTGTACAGCTTTATAGAGCAGATTCCATTGCTTTATACGGTTTAATGTGGCGTAAAACAATTCATTTGACAGAAGCAGGTTTTATCCGGACCATGTTCAAATGAAAACTGCAATCACGTGTAATAAACGCAAGGAAGTATTCTCATGTTGAGCTCATGTGGTATTAGATTCACAATGTCCAGCCAAGTCTGTGTTTTGGGGGCTTCAGAATTCATATTTTCAGATTTATGTATGACAAAGAAATTATAGACTAGAATGATCGGTTGCTAAAGACCATCTTAGGTTTGTAGACTCGGCGTGAATTACTGTGCAATTTTCTGCAGCAGAGACAATGGTGAGTGGCGGAGTTGACCAAGACAAGTCCGCCCTTTATGCAAATAAGTAGCAGTGACTAGATAAAAACAGCATGTGGTTGAAACTACTACGCAGTGCCTACCCTGCTCTTTGGAAGCTGCTTGTTTACTCCATTTGGTTTTCTTTCAACAGTTTTTTCCTGGGATGGTGGTCTCTTTGGCAATTCTCTCATTTTTCCTTCATTTAACCCGAGAATACCACTGAACCAATTAAAGATGTTCTATTGCCCATGTTCTTATTAGGAATGTGCATTTTTGCCTTTTTTTTTAAACTTGTGACTGGAATGGATTACTTTGTTTGTTCTATGAAAGTAGTCTGAGGTGCCTGGCCTGCCAGCGGGGATGTCCAGAGCCACAAGATCAGCTTCCCGGTCTCGGAGTCACTCGAGATCCCGGTCCCGATCGCGCTCCAGATCCCGGTCCACCTCGCACTCTCAAAGAAGTCACTCCCGATCCCGATCCAGGAGACATCGATACAGGTAGATTTCACCGATTTTCATGACGTTGTGTCTTTGCCTTGGGCTGATAACATTTGAAATATCTTTTCCCAATTGATCTTGCCATTAGTCATCTCTCCACCGATTGGTTAATCGTCATTACCGGCAAGCATAGAGTCAAACAGGATTTGAGTAGAGCCCTCCTTCTCTGTTTGGCCCATGTGACACAGCTGGAGTGTAAGCGCAACTCACTGCCTTTAAGTGTGCAGAGCAGCTCAGTGTGCTGCCTTGAGAATCACGCGGTATTCCAATGAAAAAACGGACGCGGTGAGTTTTTTTGCATTGTCGATCTTTAAGCTCTCTTTCACATCTTTTATGTTGCTGTTGGATGGGTGCGTTGGGTTTGGCATACATAGGTGGTTGGTAGAGTTCAGTCGTATTACTTTTCCATTGATGGCGGAAACTTGAGTACAATACTAGGCCTTGTAAAAGATGGGTGGAAAAATTCAGAAAACATTTTAACTATTGATGTCTACACCAAAGGTCTGGAAGATGATATGTTAATGTATACAGCAGATGTGAACCGCCTATAACATCAAATGTACCAGTGAGGAGTCTCAAAATGGATCTAGCACGCACATACGGCATACTATAGAGATAAGATACTATAGGAGCTTAGCAATAAATTGCAGACTACGGTATATTCTATGTTGACGCTGGAGTAATGTACATAAGAGGATCACTAGAGCCACCATGTGGAGCATTTTGTCACTGCACATTGGTATTCTTAAAGTCCATCTTTACTGCATGAATGGCTACTTAATTGAGGAGGTTCCAGACTCGTAAGGACAGAAGAAGCTGTAGCTCATTTTTGTTTCTGGGGTGAAGTACAGTACTACGGATAAATCACCAATCCATAAATTATGAGGTTGAAAAAGGGGTAGAAATTTTATGCACAAGTTTTTTAAAATGTGCCTAGTAAAAACAACAAGTCAGCAGAAACAATAATACTTAAAAGTACACATACCTGAAAAAGCTACTTTGTTACTTCCCTCCACTGCCCCAATTCAATTAAATGCACATTTCACTCTTTTGTGTACCAGGCCAGGTGTGGAGATAATAAGCAGACTTTGAACTTGATTTTCTTGTTCTTCTAGCTCTAGGTCACGGTCTCGATCACGGTCAAGATCTCAATCGCCACTTTATAACCGTGACAAGAAATATCAGAACAGCCGTGAGTTACGGGGATATCACCGCGGCTTCCGGAGGCCGTACAACTTCCGAGGCAGAGGACGGGGATACTTCTCACGTGGACGATACCAGCGTGGTGGTGGTGGTGGTGGTGGCGGCAGCGGCGGCAGAGGTTACAATAACAACTACAACAACAACAATAATTTTCGTAACAACTGGAAAAATTATAAGCAAAACCCCCAGAAGCAGCAAAAACAGCAGCACCAAAACCAGTCCCGAGGGCGACCCTACGTCCAGAAATTCTCTGGAAGCCCCCCTCCTCCAGGACAATCCCACCACACTGACCGATCCCTTTCTCCATTATCAAGGCAATCTCAATATTCTAACGCTTCCTCTCATGGCTCTTCTCCCAAAGGGGCTTTGGTGGGTATTCAGAGTTCCAACAATGTAAAAGAGGAGCTCTTGACCAAGGAGGCCCAGAAAGAGGAGGCAGATGGCGAGCAATTTGAGGTGGGAGATGCCCAAGGTCCAAGTGGTGGGTCAACTGAGGGGGGCTGGCATATCCTGACTGAATATAACAGCAGTCCAAAGAAAGCCAGTCAAGAAAATCTGGCTGTCAATCTTCAGAACAGCCAAAAGTCAAACCAGGCTGGTAGCTCATCTCAGAATGACACCAGCAATGGTGCCCCCTCTTGGGACACAATGTGTAATGCACCCTCTACACAAATGTCACAGGAAGCACTAAACCAAATGCTTTCTAGCCTTGACATATTCAAGAGCGAGGAATTCCCTGATGGAGACAAAGCAGCCATCTCCATCGCTTTCAGAAAGTAAGACAGATTTTGTTCTTATGTTACTAATAACCATCACTTCAGTTGTTGTCTGTTAAGTTACGCTAGCTCTGTCTCTCTTTTTTTGTTACCTTTGTTTAGGTTTCTGAAGGAGCACAATAAAAAACCCAAACCCAGTTGGGAAAACAAGAGCACAGAGGCAAATACTGTAGACGATCAAGCCGATATAAATGGTCCAGCACCGGCAGGTGTCGCTGAGCCACCATCAAAGTGCCACACAGAAGACCTAAACGGCAAAGTGACTTTAAATCATTTACTTAAGGATTCTCCTTCTGCATCTGAGGCGGAGGACGAAATCCTCCACAAACCTCTCTCAAAGTCACAAAACAAAGACAGGCACAATGGGGATGTTGACAACTCAAAGCCAAAGGTTGTTCATTCATCCAGAGAGCCGTTTGATGAGTGCTTTGACAGATGGCAAAGCGTGGCCTCCTCACAGGGAGCCGACAGTGAATTCAAAGCTCTCGGAGAGGAGAGTTACAATGCTCTGAAATCGGCTGCCATTGCTCGGCGGGAAATGTCTGCAACCTTTGAAGAGCTGGGTTGCAAACCCATGAAAATATCGAAATCTCTCTCAACGCCATCTCCCGTGCCACTATTGAGGCGGAACTCTGACAGGGAGATGTTTATGATGACAGAAGAGGACTCGTCGTTGTTGTCCTTGAGAAAACCTGAGCCTAAGATTAATGTCAGAATGGATTTCCTTGGAGACAGCATGATAGGGTAAGTTGTGGTTTTCTGCTTTGGATATTTTGCTATGAACCTGGAATTGACTCACAATCATTTTGATCGTGTTCAGCACTTCCGAGATTTTAGCTCAGGAGCGACAGTTGTCTCAGGACCTGGTGCAATCCTCAAAGAGAGGCCAGGAGTTCCGCTCCATCTTTCAACACGTTCAGACTGCGCCGATGCAGAGAACTACCGCCGAGCTGTTTGCTCAGCACATTGTGACCATCCTGCACCACATCAGAGGTGCGTTCAGAAAAGTTTATTTCTATCGTGTTCATCATCATCATTCTGCTCAAGATTTGCTTTGCCATCTGGAGGAAAAACAAAAAAGTTCCAGTGTTCTTCATCTTTCTTTTTTTTTTTTGTCACAGCTCATCACTTTGCGTCTTCCCGAATGACTCTCAATGAGCGATTCACCATGTACCAAAGGCAAGCTGCAGAGAGGGAGAGCATGAAACCCAGAAAAAGCCCAGAGATTCACAGGTAGAGTCGCCCTCATGAGTGAACAACTCTCAGTGTACTGTGGCTTCACCTGCTATTTTAAAAGCAGCTTTCAGGTATTTCTCTCCACTGTCCTACCTGAACTGTTGTTTGTTTTCTATCCGGGCAATGGTCAAGTCTTCATTCTTCATTGTCCTGTCCAGTGTTGTCTTCATAGCTCCACCATTGCACACTGTCTTAATGGTTATGTTGTGTGATCCCTTTTTCAGGAGAATTGACGTATCACCAAGTGCTTTTAAGAAACACTCACAGGTTTTTGAGGCAATGAAAAGCTCAGAGGATGGCACTAACAAGGTGACTGAATATTTTGCACTATGACGTATAAATGGGGGCAAACAAAACTGCACGTCAATGAGCAAGACAGACGCCTTTAGAGTGCTTGCCCTCTCATGAATGAATGTCAATGTGGCCTTTTGACTTTCTGTCGTGAGTCGGTTATTATGTTGGCACGAGCCTAACCATGAGGCTAATGAATAAGATAAAAGTCAAAACGTGGATGCCGCCGTGCCCAAGATGTTCAAGGGACTTATTGTCTTTGTAAGTATCAAAACGTTGGCAATATCCAAAAAAAGAGCAAGAAATTGCTACTTTGCTTACAATTACATTTAGGAGTACATGTTACAATGTCGACAAAGCTCAGCACTTAAATGATGATTTTTAGACCAAATGCACTTACCTTCAAACTCAAGGCTGGTTCTCATCTTGTGTGCAGCAATTGATTTTAGCATGATTAGAATTCTTGAGTGACTCATTTGAATTGGATATCACTCGACTGTCCTACATTGAGTAGATATTTAATTATAGCCGCAATCTGTAAGAAGATCGGTGTGTAGTCTATATCCGTTTTGGTGCTGTTGAGTAGTCTCATTTCCTTCCATGAGCCCCCCAAAAGACTGTTTTAAACGACTATCAATGTAAAAAATAAAAAGATGGGCTCAGATTGCAAAAACAAGCTAAACTTGTACTGTACTTGTATTGTTACCTAGCTCTTGTTCCCATGGACTGTTGAGTTTATCTCACGAAGCATCTTGGCAGACTTAACATCTGCATTCTAATCCAAAATATGTCCACGACACTGTTCTGTTTTGCATCGCTCAGGACGTTGGGGAAAAAACAAAGGGTGACCCAATGGACCTTCGGTTGGATATCGAACGCCGTAAAAAGCACTCTGGCCGTGAAAGAGATTACAATCAGGACGGGGTTGCTGATTCCCCAGACAAGAATCGCGAGAAACCTGAAGAAAGGTTTTCCAAAAAATCAAAGTATGTGCGACAGCGACATCCTTTTAAGATATTGGAATAAAATTGCTGGAATGTACACATACCGTTTTCTCTGTAGGACCAGTGAGAGTAAGTACTCTCGCTCCAGGTCATCCTCCTCATCGTCCTCCTCTAAGTCCCTTCAGGATGACATGCCCAAGGCCGAGCTCAAAAACGATGGCTTTAACAGGGCTCGGCTCGCTTCAACTGAGACCCCTGAAGAGAAACAAACACCGTGGAGAGAATTTGTAAGTTCCCAAATCAATACTATTCCTTCATAATTACCACAACTTGGAGATTGAGCTACCACGTTATGATTGTAGCAAGTACGATTTCGCGGAAGAGGCTGGAAGAAGGGCAACCACCCGGGAGACTGCAATCCAGACATTGCAGGTGCACCCAAAAACGAAGACTGGGATAAGGAAAGTCCCCCAAAGAGCAGAGCATACTACTTGGTAGGACACGTTTCTTCCCACATCCAGCTCAGTTCTTAATAATTGTTAACTTGTCATGTATTTCCATTTTTGGGCCTAGCACGATGATAGAGACGCCAAGGTAGAAGCCAGCAAGCAGATGGACAACCGAGAAGGGCTTGACGGAGGTGGCTTGTCACGTGGATGGCCGAGGTTTATCATACGAAAAACCAACGTCGGGGGAGCCAACATCACGTGGGCCCAAGATAAGTTCCTGGTCAACGGAGAGAAAAGTGGCATGCAGGAAGACCATACAGAACGGCAAAAGAAAGATGGAAATACTTGAGCATCCACATCTTAAGAGACCGTTTTCAAATGGGATCTGATTCGCGTCCACTGGAATAAATCGACAAACGCCGATTCCAGAAGTTCAACATCTGACTTCAATTCTTTCAAGATGACTCACTGGTACTTGACAGTCACGGTGCATTACTGTTTCACATACCATACCTGGTTATAGGTTTTTTTGGAGTGCCACTAAAAAAAAAAATCCTGCTTTGTGCCTCCAACTTTTCAAATTGTCACAAAGTTTTTAAATTCAAAGACCGCATCAGTAGGGGAGGGAATGCTGGGTTTAAAAAAAATGATGGATTAAACTGTTGAATTGTAAGACACCATGCTTTTTTTTTTTATAGTTCTAGTTGTGTCACATACTGCAGTGATTCAAGCACACTTTTGTTGGCCTGGATCAGACAAAGGGACCAAGCTGTAAAGGGTCATCAAAAAGCCAAGTCATCTGTCGGATTTACAATATTTTAGCATAAAGCAAACTACCTGGACTTTTGTAACATTGTGGTCACATTTTGAATTTCTGTTATTCACAGTAGGAGCTTTAGCTGGCTAGATGTAGAAAACAACATGTCATTGTGTGATGTGTCAATGATATCAAATGACATTTTTTTACACTAGAAATGGTAAAAACTTTAAACACAGAATTAGCATTTTCGTTGGCCAAAGTATCTTAAAATGATGTGTTTACGTCTGCTCCCACAAGCAGACCGGCTTTCATAGTATACACGGAGTGTTTACATGAAATAATTTATACAAACCATAAAGATTATTCAAAGGTTGTGATGAATGGTCTCCACTGGGTTAAATGATGTGCATAATTTGCAGTTAGTAGAATTTGCGTTCACCTGGTGTGCCTGTTTGTGTTATGCTGGAGCTAAATGACTTTAGAATAATCTGGGGTGTTTGCTTTTGAAAACTGTTTTATTAAATGTGAGTGTCTTTTAATCGCCTCATCTCTTTGATTCTCAATTGATTCTCCTCAATGCCAATTGCGATTGTCAAAGTTGCCAAGGATATCAAAATGATTCGAACTGATCCTTCGGTCGATTGTGTAGAATTGCTTGCTGATTAATGTAGTCAAAAGCAAATGAATACACAACGCAGTTCTGTTGATCCACTCTCAACTAACTCTCCAATAACATCTGATATGGAAACTGAAGACTTAGCATCATGGAAACCAGAAGTAAACTATGTACTTGGTAGACTGAAACACGTTACTCGGGCTTTCAAAACATTCAACACCAAAACGTTGCACTAAACGAGTTCTGCTTTTTTAATTGCCTCAAGCTCTTCCCCAACACTACTAACTCCTCGCAGAACCTCATGCAACTTTGGCCACCTTCTTCAGAGCTATATGTTGTCAATGTTTACATCTCCTCGTGAGCAAGGTGGTAAACACTTATGACCTGACTCAGTGTCTCAGGAAGCAGTATAAACCTGCCTCACCTGTTTTTCTTCAGCCTGTCGCGTCCCTCCCTCCCTCCCTCCCTCCCTCCTTGCAGCTCTCACTCTACCCTCCTTCCTCCTTCGGCGTGCAATGATAAGCCACGGAATAGGCTGAATGTTAATTTTAGACAAGTAGGAAGGTCGCAAACTACGACATTAGCAAGTTGGGACTAACACCGGACTAAGCAAGACAAAGACGGACACAATGGGTGAGCCTACTACTGCTTCTTTTAGAGACATACCATTGTTTTGGTTTGCTAGGAATCAGGGATCGAGACGCAACGATTAAGTGCTAAATTCAAACGAAATCTACAGTAATGATCTGTCCCGCTTGCCCATCGTGTTATAGAGGTTCTGGTGTTGATCAACTTCGAGGGAACCATGGGGGACGAGATTTCCGTGCAAATGGGGGACGTGGTGAAAAACGTTACAAAGGCTAGCGAAGAAGGTTGGCTGGAGGGCGAGGTGCGTGGGAAGCGAGGCATCTTCCCGGCCAACTTTGTCAAGGTCTGTTTGACGGTGGACATCTGGGTCCTGGCTATCTGTGTTTACCGACATGTTTTTTGGGGTATTCACAGGAGGTGCCTGTTTATTTGATGGGGGACAGCAAGAGAGAACCAAGAAGCATCCGAACAAGTATCCATCCAAATCTTCTGTAAATCTGCAGTAGAGTACTTGCTTGCTGTGACTTAGTCTTTTCTCTCTCCAGCCAAGAGGATGAAACAAGTAAGGACATGCAAGGTGGTGTTTGCCTACAGTCCCTTGAACGACGACGAGCTGCAGCTGGTCGTCGGGGAGACAGTGGAAATCATCAGCGAGGTAAGGTTCCACTCACTTGGCAGCCACAGACACCCGAGTGAGCTAAACAAATAAATCAATCAGGGGAATGCACTTGAGGTTTGCTCAGGTGAGAGTTACCATTTTGGGTACAGTAGCGTCGTTCTAGTGTTTAGATGCCAGGTCAACAGGGGACAAAGATTAGATCCTGAGGGTACAATGAGACGATTGACAGATGTTTCAGGTTGTTAGATAACTACAGTATGTTTCTGAAGTGTGTGCCGTCTTTTCTACGTGATAGATTGAAGATGGATGGTGGATGGGCATCAAAAACGGCAGAGTGGGGGCGTTTCCGTGCAACTTTGTCAGAGAGATCTTCGTCCCCCCTAAAGGTGGGTCCAGCATATACTTTTTGAGCCGGGCAGGGCAAAGACCCTCCTGGAATCGTTGAGATCATTATCATTCTTTTGACAAATATTTTTCTTGGGTCCTTAAAAAGCTCAGCAATGTTTATTGACCTGCATCGGGAAAAGGTTTGCTTTAATGGGTCTCAAGAAGGGCAACGTTTGAGGGAGCTCATAGAACTGAATGTGTTCAACCGAATTTGTCTTCCCAGATGGCAAACACAATGATAGCAAAGCCAGACCGAAGTTAAGCGATGCGGTCTTCAGCAAAGAGGTACAGAACTGCAATGACAGTACGACATGCCAGTCTGGTCACTCTCGTGATGGTGTTTTGATCCATTTTACAGATATCCCAGAGAGCGACGGTTCGCAGCAAAGCAAAAACTGGTAGGTTGCGCTAATAATATTTTAATGTAATGTAATGTTCAGGTGATTGCAGGACAGGCCTTACATAAGATACACCGTAGCAAAAAAGCAGATGAACTGGTCTGTTCATAACCTTACCAGCAGCCATCAAGTGACAGGTGCAAAATTCCGGAACTGGATTTGTCACGGGTGAGGTCAGTGATAATCTGAGTAATACGTTTGACGCAGTTTCGTTTGTCTGTGTACTGCTTATGCATTTACCTTGAGGCGTCGGGGGTTTTCCAGGACTAAGTTCACATGACTTAAAAGTCCTGATTTGAGTTTCGACACTCTTGACAATAAGACTTTGGCGATTGACGCTGGGGGGGTTCCCATACGGTGACAAAAATCAATCCACCTCTGTAATTGTGAGAATTCTCAGAGAATATTTGGAAAGTCACTGTCTACTTGAAGGCAAGTTGTGATCCAATGAGGTTAAGAACTCATTTAACATCGGAAGGAATATTTGTCGTCTTTCCTCAGTGGTGGAGTGTTGTCAAGTTATGTTCAACTACAAGGCCAAAGCAGAGGACGAGTTGGATTTGAAGATTGGGGATGTGGTGGTGATACTGAGAAAGGTTCATAAACATTTCTCTACTGTTTTCCCAAACATTATATTTACCTACAGGTGCCTTTTCTTATTTCTTTGAATCCCATATTTGTCATTTTGTTACGAACCAGCCGAACCAGTCCAACCTCTCTCCAGAATATCACGTGCCGCAAGATGTGAATGAATGTTTTGATGAATGAAGTCATACATGAATGAGACATTTCAGAGAAGTCTTGAATAAAGCTAAGATAGACGAAGATGATAGAAGAAGAAAATAAAGAATATTGAAAAGAATTTGAGATGACTTTGATAACAACTGACATGGAGGCTTTTGCAATGTTTACGTTTTGGGACAATTGCTTTCTTTTTAAATGCCACTTTCATCTGCATCTGAAGGAAACCGAAGATGACGGCTGGTGGGAAGGCGAACTCAACGGACGCTGCGGATTCTTCCCTGATAACTTTGTCATGGTGATACCGCCAATGGACAGTCTGAATGTGAGTGAATCAAGAAAACTACAATTGACATTTACATAACACCCTGAAAAAAAACTATAAATTAAAAAGAAAACGCATTTCTTCCTAAAAAGCTTGTTTATAAATATCTAACTCGCTGCCAGGATGCAGTGACTCATGGTTTTCTGTTTTGAGAATTGCTCACCCACCCAAAAGTCTCTCAGTGGAAAGTGTGTGTTAAAAAGTCATAACAAGGAGGAGTATTGAAACCACAAAGTGTGGCTAACTTGAGGTTTGCTTTTTGTCTGTGCTCGGTTCACCAGGCTGGCAACAACAACCTACCGCCTGCACGCAACATCAAAAAGGAAGTCCCAGGTACGTTTTTTGGAATGCTGAAATGATTAAACAGAGCAGCACTGATGAACTTTGATTCTCAAAGTCATGACAGTGAGTTCTGTGATTGGATTGGAAAAGGTCAAAGGGCAACGGTCGGTTGCTAGTGGCTGGAACTGTGACGTCTATCTTTTATAACTTATTCCTATTGCGTTGGTTTAATTTGATTACATGGTGGTGACTAAAAGCAGATAGGAGCTGCTGTTGGCCACAGCTCACACTCCAAGCCTCACAAGCAGACACCACCAAGACCCGCCTTTTAAAGGCACATCATAGCTATAACCATAAAAAGCATAATTATAATCAAAATTTGCACCAGAAGGTGCTAGGGTAATGTTTTTTTGTTTTGTTTTTTTAAATGGAGACTATGTTGTTTGGTGGTGGATTGACGTCACAGTTGGTTCCCCCACCAGGAAGCGTCCCAAGGGGCAGGGAGGTGGTGAGTGAGAGGTCATGTGACATTGTCTGGGAGTCTTGCAAGGAAACGGGTGGGGAGGTGAGGAGAAAGGAGGGGGGATTCTCATCACATTTCTACAAGAGTCATGCTGCTTTGCAAGTGTGTTAGCACACTTGAGAGGAAAGGCTGTGAATACGCGAGGTGGGCTTCCTTTCGCTGCTGCCACATTGTCCGCTTCGTCGTTTACGCTTCGTGTAAGTCTCATGCAGGTTTTTGATGAGATTTGGCTTTATATTGGTCTGGATTTGTATGAAACACTGATTGGATTGGAGGCTGAGCTAGGCCACAGGGCGCAAGTTTTAATTGCTGTTGTGACCCTTGGGAGCTTTGGCTGCAGTGCAATTAATTACAGTTGAGAGCAGACTTCACCTTTTCAAAGTTTGTGTTAAAATTCAGCTGGCTAGGTTTTGAACTCTGTTTTAGCTTCAGGTTGTGGTGCTCTTTTTAAATGAGTCAGTAAAAACCTTTTTGGAAAGATGGGAGCATGTGATTGGCTCATATTACTGAATTATTTTTGTCAAGATTTTGCAAGACATGGAAAGTTTCACTGCATGTTTTTAACACGTAGAAATGGCTTGATTGTATTACAAAATGTTATTTTGTTTCTATTGAAATATTTTCTGAAAAATATCAAGATTAAAATTTGAAAGAAGAAATTTGCAAGAATAAGGCAGCAACTTAATTTTTAAAAATACTTTCTTTTGAATTAAATAATTTGAACTGTTTTTGTGTGATTTTTTTCAGAAACCAAAGAAAAGTGACTTTTGTTGATTTTAACTAAATTGGGAAATTGGGGGGGGTCAAAAAACATTTTTAATTGGATCTATGACTTTTATCCCCAAACAAACAGGAAGAAAGTTGATTCTCTTTTTCTCCCTACCTGTTAATATAGTTAAAAAAGTAAATTATTGTGGGGGGGGCACGGTGACGCACTGCTTAGCGCATCGACAAACTGGTTAGCACAGTTTTTATGAATTTCTGAAAACATTGAACTGCAATCATCATGCTTATTTTTCTTTTGCATGTTTCAGAAAACACAGAGAGCCCAGCCATGGACAAAACTGTGCCGAGAAAAACAAAAGGTATTGACTAACACACGTCACCCACATCATCGAGTCCAAAGGAAAATGTTTTGACATTTGGTGTTTCTTTGCAGATGAAAAACCCGAGCTGAAGGATCTGCGAAGCAATCCCCCGACCAAAGTCAAGCTTCCGAGTATCAACAAACTCAGCCCGACTCAACTCAAAGATGAAGCCAACAAGCGTTTATCCAAGTGAGCTACTCTTTTCACCTCCCACATTTAAAAAAAATAAATCACATAATTGTCACGCTTCTTAAAAAAGCAAGTAAAGGTCAGGAGGGGAAATGCCAGGAAGGCTCGTGAATGGCACCCGGAGGGAAGCCTTAAAAAATCTTTGGTTGCTACGGCGTCCTCGGAAAAGAAGAATGCCAGGATGCCCAACCTTTCGTTGCAAACAGTGCAAAGAAAGTCTAGGATGAGTCAGATGGGGGCCGACCAACCACGCAAGATTGGCCTCCTTCCTGTTTCCTGTGTGAGCGCACAAGCAGAAAACCAAAACAAAGACGCATTTAAGGGGTTCCTGAAATTTGCTGATAGGGCATCTACGTTTGGTACAAAATCAAGCGAGCCGCAAAAACCACACCGTGAAGACCTTTTCATTTGAACTAAGCCTCTGTGCGCCATTTTGAAAATAATTTTACTCTTGCAGAGCCAACGGCACTGAGTCCCAGCGCTCGCCAAAATCCCCAGAGGATAAAAACGCCGACCATTTCGACGGGGTGGACCCGGAAGGCGACAAGCTGAACCACCCTACAGCCGACAGGGCCAAGCCACCCCAGAGGAGACCGCCCACAGGCGCGGCCACCGGAGTGCAGGTATATTTGAAAAAAAGAAAGAAAGAAAGAAAACTTTACCAAGCCTTTCTCTGAATTCCGAGTTACTGCTCAACCGCGACGTTCATCGGATGATAATAATGGCAAAGTCTTACTTTTACTTCTGTACCATTGTGCATTAGATAAACAGTGGAACCACAAGAGGCAGAGTCAAACCGGTTCAGGGATAAATCAAATGTTTTTGACACAGAATCAAAGTTGCCGTCAGAAAACGTTCCTCTATGTCATGTTTAACGTCATTAGAAAAACTAGCAGGAAATCTTCCAATCAGTGAAACAACATTTTCTCTCCAGACTCCTAACGACTCTGGACCAGAAGTGACCAAGAAGGTCCAAACTGATAAACTGC
This sequence comes from Syngnathus leptorhynchus, assembly GCF_054491065.1. Classification (NCBI taxonomy): domain Eukaryota; kingdom Metazoa; phylum Chordata; class Actinopteri; order Syngnathiformes; family Syngnathidae; genus Syngnathus; species Syngnathus leptorhynchus. Next base: position 845,900 of record NC_141202.1, on the reverse strand, counting down.
CCGGCTTACAAAAGGTGATGTACAATATTCGCAACATTTTCTTACAGTGGACCAAACATAGAGAACGTTTTGCATTTTTTGGGAAATCAGGGTGCAGAGCATCTCAAGCCACCCCCAGCAAAGGTGGACTTCAGACCCAAGAGTCCGCCTCCGCTGCGCCCGGCGCCTCCCCGCTTGCCAGCGGAAGTCCAAAGCATTGCTCAAAAGGACGAGCCGACACTGGAGAGTCTGTGGACAGAAGTCAAGGATCTGCGGATGGCTCTGGAGCTTCTGCAGACGCGACACGAGTGAGTGCCGTCTACTCTGAACCAATCGAACCACTTTGGATTTTTTTTTGTAGTCTACACCGGGGCGATGACTAATTGATTTTTTGTCGTTGACGCCTTACGTCTGCTTACTTTATGTGATCAGACACGACATGAAGGAAGTGAAGGAAGAACTGCAGGACGAGAGAAACAAACGACTGACGCTGCAGGTCAGACGAGCGCAGCTTTTTTTTTTTTGCAAGCAGCGCCGCCGTGATAATCATCATCATCATCACACAAACATTGGTGACCCTCTGTGTGTATTTTCCCATGCAGGAAGAAGTACACACATTGAGAAAGAAAAAATAACTTCAAAGCACAAGAGGATCACGCAGAACGCCTGAAGGCTGCAAACAAGCTCACGAGCCAGGACTACTTTATCCCTCTTGTTATGTTGCGGGTCAAATTGACCCGTATGGAAATGTGGAAGAGGGTCAAGGAAATATACATTTATTCTGCTGGGCTTACTATTTTTCAATATTATTTTTGTTTAAAATCATCGACAAGAAAAGAACTTGCACTGTGTTATTATTTTTGGGGGCTGATTAGATGTATATCGGGTCACATTGATCCATGACCGTTGTCGGTAATAAACACGACAGTTTTACACCATTCACACATATTTATCCTGGGTCTTATTTGAAAACATTTACTCATTTCATGTAAAATGATATATATGCAGCTGTACAGAAGAGTAAATGTATTTTCTGCATATTGCAAGAATTGTGTTCCCTTTAGTACAATATGTTATTCCCATAATATCCACGCGAAGGCGCCATCGGGCTATTAAACATTACCGTTTGTGCGACTGATGCTTTTGAGAATGTGATGTGTGCAAAAGTTTAATCAAATCAAAAGGGCTTGAGTGTTGCAATATGTTTCCCATCATTCATTTAATTTCCAGTACAATTCGGTTGTCAACCAGCGTCAAAGAAAGAAGCCATAAAGTCACAAAAGCTCCTTTCACACTACCTGTATGACCCCTTGGAGAGGTTGACTCGAAATGTTTCCATCCTCAGAAATAGCTACTGTAACATCTCAATACTATGTGAAATGGACTAGTGGAAAATTGGAACAAGGGCTTGGAAGACACTCACCTGACACTCACTTCTCCTACGATTAAAGCTGGGAATGGTTTTTCTCCAGATCCCTGTTCAGACACAGAACACAAATTGACCGACACATTTTTAGAAAAGTACATCTGGTAGTGGAACTCCAAACTTATTGAATTCAAAACATCACACTGTATACTGTAGTGTATGCTTGCAATTTTTTGTGGTTAAATACATTTACAATATGCTTAAAACATGATGATGCGGAGTGGATGTTCATCTGCATAGTGAGAGATCACAAACAGTCGACGCAAAGTGACAAATGTAGCGTGAGTGGAGGCACATCTGGCTAACATCTACAAATGTCTGCACAACTTCCATGGGAACGAACGTTCTATTTTTAAAACAGAGGCGCACTTCCGCTGGGACTAAGGGGGGGGTGAAAAGGGGTCACGCCATAAATTTCACCAAGGGTTTGCGAAAATGAAAATGAATGGACTCTGTCTCCCTTTCTCACCACACTGAACATAAGTCGTCTTGTGACAAGGGAAGGAAAATGAATGCGGGGGAGCTTACAGGGAGAAAAAAAAACCTTGAGATAAAAAATAGAAATAATGAAAGAGAAGCTCCGACAGACAAAGGGAAGTTTGTCACAGAAAGCCTATCATGGTTGGGACTTCATGGGAATTGACTTTAGGGCCATTATTGTATGTCAGCGGGGGGCATTGAGGGCGAAACATTGGAATTTAAATGTATATACGCGGCGCCACAGAACCACCATTATGGTTTTACTTGTGTTGATACAGTAGAAGGCCCATTTGGATGCCATTTTTCTCTAAGGAAATAATGTCAACAGAGTTTACTATTCAAACAATAAGGGTTGACGGCTCATTTCATTGTGTTAAATTGGTAGAATGTGTCTGTTACTACAATTAAGTGAATTGGACTTTGTCGTCACAAACTCTCATTTACATAAGGCAATTTAAGACACAATTTATGCCTTCATAATATGTAACAGAAGCACTTCTCGAGTACATGAAAATACCTTCGTGCATTCAGAAGAGTCGTTTGGAGCATTGTCAGCTAGAAGGAACATTAGCGAAAGAGGAATAAAAGCAGATAACGTGATGAAAAGTCGTCATAGCGTTAGCATTCCAGCTATCCTATAGCTTTTAGATTATCACATGTTAACACCGCCAAACCGGGTCAAAAACACATAGTTTGTAAAACGTTTTAATGCTTGACGTAAGATGAAGTATAACTTAAACTCACATAAAATTTGTTTCGGCATCTTGCGTGCTTTCCACATCTGCCTTTCAGCGGTGTCCTCACTGTGGCGGCCATTTTAGCTGAAGGCGGCGCTATGAGAAAGGCATTCACAAGACGAACAATAAGTTGCTTAACACATACGTTTAAACAAAACAAAACCGCGTTTTCATTATAACGATACTAACGTCGAATGGTACAAAAATAAATCATCGCCTGTGAGCGGAGACGTACCTTGGGAAAAACGTGTCGTGAACTCGAGGCCTAGTCAATAAGAGCTAAAACCTGATTAGTCAATGGAAGGAACAAGCTTGCCTTCTATTGGCTAATTAAGCTTGACACACGTTTAGTAACTAACTCAACGAAACGAAACTTTACTAACTAAATGAAACTTAAAATTAAATACTAAAATTTGAATGCAGATGATATGAAATAAAATAAAAATAAACAAAAACTAGGTCAGTGAGCGCAACAACCTGATTGATCAGCACCAACCAACGCTCGTTTCCCATTGGCTGGGTCAGCTTTCACGGTACCAACTTCATGTTGAACAAAACTGTGGTAATGACGTATCAATGATAGAAAAATGAAACATAGCTGCACAATAAATAACTGTAGAGTGATTTTGCTGCAAGAATCAAATGGACACACTTAAAAAATCAAGCATGCATGTGACACCATTAGTTTCCTGTCCTCCATTTTGAAGGAAATGACTTTAATTCTCTGCAATCCCACCATATTAGGCCACTTCCTTTATAGCAGCCTTGGAAAAACATTCATCTCACACAAGGCTTAAACTTTATATCGTTGGTCCCACAGATTTTATTAAAAAGATATGTTTCCATTCAAAATAAGGCACATACGGTACATTGAAAACGATTAAAGGTGATTCTGCCAACTTTTTTTTTTTTTTTTTTAATAAATCCGTTTGCCCCTTGGGCACCATCTGCAAATAGTTTTCTCTTATCTTTAATTTCCTTTTCATTGAAACCTTAATTTGACTGCATGTAACATGATCTCACCCCTCGGTTTAAGTGATACGTTTGTGTTCAGACAATCTCATTCGACTCATTTCCTTTATTGCCATCCAGTGGCTCTTCATCGTAGGCACGGCAGAAACTTCCCTGTGTGCGTAATCATGTCGATTCATCACAGAAACCGCTCCCCAGAAAGCTCATTATTAAACACATTTTGTGAATAGTACATCACTGTGTGGCCATTTCATGTCATCAAGCACCATATTTCAAGTGTCCTCAGCTCCATTCATTCTGCATTGTTTAGTCAACATGGATTCATTCATTAGTCTGTAACAAGACACTTGCAGCCTTCAAGTCTTAGCGGCTTGGTGTCTGTTAGTAGTAATGCACTCTCCCGATGGTCCCCGTCCCCGATCCCAAGATGTCCGGCTGTCCGTTCCTCCAGATTTCCCGTATGATGCGCTCCCGCTCCTCCAGCCGCTGCGCCCTCTCCAGCTCCTCGGCCGAGGTGAACACGTTCAGCGTTCCGTCCGAGTGGTTGCTGTGGTTCCCGGCGGGGATCTCTGTGGTGACTGTGGAGGTGGTGGCGGCGAGCAGAGGGGACGGCGCTTCGACGTCGTCCCTCTCGTCGTCGTCTTCCTCGTCCTCGCTTTCCTGGTCCTCGTCGTCCCGCGCCGTTTTTTTCTCGAGCGTCGACGAGGCGGCCGCGGAGGCGGCGGCGGTCCGGATGCGAGGCTTGCAGGAGATGCGGATGACCAGCAAGCAGAGAGTCAGAACCAGGCCGAAGCACACGCCGAGCACAAAGTACAGGCCGAAGCTCTCCGGATTGGCTGAAAAGAGTTCAAAGACAGAATGTTAACTTAGCTATACAGTTAGCTTTACTCAAGACTCAAGACTTTGTAAACGCTCGAGAAAAAAAATGGCCGCAACGTACCCTTTATGTGCGCGTAAGCAGCGATACTGTTACTCAGGAGATCCATTTCCTTCTTCTTCACGTCCATGGTGGCGTCTTCAAAGCTACAGAACAGAGAGACAACACACACGGTCAGTGGGACTTTTCAACGGCATGGCGAGACGACGCGGAACATTCCATGACAAAGCCACGCGGAAGCCTTCGTGTGCCTGCGGGTGGGCAAGATGACGCCTACGAGGGTCAAACAAAAGCTCCACTGTGAGCTTTTTGGCTCCATGTAATGCATCGAACACATGGCGCAGCGACGCGCTAACCCTCTTGGGCATGACGCAGCCCTCGAATGCAGGTTAAGGGTTAGTTTGTAGAGGACTTCCTCCTGCCTGATGAAATCTGCAGGTGGTCCCAACGTACGTTTTCAGGTTACAAACAACTCGTTTGAATCTCGCTGTTTAATATTGACTGTAATTGCCAGTAGACAAAATGGCAGTTTGATAGAGGACTTGCATTGTCGACTTTAATCTTGCCCGTCATCCTCCGCCTTAAAGCCACTTCCTAAAATTCCACTTCCTCGGTGCGATGACATCATAATGAAAACTAGAATTGGCAATTTCTGGAGAAATTGCGTGTGAAGGCGAAGGCACTTCACACTATTGTGGGACTCGAAATGATGATTAAATGACATAAAATTGGTAAATTGATGATTAAATAAAATAAAAATGTTAAATTAATGATGATGATGAAAATAATTATTAAAGTGATGTGTTAAAATTGAATGAATGAAAAAAAAATATTGGTCAAGCCGGATTCGAACTCGCACGGGAACAGCGCTCGTGCTTCAAATTCCAGTCTCTTCTTACTGAGCTAAACAGCGGCTCAGTGTTGCTGTGGTGGAATGATGATATTAAACGAGAAATAAAAATGGTACATGCCGTTAAAACGGTAAAATGATGTTTTTAACTTAAAATTAAATGAATAACTAAATGAATGATGAAAATAATTATTAAAATGTGTTAAAATTGAATGAATGAAAAATTAATGAATAAAAAAATGATCACCAACCGGGATCGAACTCGCTCACGGACGTGGCTCGTGTTCAAAGGACCATTGTCTTCTTACTGAGCTAAACGGTGGCTTAGTGTTGCTGCGGTGGAATGATGATATTAAACAAGAAATAAAAACGGTAAATGCCGTTAAAACGGTAAAATGATGTTTTTAACTTAAAATTAAATGAATAACTAAATGAATGAATGGAAAATAAATAAATAAAAAATAAAAGAGTTAAATAAACGAGTTAAGGAAAGAAATCATGAAAAAAGTTGTCAGATGTCAAAATTCGAACTAGGAACGTCGCTCGTGTCTAATGCGCCATTAAGAATGAATGGGGGATTTTAAGGCACAAATTTGCTAATTATGCAAAAACGGTAAATGTTATGAACAAATGAAATACTAGCAGTCATGCCGTGAATTTTTGGAACGTGTGAAAGTTGGAATGGAGTGAATCGGTTAAAGCATGTGGGAGTAGTTAAGTGTCAAAAAAGTGGGAGGAATAAAGTAGGATAATAATAAGAAGAAAAAAAAAATAAAGTAGAATAATAAGAAGAAAAATAAAGTAGAATAACAATAGTGTGAAGGCCTTCGCCTTCACACTAATAAGAAGAAAAATAAAGTAGAATAACAATAGTGTGAAGGCCTTCGCCTTCACACTAATAAGATGAAAACGGGAGGTGGTTGCAATTCTCCTGGCTCATGTTAGCACCAACTTGTGGCTGGCGGTAAAAATAAATCCAAAACACACGTAGCGTCCCGCTTTAACCTAAGTTGAACCACATGGCACCCAACCTTGCGTAGGTAACACGCGTGGCTGAAAAATTGCACGTTTATGTCTACGTTTACCTCCAAATTTCACCCGCTCGCAACCTCGGCGAAAGATTTCTACGCTGATGTCAATGCCAAATGTGATGTGTGTCTTATTTGACTCATTTGGTAGTGGTGGGAGGCGGGAGACAAGGTCAGGGGGGTCCAAGCATCAAATCCACATATGTAGACCATATGTCATGTTGCTGGTGAGAGCAGGGTGGTAAACAGAAGACAGATGAAGCACTCACCACTAAATCAAAGGACCAAGCAGTCTTCAGTGGCAGCTCATGGCGTTCGGAGAATACTCGGAGATGGGAACAGATTTGCAAATCCTTCTTTTGTGCCTTCACGCTGGAGCCGGCTTGTGATCTTTGGTCCTCAGGCCGCACAGTTCATTTGGTAACCCTGAGGCAAGAGCAAACACACACACACACACACACACACACACACATAGTCGTCAAGCCGCATTAGATCCAGAGTCGCTGACGCGGCCGCAGTGCAAACAGTAGGCAGACTGCAGCGTTCACGTTTCCCAGTGACTAAATGGCAAAAAAAACCTGTCCAGGCCAGAATGAGATGTGAATGAGGCCCACTGGGATTCCGATCGTGCTTCTGTCTTTGTCTTCACATTTCAAATGGATTTCAAATGCATCGCCATCCTTGTCTCATTTCCAAACAATAAAGACTTTCATTTCTGGCCAGAAGCGTTTAACAACCTGTCACATTTGGAACTCCAAATATTCCAGTGACAGGCTGTTAAACTTGGCAGCGGCCGAAACACTTCAACGGTAATACCGATGACCTTGATTATGACTAACGGGAGCTTAAGAGCCGTGCTGGCCATTTAAAAGAAAAAATACCATCTGATGAAGTTTTATCGATCCGAGGCTGACTGCGGCCAACTGCAATAAAAAACACAAACTTTATCGACCTGCTTTTTCAATTAAAGTTCCTTCACCGGCGCCCCCTAGGGAGCAAAACACCTCGCTACTAATCTACCCTCTATCCTCTTAAGCAAAAGCAGACCAAGAACGCATGATTGAACTGAGATCATTGCTTTTGTTTCAAGGGTAATAAAGTATACGAGTGCAGAATTGTTCAAGGTCAACGTTAAGGGTTGCACACTTTGGCTGGAACGGCCGCCACTTGAACGCCGAGGCGGTAAAAGACCACAGGGGATCCCTTCCCAAGGCATCTCATTACTAATCACACCACCGTGTTGTTTTCTTGTGTTTTGCTTTTTACTGCTAGGGTAAATTATTAACAGAAGCGATCCTCCCTAATCTGGATTTACGCTCAATCGTGCATGCCAAGTTTGGTTCGCTATTACAAACACTGGCCGCTTTACAACAATCCCGTCGGTAGAAGCACAGTAAAACCTTCAGCGCTCTCTCTATAGCTTGCATTGTTGCAGAATGCTGAGCGCTGCAAAAAAAAAAAATGTTGTTGTCTTTTTGGGAAGAACATAACAGTTGGCCTCTTTCACGCAGAGATCCTGCAGTTGTGGCTTTTTACGCGGAATTCAGCTAAAGTGGGGATGTTGTCTTAACTGCAGTGATGCTAGCCTTCAAGGCTACAAAAAATATGTGTCTTTTGGGAAGGACGTAACAGTGGCCTCTTTCACGCAGAGGTCCTGCAGTCGCGGCGTTTTACACGGAATCCAGCAAAAGTAGGAATGTTGCCGGAACTGCAGTAATGTTAGCCTCCAAGGTTTTGTGGTAGGCGGTTGGACTGGAGGCTCCCATGCCTTTAATATCCGCTCCTATTTTGGGTTCCCGCGGGCTTATCAGTTTGTTTTTTCCGAGCTTCATATCCTAAAGTGGAACCCACAAGCGTCCCTTTTCCTGTCAGTGTTGACAACCTAAATCAAAAGAATAGCGTTACGTTTTAGCAGAGCTCAACTCGCAAAAAAGACATCGCTTAACTTCCACAAAATGTTTTGTTTACACCCCAGGAAAAAAAGAGGAAGCGCTATTTTTATCCGGGTATTGTTTGCTATCAAGGATGGTCAGGCTGAGCCATCCATATTTTTGTGAGCATGCTAAAACAACAATGGCGCTGTCTGTCATCCAGAACTTCAGCCTCCTGAGCTCAGCTGAACAATTTATCCAAGGCCTCCTTAAATGCGCTGAAGCAATGAAGAAGTTGTAACTCCTTTGGAATTCATGTCGGGAGTCAAAACGCTTGATGTATGCACTCGTGAAATTATATCACCAGTGTCTGTGTTATTTCTTCATTTGAACTTTTGCCATTTGGAATTTCCGTACGGCCGCGACAACTTTGCAAAAAACCGCATAGCCGACTATAAATAGACTTGAATTAGTCAAAAGCGACGTGTCGGATGGTGGAAGCTGACATTAAAATTTACAACATCCTGTGTCATCACCCTCGTTCATTAAAAAGTCCCCGCTTTGATTCTGCGGCAGCCGCAGAAGGAAAACTCGGGATGCAGAACAGTCTTATAATTGCTACGTGGAAAGTTTTAAAGCTCGACATGTCCATCCATCCCGTTCTCATTTTCATCCCTGACAGGGCACGTGGAGACAAACAAGCATTCGCAGCGATGGACGATTCCAAGATTTCAATAAAGCTAACACGCATGTTTGTTTTTTGTGTGATTATTCTGTAAAGTCAAGTTTCCACTCCAGGCCAGGCAAGGCCTTCCAGGCTGTTGCGTTTGGATACGGGACAGGCATGTGGTCGACCCCCCCCCCCCAAACCAGACCGAGGTCACGACAGACTTTCAAACAATCTTATACTTTGATTTAGTGACAGAGAGCTAAATATTTAGAAAGAAGCGCATCCATGTTCTTAAGCATACCAATGCATGGAGATAAGGAGGCTCCATGGCATACACAAAACAAATCCCAAATACGTACGGTGGAATTACTCAAGTCAAACACTAAAGGGAGGGAGTCAATTTGGAACTGAACCACCAAAAGGCAAATTACGCTCGAAACTGGTTGCCAGTCAATCACAGGGCACATCTCCAGACCATTCCCAGTTTCCAAATGGACCTTCCAGGTTCCACGACAGAAATTGTCCCATGCAATACAATGAGGACGGTGTATTTGTGATGTTTCTATTCCCTCTCTGTTTTCCCAGCCGTTAAAAACTTGAGTGGGTGTGAATTGAAGGCCGCGTGTTTGCTCAGCTCTCGGACTTTGACACGATTCCACTCCGAGCCGTCACGTTTGATATTCCGTCGAAAAAGAACACGAAAAAAAAGTCAACATGGATGCGCGCCAACCTTGAAACATTTCCATCAAACATAGCCTTGTAAAATCAAGACGCCAGCGTGACGCCAGTTTCTTTCAGAGTCCCAAATCAATTTCCTCGTGTCGTGGGGGGGAGGGAGGGAGGGGGCAACCACAGAGCAGCGCTTGTCCCGCGTCTTCTGCGAGCCCTGGCAGGTAATGGGAGGGTAATGGAGATACGCGATGGCGCTGGGGGTTAGGGCAAGTGCTTAATGGCGCCCAGATGTGCTCCCGATACGAAGCAGAGCCAGCGTCCGTGCTTTCGTATGGAAATCGCAAGCGGGCTCATTTGATAAATGTTTGCACGTGCAAAAAAGGGCCGCAAACTGGTCAATTAAGCGAGCAAGTAGCGGATTGTCCCAAATTCTGGCATGCTTTTTCATACTTTCTGCATGTTGCGATGCATTCCTGATGAGCGCTGATCTCACCCGTGACATCCATCTCGGACGCCGTCCAACACGCTGCATCAATTAAATGGCCGCGGCCGCCGCCTATTGGCCTGTGACACCTAACACGTGTTTGCATTTTTCTGTGCCGTTCTCCTTGAGGGTCAGACTTCTTGTCTACATAGACAAGCAACTTTGAAGGGCAATTTTGAAAGGCGCTGTTCATTTTCTCACAACATTAAGAATGCCAAGCCATGTCATTTGATACGGGAAAACGCTGAGGGCACAAAATGATATTGGTGGATTCAAGAATGAGACAAACATTTCCACGTTGGTGACTCACTTTTGGACGTGAAATGAGAGATACTTCTGAGAGCCCCAAATCGCATACGATGGAGGCGGAAGGCCATTCCCAAGAGCCCCATTTCATAAATCAAGTCGGAATTGACTGGACATGCTCGCCCCCATTGCTTAGTCATTAGAATCTTCAGCATCCCGTCTTGACTTGGCCAAACTTTCGGACTGTCGATCGGTACACGAGCCTTGGGCTAAAAAAATAAATGAGCGGCGCTAACGAGCCTCCTCGGGACAAATGAAGACAAGACTGGCTTGGCGGGGCTTTGGATTGATTGTAGGGAGGTGAATAGCTCTGGGGTGGGGGCGGTGGGGTCGCGCAGGAGTCAAAGCAGGGGGTCAGCCAAACATGCGTTGACGCTTGTCCTAAGTTATCAGTGTTATCTGATTGACTGGGGGAGCTCCACTATTACATTCAATATTCGGCTTATATTCATTTATGTCTGTCCTAGTAAATTTGCAGGGATTGGCAGCGGACCTCCCGCACCGCATCCGAGTGGGTTTTGGTGGCTTTGGCGCCACTTTGTTTGCATTCCAAGTGACAAGTCATCATTCACCACAATGAGCAGCGTGCAGCTGCGCAGGAAAAGCCGGACCCGGCCGGCCCAGCGCAAAACGCTGCCTCAGCATGCGTGGTCGGTCACAACACAAACTTAGCAGTGACCGGACAGCACAAATCATCAAAGGTGGACAAGTGAGCTATCAAAACAAAAAAGGGGAGCATTCAAGTCAAGAATGTTTTGTTTACCTTGGAAATTTCCATACCATAGTCAAAGCGACAGTTTTATGGAGGAGCAAAAGTACTCACCGGCGTGTCCAGCTAAATCACGTCCAAGTCAAACACTCCAGAGAGCTTCAGGAGCGACATGGTTGCCTCCAAAACATCACAAGGGAGCAGCAAGCAGCCCTGAGCGTTTCCCTGCTGGCTGGCTGGCTGGCTGGCTGGCTGGCTGGCTGGCTTTGCCGCTGTGCTTCAAATTGTCAAGAGTGCATGTGTGTGTGTGTGTGTGTGTGTGTGGATGTGTGAGTCTGGGAAGAGGTGGTAACTTCCTCCCCAAGTTGGAGGCTGACTAACAAGACTTCTCTCTCCTCCTCTCTCCTGACTCGCTCGCTCGGAGTGCACCAGAGCAGGAAAAGCTGTCATACTATCCCCCCCGACGTTCAACTCCGTCAGGGGGGGAAAAAAAATAGGAACAGCCTAAAATGGTCAAGCAAATCAGAGAGGCAGAGGGGGTTGCATGGTTTGATGGAGGATATTTGGTGTATTAGCAAGAAAGGAACAAGCTGAGGCGTGTAATGAATGATTAACAAATATCGAATGACCAAACAGCAAACACATGGTCCATTGATTGAATGGGGAGTGGAAAAACTTGCCAAACGCCATAAAAGATGTTTTCTGTGACTTCCATCATGTGATGGCGTGTCCCAATACTTTTATCCATCACCTGTTTGTCTGAAAATAGAAAGTCAAGGTATGAATGGTGAAAATTCTTTTGCATGAGCTGTTTGACGTGATGTGCAAAATAAAGGCTTTCCTCCTACACGACACGACACGATGTGTTGACACGGGAGCGACTTTGTGCCGTCTCAGCTGTAAATGTGACAAACTTGTATTGAAGCCACATGATGGAGCCTTGCTTAGAACCTTATTGGCGGCGTAGGATGGAAAATGTACTTGAAATGGCTTGTGCGTGAAATTAAACAAGCAAATAAATCTTTTTTTACAGTTGTAACAGTGGTGTTTATTTCCAATGGAATTTAAAATCCTTCTCTTTGAATATAAAGTAATACACATCTTACCGAAAGAACTTTTGGTGCTTGAGAACATTTACGTTTAAAGCAGAATAAAAGTCTCTTTTTTCAAATGACGACGACAAACGTTCGTGGCAGTGAACGAGTTAAATATTGCATTATATGTATGTCAGTCCAGTTTTTTTTTGGGGGGGGGGATGTTGATACTATTGTTGGAGTCTTCCAAATAGTAAAGGTATAGCACGGTGAGTCATTCTGTGATCAGTAGCGCTGTGATTGTCCCTGGGGCAGATTTATCACCGAGGTCAAGCCGAAGGATATGCAACAGAGAAGAAAGGAAGTTCCCGCCAGGAAGAGGAGCTGAGAATGAATCTTCACAAGTAACGAGAGCGCTCTAATTACAGGGAACTTTTCCTGGATGATTCCAGACAAAAGAGAAGCAGCTTGCCGTTTGCCCCGATAAGCGGCGGGCGCGTACAGGAAGGAGCCCACCAAGGTGGGAGATTTAAACAAGATACGAGGAACAAAAGGCAGCCACGCACGATCAATCCGTGATAATATTTGCCGGGCTTTGCGTGAGTCGCCCACACGTTTTCCAAACACGCAGCTTTGCTTGATAATCTCCACCCGAGTGAGTGAGTGACGAAAGCTTCCACAAAAGGTGGCCGTGGATGAGATGATTGCCAGGAAATGAAATGCTCGGGAGGGCGATCAAATTCCCGTCCGTGCGTGACGCATGGGTGATGAGAACGTGAGGAAAGGCCGATCCCATCTGCCGTGAAGCAGAAACGTACCAATGGAATTTGGGAAAAAAAATGGCCGCTCGCAAATCTAGCAGAAATCATCACCCAAAATCACAATTTTGGACAATATCTGTTTAAGGTCGTAAAAAATAAGCGAAAGACATTTTTTCTCCCTGTTTAGTCTCATTTGGACGATGGCTTTTTAAGATGCAGCAGTGGCCTTGGTCATGCGACGACGTTCAACGAAAAACACCATCAAAATGCAAACACGTGTTGCTGGACAACCTTGGCTTACATTCAGCGACAATTCACTGATGAGCCCCTCAAGGAAAACGAGTACAAAATGTTTCTTTGATGAGAATGTCCTTGGAAAAATAAATGGTCAGCGGATGGATGGCTCTCCTCCACACCTCCACCCCGGCGCAAGAAAAACAAAACCAAACAAAAAAACACGTCTTTGGCGCTGGTGCCGTCTCATGTCATTAAAAAGTACAGAGGAGGCATTGGCCAGGAGATCTTTACAGGACAGATGGGATTTGGAAGCAGGGAAGTCCCGTGCACGCAATGTGTTTAGCAATCATAAGCTCTTCTCCATCTGCGTGTCGGGACCATCCGAAACAAAATCTGTCAAGGTGGAATTTTGAACACATCTCCCACACTTCTTCTTCTTCTCACATTATGACAGCCGCTTGTCATGAAACCTCAAAAGCTCCGGACGTGGACAGCATGTGTTTAAAAGGCATCAAATTCTTTGGAACGTGCCAATCTGACTTGAAGCGTATCCATAACACTCAAGATGGAGTACAGATGGATGGAATGGCTCAATACAGATTGATGGATTGATGGATTCAGACTCATTAGACATTCAAGCAAATGTTTTCCCAAATCACAACACATAGCCAAAGATTTTTCAGCAAGCTTTCAAATGGCACATAAAGAGCCTTGAGAAATGAAAGTGGCTGGTGCTGCCAAATGGCATGTTTGGAACGCTTGAATGGAGAGAATATTACAGGGCCGCCCACCGCCGCTAACACTTACACGTTTGGAAGGAAGCGAGACACCAGCCCAGGGCCAGACTAGCAATTATACTTTCTTTGATGGCTCCCACAAGCTGCGACTTTTGCAAAACTCACTGGGAAGGCGGCTGAAAGCAGCTGACGAGTGTCCTTTCGGTTTTAGCCGGCGTATTTCCACTCTGGCCGCAGACGTCGAGTCCTCTGTCTAGTTCTGACACTCGTCTAACGGTCTCATAGAAAACACAAACACCAGGACAATTTAGCATCTAAAGGGCCACAGATATTGAGAGAGTATTAAACAAAGAATTCAGGGCCTCGCACCAGAACCTTGTGGCACACCGCACCAGCGAAAAATAAACATTGTCACTGCGTTGAAGCTTTTCAGGGCTTGAACAATTGGCAATAGAATAAGGGCCCTCACGTTAATGACGGAAAAACACTGCCGCTCAAAATAATTTGGTACAATTCATTAAGTACACCGCAAACTATGATCCCAAAAGTATCATTTTTCCCTCAATTTGTTCACTGCCAGCCGACAGCTGTTTCAGTTCAAGTCCACTCTTTTTTTTTCTAGCTTGTAACATTCTTTATTAATCAGGAGTAGAGCAAGGGATGGTTTTGCCGAAAAACACTTGTTTTTTTTTTGTAAAAAGACCAACAAGATCTAGTCTCATTTGAATACATAGCTAGCACTGAGTTGTCACCACATATCCGAGAATGCCGGCTAGCGCCTTTGTGGCTTGTTTCACGGATCTCGTGTTCTTATCCCAATCTTCACGGCTTTAATCATCATCTATTGCCACGTTTTTTTACTGTAAAGAGTCACTTCATTCCACCTCGTGCCTCGGGCCTGCGAGCTATTTTCTGGCAACCGTCTGCTTGCTGAGAGCATCTTGTGACCGTTTTTATCTGGCTGAACAAAAGATGGGTTAACTAAGTGCACAGGTTCTAAACCCAAAGAACCTTCATGAAGAGCCTGGGTCTTTTGACGCTCCCTCCTGCAATCAGCATAAACACATCCAGACGGAGAGAAATGAGCATCCACCCACCCTCCCACGCACTTGCGCTAAAAATACAAGCTGGTATTTATGAGGGCTGAGAGACAAATTGAAGTGAACTGGAGCCTTCTCGAAACGACAGAGACATCATCAAATGGGCCTGTTTTCGCCTTTGCCTCCAACGACACGAGCGAGCAGGTAATCGGATTTAATAGCACGCTCGCACGCACGCACCCACAGCAGCTGACGCGAAGCCGAGGCGAGGCGAGCCCCGGTTGCCGGTCGCCACCGACCGACTGAGCGAACGCGTGTCAAAGTGCAGGTTTTACCTGACAGCGCATTCCCCCAGAGGACAGGACCCGACAGGCCAGCGGGAGAGCCAGAGGAACCAGATGTGAGTTTCAGGCATGTAAAACACAACATTTGGTGGGGGGGGGATGAAAGAATGGGACCTTGACTGTCAAAAGTCATTAACCCGTCTCGGCCGAATCCTGCACCAGCAATGAGGTCATCAAACACTCTATCCGAATCGATTCGTATGAAACGTGATGGTAGTTGAAATATCACATGAGGTTGACTGAACACAAAAACAGCGCACGCAATAAATGTGAGCCTTTTGTGCTGACTTCTTCCAGTGAGTGAGCGAGCCGGCCAGGCAGGCGGGCGGGCAGGCATCTGCTTCCTGCCCCCCTGAAGCTTAAGCCCCCATGTAATCGTTCAACACTTGTGAACTTCCTGTCGCCGCCCTGCCAACTTGTTCCTTTCCCTCCCTCCCTCCTTCCTTCTCCCGCCGCTGCTTGGGAATTGTTGACTCACGGTTGAGTGAAACAACACTTCAGGGTCGGAAGACGTCCATCATCTGCACGGCGGCGACTGCAGCGCCCCCGGCCCGGCCCAGAACCCCTGCGGTTGTGGTCGACAGGCGTCCGCACAACAAACTAGCCAAACCGGGGCTAGCGAAGACACTATTGGCATTCGCAAAGAGTATTATGTAAATGAAAACCAACTGGAAAGAGCCCATCTCGCCGACCTGGAGACAACTTGGTGACTTGATGGATGTCTCCCCCACATCGAATGGAGGCTCGCTCGGTTGCCAGGGAGTTGCGGGGAAATACAAACATTTGTTTTTTCCCAAACCAAGACCTCCGAACAAGCCCTTGCTCAGAGTCATTCTAGCCTGCTTTACAGGGATTTGACGTAGCCAGAAACTTGCCAGAGACTTTTTCCATGTCTCAACCAGAGACATCGTGGAGGCTAATTCTAGTCGCTACGTCTCCTAGAGACGAGCCAGGTTGACAGGGAGTTGTGTTATCCAGAGACTTTTTTGAGAGTTTTTCAAGTCTCCAGGTCTCGGGGACTGAGGCGACGTCTCCGCCAGGTCTCTGAGACCCGCTAATGACCAAAGAGACACCGCGGATACATCTCTTCTGTTTCAGAAAGATGTCTAAGTCAAGAATGTGACATCTGCTTTGCCAGGCTGCATGTCTCTTCAAACACTTGACGTCTGTCACCGTCTCCACCTTGGGAAACCTTTTTCTGGTTCAAAGGCCTTACTGATTTATGGGATGGGGGCAAGAACTAACTCGCAGGAGACACATCTCATCCTTTCCAGAATATGGCGGGCTAACGTTTCCCCTGGGCCCAGTTAGGTGATATATTTACGCCATTACAATGGAAAGCTCCTGTGACGGTGATTCATCGGATGCATTATGATTTTAGCATGTTAGTGGCGGATCGCGCTTGCCATTCATGTCAACGGAAAGTTCTGCTCCGAGAGAAAAAGTGTTATGAAAGCCAGCGTGTGGATTTTACTCACTTGAGGAATCGGTGAGACTCGTGTAACATCAACTCGGAGATTCCATCATTGCAGCTGTGGTGGGATTGGTCCCACACAGGGGACGCCTTTCTGGATCCCAAGACCTGAAACATGATGCAGGCGCTTCAAATGAGAAATTAAATGCGACAATTGGAAAGCGCATTGAGCTAGTGAAAATTCCACAGTGGGAACTATAATACAATTTAATGTAGCGTTCAAAAGTGATGGGAAATAGAACTGAAATGAAACTGTTCTTACTTTTTGTTCCTTTTAAAATCCAGAAAAAACACAAATAAACATTCAAACAAGCATACGTGACCTAACCTTACTGACGCTCAACCTCCAGTAGATGGCAGCGAAGCACCATTTTCGATACAGATGGGCCAAGGAGAAAACTGTTTACACAAATGTTCGACTTTTCTCGGATGTTGTATCGGTCTCGGCTTTCAAAAATGCGAACGAGCAAACCCATTGTCCTTTTTGCATTCTTAGGTCCGAGTGACTCACGGTTCTGTCACCCGGCAGACCAGAAATAGTTTGGCACGGCCACTGATGTTTATGCTGGCGTCCTCGTGAACAAGTTCAGAGGAGAAAACAAACCGGCGAAGGATCCCGAAGTCTTGGATTGAATGTGGGCGACTTAAAACGATGACATGTGCAAGTGTGTATGGAGAACAATAAACATGAGCAGCACGTTCAAAGCTAAACACAGAGGACACTTTGGATTCAGCTGCATAAACATTGCCAACACTGCTTGCAAGCACGCCACCTTCCGAGATCTTCGAGCCAGAACCGTACTGACGTTTAGTCATCTCTGACCTTTTTTCAAGGCCCTTTGCTGTCTGAAGTCAATTACAACAGGAAGCGATGCTATCAGTGTAATATTCAGACTTTTGAAACGACTTCTTTATCCATGTTGTTTCAGCACACAAGGCCGTGCCTCACTTCCAGCCAAAATAAAAGAACTATACTGTATTTTATTTTATTTTTTGGGTTGCATTTTCCCCTCAGTTATTATCTGGAGGAAAACGGTAGGCTGCAATTTGGAGGCGGCCGTGCGAACGCTCAAACTGGCTACGCGTCGCTGTAAAGCATCACTGTCAAAGCCCATTCTTTTCTTATTCTCCGACTTGGACATTTTGCACCATGACTGATAGCAGAGTGTGAATGCAGGCGCTGCATTTCAATTCAACAGCTGCGGAACGTAAACAAAGCGTATCTGAGGAACCCAAGGCTGGCCGCCTGGCCGGCCGGCCGGCTTTATCACAACTGCCTTACAACATCTATTAGCTCCCCTTATCGGCTCAGATTGGATTCTTGGGATTACAACCAGAGAGTCCCACCTTCCAAAAAATACTAGATGACTAAACATTCAAATATAAATGCCCGCTATCGTTAAATACAACACCACACGGGCGATAACTCAAACAGTGGATTTGGCCTTTGTGAGGACCTGATTTTCAAAGTGATAGCATAAGAAAGAACAGCCTGACGACAAAATCAAGTGGTGTCGCTCAAAAGTAGAAGAAAATATGGCCTGACAACAAGCTTCCAGTATGCTTTTCTGCTCAACGCTCCCCCACACACAAATATGAAGCAGCTAACCCAAGCAGAGACCCAAATGGGACGGCGCCCAAGCCCCAACCCGGAGGAATTCACGTTAAGCAGTAGTTTGGGCCAGACGTGTAGAATCTTGGCACCGCCGAGGGGAGTCACGGTTGGCTCCGCGTACAGTAAGTGGCACTCCACCCAGGCCGGGCCAGACCACAAGAATGAAAGCCCACATGGAGGGGGGGGGGGTTGTTGCCCTTGCGACTACCAGCCTCAGCCTAACCGGACCGGCGCACAGCCTTTAATGAGCACGTCTCGAGTGCCAGGGCAGGAATGCAAAAATAGACATTGCAGTCTGGATTGCAGGTCGGCGCTTGTTGCCGCGTCTCGCTCCTCTCGTTATTATTACAACAGAGCGTAAACGGCAATTCAATCACGGCTGGCACTTGTCACTTTGGGTGCCGCGTCAAAGTCCGGAAGGGAAACAACGGCCTTTTAAATTGTAGGAGACAACCTGAAATGGGAGATTAGAAGGGATGTGGACATTAGGGAAAAAAAAGATTGACTCCATGCAGCAGAGCAGGTCGCCCACAGCAAAGAGCATTAGATTGCCATCAACAGATACGGAGCTAACTCAGATTAATTTAGCAGCGCAATAAATGTCAAAGCCAGTCTGTTGATTTATGCACTCAGAGTTAGAGTGTATTTCATATTATTTATTAGTCTTTGTAAACACACTTTCAATACTGACATTGTCGAAAAGATTCTTCTTGTCACAAAGGTTCAAAGATGACATTAATTACAACCAAGCGCGTCTAAACTGTCTGCTGCTTTTCTCCGCCAAGCCTTCCACCCCCAAGGATGAACTTTTTTCATTTGCACGAGCTCCCCAAAGATAGACGTGGGGTTTTCCCACATCGCAAACCGTCGCTGGTTTGAATTGGATTTTTTTTACGACACCACATCCGCAAATGTTCCTTTCATCCAGATGAGACCTCTTAAGTTGAAGGCTGCAGAGGTTCTGCGATTTGGAATTTGATTTCTTGGGAAACAACGGCGCTTAAGTCAAGTTCAATTCAACCACACTTTTTATTTGGGATCTGCATCTGTTCAGTAAAATGCATTGCATGGCAAATAAAAGAGAAAGGAAACAATTTGAACAGGTTGTAAAGACTGAACGCACGTGTATTGATTGAACTAAAACGTTAAATACAACAAAAAGGTACTGAGGCAGTGATTATTTTATTCACCACTAGGGGGATGACATACTTTGAAAATCATTCATCTTTAGGCGGGTGGTGGGGCTTATATATATATATATATATATATATATATATATATATATATATATATATATATATATATATATATATATATATATATATATATATATATATATATATATATATATATATTATCACCTTCTTGGGGTTTCTTGACTCAAAACAGCCGTTTAGAGGTTACACTAAAAAGTATCTTTTCCAAACAAATTCCTTACAGCAAAGACAACAGAAAACAGTAATGGACTCTCCAGAAGAATCATTGCAACTTTTTTTTTTTTTGCTCGTCAGCTGTGGAAGAGCTTCAACATGCATCCCCCCCCCCTCCCTCGTGGAAACCTCCCCCGTACCTGCAACGCCAGACTCTTTTGCAGCCACTAAAGTCGCTTCGCTGCAAAATGCATCTTTCCTTTAGTTCTTGGGCTCTTGTGTTGAGTCCTCACAGGGCTTTTTTCTTCATTGCAAAGAAACTTTCCAAACATTTTGTAAATTCATAGATTTAACATTAGCATCACACGAGCGAAACAACTTGACAAGTGTCAAATGTCATTCGACAAAAGTAATGGGAAATCCGGTGACTTTTCAAAATAGAATCATATTGAGACTTGTCTAATCAATTAAGCGGAAATGCAACACGGCCTGCCCGCCTGCCCTGCCTTCAGCGGAATGTGCACCGTTCCATTTGATTGTGTCGGAGCAGCAAAAGAGCCGAGACAGTCAATAAATCAGTTGTAAACAAACAGGAAAACACCCGACAAACTAAAAGCCAAATGTCCTTTAAATATACAATAGCGCTGCAGATAAACCATCATCGTCAAGCATCAATGGAATTTCAAGTGAAGTGCATTCAGGCTCTCTAATAACGTGGAATGTTCGGAATATTTGCAATCATAGAACAGGAAATCAAATTCCCATTTGGGGAGAAAACACAGCTGCTCTGTTTCAAGGGACGGGAGAGTGAAGAAAAACATCAGCAGATCTGTCATCTCCACGCTCGAGCCCGTCAGTCCAGTCCAGTCCAGTCCAGTATGGCCCTGCACGTCGGAACCGGCTGCATACACACGTCTCCTTGTTCACCTGGCAACGGATCGCTGACATGCCAAACAAGAGCTCCCATTGACAAATTTGACGGGGTCGCCCTCCTGGACGTGGAAGCAGATGTTCAAGGTTAGCGGGATGGATTTTTTTTTTTTATTCCCCGCTCATTTTCACACTGATTGACAGATTGTGAAGTAGTCATTCCCTACTGACCGAAATAACTCCACAAAACGAACAAAGTCCAAAGCTCCCCAACACACCCAAAAAATCCATCCGAATCTATTGTCAAAACGTTGTTTTTTTTCAAGATGTCAATATTTCATGCAAAAATCCGAGACTCTGTTGTTATACTAAAATGCCTAGAGGTGCTTTTCGCCACATCCACTTTCTTTGTCATCAGGAATAACAGCAGGCAAAATGAAAAATGAGTGTGGCCAAAATGAAAAACGAGTCCCAAATTTGTATTATTATTATTATCGTAACAGCTGTTTATCTGCTTAGCTCCTTGTAAATGAACTGCGAGTGCATTTCAGCGGAGATGTTGCCATATTGTCATCTTTGAGGAGCCAGGCAACTGGAATTCATATTCAGCATATCATGTTGGAGTGAATTCTCATGAATTCTAATGGATATTACATGCCGTCAATTTGTTTTTGACTGCAACTCCCAATGCTGTCTACCTCGTTTTTAAGGCAGCTATAATTCATATTTTACTCAAACTCTATTTTCTTTTTCCCGTGGTCACAAAGGAAACGAATTCTAAATATATTGAAAGGACATGACCTTGTGTTTCTCTGGCGACTATGTCAGATGGGAGACTGCAGCCAAAACCGAGAAGCCAACCCAAATATGGAGAAAGTCAACAAATGGATGGATGGCACTGTCATATAGGAACTAGAACTATGAACTTCTTCTTTTGGGTCTGCTTGGATATTTTATTTATTTAATTTGTCAACCAGATGGATGTCTGTCACCAGAATGCACACACACACACACACACACACACGCACGCACGCACGCACGCACACGCACACACACAAAAAGCTCTCCAGGGGAATTAGGCAACAACATTGCAGATGCGTGACGTACTTCGATCCGAGGTTCTTTTCTCGGCTCAGCTGCTCGGGCCTCATCCCCTTGTACATATAGTTAGGCACTAAATAAAAACAAAATACAATAACAAATCATAATAAGAAATTAAACTTAATATGATGAAACTATTCAACCATTAATCACTAAATTACATCAAATTTAAGCACTTTGATGATTTAGACCTTTCCAGTCCCATACAGCTGCACTATTTAATTCAATGTAATGATAAATACAATATATACAGGCTAAAATGCTATCAACAAAATATCTTAAAAAAATAAAAGGATAATTTGAGAAACTCCGCCCCCTGCTGGCCAAAATTAAGCGTTGCAATCACCAAACAAGTCTCATTTTTTTCCATATCAAAGTTTATTGCTGACATGCATGTAGTTTCTGATGTAGAAAAATATGTTTGTTTATTTTATACAAAGATGATTTCCCAACTGTACAATAATGTGTCTCGAGATGCCCCCAAAGATGAGTGAGCAGCTTACGAGACGACTAAAACACATCTGCCTTGTCAAACGAGCGCTTGAAACACGTCAGCAATATGTCTGAACTAAACCCGACTACAGTACTTCAAAGCCGGCGGGGGTAGTTTGCCAAAAAAGAAAGAAAGAAAAAAAAAAAAAAAAAAAAAACAACAACCCAAAACATGCTACTAAAGGTGAAATGTTTTTGGGAGGAGGACACAGTTGCTTTTGTGGGAATGCATTAATGCAGTTTTGCTACTAAATTACACTCCCAAATAATGGGGGTAGATTCAAATATTACTACAAAATCAGTAAGGAAAATCATTTTCAGGGTGGAGAATAAATATATCATTTTTATATATTTAAAAAAAAAAAAAAATCAGTGGGATGGATGATGCTGAGGATTTTGAGTGGGGGGGGGGGGTGCTACAAAACAAAATTGTAAATAAAAATAGGGAAAATGTCTGAAACACAAGCACATTTTGTAAGAAAAGGTGTGTCTGGAGAGTTATAGAATTTTTGCAAAAGAAATTAGAGGATTGAACCAAGTACAGACAACCACTCGCTAGTAAATGAGCGGCAGGCGGAGAAGTGTGGCCGCAACATCATGCGACATTTCAGTTACACATTGCGTGGCAAGCCAAAAACTAACTAGAAAGAGCGAGGTGGGGGCAAGAACATTTACATTTCGTAAAGTACACTACCGCTAATTACCGTCCGTCTCTGGGCCATTTTCACTTCACATCGGCATTTGGGTTACGACGACTATACCGAAATAGAATTCACACGCATTTTCCAAATGGGGATTGTTCCAGAGAAGGAAGAAAGCCTCAAAATCAATTCTCATCATAAGTGGAAGTCAGAGTAGCTTAAATGGTGTCAATATGGCAAGAAATGCAGATGTACTTGAGTTAGCTTGGAGCTACCTTTCACCGTTGATACGTAAAAGGAAAGATTTGGGAGAGAACAATAAATAAATATCCACCTTGAAATTGCAAGTGAATGAGGTTGGGATGCAAACATAAATAATACAAAGTGGGATTGAGCCCGCTGGCAACGTCGCTTAACAGTCGCCGGTAGGTGTAGCTTCACGTAAAAGTAAAAAAATCGAATCAAATGGTCACCGCATTCCAAGGCAACGGTGGGGGGGGGGGGGGAATAACAAGCACAAAAGTATGGATCACCAAGCACCTACAAAGTGGAATCATACATGCGCTAATACACAAGCAAGGGTGTTGCTCTGCTTTTCACAGTGTGCCAGATAAGGAAAAAAAACATTTGGACGCTTTTCCACCGCACGCTACCCGCTCGGCTCTACTCGCTGTTGGCGCCAAAGTCCGTTTTTAAAAAACTCGCGCCAGTACGGACGGCGGCGTGGAAAAGCGTCACGAGAGTGGAGGATAGCTTAAAAGATGGCTGCCGAGGTGGCCGGCTCGGCGGGCACTGGCTTGAGACGCACTCGTGGCTATGCAAACATGTCAAAGTGTCATTCACATTCATACTGGAAACAAAAACACACTTTTCATCCGTCGTTCGTCAGACGACCTGGAAGCCTTTTCGATTCCTAACGAGGTGCCGGGCCGGGTACCAGTTCCGTGGCGTGGCGTTTCTCAAGTGTTTTTGGCTGTGGCACCGAGGAGGAGAAGGAGGCGGCAACGTCCAACATCGGGGCGGGGGTCTTGGCGTGGCGACTTCCAGGTCCTCCGCACGCTAGCTGCCTGACGCTAGGAAAGAGATCTCTGCGGGGACGAGACGACCGGTACCAAAGCGTGTTTCCATATAGTCTGTCTTCAATAGAATCATGGAAATGCTACTCCAAGGTCAGAATGATTGAGAGAAAAAAAAAAAAGCTTATTTCATTCCATCCCCTCCCACTCGTGCGAGCGGGTTTGTCGTTTCTCTCCCTGGACGCGACGGGCAAATTGCGAACGTCGTCGCTGGGATAGTAGAACAACACAGAAGAAGAGACGGAGAGGTAGATTGATTTGAAGGTTTTCCAAAAGGGGGACGACAGTAGAAGGAAAGAAGGAGGGAGGCGTGATGGGAGGGGCTGCTACATGATGGCGCTCCCGCGGGAGCCGGCCGCCAGCGCCCAGAGTGCCGTGCATGGCTTGCGCGCTAACCCAAAGGCGAGCCTATCTTTGGCAGTTCTGCCCCATTTTGTCTGACCCGGCACGGCGCGGCGCGGGCCGCCTCACGCAAGCTTTCTACTTGCGGAGGAAGCGCAGCGCCAAGATGGCGGCGTCCAGCGGGCTGACGGGCTGGGCGTCGTGGCCCAGCCGCCGCACGGGCGGCAGGCTGTTGAAGTGACGCTTGATGAAGCCCTTGGCCTCGTGGAAGATGTTCTTCTCCTCGGCCAGCAGCAGCTGCTGGCGCATGTAGTGCTCAAACTCGTACTGCGACGACTCCTCCGTCACTTTGGCCTACGACAAAAACACGGGAGTTTTGTTCTTGTCCTGTTAACCTGGAGCAAAGGACCCGCGTGAATTCTTTTACCTCTTGTAGATGCTCCGGGTGGTTAACCTGATCGTCGATGTCCGGAACCACCTGCAGCGGGCCGCTCAGCGAAGAAACCGACTGCCTGCGACGCAACGCCCAGTCCTCGGTCAGCGGCGGGAAATTTGATCCGAGGCTCGTTTTGCGGTACGAACCCGCGGCGCTTACCAGGAGGCGATGATGTCGCCGAGGGACTCCAGAACCTCGCCGGCCGTCAACCTCTGCTGAGGGTCGAGCACCAGCAGCTTTCGAATCAGACAAACGGTGTTGTCGGACACGCGGCCATCTCTGCGGGGAGCATTTCCGTTAGGTGTGGCGTGAATCCAAACGTTCAGGAAGCCATTTGAGGGACTCACTCTGGGATGGAGTACTCGGCGGCCTTGATCTTGCGGAAGAGCTCTTGAGGTATGCTGTCGTAGAAGGGGAACTGGCCGTACAGCATGGTGAACAAGACCACGCCCAGAGCCCACATGTCGCTGGGCTTACCGCGGTACGGGCGACCTGCAAAAGCGCACGCGGGAGATCTTCCAATAAATATCTGCCACTGGGATGCCAAATACTTTTGAGGGGGGGGGGTTCAATTCTAAAAGCTAATGTGCCGCCAACATGCTCATTAGGCCCAAGCAGGAGGTCAACTTTGACCCTCGCTGACTCCGGGTGATAAGCGAGTTCCCGTCATGTAATGATTAACGGGATGAGTAAAGGCAAACAAGTCGACCATTTCCACATTGACAATGAAGTCGTCCAATCAGCTGACACTAGTGAGGAGGAGGAGGAGGAGGGGGGTCACGCCGTATACGGGCAATGTTAAGCACACACACCAAAACAAAGAGACGCACACAAACACTCACAAAAGGACACACGCAGTTGTAGAGGGTACATGGGAGAAGTTTCCCTCCAGTGAGTCATGGCTGCGTGAGTGAGTCACTCACACTTGCTTTTAATTGCACGCCAGTCACGTTATGTTGACACACACACACACACAGACACAGACACACACACACACACACACACAGACAAACGCACACACACACACACACACAGACAAACGCACACGGAGGTCTCTTTTGTTGGCACGTAAGCCGTCAACATTGACTTCCCCTGTCGTAAAGCCGGGCAATTGCGCGCCAGCTTCTTCTTTTGATTGAAAACAAGCCTGCTCACAGAGGATAAAGTCGCTTCCCCCACGCACGCTCGCACGCTCGCACGCCACGCAGTCATGATAAATGAGCGCTCGGTGCTTTCTTTAGTCCGGCGTTACGACACTAGCCCGCTCCAAGCGGCTGGGCCCCGTAGGCGTTACGCAAGGGTGAAAATGTGGCAAACCCACCGCTTAGCACATCGGGGCTGATGTAGGCGGGGCTCCCTCGCTGATCTTTGAGCAGGTCGTCCTCGCTCACCAGGTGTTTTCCTAAGCAGAAGTTGGTGATGGTGATTCGGTGCGTCCTGCAACACACACACACACACGCACACACACACACACAGCGCAGGAGAATGAAAACCTGTTTTTGATACGTCTTTGTGCTCCGCGATCGAAACCAATGACTCATGGAGCGGTGATTCACTCCACTGCCAAGTATCTGGCGTCTTTTCGAGGGGAAGCTCTTTCTGTTTGCAGCCAAAATGTATTTTGGAATAACTTCGATTGATTGTGTCGCAATTTATCACTCGCCGAATGAGAAAAAAAACAAAAATGCGTTTAAAGCCTAGGCGTCGTTTCAGGCTATCGGCGGTCCAAACGAAGGATGAATCTGCTCCATAAGGAAAAGAAGGAAAAACAGAAAGCGCTTGAAAAAAAAAAATGGATGAGTCAACTGGCGTCTGAGGATGATTGTTGCTTAGCGAGCCTGTGCGGCGATGAGCCCATTTGGATTGACATCACTAAACAACGCACAGAAAATGCACACCCACGCCACATATGTGAAACCTTTCTCCAGACAGACACGCTCTTTCTTTCTTTCAGAAAAAAAAAAAAAAAAAAACATCCACCAGCTTCCCCTTGGTCTTTCTCACTTTCACACCGCACACGCAGGCATTTGTTCCAGCCAATTTCGGTTTCGCTCTGAGTTTCTTTCTTCCTTGCCGCCGCTTGCTCTTCTCCCTCAAGAGCGGAGCGTTTGGAGGACGCCCTCGGCATAAACGCGTCCTTTGCTCTTTTGTCCTCGGGCATCACGACTTGTGCCGTGTAGCATTGTGGACATGACGGGAAAAGTGAAAAAGGATATGAGCAAAAGAGACAAATTGCACGGACAATGGAAGCAGGAAAAGCGGGCCAGCGGGAAGGAGGAGGCTAAATAAATTACGACTGTGTGTGTGTGTGTGTGTGTGAGTCAGCTGAGAGCTATGGGTCCTTATGGTGGGCGGGCCTCTCCTTTGTCTCCAGCGGGGGACAAAGTGTTCCATTGCACTTGAACATCACTGCCGGCCGCCGCTGACTTTGAGTGTGTGTGGCTTTATTAAACAGGCGTCTGGCCTGGCGAGTGACATGGGAGGCAGCCAATCAGATTGGCCCTTACCGTTTGTTCAGCACCATGTTTCCCAGCTTGAGGTCTCGGTGCACTATGTTCTTCTGCTGACAAGAAAAGACCCGTCCGTCAGTACAAATGGAACATTTCCCCCGGGACAATAAATGCCGACCTTGTGCAGGGCCTCCACCACGCGCACCACGTCGTAGAAGATGATGATGGCCTCGCGCTCGCCCAGCCGCTTCTCCTTGATGACGTAGTGCTGCAGGTTGATGAGGTCGGCCGTCTTGTCGCTGAAGTCGTGCGCGCACAGGCAGTCCAGCACCAGGCAGATGCGCTTCTTCATCTTGCGCGGCTTGTTGGCCTCCGGGTCCTCCACCATTTCGTAGGCCCGGTCCTGCAAGGATCCAGACTCGGGTGTCACGTTTCAACTTCCCCTTAGCAGGCTCTCTAAAAGCACAGCTTTCATTGATTTCTCGATGCCTTTTATTTATTTATTTCCTCGGCACTTCTGAGAGCTTCTACGGTCTTGATCTCTCGGCGTAATCCGATCAATACGGCAGACGTAAATGAATCAGAGCGCCGGTTGTGAGGAAACAAAGCCAACAGTGTGAATGGATGAGGCTGTGAAGAGTGAATGACGCCATTGAGGAAAGACACTTTGCGCCGGCTACCTGGAAGAGGCCGTGATGGTGGACCACACCGTCTTGGTTGTGCAGCAGGGACAGGAGGGAATACTCGGTGTGCAGCAACATCTTGCCCTGCCTCTCCTCCTGCGTCTCGCCGGCAGATTCCGCTCGCTCCTCCAGCGTCAGGATCTGGCGCCCAAAAAAAAAAACCAGAGAGGAGACGTCGGGGTCAGACTGCGGGGGAAGCTTTGACACTTTACTGCCACTTGAAGATCCTCAGCCCAGACATTCTAAAAACTTTTAAATGTCGACAGGACGCCAACTTAAAGCCAGACAGTCGCTGGTCACCGAGGCAACGGGGCTCTCCGAGTTTAGTCAAATTGAAAGGAAAAAAAAAAATATAGATAAACTTTTGCAACACAATCCGCAACCCCCCAATAAACAGAGCGGTTTGTCCGTGCCAGGCCGTAAAGTGAACGGCAACAAAAAGTAAGGTGAAAAGTTCACATGCATGCACGCACGCACGCACGCACGCACTTTGAGCTGGTAGAAATCGTCGCTGCCGTCTTTCCTGGCCAGACACTGCACGATGCTGGGTACTGGTGAGTTGCCCAGACGAGGCCCTGCAAAAAAACAAACACAACAGCTGCGTGACCAAAAGGTCGACAACATACTGGCATGTGTGCTCAGTTTAAAAAAAATAATTAAAAAAATGGCCATTTACACCCCTGGCTGGGCGTCTTGTTTATTTTGACGCTTTGCAGATGGCTGAGAGAGTAGAAAAAAAAAATGTGGGGGGTGAGAAGTACGTACATCTTTGTGTCAACGGCGACCTGTGTCATGGTGAGCAGCAAAATTCTTTGCATACTCGTCTCAGGCGTGCGTACACACAGACACCACGTGACTCTTTGATACACACAAGCACACACACACACGTCCTGAAAACAAAACACTCGCCCTCAAGTTCAACCGGAGGCTTGCTTCATCTTTTGAACCCCGACCCCCTCTGGGAAATGGAGCGGGCTTTGCCTTTTTTGTATGTGCATTGGGGTTTTGCAGGGTGCCTTGCCTTCCTTACCAAGGATGAAGGGCCCAGCTCGCTTGGCATTGCTGCCCGAACTGTAGACGGGACACTGCTGCTTGCCGGCCCTACTGGATGTCTCTCCGGCCCCTCTCTCCGACGCACGCCGCTTGGACATACTGGAGCTCTGCAGGGAGAGGAGGACCAAAAAAAAAAAATCACATGAGCTGAATGATGGCACACCACGCAGCTATAAATAAGAAATACCATTGCAGCGGCTTCGACGAGGAGGATGAGACAATACCGAGAGCGTTTGGTGGATCCAGCGCGTGAAGACAAGTGAAAGACAGGGCAGCTCCCGCCGGCTTATTTCAAAATGCCCCTCCCACACGTTTACCAACACGTTACAGTTCCATTCACGGAAGGGCAGCCAGTGCAGAGGACAACGTCAAACAATCTCCCAATTGACATGAACACACAGCATTTTCTCTCTCGAGCTTCCCCGACCGATCCTTCCGCTCTTAATCTGCGCGTTTTATCCCAAAATCTGACGGCTTATCGTCCCCGGGGTGACGGGCGGGCAGCCAGCCGAGCGGGCGCTGGACTAAACCGGAAAAGCCCGCGACGACAATGACGTGACACAAAAAACGAGCTGCGGCGGGCGGGCGGAGAGAGGTATGCTTTGTTTGGAGCCACGTCGGCTTCCCGTAATAGGGAAGTAAGTCGGGGAGGGATGACTCACCGCTTTCGACTTCCAGCGCCGTCGGGTGGAGATATGCCTTTAAATGCTCAGGTGATGACACCAAAAGGAACAAACAAACGCACCCCCCTCCCCTGCCCAGCGTGACACGCATGTCAAACCAGCTCTGGAGGGTTTCAAGCGTGACAAAAGCCATATTTGTGGAAGTGTGTGGGAAATTGGATTGTCCATGACTGAGAAAACGTAACTTCCTCATTTGACCACTTTCGGTGCGTGTGAAACTTCTGATCTCGTTGTACACCTCATCCAAATTTGGCAAACACTTGATCTTGTACTAGTTCAAATTTCATACAAAAAACTTGAAACAAAACTCAAATGGTCAGCTTTGCATTTTTTTTTTTTCATGGGTCCAAAAAGCAACAGGGAATTTGGCTGGAAAGTCCAAGCTTGACATCAGAATTTTGTTTTCCCGATTTGGTCTGCTTCCAAGTTTATTTTAAATGAAATTGAATGTAATTCATCAACAATATGCAGCCACGTCACACTTTTTTCCTAATTGCAGGGCTAATAAAGCTTACTCGACGTCACAATTGGAGGAAGGTGTTCAAATTAGCAGTTTCTATTTGCGTCCCATTTTAATCCTTTTACCTATGAATAGAACTTGGACTGGAAAATGCTGGCTGGCTAATTAAGTTTCCGCTTTGTACCTGCCGACAAAAGCAGACGAGCGAGTCTGTTTATACGCCGTCCATCACATTTGTTGTTTTCTAGCGATTGCGTGCGCGCTTGCCCGTATACAGTCATTGGGTGCACGCTGAAGGAAGGCTGACTCACACCGGCAGAATCCAAAGATTGTAATAAAAACCAGATTGGACGGCATGCCGAGCTTTGTGTGCGCCACAAGTGAGACACACTAACTAAATCGTGCAAGATTCTTGCGTGCATCCAACCGCCAGTTGGCACTTTGGGCCCAGAGCACAGGCAGGGACGGACGCTGCGAATTCTCACTTCCGTGAGGCTTTTTTTTTTTTTTTTTGGGTGATCCCAGACAGCAGATTGTGTCATCGTGGCATCTCTCTGGTCCATCTGTCCCCATCGCCGCTAGTCATCGGCCGGCGAGTCTGATGAGGCCAGGCTTTGTGACAGACAGCTTCGATGGCGCAAAGCGCCCGTGACACTAAGTCACGCTGACGAAGAGACTATCACGGCGACTTGAGCCAGCAGCAGCAAAAACAAAAAAACAAAAAAAAAGACAGGAAATCATATAACCACAGCACACTAATTGATTTTGGTAGACTGTCCAAAATCTATTAATTTGGTCTATTTCCTGTCAAAGCGACACGCCAACAGGCAAGAGCTTACTAAACAACAAAACTTGAGCAATTACAATCATCCATGCACCTCGGGGCAATGTAAATGATTGACTGGAAAGAGCTAACTTGCTAGCTATTTAGCACAACAACAAGCTCCTCAAGGAAACACATGGCGCTAGCGTTTTATTCGGACACAGTTGAAGCAAAGGTCAGAGCCGCCGCCGCCAAATGCGCAACGGCCTAGATGACATCAGCGCCATGACGGCATCTCTTTTCTCAACAAGTCTTGGAGATCATATTGCAGCAGACACAAGAGGTAGCGGAGAGAGCGCAGGAGCGAGACAGGTATGATGCCGGCCAGCCGGCCGGCGCCCTAAAATGGAATTGAATCAAACACAGAAGGTTTCTAACGAGATCCGCCCACATGTTGCATTAAAAAAAAAAAAACACTTAGAATGAACACAGACTTGTTGGAGGCCAAAACAAAATGAAGGGCAAAATCTGCACACGTGACACCACATTGCCAATGTCCTAAGAGATGTAAGGTCAAAAAGCCGCAAATTTTCTCCTGTCTTGTAGTTTCTGTCAGACACAAAATGAGCGGCAAAGCTGATTCAGCAGTTTTGCACCTTTAGAGGTAGCTGGAAGTCCAACTCCTGACTGAATGGCCGTCACCGTCATTCTAATGAAGGCTCTTGGAATAACAATGGCACGTGGAAGCTCACATTTCCCGGTGCATTTGTACGGCATCACCTTACCGCCGGTTAAATTTAGCCTGGCTGCTTCTTTGCAAAGACTAATCCACACACACTTCAGCCACAATATTAGGTACACCTGCACCAACCCAAGTTACTGCACTTCCAAAACAGTTTGTGACATTAACCGGGGCACCTAATTCAGCCTAAAGTCAATAGTTGGATCGTCCACCAAACTCGCTTAGCTTCTCCATGGCAAATCTTTGCAAGTCTAGCGGAGTGGCGACAGGTCACCCGCAGCCCAAGAGAGAAATGCTACAGAAAATTGATGGATAGATTATGAAAAATGACAGTTATGTCACCTGTTGTCACATTTCAGGCTACCAGCACTCCACCTCCAACTTGAAGACACCAGATACGGTTTTACAATTAAGGATCATTTCTTAATACGCATTGTTTCATAAAAATGTATCAGGTTCACATTTTGATTTCATTTTTGGCTGTACTTGCCCTTCATGTATTAATTTACAAAAAAATCAAACCAAAAAGTTACAATGCATGAGCATTTTTTTTCACCGAGGACTTCAGCAATTACTGGGATGGATTGCGAGTTACTTTAATTTGCTTTCATAATACTATCAAGTGTTTTTTAGCTTCTCAACAAAGCCCTGTTGCACTCTTTGTGCCTTGACTCACACTTGCACAACAGAATCATAACAATTATAGGAGCTGTATTGATTTATGGATTTCAGATGATCATAATAAAGTGGCTCGGGAATCTTTAACCCGCAACAATCGATATCAAGTCGTTTTACTGGGCACTAAAATCCCTCCGCAAGCTGTTTACAGCCTGGACCTATCGACAATTCTAAATAAAATAAAAAAGAAACTCTTTTACATTCTACTAATATTCGGTGGGAACAAAAG
Source organism: Syngnathus leptorhynchus (assembly GCF_054491065.1). Taxonomy (NCBI): domain Eukaryota; kingdom Metazoa; phylum Chordata; class Actinopteri; order Syngnathiformes; family Syngnathidae; genus Syngnathus; species Syngnathus leptorhynchus. The sequence goes on along the minus strand of NC_141202.1, from coordinate 813,528 downwards.
TTAAGAATTCCTTAGGTTGGAGCCGCCAACAACAGAGGCATGCAAAAACACAAAGGAGGCACGCTACACCACCAAGTTTTCCGTGCAAACGACTTAGTTGGTGAAATACAATGACGAATTTAGCACGTTTATTCCATTTTTCGGGGTTGCTAATAGGTTCTATTGACGAGCGTCAAGTTGGGAGGAGAGGCCATTTAAACAAAGTAACAAACATTACAGCTGGTTAGCACGAGGCTAACTCGCTAGCTCACCTCGAGCAGAAACCGCCGGGTCAAAAAAAAAAAAAAAAAAGTCTGGCGTCGTCCTCCGCCCTCACAACGTCGACATTTCTCGCGCAGGGTGGGTTCTGTGCTTGTCGACGGCTCCAGACGGACCGCCGCGGGTCGGGTGGCCGATTAAAGCCGCCTTCTTGTCGCCGAAAAGGCAGCGATTAGGGAAGAAAAGCCTGCTCGCTCGCTCGCCGCTGATCGCATCTTTCCACAGCGACAGCGCCACCTGACAACGGAAGTGACGCACAAGCTCTTTGCAAGATTGACAGCCGGGCTCGACCAATCACAGGCGAGCTGCTGTCCGATGATGACATTTTTTTCAATTTGCGTAATGGAACAGGATGCGATTACATCATCGTGTAAAACCATTGCAAACTGGGCGATGGAAGGGCTTATGTCGACAAAGCGGAATGACTAATTATTGAATGCATTCAATAATTACCAACTATCTTAAAATGCAATTTCACAATATTTTATTGTATTACCTATACAGATATATTAAATACAGGTATATTACCTATACAGTAATATACCTGTATTTAATATACGTCTATACAAAAAATGACTGTAGAAGTCACTTCTGTAAAAATAATAATAAAAAAAAGGTCAATGTTAGTTTCTCAATGACTCAGTTCTGAATGATAGTTTCGAATAGGCGTTTATAAAAGAGGCTTATCACGTCTCAATTCCAACCACAAACCACAACAAAAGAGCAGCCTAAATGGCAGAGCCTTTATTTAAATCCCTGTGACTCAGCAATGCATTGGCCCTAAGCCACATTAAGGATGCGCATTATTTATTCATGAGTCATATTACATGTAGTATCATAGCAGAACTAAGGAACATATTACTTTCAGACTTTTGCAGGATGGATCAGGCCCACGGGGCCTTTGACTTTGACACCAGTGCTGCAGGTTCAGTACTTGTGGTTTTCAGGGTAGGTTGTCATTTTCCGTCTTCTTTGCAAAGGTCACAAGAATGAGCTGGGCGTCCAAGATTCGATCCGGTAACTGTCTAGACTTGTCCCGGAAAGGCATGCGTGCATGTCTTAGTATTTTCTTTTGCATGCTGATAACCTCATTGGAGCTATTTGTCCCCATAAGAAAATGGAGGTATGAGCCTTAAATATTGTGAATAAATGGTAGAATACATTTCTGTGGATTAGAAAATGTTATGATAGGCCTTTTGAAGGACGCTCCTGCTCTTAAACTAAATGTAAACATTTACAACAGCGCTCTCTACTGGCTCATCACATACACACACAACAATCAAACCACATCTGGAAAACGTCATTTTATTTTTGGAACTGCTATATTGCAGACATATGCACATCTAGTCAGAGAAAACCGTACATCAATCCAATAAATAAAACTATCAAATAAACATATTTACACGTTTTGACATTGCAGGTAGCTACCAACGAGCTTTTCTTCATTTTTCGACTGCAGCTCCATAAAATAAAATGTACCAAAAGTACTTTCCCTCCTGATTACAATTGGGTTAGAAAAGAGCACTTGGGATTATGGAGCCGTATTGTATGAAAACGATCCGAAAAAAGGTCGGTGCCTGAATTATCCACCAATTCACATATGACCCGCATGATGTACTTTAGAACGTTTGGGAAACCCAGGTGGGCCATTCACCCTGAATGTAGCACAATCCCGACACAGGGAGGAAAAGAACCACAAGGTTGGTTGTCTGTGCATCACTTTAGCCGCTCCATCCCATCCCAACGGCGTCACAGACCATCCATCATGGCCAGGAGGTCGTCTCCTTTGCTGCAGTCACTCGAGGATGGCTCAGGCGACTTCCGAGACCCGCTGAACTCACCCATGATCTTGGCCAGCTCGGCATTAGCTGTTTGGTCCTGCCCGGGAAAATGCTTGTTCGTAAAATTTGTGTGGGGTGCGGGTACGATTTCTGTCCACTTGAGGGCGCCATTCGAATATGTTAATATGAAACTGTTAATAAAGGGAGGGGTGGCTGGTAAGTGATGTGGGCGTCATAACAAGAAAAGCAATACCTTTGTAGCTTGGATGTTTATGAATCCATACGACAGCTCATCCGGTCTGGATATTAACGCCTCTCTGTAGCAACACACAAAAAATTTTGTTTTAGTTTTTATTGCATTGCTGTAATCAGACTTAGGAACTTACTCTTCCTCCTCGTCGGTTGCGAACAGGTTAACCCGGAAATCGCTCTCGGCATTGCCGGACTTGTGGACTTCCAAGCCTCCCATGAGTTTGGCTAAGAGGTTGAGTTCTTCTTTAGCTAGCGGGTTGGGAGCCAGGTTGACCTGGCAGCAACAAAATAGTTCATATTTTTTCCCGCAATGGATTTATTTTCAATTTTGTATTGATTTTAGTTTTTAGTATTTGGGGAGTTTATTTATTTATGTATTTATTTGGTAAACAAAATATATGCAATATATTTATTCAGTTAGGTTGGATTAAATCTAATAACCTTGCCAGGTACCAATAAACATTTTTTTTTACCTTGGTGTGCTGAGCTGAGTGCTTGGAGGTTCCCGCAATGTGAGTTTCCACCGGACGGCAAACGCTGTACCTGTGAACCCACACCAGAGGAAAATACAACATGCCGGTCGTGCAAATCCTTTCAACCTGTTTTTTGTTGCAAAAGTCTTACATGTTCGTGCCCAGTTTGGTGACCCTGTCGCCAAACAGCTCAAAGGATCCTTCGCAGAGTGCAGCCGTGTAGTTTCCGCCATTTTTGAACTGGAGCCTGTTGGTCTCCTCGCCAGTGCAGCTATACATCCTAGAATATATTAACAAGTACATGAAAAAAATCCGAAATGATAAGACTTTTTTTCCCCCCATGCTTTTGATTAGACAGTAACAACCCTTCTACAGCAACTAGGTCTGGAGAGGTCTTCATTTTGTTTTTACTTCCACGTCCTCGCGCAACACAGCACAACTTGTCTAAAGTTAGAATTCAAAGGCCAAGAAAGAGGACTAATGCAATTAGCTCCACGGTGGCCGACGACTTAAGCTTGACGTTGCAGCACGAGGGGAGAACGACAACATTCATCTCAAAGCGGACACGTCACCTTATCAAGCCTGGAATTTGTGTACCGTGGGGCACCGGACCACTGATGGGGAGCACAAATCGGCCATTGGAATTCTGAACTTTGTCCTTGAGGAAAATAGATACCTGGCAGACAAGATAGCAAAATAAGTATTTTGCATCAAAGAGATAATTCAGTGATTCCTTTAGCGCCACCCTGTGGCACTGATAGGCAATTGGTAGGAACCCAACTTACCCTTATGTGCATGTCCTGAAAGAAGATGAGAAGAGTTTGTCTAATGAGCTGGAATCCGCCACTCGGTAACAGAGTGTACATCTAAACGAAAGAGATGACGTTACTTCCCACATAATTGCCACGGTGTTACAAAGTGTCGCCGCACCTCAATCAGTTGCTGATACGTCTCGTCCACCTGAGCCAAAATGCAAGGCGTGTCCTTGACAAATTCCCTGATGGCGTCCATGTGGTTGAAGGTGACCAGGAGGATGTCCCGCGGCCGAGGACAGAGGAGAACCTGGTACTTGAAGGCCATGGTCATCAAGTCGTACAGCTGTAATAATGCAAAACCAGGCGGAATCCAGATGTGATCTACATTGCACATTTGGTCATCATTGAGAAATGCAATTCAACGAGTCTGAAATCAATTATGACCCCCGCGAACCTTGTCCATGCTTGCTTGATTGAGCCTCATGATGGAGGCGTGGGCCAGTCTGTCAAAGACGGTGCGGAGCGCCTCCTTGGAATACAGCTCCTGTGGCTTGAAAAGCTCCTCCAGGAACTTCTTGTTAAACATGGTGGTGATGATGTCATTCATGACTAGTCGAGGATGAAAGGAAAGACAATACGGACGATGAATGAATGAAACGATCAAACTTTGTGACGTGTTATTCTCTTGAAGCGGTTGTTTGTAGTCGGCTCGCCAAAAAGCTAACCACCTTTCTTAGCTTTGTCGGCGGGGATATTTTGAGCTCGTAGACGCTGGTCCAGAATATAAAGCATTTCTCCGCCGAGATTGATGAAGAGCAGCGGAAGTGTCCTCGACGACATGTCGGAATCTGAAAAAAGAAAAAAACAGCCTGTTGGAAAACGACTAGCAGTGCTAGCAATGGAGGGAGGGAGGCAAGCTCGCTACTAGCGAGGAATTGGTTGCTAATGCCTCCTCCGCCGTTGCCAGGCCACGGAGGGAATAGCCAATGAAAGTAATCAACGTCATCAAAACAGGAAGTTGAGCGAGATTCCGGAAAAGGATGAGAACGCTTTATTAGTTTCTAAATCATTTATATCACTAAGTTAATTAAATGTTTTTAAATCAAGACATGTATTCTTTTTTTTCGGAAATAAGGTTTTCGATGCTTTTTTTTTTAAAAACCGTATTCATTTTCAAGATCATGTAGTTATGTATTAGTTATGCAAATCAACACGCCACACTTTTTTTTCCTCCCATATGTGGGACTTTATTGACTTTCAAGGTCACAAAACCCTCTTTATTATTATTCCAATGTTCATTGTTGAATTTCAGTGCAAATGCATTGAATTGCCATTCATCTTTGGTCAGCTGCAGAATTCTCTGCATGTTTCATTTTGTTTGAATGAAATAAACAACCAAGACAAAATCTTTTGGGGACGGGAAACCTACATGATGATTTGTTTGAAAAAAATCTTTATTGTATCTTTTCTTTGGGCGACAAGCATTCCTTTGTCCTACTGTTGCCATTACGGCAAAGTTTCTCCATTCCGGATGCGGATCTCTCTGGCCATTCTACACAACTCGCAGAAGCCGCAGAAACACGACATGAGCGCGTCGTTGCAAACTGTCCCCTGCGAATAAATGAAAGGGCACACATTATGGAAATGTCACTTTGAACAGTAAATAGAGACCCAATGCTGCTTTCTGCTGGCCATAGTTTTCCATATCAAACTAAAGCAGGCCAAGACTTGATTCCATCCATTTCCATCATATGGATTCCCATTTAATTAGTTGCATCTTTAGACTACTGGGAGCACATTGAGCTTTTTCAACTTGGAAGACTAGCACATATTACTAAAGTGTCAACCTTGTTTCTCAAATGGACCCCCACTGAGCAACACTTCCTCCCTTGCGCAAGCTGTTAATGAAATCAGAGCACTTCTTCTCTGCACTTCCACATACCTGGATGCCATACGTGAGCCTCATGTGAGTCCTCATAGCCGTCAAGCCGCCCGGCACAAAGCCCAAGCAGAAGTTTTCGCCGTATTTGTCCGCAGTGTAGCAGGCCAGTATGGATGGGCAGAAGCAGCCGAAAGCACCTGGTGGAGGAAAGGTGTAATAACATTTCTGATGATTGAATTCTTTTTCAAATGTACTTATACTCACAAATCAATAAATCACTGCAGCAAGAGCAGAGGCCAGTGCTCCACTGTCCCGTTTGGACATTGGTGCCATAGCCGCCGGCGCCCGGTTGACTGGTTACCACTGGGTTGGACATGTGGGCCTCAGGTTCTGATGCATGTACAGTATAGCTATTTATTATCATTACAAAAAACAAGGACGCATTTACTACCACTACATTTGCAGGAGAAAAAAAATGACCTGAATCTGAATCGTGCCACATAGTTGTTGTGCTCTGCTTGTTTTTTGTTTTTTTTTCTCCACTTTACAGGCTGAGTAATAAGCCTAAAAGATGAAGCCTGGTGTTATTTGGGCAGTCAGCAGATGAGTACTCACTTGGAGCTACCCTGCATCGCATTGTATTTGTAGGCACGGTGTGTCTCAGTGTGGGGGGTGCTCTCTTAAAATAACACATATTTTTTCATAATACGGAACATCTTTGAATACAGTCACAAAATCTTGAACAATAAAAAATAAGAATAAACAATTTTAAAAATCATTTGAATGAATTTCCTCACCTTCAATCTAATTCATCAGTACATTTAGAATAATGTTCACATTCATATTTAAAATAGACATCTGTATTTATTTTGATTTCTTGTGTGGATTTGTATTTATTTATTTTGTTGAGTGAATGTTTCTGTTGAAATCTATACATAATGAAAAACTATCCATCTGAATCTAGGTCTAGAAACTTAAGACGACTTGAAACATGCATGATTATGTCGAGTATGCAAAATGACTTTGCGACATGGAGGAATTACACGCATGTTTTCTCAATCAATTTGAACAGAAGATCGTTTCAGATTTTGCATAGTGATGAAAAACAGAATGTGACTTACCAGAAGGAATGCGTAAGTGCGTACTGGCCCTGAGCGAGCGAGCAAACTGCAGAGTTTGAGACCACACAGGAAGTTTGAAGTTCAGGTTAAGAAACCTTTATTGGTGAAACTTAAACGGCTGAAAAGGATGACAAGATCTTTGCGGTGATTCTCAGATGACACGGTGCAGGTTTTTTTTTCTTCCTCTTTTACATCATTCACATAGTCCACTAAGAGGCATATTTTATGGAAACTTGATTTTTCAACAACTTACATGCACAGGGTTGTGTTTCTGGAGTGCAGTCCCACTTATCAAGTTTGGAAAAAAAAAAAAAAGAAAGAAATTGTGACTGTGAATTTTTTTTTTCAACTGCGACTTTGACGTGGGGTGCGTCAAAATGAACAGCGGGCCGCAAATGGGCCCCTAGGCTGTAGTTTGGACACCCAATGTTGTACAAAAAAAGGCATCTACTGACTGGCAGTTTGCGTCTCAGCCGCTTCTGCGCTTTGCTTCAGTTTCAGCTTCTGCTCGGCTTTCTGCTTCTGCACCTCCTGGAAGACCTGTGTGTGTGTGGGGAGGGGGGGGGGCGACCATATGGGTGTCAAAGGGCAGACAAAACTGAAAGCAGGCTAGCACTTCCCACTCTTTCCACTGCAAATACTAATTAAAACATGAATATGATATCAAGTGGACCACCAGCATACTCGTGTTTCGGCCCCTGCGCATTTATGCGACGCCCCGTGTTTGCTACCTTGATGCAGAAGGCCTTTTTGGCCAGCCAGCGTCTCGTGGCCCTTCTGTAGTACTCAGGCGGGAAAGTGTAGGTGATGCCCAGCTGCTCGCACACATTCTCAAAGGCGTCGTAGCGCTCCAGCCGCAGGTTCTTCAGCAACTTCTTCCTCTTGTCGATGGCCATGAGCATGCGTCTCTTGTTGGCCTTGTCCTATAAAACACAAATGACGGCTCGGGTGGATTAAAAAAATAAAATAAAATAAAATAAAAACAAACGTGAACACTAAGGCAATCTGACTGTGTTGAAATTGTGGAAATTTTCCGACCACAACCATCTTATGCGTGGCATGATTGACACAGGATATCCTGTAGTGCCTGTTTGTGTGTGTGTGTGTGAGAAACGACAGGAAGGAAACGCATTGACACAAATTTCTCATGAACGTCATCACGTCACTCTCTCAATTCTCGCGGCTCACCTTGTGATGTTTGAGCAAGTGCTCCTGCAAGTTGCGGATTCTCGCCGTCAAAATGGCCACTGCAACACGCACACCCCAAGCGTTATTTAGCGCACACGCACTCAACCGTTGATGTGTGCAGTATGTGTGCGTGTGGCAGCAAAGACAAGCTCACCTTGAACTTCCACCGAGTTGAGGTCGCTCTCATCCCGCCGGACCTTGGCGATCAGCTGCTCTTTTTTCAGCGCCAGCTTTTCACTCTGGACACACAGACAGAATCAATCAATCCATCCATCCATCAATCAATCAATCCATCAATCATGAGTCAATGATACAATGTAGCTCTTACGAGTTATTCAAATAACTCACGTGATTCGCCAACTCCAACGAAAGAAGTCTTTTGACAACATCGTCCGTCCTGCATTGGCAAACACGCACTTGTGTGAGAGGAGTAGACATCTTAGGTACACAACACCCGCATTGGGAACGCACTTGTGTGTGTATATCGTGCGGTGTTTACGTTTGAGCGAGGGGTACGGCGGCGTAGTCCAACTTCAGCATAGCCGGAGAGAGGTCGCTGAGTTGGCTTTGAGGACCTGGAAGGCAGAGGGGAAACGAGAAAGCAGACGGCACAACGTGAGCCTTTAAGCAGAGCCGTACCCATGTCATTTACAATGACCTACCTTGCACCTTTTTCTTTGCAGTGCGAGCATAATGTCGGGCTGGTGCTGGAAAGGCAAAGAGAAACAATAAACATTGATTACCGAAGCATGAAACAATCTTAAGAAATGTAAATGAACCGTGTCACGTGAACTGTTCAAATGTTACATTACGATGACAAATATTGTTACAGAGAACGCATCCTTGTATTACAACGTGTAAGTGAACCTAATGAATTGTCCAGCGACTGTGTTGTTCACGCATGCGCAGTTGGTCGCCAACTAACGCCTGTCATGATTTAGCTGTAAGCTAACGACGCTACTTGTGAATGCTACATCAACCTTATTGTTAGAGACGTTTCATTGACTTTAGTAGCACACAATATATAAGTGCACCCTCCATTTATGTTTCTCTCCATGTTGTTTTCTTACCGCCGCTGACTTTGTGTCCTGAGAGCAACGCCGAGCAGCACGCCGGTGGGGCACGTTCCCTCAAAACGCCCACCGAACACCTCAGAGCGGTCCTTAGAGCTATATTCGACAGCATGACGTTGGTTTTAATCCGCAAATTTACCCGAAGCGAAGGAGATAGGGCAAAAAGGAGAACGGGACACTCGACCGCTAGATGTGCTCCGCCATATTGGTCAGACGTGACCAGTCGTCGTCGATCCTCGAGCGAGGATTACTAAACGAACCCAGAACACATCGATTGGGAACACGGAGGATGGAATGAAAATGCTCCAGTTTAAATAACTCTGACTACATTATGGTTAAACTTGCAGTATCGTGGAAAAAGGTGACACATTTCTTCATTAAAAAAGACCAAACTTTATTACCTTGAAAAAGTTGCATGAAAGAAATCATCAAACAATTGTCATTTGATTTTAAAACTCAATAGAAAGGCGTTTTTGGTATTATATAGCCCCCTGTAAAGTCATATCCAGCATTTAAAATCATTGAGTGTCATTCAAGGTTAACGCTTTGAGAAAAGGAAAGTCCTCCCACTGGATGGTGGCCGCGACGGTGTCCGCTTCGGGCCCGCACGGTCCAAAACAGCACTGTGAGTCTTCGGACGCGGCTACGTTCTGGTAACACTTGGGACTTTGCAACTCTTCCGACTGTAGGAGGGGCTGCGTGGATTCGGAGCGCAAGTACTCATGAAAGTGCGCGGCGGGGAAGATGACGGTGGCGTAGGGCACCGAGTCGCTGTTGGAGGAGGTGAAATCGGGGATGAACGGCGAGCCGCAGATGGACTCCCCGAGGTCGCTGGTGTCTTCCGCGTTGTTCAACCAAGCGGTGACGTCTTTTGCCTTGTTGGGCTGCTGAGGTATCTCCAGGAAGCTCAAGTGGGATAGATAGATGGGATTTGGCTCATCAAAGTCCCACGAAGCTCGGATATCCTGAAAAACGTGTACACGTCAGTGTAACAAGCTTGGAGGCCAATATTGCGGACTGCGGAGAATAGCGGCAATTTATTTCTAATCATAAAATAAAGCCGAGGTGTCACCTGGGTGGATTCGGAGGTCCAGCTTTTGATGCTGCTGTTTGCGGGATCTGGAACGTCGGGCCAAAAACGCATCTTCAGCCTGTGGAAAGAGACCACAGAGAATGAATGACACGGAACACGGTCACAACTTGAATGTAGCAGCGTAGCGTCGCTTCTATCTTACTTACCAATTATGTTTGGAGGAACAAATCTTGAGCAGAAGAAGGCTCACCAAACAGAAAAAAACTAAAGTGGCCACCACAATTATGATGGAAGAGACAGGATCTGTGATGGGAAAAAGATCAATACATGACAGTGGCTTGTTCAATTGCCCAGAGAGCTGATGACTTTTCTGTTCGCTAGCATCAAGCTACTGGCTATGGTTTTAATACCCAAGGTGTGTTTCGCCTAGTTTGATGTTTAGTTTGACTGAATTTGTAAGTGTGACTGAAACAATTTGAAGCCTTTTTGCAAAGTTCAATCACAAAAAACGACCCTGCTGCTTATTGTTTACAATTTGGATGAAAAGTGTGTCGCAACAATACAAACCCATTTCTTTGATGTCAAACTGAAATATGGAGCTGTTGCGACTTCCGCCCTCCGTGCTAACCATCAACACGGCATCGTAAACAGACGAGGATTTGAGGCCAGTCAGAACCACTTTTCGCTCTTCCGGGCCTGCCGTTGCCACTGAAACGACATCCACGCGTCCATATGTAGACAAAATATTCCTTTCATTTTGAGTCAATCTTTGCCTACCGTGTAGCCTTTTCATCTCGTCCCAGTAAAACAATTTGTAACTTTGAATGATCCCGTTCCGCCGGTCCAAAGGTATTTCATCCCAGGCGATTTCTACGTGGTACTGCCAGGTCTTTAAAATGATTATCTTTGGATCCACAGATGGAGCTGGGAAAAAAAAGGATTCATGTTGTGGCAAAAGGATGACACAAAATGGGGGAATCGTGAAATAAATAGTGTTACATTTATGTTTACATCAAAACGTAGTCTCGAAAAAATACAGTCATTGCATATTGGAATCATCTATTTGCCAGAATTGATATTTATTGGGATATACAGACTGGAGAATTGAGGCTAAAAGTTGTCTTTTCAGCCAGAAGGGAGCACTGTTACACCACTCACCCTTTTGCAGCGAGTAGGCATGAACGCTTCTCGGCAGGCCGATGCCGCTCTTAAATCTGGGATACACGGAGATCCCGTAGGGCTTGTACGGCTCAAACTTGCCTGTGGACGAGAAGGAGAGAGAGAGAGAGGGAAGTTGGAGTTTATCTGGAAGCTCCGAGCGAGAGGAAGGTCACGGGCGAGGTTGAAATGAGAAACAAAACAAGGGCTGCCATATTACAAGAGAGAAAATGAGACCAAATTCTCCACACTTTAATCTCTCACTGGTCCCCAAACATGTCAAGGTTTTTTATTTTTCGTAAAGAAGAATAGATCGTATCATAAGGTATAGTGTCAAAAACTAGTGCCGAAAATACCTGTTAGGTTAAGACTGGGTGAATTCCGTGCTGCGGTCTCAAATCCAACGAGAGATAGGTCGCTGTTTAACAGAGGTCTCCATTCCACTATGTAATCAAGGACGTTAGGTGACGTCACGTTTCCCCATCGGACCGACACCGACCCGTCACCGGCGGCAATGGCCCGAACGTTGGATATCACCTGGCCGGCTGCGGCTACACAACGGACACCATCACAAATGAGTGGTTTCCCGCAGCAAAGTGTTTCCAGGCTATACCTAAGGGATGGTAGATTCGGACCGACGTCGGCATTGACCTCCCGGCGCCGTTCAGAGCCAAAAGATACACTTTCCTGGCTTTCTTGGGAACGTGGAAGGCGCAGTGATTCCCGGTCGTGGCGCACAGCTTCCCTCTGCTTTTCAGCGCCGAGACCACAAAAGAAACATTTCGACCGTTGGCTCGGAATCGTTCCGACGGCTGGAGGAAAGAAAAGCAAACAAGAACCATAAAGGCCGCTATTCCAAATGGAGCAGATTGCAGCGTGTGTACCTTCCAAAACAAAAGCATCTTGAATTGGTTGGCCACCAGATTCCCGGTAACCCTCATCCATGTGTCGAGGGCCCCGGTGGGAGCTGTGGGGGATACAAAGATAAACTTCTTAAACTTCCACCCGACCGTCCAGAGGCTCCGCTACCTCAGAACGACTCCGAGCGGGCCTACCGGTTTCCAGGGTGATTGCGGACCGGCTGTCGCTCCATTCGCTCCAGGGACTTTGCTGGTATCGGACTCGGATCTGGCCGTAGTACTTTGTCCCGTGCAGAAGACCACGCTGGTACACGGGCCTCTCGGGCGTCATCTGGTCCAGAATCTGAATGGGGCGAGGAGTTACGAGCAGGAATTACAGCGGAGGAGCAGGGTGACTGACGTACTTACCGGTCGCACGATCCACAAGCTGCTCGCCTCAGTCTTGAGTCGCGCTTCAAGACTGACAAATTCCTTCATCCAGTTCTGGTGCTGGGAAAAGTCCCATATAAGCCTGAGGCAGCCGATATGCCACGCTTGCAGTTTGATCATCCTTGGCGGGTCAAATTTAGCTAGAATAAAACAATAAGAAATAACAAAATGGTTTTATTGATGTATTTATTTATTCATGGCTAGAAAGAGTTTGCATTCGCCACTGGACTACCTGAGCTGACGGGTTCCAAAATCAGGCGCGCCGAGCTCGTCTGTCCGAGCGGATTCTCGGCCTTGACGTATATTTCCATTTCCGAGAAGAAGACGAAGCCGGCGCGAGGGATGGTATAGCTGCGGACCCCTGGCGGCAGCTCATAGGTGTGGTTCCACTTTAAATCCCTGAAAGAAACAATCCAAAGGAGAATTTTCAGTGGCGGATCCAGAGGGGTGGCCGGCTGTGAAATATGCTTGGGCCCCCTTTTGCACCCCCCCCCAAAGACATACAAAACGGACCCCCCCCCAGCTCCACTAGTGCTACCAAGAGTGCCATTTAATCAGAAGTTGGAATATTTACCCGATGTACGTGTGGAGCGTATACTTTGTGGGCAGGTGGGAATCTCGCGGGCTTGCATCCCACTTACAGGTCAGACTTTCGTGGGTGGACAGGTTGGCCTGACAGCTCAAGTTCGCTGGCACCGGGGGTGGATCTAAAGTATCCAAATATGATAGATGATACATATGGCACCTTAGACGCACGCATGATATAGTTTCCTTACGTCCGGCTCGGATTTCCAGCCCCGCGATGATGTGACTTGGCGCCGCCCGGAGGCAACAGGTGAGGGTGGCCCGGCTGCGGTTGAAAGCGGGGATCACCGCTCGGTAGGCTCTGCCCCTCACGTCGGACACGGGAACCACGCCGGACAGGACTCGGTCGTCGAGTCGCAATTCCACTTGGCCGCCGAGCGCCGGGCAGTCGTCGTCGATGACGCAGGTGGCGGTGACGGGCGAGCCCAGCGTCACCACCGAACTGGACGCCAGGATACTCGCGCACGGCCGCCTGTCCTTCCCTAAGAAGGAACACAGAGTTGTTAGAATTGTTCTCATTTTGTATTTTGATTGATTTATTCAAATGTGACTTCAATCTTGTAAACAGACAAGAAGAATGACTCCAAACTTCTATGAAATGAAAATGAACTTCTCATTGAAAATACCATCCTTAAAACAATACAGCCGTTCTCATGGCACTGTACGTTTTTGTCTTTCCCCTACGTTGGAATCATTTCTCGTTCCTCCTGACAGCGATATTTACCGTATTGCGCCGCCTTCACGGCCGCCACCAACATGACAAGCACCGACATCCACGCCGACGCCATGACGTCAAAACCTGTCGGGCATTCGGAAAAGAGACACGGGGTGTCACATTTCCGAAAGGTTTCATTTATTTCTAAATGATTGGACTTAAGCTATGAAGGATATGGATGGAAAAAAATAGATCAGGTGATTTTCCACTAAATTGCACCTGTAATGTGGTGTCTGTCATCAACAAGCTGCTGCTACCACCATTCCACACACACACTGAAGTTGGCGTTTTTGCTGGTCGGCGCTGGAATTAATCTACACACAAATGTCATTACAGTCAAAGTTAGAATTGTTTGTCAACGAAAAAACAGACAACAAACATATGGTGAATTCAAACGGACAAGTTGCTCATTTAAACGCCCAACACATGTTGTCATGCGCAATCGTGTTGTTGCCAATCAACTTTGTGCCATGCACACACGCACACTACTGGAAGACGGTGTGAGGAAACTTCCCTTGGTTTTGTCTTTCAACACACTGACTAGTCGGAATGATACCCACATTGTACCAGAAAGTCACACTGTGGCTGAATTCCACAAGTGACCCAATCAAAATATTTTGATAACTTTTTTTAGGCCATGACAAAACCTTTCAAGTGGCTCTCAAGTGAAAATAAAAGTTCACCCCAACTTAGTTCCTTGGCAACAGCGATTCATTTTAGGTGGTGTCATTAAATAGCAGTCAAAGAAGATGAATGAAATCATTTGTTTGCTTCTTTTGTTGAAGATGTGAGAAGAATTTTCATTCTTTATCATGGGCTCTCATAAAGACCTCCCTCCCAATCCTCCAATGCTTTCTCCATTTGAAAATGTCTGATTAGTCACAGCGGGCGGTTTGCCGAAGGCTCCAAAAGCCTATTTGCTTTGGCGAGCAAGCCAATTTGATAAAGAGCGACAAGTATTAGGTTCCATTTACACGTGTGTATGAAATTGCGTTGCGAGCTTTGTTTTCCAGCTGATATTGTCGTTGATGTAATATTTGCGTTTCTTGGTGAATAATAGGGCTTTTCAAATTTTCTGCTGGAAAAACAACAGAAATCTTATGATCCTCCCTTGGAAAATAACAAAAACCACTTGTTGGAGTATTGGGACCTTCTTTTCTTGACTATTAGTATACTCTCATAATGTTAAGATTTGTCAAGAATAAAACCAACAAAAATTGGTCTGACACACACACATAAATATATATAGTTGTTTTTTGTATTTTTTTCCTCAATGCCAACTCCACCTTTAGCTCTAATAAAATGCACCTTCGATAATAGCAGTAAGTGATATGAAGGCGTGTGCAATTGTGTGGCAATGATTGTAGTAGAGCCGCCGCCATATGTTTCCTTTAGCGCTGCTGATGTTGGAGGACGAGGAGCATTATTGCAACACTCTCATCATTTAGCAACATCCTTGACACACCGTACAATTACACACACAACGCCACTTCCCCATTTTCTGGAACTATTTCTCACAACAAGGCCACTCTGAAGAAGGAATGATTAGATAAGAAGATAACTTTGAAGCCTTTTCAATTGACCTTTAAATCAGCCGCCATGTAAAAAGGTCTCACTTAATACATGTTTTTTTTCTATTTGTTCAAGCTAGCTGTTAAACATGTCTATTAAACGGATGGCAAATGTGCAAAGATGCTGACGCAATGCTACGAAATTTCGGACAATGACAGTTGTCATTAATCAGCGTAACCTGCTCCCGGATTTTTTTATTTGAAGAGTAAAGATTTTGGTTTCACGTCCTCTTTCAAAGAAATAAAAAGAGCGTAAACACACACGCAATGCTGTGAGGAAAATATGCCAACATCAGAGAAAAATGTTCACACAGGAATTGTTTATATTGAGACACACGTTTAAAGACAAATGTTCGCTGGCTCACATTTGTTTTTTGTTTTTTTTAACTGACGGAATGTAACAATGACATGGCTCATCATTGCTTGTCCATACTGCAAGGAAAACATTTGCAAATGTCAGCATCAAACTCAAGAATCTTTCATCCAAGTAATAACCTCTCACTTTTTTTTAAGGAAGGAAATCTTTCTCCTGGACATAAAACAAGTAAGCAAACATAAAGCTAAATCTGTACAGAGAGGAAAAAAAAATGCTAACATCTAAGTAAAATGTTATCACTTGGGAACAAATCCATGTCTGTCCATATTTTGAGAAAAAAACATCCCCAAATGGCAACATTGAAGAGAAATGTTATCACGTGGAAGCGCTAATAATAAAAGCGGATGAATTATACATGAGGTCATTATGAATGGAAGGATAAACAAGTGTACCCAAGGTCAGGCAGAGATGCCATCAGAGAATTTAGACTCGATCTACTCACCGACCGCAGACGACAGAGGATAACGTGTGCTCGTCAAGCCAAACGTCCTTGTTTTGAAAGTGGAGCGCAACTTTCCAGGAAGAGGCCCTTGACTGACGGACCAACTGTCGGGGAGGAGGAGGAGGGGGAAGAAAAATCAAAACAAAACAAAAGAGCTTGTTCAAGTATGGTCAAAAGTGTTGCAAGAAGTGTATGAACCACTCGGAATGACCTGTGGTCATGAAATGTGATCATCCAATGACAAAGTTGTATTTTTTTTAATAATCACGACAGCTGTCAAAAAAACCCATACGAACGAACCGTGCGAGACAACCTACTCCAATAAATGTGACCAGATTGTATTAGATAGCTAGCTATTGAGATGTTAGCATGCTAGCTTTTCTTAGCTTATGCGACCGTAAATGTGTCGTTGTGCATTTATCATGACAAAAACGTCAGACAACGGCTGTGTCATCTTTTTATTTCCACTGTACATTCACTAGTCAACCCACGAGAGAATACTTTTGCTGCCACCACGCTGTTAATCGTTAGTAATGGAAGACACGCACGCACGCCCGCCCGCCGTCCGCCGGGCATTACATTTCAGCAAGCAGGAGAAATTAGCCCCCAAAGCTAAGTGATGAATCGCCGGCGCCATTTTTGATTAGCCCGCTTGTTACCGTACTTAATAAGATGCCGGCCTCCCCCTCTTTGCAGACGTGGCTGAGCTCACATTAGTCACGCAGCTGCAAAAGATGGCCTTGTGGCCTGACATTACACAGTCGTTAACCGCAGTCGGGTCTGTCGAAATCACCACAACGGCTAACGCTAAAGAGATGAAGGCCCATGCTGGACCTCCAAAGCCAAATCACTCCAAATGTGGTACAATCTGGAGGTCATAATACGCGTAGATACAAAATTATGTTTGTATATTACCATTATCATGTTAAAATATGCCAGGTTGTGACTCAGGTTGCTAGCTTGCTGTAGGCTATCTAACCAACAGTTAGCACGCTAGCAATTGTAATGTGAAGTCATACTACAGAAAATGATTCAAATTTCCCGAGTGCTTTCTGTACTCAAGTTGTTTGTTATATGTGAATAGGGGCCGTTACATGATTTGTTAACAAAAACAAATTGTCATGACTGTTACGTCTGTCTCATCATGAGTTTTTTAATCGCCTATTGGTTTGGTGTACTCCCGTGAGTTGTTTACTATCCTTCAATGGTGTTGTTGCTTCCCTGCCTTGGTGTCCACCTGCTTGCATTAAACATGAAATTTGTACCTTGTCTACAAAGTGACACGTTGCCTGCTGTTAAAATTCAGATGTGCTTAAAGTTGCAGATGGAGCAACCATATGTGCTGAAATGTGGCAATGCGCAGAGTGCATGTGAATGACTTTCTGTTCCTCTTCTCCACGCGCGTGTTATTATTAGCTTGCGTGGACACACGCAAACTGTCAACGGACGTTGATATCAAATGGACACTCTTTTTTTACTTACTACTTATGATGAATGAAATTCTGGATAGCTGTGGTAATAAGAGATAGTGCTCTGTAATTTGAGCTATTGGACATCATTGACATGTATTTTTATACGTACATATAGGTATTTCAAAATACGTGCTGGCAGGAACACTTCATTTTGTCACCAATAAGTTTGACACGGAAATGGGTTACAAAATGTGGGCCACTTAAATGAACGGTTAAGCGACACAGCTTCGGGTAGAAACAAACAAATTAATTACAACTAGAAATGGAAATCAAACAAAAGGGGAGCCAGTTCGTGAATTGTGAAAGCTGCAAATGTCATGAGACTTGAGCTCAGTGAGCATCTAAAGTTGAAAGAGCAAAAATATGCCAATTAAGAACATGTATTGACATGCTTGTCTGGAGTCATGAATTTAATGACCTGTCATATTGGGTGTTGGTTCACACTTGAAGAGGCGCTTCGTTTCTCCGCTTGGACAAATGTGAAAAGAGACAAAGGAAGGGGAGGTCAGTCGAGCTCGGCCTTGTACTTGTGCGGTGGCAGACACGCGCCCGATCCTCTTGTATCTAGTACCTGTCGCACGCTGCAACGCTAAAATGGAATTGACTATTGATTTCCAACCTCGCGCATGGCCCAGGGCGGCGTTGGGGGAGGGAGGGAGGGAGGGAGACGCCAACCACGGCGAGGATGAGTGTTGCGCCAAGTCTTACAACATAGAAGAAAAAAACACAAGCAGTTGCAAGCTCGGAAGGTTTGCGGCCATTTTCTGGATGACTTCGATCTACTGACTCAATCTTGTTGATGATGCTTAAACTCACAATTATCACGACCGATATTACTGTGGAACGTTCGATGCCGCACACGCCCTGACGTAGTTACACATTTTCGAATGGGGATCCCGAGCAGCATGTCAAACGAAACACAGCGCCGGCCGGTCGAGTCTGGCGTCGTACCGCTCATCATCATTTGCCACCGCCGACTGCTCATTGTCGCAGAGCTCCATTATTCTCCCCCGATCATTGTTTTATAAGCCTCTTTCCCCTGAATAGCCATTGTTCCGTCGTCTCGTTCCAGACCACCGACGTGAGTGCTTTCCGGGCCGACTCGCCGCCGAGCTGAGAAATGTCAGGAAAAACGACTTCTCGGATAACCTCGGCGCACAATGCAAAGTGCTTCAACGCAGTCCAGTATACAAATAGCATGTACACCAAATATGTCTGCGTTGACAATGCACCGTTAAATAGGTTAGCCGTGAGTAGAAAAAAATCAGGGCCATGACTAGAATTTAGCCACAAACTACCCATCTGTTCACCTAGATCAATCATATGTTTTTCTAAATACAGCGACAAAATGCATACTTTGAGGTGGTCCTCCATTTTAATCAAATGAAGTAAAGCCTTGCCAATGACATTTCTTTCCATGAAAAAACATGTTTCTGAAGATCACTTTCTGCGCTGAAAAAATATATCAATTGAGTCTCTTAGCATAATGCTAACACACAATGTAGGCTAACAATTAGCAAGTACTTTTGCCATGTTGTATGGCTTTAAAGAAGACTTTGAACATAAACATTGGATGTATATTTGACAAAAAAATGGACGTAAACCATAAAATATTCCGCTTTTTTAACAGCGTCTTATGAACGACTCATTTTCGGGGGGAAGCCAAGCGTCATCATCACATTTTGTTTGGGATTCTACATGAGTGATGAATATGTTGCCTACCATTTATGTCTTCAATTACCTTTCAAATCCAACTGGTGAATTGGAATAAATCCTCCAAACAAAAAAGCTACGGGGAACAAATTGGCATCAACGCTAGTAGCGGCAGCAGCAGCAAACAACAGCTTGTGAACAGATTCCAGGATTTGTCCAAGGTTTGACCTTCTGTCAAACAGCACCTGTGATCAAAACTAAGCCAAAAAAAAAGGAAAGAGAAAAAAAACAAGTGCCTTCGCTAGAGCCGACAGATGGCACTCGAGTAGCACGGGCATTCACACCAGCCTCCGCGGGGAGCACAAATGGAATGATGACAATGATGACCATTTATAGGTTTTGTATTCAAGAGCGTTTGTTCCACAGGTGGGACTCCAACTGCAGATTCGCAGCCACACAAAAGGGCTCCTTTTCCAAGTACACGGCACCACCACCATATGATTCTTAGCTCACTGGCTGCTGGTGACCTTGAAGCTTGAGTGTTTTCCTTTCTCTATGAGAGTGCAATATGTGTAGGAAAAAGAAAAATATATTGAATTGATAGCCTCTGGGTGTGTTACAAGTCGGAAACAAATTAGGCCCCCAACACTAGTTTCATAAATCGACCTGAAAGTGGGCGGACGTGTCGCTCGTAACGCGACCCACCAAAAATGTCTCAAGGACGGGAATCAAACAGGATGGCGGCCATTTTGATTAGAAGCGACCTACTTGAACGTAGATGATTGGATTACTAATAACTTGATGTAATCTGCGTCCTCTTTAAAAATGACATATATGATATCCAACGGTACTGAAACATGTCGAATTCTTTATTTGAAATATTTGACATGCGGCAGCTTAACACGCCGAGATGGTACATATACCGTCGGAAAACTTCACGGCAACTTTTTCTTTTTCTAAAGTAGCGTGCCGTTCCATCATTAGCAACTCTGCGTTCGTGCTGCAGTCAACATAATCGCTTCACAAGTTCAAATCATGCTGAGGCGGCAGTTTGGGACAAACAATTAATTTGGAGAGTGTATTTCTTGTCATTTAACCCACGGATTCGTGTTAGCGCCCCCCCCCCCCCTTGCTTTTCCCAGAAGGAAGACGAATAAGCAAAAAGCACCCTGCAGTCTAATTTACAATGCCAGTGTCGCTGTGTTCCCCCCCCTTTTTTTTTAATTGCACACCAATTAGAGGGAAGAGAAGTCAGCAAATATTGTTTGGGATGCGTCGAGCGGACGGCCTGAACGGACGCTAGCGGCGAATCCCGACGGGGATGCGGGCACCTGTCAGGCCTCGCTCTGACGTTGGTGGCTTCCATTTTTCACGGCGCTGTCTCCAATGTCTCCCTCTGCGCAGTAATTAACTACTTCCAAGTTGAAAATAATGTCGTGATGAATCAACGATTATGGCCCCAAAATGTTTTTTGCAATCTTAGCAAAAACTACCCTCGTACATCTTGAAATGCAGAGTAGCAAATTGTGAAGTTGAGCCTCGGCAACAATTCTGCAGTTTATCTTATTGTCACTTGTGTTGAATCTGTCAAATGAAATGTTATTTATAGTATTGTTATCCTTTTGTTTTTTTTATTGATTCATTTCAAAACAAGCTACAATCAAGTAACACTGCTTAGAATTTAGACAAGATTGAGGGATTAGAGCGAAAAGTTCAACTTTCATTGGCTTCAGATGCCCAGGAAAGGATGTGCCCCCCCCAAAAAAAAAATCTGGCTGTGACACCGTGTGAATCAGATGACTGGTGTCTGCAGGTTCCTGGCGGATAGCGCCGTGCATCTGGACGCGTCCTGCAGCCGGAGCGGCAGGAGTGTGAAAGCTCAGTAGGATTTTTGGGATAAATGAAGAAAAGGGAGAAAAACAAGCAGGCTCGGGAAATGGAGTAAATCAGTAAATAATAATACAAAAACTAACAATGATGTATGGTTTCCATGAAAGCAAAACCTGATGTGTCCCCCAGGGGTCAACAATAGAACCACTTCTTCTTTACAAACATCTTAACCTACCAACAATATTGCTTTTTTAGCAGTGAACGTCTTTACGTCGACGACACTATTAATCAGAAAGGCATTTGAAAAAATTACTCTGATTCGTTTACAGTGGCATTAAAATCTTTGGAATTTGAAGGCCATAACAAAGATATTGAAATGATGCATCTGAAGGTGTTTAGCTTTTTTTCCCTTTCATCTCCAATGATAGCCATTTTTCATCTTGAGCTCATTAGATAGCGCAGGCCGAAGTAAAGTGGGGAAAAACGAAGGTCACGCCTCCCGTTGTTCTCCTTTTGGCTTTGTAGATAAAAAAAAGGTGCGGAGGATGCCAGTGATTGGTCTTCGCCTCATTAAGATGGCAGGTGGGGGTGCGCGCACCACTGTTATATTGATTGAGCCCAAAGCAACATGCATCGCAGTCATTTGCATTCTCAATTTGAAGACTCCTTTGCACTGGAGCAAACCAAATACTTGGCATCCCGTTTGCTGGAAAAGAGGACGGCGGATGGAGGTGACTTTTCAGCATATGCTCCTTATGTCGCTGTCATTTGGGAGGTGTGGGCAGTACATGGCAAGTACTTGGCTCGTTGCCATTCTTCCCGGTGTGCGCGCCAGCCGGCAGTGCATTTAATATGGCCCTCAAAGGACTTAAACAGTGAAATAAATCCAAATAGACCGACTTCAGTGAGAGTAGGAACACAGCAGTTCTCCTGCTAAACTACGTAGATGGTCTAGCTAAGTGGTTGTTGCCCCGTCATTTCTTTTCCACATTCAAAAAAACCCCATCAGAAATGAAAGCCCTTGCGCAGAGATTTTCTGTTTTTCTTTTTTTTAGCGGTGCCGCTCCCAGCGTGCTGCCTCACAGCAGTCAGGAGCCATTTGCTTTTGCTGAATAACACATTTTGAGCCGGGTAATTGGCCGGCCGCTCAGCAGTGAGACCCGACAGCCCACAAATACGCAATATTCATTGGCCGCCTGCACGGGGAGCAACAAACTATGCTGAAGTTCTTGCATTTTTATTTGTACAACACATGTTAAACTGTGTGTTCTGCTGTATTTTGCATTTGTTCATGATGGGTAACTGTTCGTCTCATGAAATGATTTAGAAGAACCAAAACATGGGACCCTGACAAATCGGATATCAACATTTCAAAATCGTATTTGGTCCCACCAAGCTCCTGTAATGTATAATTTAGAGGTGTCCGAAAAGAAAACGTAAGTTTAAAAATCAGGTCGCATTCAGTGAAAGTTCAAAGCACATAAAAAAAAAACCCCCAATGAGATGCAAATGGTGTTTGACCTGGTGATAATTACCATGCGGAGCTTCATACATATTCACGAGGCGTTTACTTAAAGGTGCAATCAACGTAATTTATATGGAATACAAATGATGGCAATAGATGAGCCACTTTGCTGCTAGCTGTTCTTGAAAGTTATTTATTTAGTATCCCCAGTCTACTCATTTGTTTGGAGTTACATATAGATCGTAAATGCTAGCAATAGCGCCATTATCTATTTAGTTTCCCATCATGAAAAATGCCATCTAAATACAGTTCGTTCTTACGGATTAAATACAAATATATTGAAGTTGCAAGTTAAAGAAAACTGAACTGGCTTGAGGCCGCGATTCCCTTTCGTACCACTAGAGGGAGCCTGCATACCTATACCACATTTGAACAATCCCTGTCCTAATTTAATTAGCGTGGACCTCGGCATGCCCCGGTAGGGCCGACGCCGGGGCGGCGCCGGCCGGGAACATCCTGTCTTGGGCCAGAAGAACATCAGACACGACAGATGGCTCATAAATCATGGAGGTGCGCGTGGCGAGCAGGTGGGCAGAGCGGGACTTTGAGCTCGGGCGCTGGAGCGGGCTTTCATTGTGTCCCCCCCCCCCCCCCCACTCGCTTTGTGACTTGGGTGTCGCTTCGTATTTCATTATCCCGCCGCATGTTTTAATCAAGGCCGCTGTCACTGCGTGTTACTTCTGCAGCCTTCGCCTCAGAAATATCTCAGGGAACACTGATCAAAGTAAATATCAGACAAATATTTCAATGCTTTACTCAAATGTTGACTACTATTCTGGACTTTGTTTTGATATGTGATTGTTATGCATATTATGCACTTTAACAAATGAAGCGCATCACGTTCACTTGGAAAAGTCACTTTTCTTTGGAGCAATTTTGGGGTGTGTTTTCTTTTACAGTGTTATTATGCTACAATTTTTCCCCAAATATTTTTTTTTTTCATTTTTTGGGAGGATATTCGTTTCCTGTTTTTGTATGGAAAGAGCAATGTTTGTCTAAGTTCAGTTGGACAGTTAGGCTAGTTATGTTCCATGGATACATGATGCATTAAAATGAATAAATAAATGAAATGAAAAAAATCTCAGAAGACAATAACAAACAGACAAAAAGTACTCATAGAACAGAAAGTAAAAGAATTCTTCAAAAAATAAGTAATGTGTGAGAAAAAATGATTTTGTGTGAATGCATTCCGCTCTGCCGGTTTGGCGATACTTTGTTGCGACTGTTTATCGTCCCTCGGGGGGAATATGACTGACATCTCTGCCACGAAGAAGTTTCAAATTCCATTTTGCACCAACTAAAGCGACTGATTGCATCATCATCATGTATTCATCTCCCCGCTTTTGTGAGTTAATTAATACCGGCGGCATTAATTCATTCTAATATGGTTATTCATCGGTGGGGGAAACTCATTTCCCAACCCCCCTTTTTTTTTTTTTAACAGCCGGCGCTCTTCATCAACGTGTTTACCGTGCGGCGGCTCGCTTCAACGCCCAACAGCAGCTGGTGACAGAGAAGAAGAACAACAATCCTCCATCGCATTGTTGTGGCTCGACTTCCGGATAATCATTTATTTCTTCTTGCTGATAGAATTTTAATTCCAATCAACATCGTGCTTGAATTTCTACGGCAAACTTTTATGAAGTGTTGCAGTTAATTTGTCCAAATTATGATGCCAAGCTTGACTCCAAATGACTATGGCAACATTATATTGTTATTTCGATTTTAGAATACTGTACAAAAGTGTGTCTCTGAGGTGTGCCGCTTATTTATTTGTCTATTAGTCTAAAGGCTACACTAATTAGCAATATTGGAGCACAATACCCCGTAGCAAAGTAATTTTGTCGAGGTTTACCGCCCGCCGTTCATTCCGAGAGGCGTGCGTCCCGACCCGCGCTTGTCACGGCGACCTAGCGTCGACCGTCATCGTCCTCTCTCGTCTTCCCGAGTAAACAAGCACATAAAACTCACGTCCCAGATTGTCTTGTCCTATCACGTCTGGCCGCATATTGTCCTCCCGTGCCCTCTCATTTGTCGTCTTGCCCATGCGGCCTTTGCTGGCCGCCTGATTTTTTTTTCATGCGTCGAATAAAACTGTCAGAAAAGGACATATATGATTTACAGGAGGGGATGAAGGGAGAGGAAATTGTTTTTTTTTATTTGCAAACTAGAGCGGCTGTTTGTTGCTAAAGATCCCCAGTGGTGATTTGTAATGGTCTACATTGACTCTGTTACATTTTCCTGAGTAACTTTGAGCTTATTTTATTATTATCCCCCTAATGCAGTCACACAAAGGTTAACTTATTCACTGCCAGCCCAGGTAAAAATGGAACTTTGACGTCTATAGCTGTCAATGGAAGTGAATGAGTTAAAATAGCACGTAGCACAGTTAAGTGTTACATAGCATAGCCTAGCCTAGCCTAGCATAGCATTGAAAAGCATTAAGAGACCAAAAAAATAAAGTTATGGTATCGCTTCCATCAATCTAATTTTAATGAGTGGTCCGATGTATCAGAATTACGCCTCAATCATTTCTTTGGTTTTAAACCCTGCATACGTTATGTCCAGTTGCGCCAATGATTTATGTGAGGTGTCACGTGTGGCAATTTTGTATTGTGAAGGTTGGAATAAAAGGACGGCGGGAGAGCGAGGTGGGAAGCGGTGTTACGCCATTGTGTGCTGAAAAAGCAGCAGCAGGAGTGCGTTGCTGCTATATGACACCCCCCGCTCATCAGCTTCTATTCAGAGCTTCTTTTCCACATAGTTCCCGTCTTTTGATGCTGTGCCTGGATAGCGGTTGATTGCGCAAAATGCACAGAAAGGGTCTCAAGCGGTGCCCTGGTGCGGGCTCGTTCAAAAAAAAAAAAACTTTTGGGGGAAAATCAACTTCCAATGCACAGTGACCTTTCCAGGCTACTTGCTAGACAACACCAAGTCATGCATAAAGTCCTAGCAAAGAATAATCACTTCTTTCTACCATGTTTTGAAACGAGAATAACATGAAAGTGAACCAAAATCATCGAACGGATTGCTTTTAGTTATTCATCGAAATGCACGGGAGTGAAGCAAGCAGTTGCGCATCGGTGACACACTGGCGCCGAGGGAGAGGAGACAACTTCATGATTCAGTGAACTCCTTCTTCTCCTCGTGTCTTTGTTGTCGTGCCGAGGGCGAGGCGATGCCGGCACCTCGCGAGGAAACATCTGGCGAATCCGCCGTCTCGCTTCTCCCTTCACATATTTCAAACACATCCCCAATGCAGAGAGAACTGCCCAGGGTGTTTTTTCTTTCTTTGCACCCGGCCGGCAACATGGTGCGCAATATAACACGAGTCGATATGATGAGCTAAGCATCGCTTATGTGCGGTGCTTTATCAAAATGCGCCCGAGCGGTGAACCCAAATGGTTCAGTCCGCAAAGTAGATGGCTGGTAATAATAATAAGTTGCTTATTTCTGTCCGAGTGAAGTGACAGAGCCTAAGAAAATTGACGCTACCTAAAGAAAGTACCGGTACACAAAAGGCACAGCTATTTGAGCTAAAACTAGGTTAACTAGTAATGCTAGCTAGCTATACAAATGACTGACTACGTTTCACGTGTAGTCAATAAAAGTCAAAACCCTAATACTGGCACTTTTGGTAAGCGACTGCTTTGTTCTCGAGTGACACAAATAGCTAGAATGCGTTTTATGTAAGAAGCAAAAATGGCGTCTTTTTGCGTCATGACGCTATCTGTACATTGCCTGTTTGGATTGAGATATTGCAATTGTTCCCGCCTCTTTCACAAACATCAATTTGACTTGACCTCAACTACTATTGCTGCTTTTCAACTGCTTTAAATGTCGCTACTTTTGGCTAGCTGGCAGCTTTGTTCCACTTGTTTTCATGTTTTAGGCTAATGGCACCCTTCGTGTTGCTTCCTCTGCTTCACAAAACATACAAATGGCAGCTTGATAAAATCCCCAACCAGACCAAATTACGCCTGGTGAATTCTCAGTCCATCCCCCAGCGAAAAAAAAACCCCTCCCGTTTTTCACAGGGGCGCTGTAGTTTTCTTTTTTACCCGACAAGATTAACATGCCGCTAGCGAGCGAACATCTGCCAACTGCCGAGGGGGGGAAGATCTCGTGTGGGGGATTTGCGAGGCGGAACGATATGATGCTGGAAACGTCCGCACGGGAGATGGAGAACAAAAGCGCTATCTTTCCCTTCAGGAATGGCCCGCAGCATTCTGACAATGAACCTCACTCATGTTTCATATGAAGCACTGACATACTGCAGCAACTCAACATATCATGAAAGCCAGAATTCATCCAAAATGGCTGACTTGCCTTCAATTTCAGGCACGGATCCTTAAGTTAGCACAGTCCTGAAAAATGATTATCAGACATTCTTGCCTAACTATTCCAGGCCAGACAAATCGAAAAAATGGAATTTAACCGTGACATTGCTCAAAAGTCCAAATAAGCCCAAAAGGAACATTTCTTCTTCTTGAGATAAGAAACAAGGGCAAGAGCTGCGGGAGTTCTGACCTCTGTCATTATGGAGTGGTGAAATTGAGCTTTGCTTTTAAGTTGGCATCAATTATTTCTAATGCCCCGTCTTGCCCTTCCGTAAAACGGATCGCACCGATTCTAGACTCACCTGATAGTCCCGCTGACGATCTGTGTCTAGTCGTCTCGAGCACAACCTCCGCAAAAGTCACTTTTCCTGGAAAGTTAGAAAATATTTGTAACTAACAACAGTTTGAATCAAAAATAAATAGAAATTTGCTTACATTTCAAAATGTAGATATTGTTATTTAATTCTCAAAATATTTGCAACTGGACTGAAATTATTTTCACCATATATTCCTGCTGTGAAAATGTCATTTTAACCTTGCAGTGACGAAAGCCTTTCAGAGGCTGCTGTTCTCGATGTCGCTTGTTCAAAATCCTTCACCAAAACAAGTCAAGTGACGTTTGACTTTGGTGACTGACAAGTGTGCATGGAAAACATCAAGTGTGAGTTCAGTGGGCAGGAAAAATGATGGAGGGTGTTTTATCTGCAGGTGGTACACTTGCAACATCAAACAGCAAAAACAAATGGACACGTAGGGCATGCTTTTTTTTTGATGCCCTGTTTTGGTTGACACAGAACTACGCGGGGGTAACAAAATCAGAGTATTTTTCATACCTGCAGAAATGGATTACTTATTTCCCCTTCTTGTTCAGAAAGCCAAGGACCCTCTAGATGGCACTGTGCAGCCGTTTTGAGGGGAACGTCACTCAAGCTGCATTACGGGGGTGTCACCCCCTCCCCTCATGTTTTCCGGCCTTGTTTCGTTTGCCTTTTCACAGCCAATCGCGTTTTGTGAATGGCCCCGGTCATCGGGTCAACAGCAAAATAGAACAAAAAAGGGCCAGGTGAGAATTTTATGACAACAAAATGATGGGACAACAAGCCCTTACAAAGATGTGTTGTTGAAATGGTGGTCAACACCATTAATTGGAAAATATTTGTAGCAGGCCGTCTCCATAGCGCAATTTAACTTCATCACCCTCTGAATTCAATCACCTAAAAACAAACCTACGCATTCAGTAATAAGTCAGTTCGAAACTCTGAGTCATACTTATGTAAGAATATAGAAAATGGCCCGTAATTGTTTACATTTATCATCAACAAAGTGGAGGCTGATTGAAACAGTAGCACGCACAACTCGCAGTCAACAGTACCTGTAAAGATGAGCCAACGACTCGCCGGGAGTTCTCTCTGACTATACGAGGCGGGCTAGCGTTCAATAGTGAGACTTGGCAGCGGCTTTCACACTTCAACATCCCGCAAATCCATCCGCAGGTGAAAAAAAAAAAGCCTTTTTATTGTTAGCCCCCGACGGAGCGGTGGCGGTCGTAAAACGACGGAGGAAACAGATAAGACCGCCAAAGAGACTCTGCGCCTTATCGCGTCGCCACAGTCCTTGCTCCTCCCTTGCTGTACGAAGGGGAAAAAACAATAATAAACAAAACGCTTTTTAAACGATTACAATTTGTTCGTGTAAGTCCTCCGATAATTTCGTTGATACAGAGCAGGAGAACATCACACAATTAGTCTGGCATGACAGGTGATAAATGGGATTTGTCTTTGCGGAACTCTAGCCCAAGAAGGTCTACACCAAATTAGCAATGATCAACTGACCGACCCACCACCCCAACCAAGCAAGCTATCGACAAACCAGGTGTATGTTTTGCCCATTCGGACAGCGCCTGCGGCGGTAAATGAAAGGGTCTCGGGCCCCTGTGGGACTCAATTGAGGCTTTTGCCACATCTGACAGCAAACAGAAATTGAAGCTGCCGAGTGTTTGCGGGCAGGCAGGCGGGCGGGTAGGCAGGCAGGCAGGCAGCCAGCCACGCAGGCAGGCAGCTTTTCTCCTATACAGTGCAAAGTGTTCATTCTATTGAGTGTGTCGAGCCCGGCCGGCCTCCGCAATCTAAATGGTAATGGCGACTCTTATTTATGTTTGCGGCAGATACGGAACAACTGTTACAAGAGAAAGCTCCCATACCTGGGCCAAGACTTAATTGTTTGTATACGTGGTATAAAGGCACATTTAGTTTCTTTCCTTATTGATTCAGCGTTCTTCTGGCCAGCTGCAATGAGAGCAGTCGTACAGGCCAGTCACTCGGAGTGTTTGTTTGCCACCGGCGTCGGTCGGACGGAATAAGCCACTCCGTTGTTTTGATTTCAGCCGGTCCGCTCCCCCCTCTCAGATTGTCAACGAAAAGGCCCTGGAAAACGAACGCGGCCAAGCCATTCCTGCAATCTTGGCTGAGCTGAAATAAATTGCTTTCATTTTGGCCCCGGCTCCCCTTTGTTATAATGTGACAAGGCTACTGATTAGATGAGAGGGGGATCAATAAAGTGTCAAGCTTGAGGCTCAAAAGCAGCGTGGGGACTTTTATTTTTTTATTTTTTTTTTGTCGTTGCCTGGAGTTCACTGCCGATGTGAAGGGACACATGGGAATGAGTAGTTAGCCACGGATAAGACGGGGCTCTTTATGTAGCTTGCACGAATACTAACAGGAGCATATGGAGATTTATGATCATACAGAGCAAATATTTGTCGTTCCTAAGACCTTTTCTTCCATCCTGAAATTTGACTCACTTTGACAAGTGTCCAAAAATACAAGAAACCTAAAATATACATAATAAACCTAATCATACACGCAGCATATACACAACCCTATAAGTAGAACCTTTTTTAGCTATCTATTTCTGAACTCTACTGTAAAAAAACAGATGATACAAAATTTGCAAATACAGGGAGCAATCCCAAGGGATGAATAAAGTTCAGTGGTTGTTTATAAGAATCAAATGTAGTAATCAATACAAATAATACAAATAATACAACTATGTAGGACTATCGTTCATGATAACAATCAACAAATACCGAAAATGAATATAGAGGGAGGTAATATAATCAATACATAATTCAAAACTAACTAAATAACTCACTAAATTAAAAAAGATAGAATGGGATTACTACAACATGCTAGTGGCAGAAAAGTTGATCAAATATTTGTTTGAATATTGCATCGAAAAGCAAGCAGGTTGATTTAGCACAAATGACGTCATCAAGTTTAGCGCTCAAATCGTGGCCGACCCTCATTAAGGTAAGACGTCGATTCTATTTTCGGATTGTGTTTTAGGTTTTTGGCCGAAAAGGAGTGCCTCAATCAAACCATTATTACCAGTAAACAACATCTTGATATCAAAACGTTTCTTATTTTCTATTTATAGCAAACTTCGTTCTTGACTAGTCGCACTTTATAAAGTGCTACAATAAGCTATAGCTAACTGTGCTACCATGTGCTTTAGCTAGCGTCAAAACGCTAACATTAGCATTTAGCGACAGCCTTGTCACAGTAATTAGACAAATATGTATTCATGTGAAATTTAATTTCAACAAATAATAAAGGATGTAAAGATAACAAAATTAGGTGCTCCAATTCTGATGTTGGCTACCTGTCGTTCTTTGTGGCGCACTGAACTATTTCCCCGTCCTCTCCTGGCCGTGGGGACCGACATCCATTGACAGTGAAGCTGATGGGAGCGAGCAGGTGTCCTTCCTATGCCCCCGGCGCAGTTATTAACAA
The DNA here is from genome assembly GCF_054491065.1 of Syngnathus leptorhynchus. Classification (NCBI taxonomy): domain Eukaryota; kingdom Metazoa; phylum Chordata; class Actinopteri; order Syngnathiformes; family Syngnathidae; genus Syngnathus; species Syngnathus leptorhynchus. Next base: position 782,965 of record NC_141202.1, on the reverse strand, counting down.
GTGGCAGTGTGTTGGAAAAACCAATCATAAAGGACAACAGGCCGTAATAGCTGTTGTCTCAGCATAATTGTTCAGGGATGGAAAAAAATAAATGGCGTGGGCGGATGGTTTGATGAGGACCCAAGCACATCCTCCCCTGCAGGTTACTATTTGTCATGTCAATTAGAGAGTTTTCTCATAAATACGCTTCTTTTATGATAAAGATGAGTGGAGTTGGTTATTAGTGTCTCGGAGCCGCTGCAGCCAATCAGACTTTTTTTTTTTTTTTAAGAAGTGAATAAACGAATCATTACCACAGTGCCACTGGTGGGGATTAAATTCACTCTATTGAGTGTCAAAGATGGTCATTTTAAGAGGCTATTCTATTTTATTCCTTGTTAAAGCACTCGTTGGATTCCCAGCAGCCCACGTTCGAACCACACAGGCTAACCACTAACTTTTCTAGAAAGTTACAGTTGAGTACCGAGTGGGCATTTGTATTTCCTTCTATTTATCTCGTAGGCATGATGGCCAGGTGTCCCAATAAAAGCGTGACACCTCTTTTTCCACCTTCAATGAATAAAAAGCGCTACGGTTAATCGGAGATGCTGGAGTGTCAGGGTTCAAAGTTCACAAAGTAGCATTAAAGAATTCCCTTTGCCTCCTCCAGGGCCTTCACTTGTTCACAAGTTTTGGAAAAGAAGAAGAAGAAGAGCTCCTGAATGACATTGAAAGCGGTCGCTACGCAACCCGGCACCAATCTTCGCATTAGCCACAACCCCTGCCGACTGACCTGGCCTTTCTGGCACTGTAAGCAAAAAAAAAAAAAAAGTAAGCTGACAGTGCACCTTCAAAAAAAAGCATGAAGGAGGAAGATGAGAAAAATCAACAGAAAAAAACTCACCTTTTTATAAGCTTGCACTTCAGCACCCGTTAAAAGCGGCTCCCCTTGCGAAAGTATTTAGGCCGCATCCCATTCATCACGGCGCCCTCGCTGGGGTCATAAAGTGCCCTCTTATGTGCTGTACCTAGATGAAAAAGTGTTCTTTTTTTTTTAATATATTAATAATCTTCCATCTGCTCTCTCCAAAGCCCTGCTGTGCACCTTTGGGAGTGACATCGCTTTGGAGTTTTCGGTTCAAAGGACAAACGCAGAGGGATTAAAATCACTCTATCACACTGTCAGCTATCAGGTAGGTTCTTCAAATGTTATACTACAGCTCTCATTTTTTTATCTACAATATAGCATCAAAGATGAAAAGTAATGAAAAAAATGCTTTGTCACTGTCCTAATGGAGGTTTGCTTGGTATCTTCTTGAAAAATGGAATGAATACAGTACTTCAGCTTTCAGCCTCACCTTTTTCCTATTTTACATGAAAATACAACAGGAGGATGGTAATGTCAGCCAGTCCCTGCGCTGTGATTATGTTTCCAAAAAGACAACAAAGCTCCCAACAAAAAAAAGAATCCATGTTGGTATCAAGTTTTAATTAGCTTTAAGTCTAGACTCTGTTCCCTTTCAGAATTTCCGTACGGATTAGGCGTCTTTAATCCGCGGTGTGATTTAGAAGGTTAATAGAGTGACCCGCAGATTGTTTGTCAGAGCTCAAACTTCATTTAAGTCAAGGATCCGGAAGGCTCCGGCCCGACGATTAATCTGCCCAACCGATGAGGCTTTATGTTCCATCCTGATGGCCTCCATCACTTTGATCTCATTAGAAGCCGCGTAATTGACTGCTCGCGTTAAACAATATGACTCGGGCCCTTCATCCTGCTCCGCCTCGTCCCCACGTCTCGCAAATTACTGCAAATTAACCGCTGCTGCTGACCTCGGGAGCCAAAGACCAAGAATCTGCAATGAAGAGGGCTCTGCGCGAAATAAAGTGAGCTAGCTACAATGAAAAAAGTCGAATCGTAGTTCGTTAAAGGGGTGCACGTAAGCAAGTAAACCTTTTCTGATTTTTTTTGTGCTCATTGTGCTCAAATCTAGCCTTGTTTTTCCCTAACACGTCAGTTTAAAATAAATAAAAACAAAGAAATAATACAAATAATTTAGAGGTAGATTCATTTTGATATTATCCCACAATAACATTAAATTTAAAATCTCTTGTTTGGCCTCGAATGAACTGCCTTGTAAATTTGCTGATGAGTCCTGAGGGGGATTAAAAAAAAAAAAAAGTTCCTCTGAAGAAGGCGGGCGCATCAAATTCATCAGTGCTACGATGTCACATCTTTTGACATTTCGTATCATTTTGGTGTGATATCATGCAGCAGCCCGTGGCATTATCTTCACTCCGGTGCTTTTTTCCAATTTCAGATCCCCCGCCTTCCTGATTTTACCCTCATCTGTAAATGTCACTTAAGCAGAAGAGACGGGGAAATAAACATGTGTAAAAAAAAAAAAGTAGAAAAGAGGGCTAACAGAAAGTCAAATGGAAGGCAAAGGGGGGCAAGAAGGAATGCACAAATTTGCTTAGTATGTCTGCCTCACAGTTCTAAGGTTCTGGGTTTGAATCTGCAACCATTTTGCCCCACAGCCTCCATATAAACACCTTTTGCAAAGCTAGCAACTCAACTAATTAGCGCTCAGGAACAAATCAGATGAGAAATATGATTTTATAGCAAAACATGACCTTGGAACGGGGCAGGAAGCCACCGCCTCCCCTGCTGAGAGCCCCCTGCTGGCGGGAGGCCAAGGGACAGTCGCTCGTCAGTCCACGTGGCTCGTTTACTGCCGCGCGAAGACCATAATGAGTTTTGCGGCTAATTAGCCTCCCCCGGCGACGACACGTTTTCCAGCATAGTAGCTGGAAAATAAATAGCTATGAAATATATTCATAGTATTACTACAGGTGGAGAAAGATGGATTTATCTGACTGGATGTTCTATGCACCTTGGTAATAACTGCAATTCTCCCAACTGGGGCAATGTGCGGCGTGACCAAGTGCAATTATGTGGCGCATAATAGCTCGTCGTCACCCCAAGAGAGGAGGAGAGGAGACCTGAAGGACTGCAGCCGATCGGGAAGGAGAGTGTGTCATGGTCGAATAATGGCCGCTTAAGCTTTTGCCTGACATCGGGAGGTCCGCCTCTGCGCCTATGATTAGATGCATTAGGATGAACCAGAATAAAGGAGTGGAAAAGGACATGGCGGCGCACGTGTCCCCACTCCCGGCTGGAGTGACACTTGAGCCCAGCAAAAATAAACATTCGCATGGAGTTGTCACTGAAGTAGTGAAAAATAAACAACCTCCCAAAATCAAAATGACACATGACTAATAAAATAAAAAGGTCAGTTTTGCTTCGTGCTTCATTGTAATGATGGGGGCAGGTAAAGGTGGATTATGGGAAATGTAGTCCTTTCCTTTTACCGCCACAAAATGCGGATGCATGATCAAAACACCGCCAGATGGAAGGAGTGTGTTTTGTTGTCATGGAAACGCCGTACATGTCACCATGGCAACCATTCCGAACTTCCATCTGTTGTAAGAAACATTTGGAGGCAACCGGCGTTTTTACCATGTGTTTTGGATTGGTGGAATTAAATAATACAAAGAGAGTTGAGCGGAGTAAATTACAGTGGAAACAACTTGAAATTCAACTTTGGCAGTGATTTGATGTACTTTCACGTTGTTTTTTTTTTTTTTTTAACTCAGACCTCATTACATTGATGGCGCGTAAAAGCACAACAACCGATGAAAATCTGGCTTTCTAATAGAAATGAATATTTTATTATGGAAACAAACATTGCATAAGGCCCCGCATTGCTCCAGCCGTGATCAAAAGATACGCTGGGGGAAGATCCAGATCCACTTTCAAGCGATGGTTGGTGAAGAAAAAGCAAAATATGTCCTCTTGAATGCTTTTCTACTTGGGCATTCGCAAGCCATCGTCCACTCGTCATTCCGGCTGCGTCGTCTTCTTCCCCCTCACCTATCTGCCCCGCTCGATCTATGGCGGCACATACTGTATTCTCAGGTGACGTATGGATGTGAATAGCAATTTCAGAATATTCCAAATGCGCTTGCCATGCATGACAGGCATCGCCTAATAGTTTCACTGTTTAACATTGGCATTTGCCTCGGGCCATATTTTATTTTCCGTCGGGGTCCTATTCTATATTCAGTATTTAGCATTTTATGTGTATGCATAAGACATCGACAGTCTTTTAACACTTGTTAATTATAAGTTGAGTGGAAATTGCATTGTAATGTAAACGGTGACTAGATTTGTTTGGCTTATTTGTTTACGCAGCAGGGGGCAGTTGCACTTCCAGTTCCTCACCTGAAATGTTCTCTACTTAGTTTGTCAATTGGATCTCGTGTCACGCCGCGTCAATTGAAAGGCCGCCGACGTTTGTTCTCACGAGACGTTTTTCTAAGTACAAAGCCAATGTCGCTTGGCAAGTTGGAGCCACGTAAATATACAGACACAGCGAGCGGCTAAATCATTGATGTTTGTTGTACAAGCGACACAACTGTCAAGCTCTCCCGCCCGGCTTAATCACAGAGATTAATTTAGGAGTCGATAGCGAGGCGTGTGCGTGGAGAAAGCAGAGTAGGGAAGGACCGAAGGGCCATTTGACTGCCATCAAAGCGGAAGAGGATTTTAGGCACACAAGGGTTGACATGATAGTTTTACACTTTACCTCTTTTATTAGATACGGGTTTTATTTGTTGTTACCTTAAAAATGCACACTATATTTCTTTTAATATATGCTGTTTTTATTTTTCGTTACCTTCAAAAAAATGCACTGTCAATTGTGCTGTACCATCTGACACGCGACAATAAATATATTCTTCTGTGTTTAGATGTGGCCGTCCCGGACACATGGCCGATGCGAAAGGGTGAAGATTCTTTGCATCGCGTAAGTATGCGATGAGCATTTTGAGGATTTATTGAAGGTTGGTGGCACTAATTGATACAAAATTCGGTGGGCATGTCTATGCTAGCAAGCCCCAAAAAATCTCATGCCAGTATGCTGCGTTAAAAACAAACCAATTTGGGTTAAAATTGAGTTGTCCAAAACTTGCCATAACTGGGCCTTGAAATTGGAGCCCCCACCCCTCGGTTGTTCCGAAGCATCGCTGCAGCTCCACCTGCTTGCACTTGATTGACTGCGACACCGCAGCCCACTGAATAGAATAGATTATTGATTTTGCTCTCTTCACCGCCTTTGAGATGTTCCATCAGGCAGTGTGTAAAGGAAAAGAAGTGCAGCACGAGTCATAACAAAGACTGTCACACAATCACGCATACAAATAGTTGTGGAGGTGGGAGCAAAAGGACCCCCACCCCCCCCCCACCTCTTACTGCAAAGATCCACATGCAGTTTTTCCCATCGACCTCTCGCGGAGGTAAAAAAGACAAGGTGAGCATCGTCACAGGTGGCAGGCATGTCGAGAAAAACGTCTCCAGACGGCGATATCGACGTTTGACGTCTTGTCCGCAGGTGCCAAATTGAATGTCTAATCGAATTCCATCAGGAGTCTTGTCACTGCGCGTTTACTCGATACTTTGGACAAGATTGCAAAAAAGACAATCACGGCAATTTTGCATGCTTTTCTTCTGCTACAGTATACAATGAAGCAAGTGGGCAGGCTTGCCAGCACTGATTAAAAAAAAAAGAAGAAATCGGCGTATGCTTCCAAACATAATATTCTCACATTTGAACAGGAGGCGCAGGCGTTGGTGTCAGCACGCTGTGAATGTGACTTGTGAGGCACAAAACGAGCAGCCTCGGCTTAACGGCTACAATTATACACGCCGAGCTTCCATTTTTTTGCTCTCTCCCCCTGCGCCAGTAATGTGGATTAAATCCTCTGTTTGGACATGAATATTCGATCATAAACATTAATTTTTAAAAGTGTTCATTGGCGGGCGGGGAGCATAGCAAGAGGGTCATTATTTCTGCCCCTGCGGTGTTCTGCCATCCGGCCATTGTGTTTGTGGAGCCCGGCGCTGAGTTAAAGCCGCGCGGCCGTGCAAACGGCTTCCCAGAACACGCCAGCCGTGCCCGGTGACTCATCGGGCTGCGGCGCCAATAAACCAACAGACTATAAAACATCGCGTATGCGGCCAAATGGCTGTTTAATTGCAAAGCGGTTCCACTCCAGGTCCGTAGGTGGCACTTTGGTTTATTTGGAACCAATTGCAGCCCTGCTGCAAGTAGACTGTAGCAGCTCAATCTGCAGCAAATTGAAGGGCTCCTTTGTCAGCATCTGCATTCAAACGGGGTCACCGCTTGCTTGCGGAACACCAATTGAAATGATCTTGGCATTGGAGTTTTTCGCTCTTCCGGACGCCTTTTTTTTTTACTTCCTATTTTGACACAGCTCTCGTAATAGATCTCATTAGGTCCACCCAACTTGTTACCTGGTGGAATAGAAGGACCAGCGCGTTTGTTCAATCCAACGTTTCCGCCCCTAATAAGATCAGACACTGACGCCCAGGCGAATCACGGTTCAGGATTGGTCAGGTGACCTTTCGCCATCTACTTCCTGCCCCCAATCACGGCCCTCTCCCGACGGTCTCTTTGCGAGGCCGTGGAGTTTTCGCGCAAACGGCCGACGTCTCCGCTCCTCTCCCTTCACTGACTGCGCTGATTGGATTTCATCGCCTCTCCGCCGATGCAATCAAGGCAGCTCAGTAGTGTCGAATCCGCCTCGTTTTTGGCGGTGAAGTGTCGAAAGCCAAGAATTGCTGTTGTGATTCTTCCCTCGTGGAGGATACGGGAGATTATTTTCTCCAATAATCGATGAAACGGATTTAAAAAAGTGTTTTGTTTTGAAACAGGACATGATGTCATCTTGGCAGGGCAGAAAATGCTCAAATGTAGTTCAGTTCCGTATTTGCTCCAGGAGAGCTGCCGGAAATGTCGAGTTCAACTTCGCCTCAATTTTGTTGTATGATACATTAATGGTGAAAAAGTTTTGAAATCATTTTCCTTGGTCTCACATCACAAAAAGCTGACATTTGATCAGCGTTGAAGAGCAAGAAGAAGACGAAGAAGGCAGGAGCAAAAGAGAGCCCGGCAGCTGAAAAGGAGAAGAAGATGGAGATGCAACCCACAATTTCCTGACCTCAAGCAATTTCTGCATGACACGCCTTGCAAAGCGTGAAGTGATGGATTTTTCATGCCAGCGTTTAGCTCTCCTCTTCTCTCGCTCTCATGCTTCTCTGGCCACTCACAGGCTTGGGCAAACCAAAGCAGAGCCGTTTTTTTCTTTTTTGACTTGCTCGTTGTTGCCACCAGCAGCTTCAAATTCAGCCTGAAGGCATTACTCCTACAAAGCCCCGCAAACAATCACCCATAATAATGCTATCTTCCCACACATAGGAAGGCACGTGGAGGGGTGAATACATGCCAAAGTCAAAACCTTAGGGAGAGCTCAAAGTTACAATTTCAATAACAAGCAATCAAAACTGAGTCAGATTTATGATGATTATTTTTTTTAATGGCAGATTTTATTTTGTTTTGCATTGCAGGTGTTCCCAGGTGTGCAACTGTCCGAAAATACAGGTAAAGCCTTTTTTTCTCCCAGGCTAGCAGACGGTGCTTGAAAGGTGGCGTTTTTGACCGCCGAGACGACGACGGCTTCGGCGCCGGCCAACCAACCTTCAGAAGCGATTTGAAGGTGCGCCTTCCCGGGACTGGCAAATCTTTCCTGTTTGGAAAAAGTCCATTCAAGCCAACAGCTGCCATTCAGGTACTGCCATGTACATAAACAAAGTGGCACTTTTAAAGTTAGCACTTTGAGCTAGCTCTCTACTCCATTAGCTATATTCTCTTCTAGCTAATTATTTGAATTCAGTAAAAAAATCCCCACGACTCAAAACCTCCAAAAATGACATTTTAGAACCAAAACCTGACCTTCCCCACTTTGGAACAGCTTTCTAATCCTGGCTTAAGATCCTAATTTGAAAACTGAATTTGAAAAAATTAAATATGAATGTCAGATCACGTTTGATCCATAATTTCCTTTTTTTCCAGACAAATTTGTCAAGAAAAAGGCCCAGCGGCTGCCGGGGAGGCTGCGGGCCTCACTGCTCAGCAGCCACCGAATAAATTTCCACGGAGGGCAAGAAGGGAAATCGATAGTTGCATTCTGCCTCTTTTAGGGTCCTGCTAGACGGCTCGCTCTGCGATTCGAAAAGTATGTTAGTGTAATTTATTGAACCTCTTACCCTAATCATGTGCATTGGCCATAATTACAAAGCGTGACGGGCTCCGGATGTCTAATTGCTAAATGCTTTTCCCGGAATTTGTCCTCTATTCCTGAAGCGTAATGAGTTTTAATGAAAGGGAAAAGTGCTTCGTCGCTTCTTTCAGCTGCCTCGGAGATTGCGTCATTCGAGAACTTTTAGCCTCAAAAGAGCCCGCAATTAGAAGAAACATGACATCTTGAGGTATGCAGAGAGATAAAAATACACACACAATGAAAATCCTTATTATCTTGGGGTGTGAGCTGTTGGGGGTATTAGTCATTTTTTTCTTCCTTCTGTAGTGAAAACTTTAGGCGCCGCTAATAAGAGATAGCTAACTCACTTTGATATTTCAAAAAATCTGTCAAGATTTGAAACATCAGTAGATGTGTGGCCTGCTTTAGTATCATAAAGTCCCCACGTCCCCCCTTGGCAACCTCTTGGCTTTATCGCATCTGGAAAGGCCCTCGCTAAGTGATTCTCTCCCCCCCGGGTGATGAAGTGCACTCTGCAGCCACCCCTGCCGAGCTTTGTCCCAAAAGACACTGCAACGATTCACTACTTTGACAAGCCGCTCGCTTTTTTTCTTTCCCCTCTCTGTTTCTCTCTCTCTCCTGAAAACAAGTAAAGTGAAAAGCATCGCGTAATGCAAACCCTCCCTTGTCCCCACGGCGGAGACAAACAAGCCCCCTGGCTTTACTGAATGGGCTTTGGTGGGTAAAAACGTTTTATATATATATATGTACATATATATATATATATATATATATATATATATATATATATATATATTTTATATATATATATATATATACATATATATATATATATATATATATATATATATATAAGTCAAAGACTTGTAATTTTGACTTACAAGTCCTTATATATATATATAAGGTATTTTCTTTCTTCATGTAAAGAGCTCTCGCGGCTCCCACTTCAACTGACAACTAGCATGTGAGGTGTACTTCCTTAAAAGGCCCACTTGAACAGATACTTTGTACCACTAAATGGACTTCGAGACAATTGAATCTCTCAAAATGGTGTTGCCGTTGCTTTAATAGCTAAAAGTTCTCGGTTTTGCAGATTTATTAGTTTGACACGATACCTCTTTTTGTTCAGAGTACAAGATGTTATATCGGAAGAGCGCCAGTGGTCAGCGTGGTGCACGTATGCAGATAATACACAGACTTGATGAAAAGACACCAAGAAGACTGCCCCGGCCGGGCCAAGATGCAGTAAAAATAATACATATATGTCTGTGAGTATTGTTATATCATTTTTCTTGTTTATTATGGCAATGTAAATTTCATACCTATGTTAGCGTGATGCCAACAGACTTGTAAGCTAAAGCTATATGTTTTTTTCGATACATTTTATTTGGGGGGGTGTTTTACTGGGAGTATTGATGAACAGCTTGAAACAAGCTTTCATAAAAGATTTGCAGGTATCTGCCAAACTGCCCAGTGTGAAATGGGGATTGTTTTGAAAAAGAAAACAACAAATCCATACATTTCAAAAGAGTTTTTGATCAATTTCAACATTATCCTTGAGCTTTGATTCTTGTAACGTTGTCTGTCGCTCCTTTCTCACCTTCCTTTGTATCTCTGAATGGAGCAGAACACCACAACCCACTTTGGCGAACAAAGAGCAGAAAAGAAAGTTGCACGCGCCTGCTGAGCGCGGTGCATCATTCGATCCAGGTCAGGTCGTTTGAGGTGATGAACGACCTGTGCAAGTCCAATTAATGGGGAAAGATACAAAGAAACGCAAAAGGCCAACTAATTGCAATTACTAGAAAGTCCCTAGCAGGGAATTTTGACTTACAAGTTGAATACATTTTGTAACCATGCCCAATTTGTATCTCAAATCAACTTTCCCCAATGCCATGAAAGGAAATGCTATTAATCTGTTCCAGACACCTAAAATACTACGATTTTTTTTTTTAAACAGTTTTACAGCTAACGTGAATGATAAGAAACATTTTGAATCCTGAAGAATTCTGCCTGGGTGTACACTCAGGAGGTCAGAATAAATACCATCCGCTCATTTCTCTCAGCACTCACATTCTTCCGACCCAAGATTAGAAAAGAAACTCGCCCATCGGTCAACACAAAAAAACCCCAAAACAAAACAGTGAGAGACTGGCAAGTCAATGCACGACGATACAATTGTCAGTCCGTTATGGGGAAAAAAAAAAAAAGCAGCCCGCGCTCACATGCTGAAGCTAATGCATGCAAATGCGAGCGGCTCTGTCTGCGGGCAAAAGCTTTCTCATATGACCTTGACAAGGTCACCAATGTACGCATGCGAGCATCACGCACGCTACGCATTTAATAAAAATAACCGTGTGACGTAAGCCAGGACAACTGTCTCATGCTGTGATGTCTCCAAAAAAGAGGTCACGCTTAGAGAGGACAAAGCAATAATGATGCTTTTATGATGCTAACGTCATATTTTGAATACCGTCTTGTTTGCTCACATCAATGGAATGGCTATTATAAATAGCTGCAATGGGAGAAAAGCAAAATCAAATTTTTACTAGCCAATTATTTTAGGTCATGTTTGAGTCAATGAATCAAATTGGCCTGCAGCTGTCAGCATTGACTATTCTTCCCGCAAGTAATCTCATTCGGAAATAACTGCTGCAGATGGTGACATTTAGACCGAGCGCTGAACCCACCCCTCAAAAATCCCAAACAATGAGCTGATACTGTATGATAATAAAAATATAACAAATGCACGGCTTGTATCCGAGGCAGATGCTCCCCGGGGGCTGCCAGCCAACGCACGCACGCACCCGAGTTGATTCCGCATCCTCCCTCCCTCCCTCCCTTCCTCTCTCTCTCTTGCTCGCTTTCTCATTGACAGTCGAGTCACATTCGGAACCATCCTCAGGCAATAATTGCCACAAAAAACAACAACAACAACAACAACAAATACTGTTTATCTGCACGCAACAGCAACCCCGACGAATACACGCTCACAAAAGAAGAAAATCGATGTGAAGCAATACATGCGTTTTTTTTCTTTTTTACTTCAGGTGGGTCAAACTAATTGCTTTTGGAGCGCGAGGGCAGCACACTTTGTCCGCTTGATAATTACAGATGAGCCGGCCATTATCAGTACCTGGCTAAGCTGTTTTCTAATTACACCAGAGAAGATACTGTAGGACGTACGCACAAATCTTCTTTTACGTGGTAAGCGAGAATCTTCTATCGGGCCACGGGGCTAATTTGGAGATAAACAGGCTAGCCGGTGAGCTTGGCTAATGTTAGCATAAACAGTCACTTTTTAACATTTCCCGTCTTCATAGAACTGTAAATCATCGTCATCAAATTTGTCCGACTTTTTGTGCTTCTGCTAGCTGCCCTGAAGCAAAGGAGAGGAAAAAAAAACAGGGCTGCCATTCCCTGCAAAGAATAAACGGGCGCATCATTAAAGAGATAGAACCCTCAAGGTGATGTCGACGCTCTTCATGAGACTCCTCGGTGTCATCAATTGCGCTTATGGAACCACTTACCTCTGAATGGCCCCGTAATTTAATTTTAATATTTGCCGCAGAAGTGCACTTGGAGACATTCTTGTGAGGAAAAAAAAAAGATGACGACATTTTGCCATTGCAATGGAAAAGAAAGAAATGGCAGTCCATTGGTATCATTAATTCTAAGTCTTTCATTTCACGCTTGCCTGTGGAGGGAGACAACACAATGCAGATAAGCGGCTATGATCACAACAAAACTCTTTTGCACATTTTCTAATTACCAACTGGCAACTTGGTGACAAGTTTCAGATTCCACGTGAGAGCAGAAATGTATATTTCGGTCAGATCGTTTATTGTAGGGAGCTTTTTTGCTTATTCCGATATGTGTTCAAATCTAAATTAATTTCGGACAATTCTGTACATGCAGTAAATCTCATCTGTCTGTCCAAACAGGTAACAGAGCGACTAATAATAGAAACATCAGCGGGTTTCCGTCACACTCGGCTGGCCGCCATCATCAAGCCTTCGCCTCCCACTAATCAACGCTCCCCGACTGACGTCATAATTATCAACATGCCGAGTGACGATGATGATTGATGAGAGATTGACGTGCCAATCAATGGCGGATGCCAGGTAAGTGTTTGCTCCTCATTAGACTGCACGAGTGTTCATCACAAATAATGACACTGTGTCACTTGACAAATTTGACCCTTAATTCCACCCTGACAGTTACTTTGTAATTATTTCACTCATCATTTGGTTAGTCTGATGCAGTGCCGATGACGCCTCACCTCAGATAGCCTCGCCACCAAGTGAAAGCAGATACACTTTCAAGACCCATCATTTGGCGAGAAAAAGCTTGTTAGAAATGAACTTCAAATGTCACTCGATTGCATTTCGATACTTGCTTTCAATTTTGAGAGGCAATGAAAAGCAGGATGGAGTTTGGCCAGCCTTTCTTCTCTCCCCTCCTCGGCTGCGCGTGCCTGCCTGCCCGCCGGAATCCGATTACAGACAATCCTCAGATGGCGGTGCTCAACCGTAGCATGACAAGACAAGCGCAAGCTTTTGCAATGTTGGAATACCGGCAACCAGAAAAAAAATGCAAAAAATTTGTAACGCGACGGTAGACACAAAGCCGTAGGAATCGGAGGTTGGTCGGGTAGTTTAGAATAGTCGTGCGCAAACCCTTAACACCAAATAGCACCTAAAAAAAATACTGTTTTTGTTGATTTTAAAATACTTTTTTTGCGCCTGCTTGGCAAAATATTTGTTGTACATACAGTACTTGGCAGTGAACACACATTTTTCATTTGAATGATATACTTAAGTACTCTCAATAATGGCATAAATGATTTGAATTTCTACGTTTATTTCATCTTCTTTTCTCCATCATTGCCAGCAAGTTGGTTCACTTTGTGATTACTTTTCCCTCGAAATCCTCTCTGAATATTCGATTATTCCGCCACGTTGGAGATCCCGTCGCTCGGATATTGCTCTCGTGTTGGTGTTGTTGTCTCCCGGTGACAAAGCGCCTCTCGTGCAGTGATTACCTTCGCCCCCCCCCCCCCCCCCCCCCCCACCCCAGCCACTCTCCCTCCATTTAATAGTTGTTCAACTGTGCAAGGCCCCATTGTTTTAATTTCACGCAAGACACACTTTTGCTGTAGCGTCCAGGAGTGTTCTGAAATGACAGCCAGTGTTTATGTTGAGTACACAAACATAATTTTTTTTTCCAATCAGCCAACACATGTTTTGTTGCTTAAATAGAATTCCTTGGTGTATTTTTGTTATGCTGCTTTTCCATGTTCAATCAATTTGCCACCCGCTCGTCAATTTGGAGCCACGGGGGTGATCAAACGTTGATTTAATAAGCACGGAGGGCAGTTTAATTACCCCAAACCTCAAATAGTAGCACATCAAGTTTGGAAGGACTGGCTGGCTGGCTGGCTGGCTTTTGGAGTCAGAGCGTCTGCTGCCTTATTGGGAACTTTGAAAGCAGACAGAGATCCGAGATCAATACGCTTTAATAGGAGTGGGAATGAAATGACGCCAAAGTGTCCCACATCAATGAATACGCTTATCTGGCCGAAACGTCCGGTCCAGCAGCTCCCGCTCGCTCACCTGTAGATTAGACAGAGGGAGCTGGAGAGCATAAATAAGGCCTCGCTTCAAATTGTTGCTTTTAGCTAATCGCTGGAAACAGATACAGTGCCGTGTGTGTTGTTTTTTTTCCTCCCCTTTACTGCTATTTTCTTTAAAGACACATTTGATGATAAGCCTGACCAAGAATGTCTCAGCCAACGTATTTTATTTTTTTCAATCATCGTATAAAATATAATATCATATAATATAGTCGCCCATTTATGCGCCAAAGAGTGTGAACTGGCGCAATGTGTTGACTAGTCATTAAATCCAGTAAACAGCTTTTCCAATAAGTGTAACATAGCGATGACATCTCTTTTCCACTTCATATCCACTTGAGTTGTTTTCAACATTCTTGCACTCTCCTCTCTGGCAAACCTGCATCGCATGCAAATTGAGGTTGTTTTATTACGGACCAAAAAAAAGGAGGCTAAATGCTCTCCTGGCATGGTCCGATAAGGTATGCAAACATGCACCTTGCTAGTCCCTTATCTTGCCGACACGCTCCCCCCAGCCCCCTCCTTCGCCCATACCAGAACCCAGCTCTGCGTTATAACCCCGATAGGGAAGAGGTCCTTTCATTCCGGCTGGAGAAGACTGAACTCCAAATGAGTTTCTCGCCTTGAGCTTGACAGGGAATGGTGAGGCTGGTGGCGATGAGCAGAGCTGAGTGGCGGCTTGACACATATCCGCCGCCGCGTGCAGTGAGCAGGTGCTGATCTCCTGCTTTGTTTCATTTGACAGCACATGGTGCCGAATCACGGTGCCGGAAAGTGATTGGATGAATATGATGACGATGCGGCGCACTCTCACCAATTCATACGCTGCAGCCCGTCTCGGCAGCAAATCATGAGGTTGTGTTAGCTAGTCTTTCTTTTCCTGAAACTTTATTTTCGTCACCATCTTTGTTCAAAATCTCTATATTTGACTTCGTTAACGCTGTCCTCTGTCATCTGCCGATCGCCGTATGATTTTTCCCCTGAGAAATTTCACATGCTGCCAGTTAAAGCTCGCCGCAATCGTCCTTGGCCGGACTCTTGAAATAAAAAAATAAAAAAAGGAGTGACGTTTTGATTGTAATAGAGAGGCAAGCTGCCAGGCGTGCAACATCAGCCAGCCCGTCCGCTTGGAATTTCCTTAAGCGGCCGACTGAAGTTTTGGTGCCCCCCCCCTCCCCGAATTAATGAGTGTTTAAGCCTCAACCAAGTGGTGACCTTCAAAAACACCTTGGATATAAGAGCCCACTTGAGTGTTTCCTCAGCCATGTTATCCACACAGCATTCAAGAGCAGATCAGCGCATGTTGTGGAATTTAGAAGGGTCGCCAGTTCCTTGTAGAGGAATTTATTCAAGCTCATGAAATACAAACATACTTTTGTGTGCATAGGGAGAAGGGAGGACATGCAATTATTTGTATTTGACACTTCTCATTTGTCCTGTGAAATATCTTGCTGATCAGTGATCAATGATTAGATAGGTCTGTGGCTACTACTCACTAGTTGTAGATCCAGCATCACCGATCCCGCAACCCGATCTCATTCCAAAGAAAAATGGCTTCTTGAATGCCGCAACCCGTTTAGGCCACCGCATGCTAGCTGGAGCTAATTTAATTGCGCCCTCTAATCCAAATATTGAAATCCAATGACCATTTAGGTAGTACACTACTTCAAGCCCAATTGGATAGATTCCTTTGTTAGATGAGAAATATTGGGTTAAGGCACAGCAATCATGCATAAGAATTGCGAGCGAGGTCTTTCGATTGGCGCTACCCATTTAGGCTGCGGGCTACTTTGTCCCTGTTTGATCTCGCCTGGTTTTTTCATTCTTTAAAGACAGAGGATTATCTCGTGAATCAATCTCTATCTCTTCAAAAGCCACAATTTATTTAGGCGGTGATTCTTCTGCAAGACAAGAGATATGTAGCTTGACACGAATCGAAAAGAAGGCCGATCGTGCCGGTGACACACTTGTTACGGCGTCCGACAACAATGATGAGACGTTGATGATTTAAGTCGCAAACGGGCTTGATTTTATGTCATAGTCGAAACGTCTCGCGGCCGCATTTCATTGCTCCCGCTTCGCCCCTGCGCATTGACGGGCGCCATACGATCATGCACAAACAAGCAACTTTGAGGTTATTTAAAGGACAGTGATCAATAATGCTCCTGTAACTCCTACTTAATCTTCATAATGAGCTTTATTGCGGCAATTAATCACGTCGGAGCAGCCGGTGCCCGGCCTCTCCCTAGAACGCTGGCAGAATAAAGGCCCGACGTCGAGGCACATCACACGGCGAGGAATTAGAGCAGACGCTTTGACGTAACTTGACAGCGGCTTGATGCCATACTTAGTCATCCATCAAACTTGGGTTAAGAAAAATGACTTATTTAGAAGCCACAGTGCTGCTGATTTATGGCTCGACAATAGCGCCAGCCACGCAGTATTGTGTCCAAATCAATTGGAAAGCACTCTTAGGCTGGATTTGTTGATGCCGCTGCCCTATTTGGGTCGAAATGACTTTGGTTGACGATCATCGCTCACCATTTCTTTAAGAGTTCCTGACTAATCAGCAAAATTGAACCATAAATATGAAACTGACCGGCTATCTTTGTTAGGACTTGTCCCCCCAAAAACAATAATCACGTCTATTTCAGTCTGGCTCTAAAATGTATATGGAGGTAGTGGACTGTAGATGAGATTCGCATGAGGTCTCTTATGATGAACAATTTGGAGAACTATCGATTCTGTCCCGCTCCTAATCGAAGGTGACGATGGCACCGAGGTGAATCCATTAGCGTCTCGGAAGCCGCGCGATCTACGCCGAGGGCCAAATGCGTCTCCTTTCCCATTTGTCACCGGTAGCGAAGGGGAGCGCCTTTTTGCTGGGGTGCTGTCTTCATCTTTGTCCTTGTTGGAGGCAAAAGACAACTGATGTCCACATCACCTGAGGGTTATTGGAGCCTACATGTCAGTCATTATAGTTGCTTCATGTGTTATATACATTTTTTTTATGTCAAATGTACTAGTGTTTATTTTGTGTTCATATGTATATATGTATGTAGATGTATTGATGTATAGATAGCTAGATAGCTAGCTAGCTATAGAAAGATAGATAGATAGATAGATAGATAGATAGATAGATAGATAGATAGATAGATAGATAGATAGATAGATATCGATAGAAAACGCTTTTTAACATTGTGTCACGTGACTGGGTAGATAGCCACCAGGTGGCACAAATCCCCTGCAAACTTCAACTTTCCAGTACGTATCAACATATTTTGGTCGCAGTCCTTGAGGTCAAATGTGTTTTATAAAAAGTTTGGCGTTGAGCTCTTTGAAACAGATACTTTATAGTCATAAAGATGCAAATCTTCCAGTAGATTAATATGGAAATCCAATTGGCTGGAAAAAAAAGTCCTCGGCATGGATAGAGATGCCTTTTTGATGTTTTCCTTTGGCAAACTTAGTACCATTAAAGGAACACCCTCACAATAGTAGCATGCAAAGTCCCGTGTGCACACGGGGACTTGGAAAACAGCCTCTGACAAACAACATCGGCTTTCCTCAGCGTGCCCTCCTCCAGCCGGAGGTTTTACACGGAGGAAAGACAACCCCAAGAAGAGGGGGGGGGGGCAAGTCGCATTTAATCACAGACATTGTCTATTTCTGTGTAAGAATGACAAACATACAGCACAGTGGGTTTCTGCTTCTGCTGAATTTTAATATCACATCGCTTGGGATTTCTTCATCATATCAACAACAACAAAAAAAGACGTAACCCCATTGCATTTCTCTGCAAAATGTGCACTAAAATGTCAATTTAGTCCTTAGACAGTACCAAAGACTAAAATAAATCTCAAATCCTCCACTTTTTTTTTTTTTTTTTTAATCGCGTGCCCTGCATCCGACCACCCACCTTGTTTCTCCTCTACGTGACTCACAACCGTGAGGATTTGGCCTGCGATCCGTCAGCTTTATTTACGGGGGAGCTGAGCCTGAGCACCGCACAGCATTTTGCATGTCTAATTTGGGGTAAAAAAAAAAAACAAGCAAGGAAAAAATTGGAAAATAAAATTCTGCAAATTACTTTTGGTGTCATAAACTAGTGAGAAACTGACTGCACACCTGAAATACAGTTTTCCGAAGACCATATGAGACTTTAGAAAAAAAGGTAAGGTATATCTTTAAAAAAAAACATCATTGTTTAAGAGCCAGTGGCATGAAAGTTTAAAATCAAAATAAAGTAAATAAAATACAGATATTTTAATGACTACAGTTAGCTAGCTAGCTAGCATTTAGCTTTCCTCACCAAAGTGTATTTTGAATGACATTTTGTGCAATATTTGTTTTCGTCAAAATCGACCCAAGAGTTTTTGAATGTTAAATCTTTGGTGGTAGGGCACGTGATTGTGATGACACTCCTGGATTTACGCCAACAACACAGAAAATAAAATACGATCGAGTGAGAGTCGGGAGGTTGGTGCGGCAGCCCAGTTTGGGCAATTAGCGGCAAGCTTCACGTGGCGGCCCTGAGCGCCGCCCTCGCAGGGAGCCGCTCAGCCCTTGACTTTGACAAGGTCGGTCGGCTATGAGGTGCAAGCAGGCGGAGGAGGAGCCTATCGCCCCGCCGCGCCGGCGACCTTTGGCCCCGCCGCGCCGGCGACCTTGCTTGCTTGCTCAGCAGCGCTCCCCGAGTAGATAATGAGGGGGATGGCTTCCCCGAACCCCATATTTCTTCACGCTGAGATTAAAGGATGCATTTGGGATATTGGTAGCGCAAAGGTGAACGTAACCTTCCGGACTCACATCGCAAATGCTCTTAACATTTGGTGGATCTGTCTGTTATACCAAGATTCACAAAAAGTCTCAAGGACTAATTGTTGGAATTGGAACAGGAAGTTGAGTTGAAGCGGCCATTTTGGCCAGATTCCAGGGCTCAAACTGGGATTTTTCCGTGCGTACACCAAATGTTTCTGCAAGGTAATCGGTGAACCAGGGTAATCAGTGAATGAAAACAGACGACACGCCTGGGCGACATGTCATCTTGAATTAATGAGTGTTGTTATTTTCCCCAGGTTGAAAAGCTATTCATGCGGAATATTGATTTTGTCTGCGTAAACGCCCGGGCTATAAAATAGGCTTGACTCGCGTTTGGCTCGCACCGTAACGGTTTTCATGTTTCTCTTCCACTTCATTATTATCACTGCTGTGAATATTTACTGTCCTCATGGTTTTTATTTTTCTGTTGTTGGATTATTTCGCACAATATTGTTTGAACACATCCAACTGGAAAATGCTTAAACATACTGGATGTTTGATCTTAAGCCATCACCATCTATGGAATTTTGAGTTTTCTTCAGTCACTCGGTCGCATGAAAACGCAAAGGTATGCGGCGGCGATTCAAACCTTTCTGTTACAAGAAAATCCCATTTGCCCAAGTGACGCAGGCGGCGCTAAAACTACTCCCGCAAAGTGACCGAGCGGCGACGATGGCGATTAATTATGGCGGCATGGCAAGTGTGCGCTGATGGTCACTGCACTTCATTAAATCGACAGTGTTTCATACGAACGCGCACACGCACGAAAACAGGTCCCACGGTGCTCGTCTGCCGAGCAGCGCGGATTACCGTGGCGGCTCGCCTGAGAGCTGCGCAAACACAATAAAGCACTTTGCAATATTAAACAAATAAACGTTGGCCACGCTCATCAATCCAAAACGATTCGGGACAGATGGGAGACGATTCATTCCAGTTTGCAAAACGACACTGACGGAGCTAACGCTTTCTTTATTGTTAAAGTCATGTTTATTTACTGTTATTATTTTTGGGGGCTTCGGAAGAATTATTTGTCGGACTTGATGTCCCGTGCTGCTTTTCCCGGGAACACCGCGACTTGATGTGATTTGGCTCAGGGTTGGCGAGCCCTCCCCCCTCCAGGCGTGCCTTATAAACAGAAAGCCAATTCAATCTAGAAGCGATACCATCGCCGGCGAGGGAATTCGACCTTCGACTACACGTTGGAGACGTTTGTTCATAGTGTACCCGAGATAAAAACAAAGAATGTCTTTGACGACGCTGCTTTTGGATTTTCTGGCTTTGTTTTGGTGAGGCCAGAAGTGAATGTAATAATGAACACCTGTTGGCCACGCCTCCTCTCATGAGTGGCAGTTGCAGCGTGGCACAACATGGGAACAAAACAGAGCTGACAAAAGTGGACAAAAAGTACATTTTTAGGGGGGGGGGGTCGCTAACTTCACCTTCAAGTCGGGACCGAGTGTGAGTACTTGGGTCTCGTCTGACAATCGTGAATACTGGAGCAGGATATTTGCTGTCGGCATCGGAGGCCTTAGCGGTGACACACAAAGGCGTGAACAATAGGTGAGTGAAATCTTGGCTGTCTTTTTTTGCTGAGGGGGCTTTGGAATGGCCGTCGAGACGCGGCTGCTGCCATCATTGTTTGCAGCTACCATTGTGCTTGATGCTTTTCTTGGCCTCATAAGACTGCTTTGCTGTCTTCACGTCTCTGTGTGCAGTGTTGATGCAAGTTGTTGAAATTGTCTGCTCATTTCTGCTACTATTGTGTTAGCTTGCTTATGACGACCGCATACAGAAAGGTTGTTTATTTTTACATGGAGCCACTCGGACAACTGCGATCCAATAGGGGGAACATTTTGACTTATTTTCTCAATGCCGAGACTAAGTTTCTAAGATAAGCGCTAGATGGCCCGAGTCAATATTTGGTCCTCACTCAAGCCGTTATCACTCAGCGAAGCGACAGCGCCTCTCTGTTTCTTTCGGCGCCTGGGACGAAGCGTGATCGGACAAGAGAGGGTGAGCTCCCCTGGTCATTACTTCCAGCGGCGTGACAGCAGGCGGCCTTATCTGCTCGGGCCCGACGTGAGCCGGGGCCCCGCGTTGATGAATAGACACCGGGTCGTGTCGGTTCCCTTTCCATCTCCATCTGACTAGCACACTCAACCGTGAAAAGTCTATGATGAGTGCAAAGAAAAAGAAGCCCTCTAGCAGGGTCGCTCCGTCGTTTAAAAAGTGGGAGAAAGATCATTTCAGTGTTGTCAATTTTGGAATTCAATAAGTAAAGCTTTTTAAGGTAGTGTTAAAAAATCTGACAGTTTATTAAGTTCCAAAAATAATTAAGTTTTATTAAAACTGTTAAGGAATAGAAATATCTTTTTTTTTTAAAGTGAAGTACAAATGAGCAAATGTGACGAAGTGACTTTGTTATATTTGCGATAAAAATACCTTTTAAATAACTATTTTCATAATGAATTGTTTAAACACCCCTAAAATGAACTGTGACAATTTTTTCCCCACCCACAGCCAAGGCTTTTTAATTAAAACTCTATTGGCCTATTTCTTCCACGGCTGTTTCAAATTGAGAGAGGGCGATAAGGCTTATTCTTAGGGATCTTTATCAAACTCATCTATTTACTGCTGGCTCATTTTTCTTCTCTCCACCAAGTCTTGAGCTTTCCACCCGAGCTGGAGCCGGAGTCAATAAGTGATCATTGGGAGGTTAGCATGGCTGTTGTTGGGGGGGAGTGGGCGGGGCTTAGGATGTCTGTTGCTCAAACCTCATGAGCGGGGGACGCGCGATGACAGAAGCAACATTAAAATGTCCTTCTTAATAAAGAAAGCCGCGTCTCCTTGCTCTATTT
The DNA here is from genome assembly GCF_054491065.1 of Syngnathus leptorhynchus. NCBI lineage: Eukaryota > Metazoa > Chordata > Actinopteri > Syngnathiformes > Syngnathidae > Syngnathus > Syngnathus leptorhynchus. Next base: position 761,470 of record NC_141202.1, on the reverse strand, counting down.
TAGCCGAGTCTTGCTTCTTCCGCGGCGGACATTTCTTACGCCGGCTGTCACTCCGAGTTTGCTTCCACCATCAGCGTAAGAGCTAAAAAACGTGTAACCCCTAACAGCAGATGTGACACCCTATCAAATATTTACGTTTGCTTTTGATTTGTTCTACGTGGGAACGTTAAAAAAAACAACAACCCAAAAACAAACGACACGGGCGGATGACCAAAGTGCATATCTGAGAAAACGAGCTCGGATATTTGCGGCTTTGACCTTGCGAAGGCCGACTCTGGCGGTAATAAAGCGCTTGTCAGAAAGCCAGCACCTTCTGTCCGCATGAATGTAAGACGCCAAAACGTTCCATCTTCATTAAGTCTGGACCGTCGCTTGGGTGGACACAGCAGGTGCGGGACAACAGCCCAAAATAGCTCATTCAAACTCCAATGAGCTGACTTCCTCTTCATACAATGCAGATCATGAAATGGAGTTTGCCAAAATGACGGCCTTAACCGGCATGAAAAAGCATTCAACTCGTTTCGTGTTCCAATTAGTTTGAAAAGGAAAAATGTAGCGTTCCTGTCGTCCACGGCCGAGATGAAATATTAGTGGCGGATCAAATTGAAAAATGAAGGGATGTTTTGTTTGGAACTTTAAAGAACCTGAAAATGCCATTCGATATCGGGACAGAGCGCGGCCTCTCTTCAGTATTTGAGATCTTTGCAGAGTTTGCAGTGCTACCTCAATGTAGCTTTGTGTCCTTGAGCTTCTATCCATTTCTCCCGCCTGGCTGGCTTCGCCGTGCTCCGTCACCCATCTCCACCTCCCCTCCACCTTCACATTGAAGATTTTCTAATATCCATTACTTGCAGCAGGGTCAACGCAATCCCACCGGGTCCGCCAGAGACGTGGCAGGTGCCGATAAGGGCCTTGCTCCAGACGCCGTAATAACTTAACAAATCCCTCCGTGACCCGCGATCCTTTCCCTTCACCGGCGTGCCTCCGCAGTATTTTCCATAAAGCCATTAAATTCGACCCGGTGTCATACTAGGAGAGGGGACGAGGGGTCGTGGCGTGCCACGTTATCGGGTTCTTGTGTTCTTTACTGAAACCCAAAAGTCAACTGCAAGGACTTTGAGTTTATGAAGCAAACATTTGGATGCAATTGCTTGGAGCTTTATTTCCTTCCTGGACTGTATTTGGAAATCATCTCTTATCTGCTACCTTGGCATCGACAGCTTCCCATCCGCTCCCCGCCCAGCTCCGCCCCCCTTGCCCAAAAGCCCGAGCCGCCAATCATGCTTTAGCCGCTTTGGAGTGGCAACGGTGTTAATGATTCATTTCCCTTGTAATCCGCACTCAGCCCGATAAGCTCGCGAGACGGCCGTTATTTGTCGCCGTTCGCCATTGTTTGCCGTGTTAAATTAAGCCTGGGCGATCCATCCGTTGAGCCTTTGTTGAGCAGGGGGGAAGGGGGGGGGGGGAAGGCGAGGCGGGGCGGGGGAGCTATAGGAATCATAGATTAACCACAAAGAAGGTGATAGCAATGCCGGTTCTGCATTTTGACGCTAATCGCGGCTCATATTAAAGCCCAAAAGTCACGAGAGAAAATCCATTGACTCTTTGCCAGTGCCAACAGCTTCAATTGTCATTTTGTGATCACAACATGCATGACGTCATTCTTTTTTGCTACAAGCTGAGTTTGAAAGTAAACCTGCCAATAGATGGAACGTCTTCCCGACGTTTGGTAATTTGCGCCCCGAGAGGATTCAAATTTAGAAGCCACCAACAGCGACCCATGTTATCTTTTTGATTCAGGCTAAACTCCCGCCGGGCGTTGTGATGTTGCGTTCTAATTGTCACATCATTACGGTTGGCATGTGGCGCTCCTTCGTTTGCCGCTTCAGCGAATATCTCTTTGTAAAATAGCCCGAGTATTTGGATCTTTTTTTTTTTTTTTTCCAGGACAACATGATAAGAATAAGTAGTAAATTTAACATTGTAACTTTTGCACTGGATCTCATTTGATTGCCTTCCAGCAAAGCTCTTTCCGCCTCACACCTTGGTGCAACATACCAAATGCACATTTGAGTCGCATCAATGCGTTGACAGCCAATACGTGACAGTTACGCAATTAGCCAAGCGCCCAATTTTGGTTTATGATACAAATGTTCATTTGAGCGACTGGCAAGACGGGGGTAGCGCGCCGGATGCCAGCCTTCTGTCGGGTATGTGCAAGCTCTGCCGAGCGTCATGAATGACAATGAGCTCGCGTGGCGGCGGGTGGCCCCTTAATACCTCACCCCCCCCCCCCTTCTTCCCTGTTACACATGAAACATCCCACATGCTGATGATGCGGCGACACGGATGTCATTGGCACCGAAGAATCATAGCGTTGATTTCTATTTTTGACTTCCGCGTTAGCTTGTGGTTCAGAGCCAATGTTTTTCCTTTTACTGTCCATTTTTTGCTTCCTCCACCGCTCCTCATCCATTGGCTGCCCCCCCGAAGAGAGTTGCTCTAGTGAAGGTGGAGGACCTGCAGAACACTGATAAGTCGTTTTCTTTAAAGCTTGGCACCAAAGACACAGCGTGCAAAGAGCTGCATGGGGAAAAAATAGGAAGGAAAAAAAAAATCACAATGTCGCCCAGCAGTCTTGAGCACAGGATGTAGACGCTGAGAATGCTCGTGCAAACTAGCTCAAGGAGTCCTGTTGAATAGAGAACCATGGAGTTGCTGGAAAATGTTTGTGCGGATGCCGACATGTTTTTTTTTTTCTTCCATTCATTTGACTTAGTTGACTTTCTCAACCATAAATTGCCGGCTGCTAAAAAAAAAAAAAAATGTACACGGGCTACAAATGGCCCTCCAGCCGTAGTTTGGGCACTCCTGACTTTGGCTATTTCCTTTTCAGTCAATTGAGGTCTTTTTTGAGGCTATGCGGGGAAAACTCACCGGCAGAATTTGGACTTGCAAAGATAACGCTAAAGCTAAATTGTTATTGCCAGTACAAATGGTGAAGGCAATCCCTGGTAATCTCTGTCAGTTTTAGCCTCAACCCAAAAAGCGATAAAAATAATGTTCTCTACACCGTTAGCTGTCGGGCAGGTTCTTTATTTTATCCCCCTGCCATCTTTTTGCAGGTTGCTATAAGCCCTTTCGCCACAACACCTGTCATGGCTGTAATCTCCGCCGTTGGAGACGGACAGATATCATCTCCAAACTGGCTTTTCATTACACCTTGCGCTCCCCCGTCACTATTTAGAAATAAACAAGTCCCTTTTGGCTTTGCCCTACTAGTTCCACAACAATTGCAAGTTCTATTTCGAGAATAATGCGGCATTGCCGCAGCTAGTCTTTGTCTTGTTTTCTTCTCGGAGAAAATGATTGACTGTACGTTGAAGCCTTGAAGCAATTTTTATGACAAATCTTTCTAACCTTCCCACTTTGAGGAGCGGCAAGTCAAGGACTTTTTTTTTTTTTTTTTTTTTGGACGATCTATCCAATTGGTTGATCAATAGGAATAATTCCCCGCGGAGATCAGGTGCGAGTTGTTCGTCAGCGCTACCCTCGGATGCTAATGACGTTGATTAGCAGGGGGGCTCTGATTGCACTTAATAATCACGTTCAACGATCGGGAAGAGTTCAATTCCATGTGCGTCACTCAAATCAAAGGCCTATTTTTGTCCATATGGATCACACAAAAGTCATTAAGTCTGTAAATAACGTTGAAGTATTGTCGTCTTGCAACGCAGATGGCGCGACTTTGTTTCACACCCAAACATACCTCTGTGAGTTTCCCCTCGACTTTTCCAGTTTGTACAACAAAGTTGACGACATGAATATTCCGGCGGTGTGCGCCACCTGCCCCAACGCGAGTTAAGTAGACGCTCTAGTTGGATTCTTTCATATTTGGGAGGGAATTGGAGCCTTTGTGCCTGGCAGCGGCTGGCGCGCCAACAAAAGTCACAAAGTCAAAGTTATTTTGACGATGAGCTGGAATACTTGAATGTGACGTGCCAAGTTTGAAAACTATTAATAAGCAGTAGATTATCGGAGATGGTCACTCTCTAAGGATGCTTCAGAAATGTCCATAACATCGAGTCCTCAGAGCATATGTGTCAAACCTGAGGCCCGGGGGCCAGATATGGCCCGCCACGTCATTTTAGGTGGCCCGCAAAGACAAATTGTGCATCAAATTCACGTCATTACTAAAATTACAAATTCTCTTCACTTTTAAAAATCTTTTATTCGGGTTGACAGTCATAATGGCCCTCCGAAGAAAACTATGACGACGATGCGGCCCGCGACAAAAACGAGTTTGACACCCCTGGTTTATATTCACTGTTGTATTATGAAGCAAGAGTTTGGGGCAAAAGGCACCAAACAACATTAAATTCTATATGACAACGCGGGTCGCTGTGATTAAGTTTCCAACAAACAACTGTCAAAAGGCCAAATCGATAGGTAATTTTGGGGCCGGGCGAGAGTAGCGGGAGTCAATATCCCTGCGTCAGGACCCAGAGGGAGGCTGGTAAAAGGATTAGCCTCTGCTACCCTTAAGTTGGCGCCCATAATTGTCTTTGAGCGCCTTGGTTGTCTCTGGCCCGCACGTTCGCCGCCAGCGAGCAAATCGATCGGAGACAACCTCCCCCGGTCACTATTGTTGCTTTTTATCTTTCGAAGTCCAACACTCTGGAAATGATTCACGCCAGTACTGAGGTTAATAGCAACATCTGTATTAGGCAAGCAATCTCAGTGATTGGATGCAAAGGAGAATGATAATCAGGGACTTCTTCACTAATGTATGCCGTGTGTGAGTCTTTCTGCCGGGGCGGACGTAATGCGGACCAGTGATAGCCTCGTTTATGGCCCGAAGCTATGAATAGGGACAGTGAATGAATCAAGTCCTAATGCGAGCATTATCCTTTAGACGATGCTGCTTATTGCTCTAATGCCTGTCACCGCAATGCGAGCGGGAGGAGGCGGCTTTTTAATGTCGGCTTTTATTAGCAGTCTCTAACGTCCCGAGTTCAAACTCGTAGGCCGTATCTTTTAAAGTACTTAATAATGCATCATGCTCATATAAGCCCCCCCCCCCCCCTGTTTATCTGCTGTGGGGTGTAATAGATTGGAGACCAAGCTGAAACAGAAATTGGGCCAGATCTTTGTTTGTTTACTCAACTGCAATGTGATTGGCAGTTTATTTTTGTGCAACAGCAGCCAATAGAAAGATAAACCAATGTATAGCGTTTTTTGGCTAGTGGGGGGAAACCATTTTGGAACCTCCCCAAATTCCTAGTGGCCACCCTCTGGACTCCACAATTTGCATTCCAGGTGCTCCTTGCAGTTTTTCATTCCATCAAGCTAACCAACAGAACGCCTTTGTACCTTTACCTTGCCGTGACTCGGAGACTGAAGGTTTTGAACCACGAAACAAGTCTAAGAAAATCCCCGTCATTATTATTCCTAATCCTCTTTGGGACAATCAACGCATTCAAAGGATTTCTTCTCATCTGAGAGAGCTTTTCTTTTTGAGTGGGAGGACATTTTCCCTAGCGATTGAAGAGTGGACAACTTGAAATGGGGTTGACTGACCCGGGATGGATGCGATTGAAAGAAATGAAAAGATTGGACGGCCCGTGATTCGACCGGAATCCGAGCTGAGATGTGACATCCTGGAAAAGACACTGCCTCCGACGTAGCCAATAAAGCACATCAGGAACACATTTCAAATATTCCAACTCCAATAAAGTTTCTGCAAGAATGATATGATCATATAAAAAACATTTATATTTAAGGAACACATTCTTATTAATTATTTACCAGAAACTAGGATTGTTTTTGTTGGTTGCTGTGTTGTCATGGAGAATACGTCAAAGACTATCATAACGGTAAGAACACAGATTAACATGTTAAAAAATCAGCAGATGCGTATCTTGTATCGTGCCGCGGCATCTGTCACAGCTTTGCCTTTTAAAAAAATGTTTACTCGACATTTTCATCTCAAACACAAAATAAACATTCATTCTACCATCGCTGGTAGAACTCACTGACATTTGAGGGATTCATGGTAAATGTGAAATGTCAGCATTTAAAGTTGCAATTGATGGTTATCACTACTAAAAAGATCTCATCTGAGTCCTTTTAAACCCCCCCAAAAAAAGCTTCAACTCATTGCTTTTATACTCCTATTAAAGTTTGTTTAGCTTTTGGTCAATAAGGACTTGTCATGTTTTAAAGACATTAGCACTTTAACTGTAGCTTTTAAATAGAAGAGTCAGAGCATGTGCACAGATGGCGAGTAGACATTGGCGAGCCTCGCAGGACAATTAGCACGTGAATTGATGATGATGCCGCCGCCGCCGCCGCCTTGGCACTAATTGAGTCAAGTAAATGAATGAACGGCATGCACCTTCGTAGCGTCTCGGCGGCCCGCGCTCTATTTTTGCTTTTATAATTCCCCGATGCGAAAAAAAAAACTCCGTAACGCGTTATATATCTTTCCGAAAATGAGACAGCTACAAATGATTCTGTACGGACGCCTAATGAATGAAGATGGCGGTTATTAAATCCCTTATGTAGATTAATTAGCACGTCTTAAGAAATGTTAGCCTGGATTCTGTTATGAATCCTAATGAATTGCTACTTCATATTGATATTATTAAAACACACACAGTGTCAGACTTGTAATCCTGCTTGTGCATTACTTCAACTGCTAATGCTAACATTTTTAGCACAACGTCATTAGCCGGACATTGACTTTGTGTGATATGAATACGTACCAAAAAAAAAAAAAAAAAATTACAAGAAAGGAATTAGCTCACTGTTCTCTGTGACTCACTTGCCTATTAGCAAGCAGTACCACTGTCAGATTTGTCATTTGTGCACCCATGTATACTTGAGCTATTGCTCCTCAACTTCCCCCACCAAATGATTTAATCTGGTGCTCCCATTGCCAGCTCCAGATAAGATGGTCGGAGCGCTTATCGGAATTCAGCACACTCTCTCAGAAGGCCGTACGCTTTCACTAGCGCAAGTCCCTAGCTGCATTTCAGGTATGACCCAATTAACGTCGCCTTTCCAGCCCATCGCCCAAAAGCACAATGACGAATGATAAGCTTGCGGGAAAGGCAACCGGGATATTTTTTCCACAAATACAACCAAATAATATTCCAGGAAAGAAAAAACAAAACAAAACAATGGCCTTAAACGTTGCGTTTCTTAATGACACAAGGTAGAAGGAGAATGTCAAATGTTCATTTAAATTGTAATTTATAAGCATTTTTAAATACTTTTGTTTATAGTCACTTTAATTTTAACACCGATTATTTGTGAATGCTGCAAGAAATCATCGTGTGAATGCTGATGCTTTGACACAATTCATCTGATTCACGTCATCCCATTTTCAACAGAGAGAGATTCATGCCTTGCAGGCTATTATTTTCCTCAGTCCCAAAAGTCAACATTTTCATTCCCCGTTCATTCTTAATGATATATTTAACAGCGCGTTCGCATCGTTCACTTTCCAAATACTAAACGTTCAGTTCATCACTTCACTCATGAGCTGGCAAATTGCTAAAAGAAGTCAATCAATTGCAAGTCACTAAATACAGCATGGAAAAACTGCAAAATGAATTCTTGACCCGCAGAGGGAAGCCATACTTTCCCCACCCACCCACCCTTTGCCTTAAACAGGAAGTCAATGAGCTGTATACCTGGGAATCAATTCCGTGTAGATCCACTAGAAGCTGCAAGCCTGTTCTTCTTTCCAATTATAGATCGTGCGCATCCTCGGAGAGATGTAAAACAAAATGCTACTAAAGACTTGGCGGGATCACTCCAGATGTACGCCGAAATCGTTATTGACAGTACCAATCAGACGGCAAACGCTTAGCATAGGAGACGACCGCTCCTACTAAATCTTCCAGTGGGACGTCCACTTGAACAAATAAGCAGCGCAGCTCCAGTTGAGCCCTCGTTTATTTTCCGATTAAATTAATTAAATGGTGGTGCCACTGAGCTTTGACTCATGCTGGCAAGTAGCGGTCTACAAACATCCAGGAGAACTGACGTGGCATCTATAAGATAGATGAGACAAATTCAATTCTGGCCTCGGTGGCCGTATAAAATGCCGAGCTGAAACATCATGGAAAAAAAAATTAATAAAAAAACATCCGAAATGTCATTACCATTTAGAACCAATGAGGTGCCAGCAACTTAACGGAACCTTTCAATTTGGGTCGGCCTAACGACGACTCTGCTTGCCATTGTGATCGCCGGGTAAGTTGACAATAGCGCCCGTTTATTTCGATAAGAAATATCACCACAAAGCGTCTAAAGGGGCCCGAATGAGCCCGAAAGTCGAGTCAATAGATTGAGAAAATTGGTTCGTGCGACAAAAGACACTGCCGTGGAAACTTTCCACACACTCCCACTTTTCCCTCCGCCGCAGATCTGCTGATTCCAATAGCGCCGAGCGTACGTACTTCAGAGAAACCAAAAGTCAAAGATGAGAGCCGCTTTTGAAAAGCACACTTCAACTGATAAGCTCGTCAACAAAGCCACACGGCAACACTTGAAGCGCCGACGCCAGCCGGCCGTTTGTGACGGGAGGGGCGTCCAATTAGGAGCTCGCACTGACTCAGCATCTGGGGAGCCGTCGGCTGCTGCTTCTTCTTCTGTGTAGAGATGCTGACACAACCTGGAGATGAAGCTTCATCCCCTGTTGTGCACTCGCGCCGGGAATCATTTGCGCTACAACAATGCCACCTCACAGCAATCGTGAGATGTTTTGGAAGAAAGACCACAGCTTTTGGCATTCGTGTGTCCGTCAACAAGGTGAAACACTCATTTGAGAATTAGTCAAAAAGTTGGGAAAAAGTTGAACCTCATTCGATGACTCCATGATGTAACTGGCGATTTTGTCCCTACTCACAAAATGAAGACTTATATGGAATTTTAAGCAAGTCCAACAGCTCCGAGAGTAAGTCACCCAACTTGGATTTGACATTTACGGCTCCTCTTGTAATAGTTTCCATTAAGGCCGCAGAGCCCACTTCACGCGCATCACTCTTTTGCCGCCGTTCCGCTCGGTGGCGTTTTCGATAAAGCCCCCCCCTCCCTTAAAGATTCCCGCGCCCAATGTTCTTTGCGGTAATGATGGTTTTTATTGGTTCGGGATCATTTACGAGCGCACGTCGTGAAACGATGGCCGGCCGGAGAAAAGCCGAGTGGATCATCTTTTATAATGTTGGAGGACTTGTGTGTATTGGAGACTTGATCGCGCCGACGTCATTTGACCGCCACGCCAGGCTAAACCCGAGTCGCTGGCTATTTTAGGGCTCTTACACAAAGTGGGAGACGTTTGCTTGGTTATGTTTCATGTCCTTTGAATCCAATAGCATAAAATATGATGACTAAGCGGATGACAAAATCGGGTACATTTGGATACACTGCGGTATATCCGTCCATATATGACGACAGGGATAATAGTGTTATCTGAAGAATTTTTGTTTTTTACACAATAGTAACTTTGTACGGCAGACTCGTCACTTTGTTCATAAAGTTCCAAAAGAATGTTTGAAGTCGCAAGTTAAAAAAAAGTGAGGGAAAAAGTGGATCATTAAAAAAAAAAGCAATTTATGGTAAAAAAAAAAATGTTTTTGCGAAGACTATTATGACAAGAAAAAAGAAACATTGTGTATCCGCTAGCTGAGCGGTGAGTCATACAAAGAATGAAATAAATACATGCAGCTGTGTTTTCCCCAAACAATGAACTTCTTTGTCTCCGACAATGAAGACATTTAAACAGCAGGCCTATCTGTCAGAAATTATCTGTTGTTTCCCAGAGCTGCCCTGCAGGAACCTGCCCCTCTTTCATTTGCCCCCCCCCCCTATAATAAAACATGTTTCCCTCCCATTCTCTTGTCCCTTCATTAACTATTTTTTTTATCTAAGAACAACAGCCAGAACTGCGGCTTTTTAAGCAAAGCTGCAGCCGCTAATCCACATTAATATTCATAGCAATTAAATCCTCAAAGGAGCGGCGCCATCAAAATTACAAAATGATTGAAATGAAAATAGAAATCACCCCTGGGTTTTTCTTGCAGTGTACCGTGATTAGCAAGTTGTTTTTTTTCCCCCAAAGTACTTAAATATAACTGTCATTGACAGGAAAAAAAAACAGTCATAGAGTGTATGTATTTTTTCAAACCAATTATTGAATTCTGATATTATAAACCGTATTGATTTTAAATATATATATTATATTATCAATAGTGTCATGAATTCTATTTAACATTTAAGCAAATCATTTTTTTAAAATAAACTTTCAAGTCCTTTCAAGCAACAATTGTATTGACTTTGAATGCTATCCAAAGTACATGAGGTTCAAATTCTTTCAAAGATCTGACCTCAAAACAAATTTTTATCACTTCTGATCTAAAACCTGCCTAAGTTCCTGTTCCGATTTTTCCGTTCACCGATGTATTCATGTAGTCATCATTTGTGCATGCTGCGAGAAAGCATGGCAGCGTGAATCATCTTTGAGCGCATATGAAGCAAAACATCAGTCGGATCACCAGTGGTAAATATTAGCCGCGGCTAGTATCCGTCATTATTTGTCACAAGCGACATCTCGGCGTGACAATGGAGGGCGGCGTTCGGATTGCTTTGTATTGACGTACAAGGCGCGAGCTTTGTGGGGAACAATGACGAGTAAGACTGTAAATAATGATCAGCTCATTTGTGTGCCAGCCCCGCCCCCTTTTTTCTAAAGTCAGTGTAGGATTTAAGGGCACAAAAGAAGAAGCCGCAGAGCAGAGGAGACGGCCTGACTGCTTTCTAAGCACACAATGGGCACGCCATTTTGCAGGACACTACCCCAATTATTTTTGACATCAAACCGTGTAGTCGCAGAAGTTCCTCCAACTTTCCCCGCAACTTCCCTATCGGTTTTTGCTAGAGGAAGACTAATAACACGGGAGGATGAACCTTGAAGGAGGGCCACCCTTTTTATCGTCTATACATGCTGCAGATGGCAGAGAAAGTTTACACCTCGCCATGTTGGGACATAACAGTTTTTGTTTTTGTGTGTGTGTTTTTTTATAGTCACGACCATATGTTGAACGCGTGCACCGGATTTGACGGTTTTCCTTCGAGCCTTCTGTCATCTACCCAAGAGTGTAAATTGTCGGCCTTCAGCGCGTTATTCTTAGCAAGAGCGCTACTATAGGTTGTCGCAACAAATATCCTCTTGTATGCCCACAAAAAAACAAACAATCTCTTACATTTCTCCCCCCCGAATGAGATATTTTTGTGAATAATTAATTTGACCCAACTTTGGGAGCTTAACATTTGAAAATAAATGACACTCCAAGACAGCAGGGGGAGCCCTGGTGCACAAATAGTACACTTTCAATTTCTGCAATGAACCTGCCCATGACTTTTTTTTTATTTTTTTAATCACCTTTATTGTACTAATGAAGTGGAAAATGAGAAATCGCCAAAGACTTTAGAGTACGGGGCAAGGAGTTAAAAGGTTAATGGCTGACATTTCTGTCCCGTGTGTTTGTTCATTATTCAAATGCCAAACGGGCCAACTTTAATCAGCGCTTTCAGTGCTACACGCATGGGTGACGCGTCACTTTTCCCAATATGTTCATTCGGATTCCTCATGTTTTATTAAACTAATCACGGTGTGTTGCCCTCGCGCTTTTGTCACCGGTGGCTGCTTTCATCCGCAAACAAGACGGCAGAGTTTATTTGGACTTTTCAGACATTTAAGTGTCATGTGACAATTTAGCATTTGATACATTGTTTTATCTCTACAGATATTGCATTTGATAAACACCTCATAGATGATATAAAGGTTATGTTTTTTTCAATTTCCTGTTTACAAAAATGAGAAACGGGAGATGACTCATTCTTGTTTAAGCAACACTGCACTCAATAGGTTCTACTTTTGGCATTGTAAGAGATTGGCAGTCCCCCCCCCCCCCCCCCCCCCGTTAGCACCACTGTATTTGTTATGGTAAAAAGTTTTGATATTTGCGCAATTTTCACCAGAGAGTTTCGATTGGCACCCATTATTTCCCAGAAGAAGTCCATTTGACTGCTGGGAAGCTGAAACCCACAAACAAGGCGGAAAGGCAAAGCGGGGTGTCGAGTGCAGGCCTGATTAGGACGGCATGATGTCCTCTGCTAAAGGTGCACTTGAAGGCGTCTGCTTTTCTCTCCATCATCCTCCTCTCTGCTACAACCAGGACAATGCTGTGTCTTAATAACTGTGAAGCGAGAATATTGTTTGTCCCCCGAAATCTCCGCAGAGCCCTCTTTAGATGCACCCACCCCTAAATTGAATCAACTGGCTGAATGAGGCAGTTATTTTCCGTCTTCCCGGCCAAGCCCATTGACTTGCTGCGAAGGTGAAGCACAAAGCACGGGCGTTAAAATGAAAGTCAAAGGGCAACTCTTGTTGAATACAAATCTCCACCGGGAATGTATCTACTGATGGAATCCATCTTTTGTAATTACCAAGGAATGTGCAAGGAAAATAACGGGCGGGCCAACGGAACGACGAATCTTATTATGGCGGGCGGCTGGTGGGGAATAATAACTTCCTCCGTCACATTTTGTTGTCGGCGCGCTGCTGCTAATATCATGGCAAAATGGCAGCTGTTGGAAATAATGTAATTCATTTCGTGTTGCTGCGGAGACGCGACGAGGCCCGCCGGTCCCCCCCCCGGACCCCAAATGAAGCATGTCTTCCATTAGACCCCTAAAGAAACAAACTAATAGCTCGGCAAAGACTTGCCATTTATATTACAACTATAATTCCTATGATTCATTAAGCAGCAGCCAAAAATGATAGTAGACCCTGATTAGAACGCTTCTCCGGGGAAATGTTTATGTTAATGTATTCGGAACACTCTCGTTGACGAAGAAACTCGTCAGGATATTGTGTAGATTAACTTCCCCGCCTCTCATGGCCTGTTGTCTCAGCAGAACGTCAAACAGATTCATCTCGTGTCATCATGATGTGTGTCAGTTTATTTTGCCCACAATCACAAAAATAATCATCTTATCCATCATTTTTATTCCTTCATGATTCACTTATTAATGTGCAAAGACACAGCTTGAAGTGACATATCACTAACTTAAGTTGTGCCTGCGACACGGTTATGTTTCAAAGTCTCGACTTGGCCGCAGTGCCCTGTTTCCTTGCTACTCTCTCTCATTGGATAAAACCGATGCGTGGTATGCAAAGCGCGCATAAACCTAAATGACATTGACGATCAGATATTTCCTGGACTGTGAGTATATTTGATAGCGTTTCATAAAGTCCCGTGTGGGACACTACACTCGCCCTTGAAGTATCATACACTAACTTATTACACCGTATGGTCTGTACGGCAGGAAGTCATGATAGATGAGCGGTCCAGTCAAAAGTTGCCGTCATTAACAAAATGTTTTTGGCGAGGAGAGCGTGGCCTTGATGAGGATGCATTACCTTCATGGATCCCCGCAGCTCACCTGCCTGAAGGAGCTCAAATGAATGGACTGCCACACGGGCGGAGCAGGTGGACAGCGCTAACACGCCCCGAGAAAAAACACAACGCACGCAGACGCACAATTTATGTGCTAGCTCGTAAAGCCGCGACGTGCGCAGCTGCAAGGTGAACATGGGAGGAGAACCAATTGGTTACCACAAGGATGACTTGCAATATCTGAAGCAGGCCTCCATCAAAATTATTACAGTTACGAAAACTAGCAAAATCACGTTAAAAAAAAATGCAAACAAAGCATTTATAAAAACTAACTCTAAAAACACTCTAAAACTAATTGAATTACAAAAAAAATCAAGTAAACTAACAATGAAAAATCCCAAACTTTTATCACACTTGTCTTTATTCCAACTAAAGTTACACAAAACAAATTCTTTCGTAAATTTTCTTTGCAGTTTATCAAGGAAAATTAACCACAGGCTATTAAATCATACCTGTGTTCATTTTTTGGTCATTTATTGTGCAAGAGCAGCCAGTGCAGGAATTCCCATTTGCGCTCAAGACCAAAGTGACCTTGTCTGTTTCCAAAACTGAATAATAATAATAATGAAGAGAAAAAAAAAACACCACTCACTTTTATCACTCAATTCACTTTATCTCTTTGCCGCCTGTCGCCAATCACAAGCCGAAGAACAAAGTCACCCGTGTCTTTAAGCGGCGCAGTGCGACTGGCGGGGCGAGTCGTGACGCGTCCATATCGTCAAGTCACTTTAACCTGAAACCATAAACATGACTCGTATAAAGTGGCTTCTTTCATCTGTATTCGTTTGTGGTTCATCTGTTACATTTTTGGGGATTTCATGACATTCGCTGCAAAAAAATATTTTATAATATATATATAAATATATATTTATTAAAAAAATAAAATAAATTAATAAATATGTGTGTATATATACACATATATAATTTTATATTATATATATTTTATTTTATACATTTTACATTTCTTTTTTTGGGGATAGGGCGGGGCACCGTCTCAACTCCAAACAAGTAGCAGACTTTGACTGACGTGCACTGTCGGCATACTCCCGCTGCCATTTCTACTCAGCCGGACATCAGGTGGACAGTTGTGACACCAAAGCTCCGGAGGCTTTTGTCTTGGGAAAGTGCTAGCCGGCTCCAACGCGTCTTCTCGCCGGGATTATATCGAGTTCTTCACTCTGAGTCTCCCGGAGGACTCGCCGTGACGTTCACGGCCCGCCGCTGGGACCTCATGTTCCGTGTCAGGTGTCAGGTGGAGTTAGGTGGGCCAGCGTAAAGAGGGCGACAGGGTTCGGGAAAGAGCCCCGCGAGTTGTCGCGGCACATCACTCGAGGCGAAAGAGACAAAGGTCTCCTGAAGATCGGTTCGACTAATCTGTTCCACCATAGGTTGACCCTGGAGTGGGGGGGGTCAGCAGTTGCATTACTGTTCCATCTTGCTGTTTTTCTGCATGGGAAAAAGTTTATACTCTATAACCTCCAAAAGTGAGAAGGCATGCGAGGTGGGAGGAAGTGGAGGAGAGGGAAGGAAGGAAGGGGTGGGCGCAATCAGAGGATTTGATTGCCACCCACCAACCCCCCACCCAGCCTCGCAGGGTTCCGACAGCCTCTCCACTGCTTCCTCTCGCGCAAGCACCTTGATTCTTAATCAGCCTCCTTTTGGTAATTTAGAATGACAGCGTTATTCTGCTTGGTGTGACTCCTCGGTCGCCATGGTAACCAGAAGGCAAGACATTCTTCATCACAGTGGAATCAACTAGGCCTCGATGAAAGTCGCATAAAAAGGACCGAAAGATGTTTTTTTTTTTTTTTTCTTCCAAATCACGATCATTTATTTTCCAAGAAGTCTGCTTAAGAGCGCAGATGTCTAAAGTGGAGCAGCGACTTTGCTTTTCCTGAGTGACAGTGACAGTGGGTAGGCCTCGGGGAGGGGGGGCGCAGTTGTAAGGGCAGCGTGCTCTGTTGAGTCGTACCCTCCTGCTTCTGCCACGGCCGCGCATGCAAAGAATTCATGAAATGTTTGCCAGGGCCTGACAAGTTGGAGCCCCGCGTTTCCCATTGGCGCCTAACCCGACGTGACACGTCTCCCTGCAGCGCTGCACACTTAATGCAACGCAGCCACGTGGAAGACACTAATAGGCCTTTAAAGATTGATTGTGTACTGTAAAGGCTGCTTTTTAGCGGCTCTTGTTTGGATGAGTCCCCCAACATCTATTGGTCAGAGTTGCGCTTTAACTTGATTCTACACAGGCTTCAAAAATGGAAGCAAGTGTTTCTGTAATGAGAACCAAATCATCCGAAAGTACGATTCTTCGAGTTACTTGAAGGAATCGCTACTGTTCGGACCAGCCTTTTTATTGTGTCCGGGCCACGGCAACAAATATTTGGGCTGATGTCTTTTGTTTTTTTTTTCTTAGAAACTGCTTGAATATCTATCTCTGATAACCACGATCATAATCTGTGTTTTTACTCATGAAGACTGTCTAAATAGAAATATGAGTGAATATAAATATATAGAAAAATATTTACTATATATATATATATAAATAATTGGTCAAGACTCCCAACTGTAAAATCAAGTGTCCTCCATGTCTTGTTCAAATGTTTCACCCGGGGCTTTTTAAAGTCTACCGGAGCAACAAAAATCAGCGCCAGTGGTAAAGACGTGTGTCACGACTTAATAAACCGCATGAAAATCATGAGTGGGGGGAAAATATATATATATATAAATAAATAAAAAGCATCCTGAGCAGATAACACATCATAAAAACATCATCATGCCCGTACTGCACTCCTATTTCAGTCACTTCATTACCCCCCTGATGTCAATTCCTCACATTTGCTGAGATGTGCGTAAAATACTCCCGGCTCTGTTGTCCTGGAAAAAAAAAAAAAAAAAGCACTAACAGCAGAATTTAGAGGAGAGAAGTCCGTGCGAGCCTCTCTGGGTAAACGCCGCGTTCGGCCTCGATGTGGATTGGCTGCGTGTTTGTAATTACACCAACCTGACAGCTTTACTCTGATGTGCACATATTCAAGTACAAGCTGAATTATTTCCCCTCCACATGTTATTATGGCCTAGTGCAGTTTGCTCACTGGTGTGTGTTAGCGCCAGCGTGCAAACATTGTGTGTGTGTGTGTGTGTGTTTGTCTGTACTTGCTGATGCTGCTGGAAATGCGGGCTTGTTCTCCCACCGTGTATAGAATGCTACAATCATTTTGTCCAATAGGAGATAATAGAAATCAATGTAATCCATTCTTATTGTGTTAACAATATTGCAGCCTAAACTGAAACTGACAATGAACATTTGGCTGCTCTGCCTAGCTAACTGTGAGCGGTATCATACGGATGACGGCCACAATTGCTCAGTCAGCCTCAGAATCTTTGCAGAGGATAAAAAATACTGCTGGCTAATTGTCTACGGTATGTGTCAGCATTATACTGGGTGCACGTTCCAAATGCAAAGGGCTGTTTTTATTTTTGTTTATTTTGACAACAGGGAGCGGCAGTAAACAGCTTGAAGCCTCTGTTATTGAAGAATTCTTCACTCACTGCCAAACTGTGTAGTGAATGGAGTCGAGTTCATTGCCACAATAGAGCCCCGGTTTTTCTCTTCCAGACTCCCCAGCAGGCTAAACAAACAAAACAATACCCCCCACCGAGGTGATTATTCCATCTCAAGTTCCCCATTCCCAATTCTTGCCGTCTTTTTCTCTTTACCTCAGTTCATCTATTCTCCTCATCTCGTTACTATGCCAATCTGGAGCCATAAATCCACGCTTGGTCTGGACATGAACAAATAACAAGCTATCAGATATTAGATCAGAGCGGGCCCGACTCCAAAGGCAGCCTGCTGGCCTGGCAGCTTTTGAGAATTTCTTCTCCCTTTTAAATGTGACTTCACATAATCCTTTTTTTATACCCTCCTGATCAAGTCAACATATAATTGCGCCTAATGAGTTCTATCTAAAACTGGAGTAAACACTTAGCAAATAAGATGGCATCGGGAGATGAGAAGAGATTTGTAGCGGTGGACAACTATGAGCCGAGATGGCTCTGGTTTCTTTTGAAGAGGGGGAGCAGTACAGTGCAAGTTGTTGATGGCGTAGAAATGGCCTGCCATCTGAAACCTTTGATCCCCTTTGAGGCTCCTCGTGCGTAGTCCTCGGTAGTATCTCCAGTAGCATCCAGAGGCAGAGGGCAGATACATAGAGGTGGACAAATACAATGAAAACCCCAGGGGTCCCAACATTGAACCCTGTGGAACACCACGTGACAGTGGACAACCGAGGCTGATACAGAAAGTCTCGCTGGCCAAATTGGATGTAAATCTACTATTGGGTTTACTAGGTGCAATTTGGATCAGAAATGGAGGTTAGTACAGCAAAGGTGGAAAAAACAAGCAAAGCCAAAATGATTGCACTTGCCGCCTTCATTCTAATTATACTTATCTGTTGCTGGGTTCTTATTTGTTTGCAATTTAGTATGTTTTAAAAAAAGATATCAGGTTTACGAGTCTGTGTGTGTGCAGGACTGCCATTGATTTATTGCATATTTTGCATCTGATCGATTGCTTTCGTCGAGTGCATATATAACGTGGAAAAAAGCCGTATGGATGTTTTTAATGAAGACATCCAAGCACGTGTTCTTCACACGCGTGTTTGAAGATGATAGCACCGTATCATTCATTAACAGCTGTTGTCGCTGCTTCACGTAGCAGCAATTTAAAGTGCTCTCAAGTGAAAGGTCCTCTTCTATGCCAGGATGCCAAGTAAACAGATGGTCCGAGACGCCGTAGACAAGTAATACAGCGGCCTTGTTGACATACTGCAGACGATCAGGCCGCCGACCCCGACACAAAAGGTCGGGATTATCGCACGCTCCATCCTTGTTGCTTATCTGGGTTACGAGTGCTTTGTTTGCCCGGAGAGCCTACTCCAAACAATGCCGTTGACTTTGGCTCACTTGTACACGCGAACAGACTTTCTCTTTTCGTGATTACACTGTGAGCATAAGCTCAAAGTGAAGCTTCTGTTTAGTGTTCCGCGACCACTAGGTGGCCCTCAAGAGCAATAGAGAGTCAACAGAAGCTAGAAGTAGTATTTATATTTTTGGAAGTAGTACAGGGTTAGGGGTTAGGGTTAGTATTATAAAACAGTATTGGAAAGTTGAACTTTTTGTTTTTATCTCTATTAAGAATATATCAGTTTTTCTATCGGAACACTACTGCAATAATTTATATTAGGTGTACAACAAAATTTGCAGAAACATAATTCCATTTTGCTGGCCGCTTGACGGAAGTGCGGGCCGACTCACGGTTCAAATGTTAATCACCCGAGTCGACTTTGGCAATGTGACAGGCGCTCCAGTCAAAGCGAGGCTTGTCCGTCCGATACGCGACATCCACGCCTCGGGGTATCCCCCGCCGAGCCTGTTTTAAAGTCGTCCCCTGGTCTCCGTTTCAACAGGCATCCAGCTGAAGCCATGCCTTGGAGGAAGGTCCCATCTGGACTCCCTCCATCATCATGTCAGCTGACAAAAAACTCTTGCGTACACTTCACGCTCAACTCGTCTCACAAGGTAAGTGCTAAGTCTTTCTTATGTCAATTAATTGTAGATCTGAATGGTACTTGTGCTTTGCTTGATGGTCTGAAAAAAGTTGCATCGACGCATTCACGACTCCATTTCTAGAGCTCACTTTAACAACAACAACGGAAAAAAGCCAATATTCTCCACAAAGCGATCCTAAAGCGGATTCACGGGAGAAAGTTAGAGAAGCTGTTGAATGAGAGAAATAAATCAATAGAACTCCCTGGAACATCAACATCAGAGACATTGCAATACTAATTGTCAAAACAAAATTCAAGTCCCAGGATAGAAATATATTGTGAAGACTGTTGTCCATTGACAAAATGTCCTCTCTCGTGGTTCTCCCTCCTTACTGACTCAGGCGTGGCTCACCTCGCATTTAACTCCTGCCGTCGCTCTTACAAATTCCACTCGTGGGAGAGCAAAAACGATCAATACTTCTATTTGTATGATGTTGAAATCGTGCTGTTCCATGCTAGTCCATTACCAAAGGCAGTTCATTCAACAAGCACACATTCCAGCGGGGAGGGGGGGGGGGGGACCTGGGTCCTCAGAGCCGGTGATGAATTAAAGTCGTTTCCATGCCGCCGGACTTTTGGATTGATTGATTGATAGGTACCGCGGTGAATGGAAAATGAACACAAAGCGGGCAGTGCGAAAGTAGACGGCGGTGAGTTTAACAAAACGTGACAAGCGACTCGTGTTCAATATGTACGTCATCACGCCAATGACATATACGCCCTCGTAATATGCTGAGATGAAACGCCGCGTTAGCTCCGTCGCTTCATTACAGGCCATTAAGGGAATCCAGGCTTCTTGTCTACGCTCCACCGGTCTCGGTGTTAGAAGAAATAAAAAAAATAAAAAAGCCTTGAATTTGAATGATTTATGACATGTAGAGGCAGTCTGAGATCAAATGGATTATAGCCAGGGCACATTTTGTAAATTGGCATCAAAACACAGTGCAGCTCAGTTTCTGTTAGCGATATGTTTCTGGTGGTATGGAATATTATTCAAATGGAACCAAAGTCATCACAAATCGCATGACTCATGTTTTGTAGCATTATTATAAGCACAAGTTTTCACTTTAAGTTTGTGATATATGTATCAAACTGGGATGATTTGTTTCAGGTAAGTTGTGAACAAATGCAGTGCTGATATTTTCACACACACACAAAAAAACCAACATATTTTGGTGGATAAATTCAATCTTAGGAGTGTGTTAATATGCATCATTGCAGAATGATGAGATGCTCTTTTAGAAGGTATATGCATCATGCCTGCGGGCTTGGTTGACAGCCCATCCACCCATCCAATCCCAGCTGGAGTCAAAAGACATGTTTTGACATCCACTTTGACATCTTTTGCAAAAGCAGATAGCTGAGAATCTAAACGTAAACACCTCAGCGAAGGAGCGAGATTTATTACCCGACAAGTGGCGTCTTCTTAAAGCGCCGGCGGGCGGGCTCCCATATACAAGTGTCAAACGGCAGGCGAGATAACTGCCTTTAATCACCGTTGTTTACAATACGTGGCAGCATATACTGCCAGCGTGGCGCGAGAGGTTATCGAGCAAATTGTAGAAGCCGACGCCTTTACGTGGGCGGAATGCCCTTTTTTTTTTTTTTTTACCTCAGTCAAGGCCGTAGTAGAATAATGTTGTTTAGCAATGTGTATTTATTTCAGATTTGTTACGAGAACGTTAGAGTGAAAATCAATACCGAGCCTTAACTCGTGCCTTGTTTTTTATTTGTGACTTAAATACGGCACTTTAAAGTGTTATTTATCGTATTTTATTTTTATGATTATTTTTTTCCTCTTGTTTGAAATAAAGACATATCAAATCAAACTCTATAATATAATATACATTCACGTAATTCAGTTACTTGACCCCCCAAGTTCCAATTAGGGTTTAATAGCGTACTTTGCTATGAATCATATCAATGATTAAAAAAAACACACTAAAACGTGAAAGTTCCTGTGCCTTCATGCTGTGAAGTGATTTCACCTTATTTGACATGATAGTGTTTTGAAGAGTAAGGAAGTTACGCCCTTCTCGAGTCAAGTTGTCGCCTTCCTCCGTAAAAGTGGTGTCGGGAGGAATTGAGGCCTTGCGCTCTTCATGGTACAGCTCACCTGGGAGACTGACAAGACGCTACTTTATGGCGCCGCAATTCCCTCCGTGTACAACATTCCGCTTAATAGAAGTCTTCATCCCTGACCAAACGGGCCACCGAGGAAATTACCGCTGCTAAAAATGGCCGCTGAGGCGGGACAAGGGACAATCATTGCAAGTTTAGCAGAAATGTACAGCCAATGATTGGCTATGATTGAAGCCGCTTTAAAGCCACGCTCAAATCAACCTGAAAGCGCTTTGTAGAATTTTACACTTCATCAGAACATTACCGATAGACGCATTCTCCACTTTTCTAAAGCTCGCCAATCTTTTCTCACTGGTTCTTTGACAATTCTTTTTTTTTTACTCCTCCCATAGCTCAACCTCCTAAGAACAACTGTATATATATATATATATAATCGGCACAAGATAGCTGGGAGCAGGGATTTAACACCATATTCAAAGGTGTCAAAAATGAATAGCACCCCAAAAAAAAACAAAAAAAAACGTGGCACGTCCAAGGGGGAAGGAAACATATGGCGTCTTCAATCTTGCCGAGCCGAGGGGGGCCCCCCATCAGTGACTGATACAGCCAGGACGTCCATTAAGCACCGGCTGGCCATTTCTATTTTTTGGTGACTTCTGCAAACGATAGCACTCTCTCACCCGCTGCAGACTTTTGACAAAGCGTCGCTGTCGACTCAAATTTTCGCCCGAAAAGCGTCGTCGGCGTCAAGTACACCACAGCGCGCCGGGTTCAATTAAGACGCCATCGCCGGATTAATAGATGCAAGTGTGGAGCATACGCTAAGGGGGCGGCCCCGAGAGCACTTAGCGGGGATATGGAGTACTCGCTCGTGTACCTAGAAGATGCTTTTTATTGAAGTGTCATAGACAAACGGCTCGCTTTTATTTGCACTGCATTGCGTAGAAACAAGTTAAAGCCTACTCAAACATCTGAACTTTGGGATTAGTCAGAGGCAACGCTGTATGTAATTGAGAAATTCCATCGCTTGCCACTAGAGAGTGCCCACATCACCACTTTTGGTATCAAGCGTTCATCGTCACTCGGAACATATTCATATTCGGAACAAATATTCACCTTGACGGGAAAGCCTTCCCCAGACTAAACATTATCCCGAAACCGCAGGTTCCCATCCAAATGAAGTGTTCCCTGCAAATTGAGGTCAGTCCCGTTCAAACATTTGCCGTGCCGACAAGCCTCCAGCAGAATGTAACGTATGACACCAATAACGTCGGCGACGGTGGCAATATTGAGTCCAATCAGAAGATTATTAAACAGTCGGCGCATAGAAATCACTATTAAATGGCCAGAAATGGGAGTTGGGTTAATAACACACGTGTGACACATGGCTGAGTAATAGCAGGTCACTCGCAACTGCACTCGGCTACAACGGCCGATAGCAGGGACTCTTCCTCATTAATGGATATGTAACGTGAATAGAAATTAGGACATTCTCAATATTGAACTTGCGTCGTATAGCTCGCTCTAGTCCCATCAGTCCGGCACTGTGCTCTATCCGTCTCGGTAGATACAACATGTAGCTGTCAGCCACCTGTAAGTGACAGCAACGCCGACAGCTCCGGGCCTCTTCCCCGAGGGAGCAACACACGGACGCGGTAAACACATTCCCGTCGGACCGCCGCAAGTAGTTACGACGGCTCGGAATGAATAGACGAGCGTGGCGTTTCCGTAAATGCCCCACCGGAGGCTTCTTAATTTGACATCCTGGCTCATCAACGACGGAACGGGCGCGGTGAGCGCCGCTTTGGCGGGAGCCGCTCCGTGGGGATTTTGGGCCGCTATGGTGTCGGAGGCTCTCCGTCCCTCCCCCTCGGCTAATGAGGCTCTGATCACATTTGGAACATCCTCATCTGGCAAGTCAACAAGCGTGTAAGAACCAGTGTTCTCATTAAACCGCAGAAGATTGATTCAAATTAAAAGTACAGTGAGGCCAGGCCGCAGGACCTTGTCAATATTTAACGCGCCGATGCTCCTGTTGACTCGGAGAGACGTCGAGTTGTTTCTCTCACCTTCCGACGCCCTTTCGCGTTCATAGATGGCTAGGCTAGCTCATTGTCGTACGAAGCAATTTCTATGCATCTGAAGCTTCAATGGCATTTTGCGGCATTTTCCGATCCGTTTTCCCGTCCTCGTCCTAAATCCCCCTTCTTTGCCAGCCTCATCGATTTTAACAATCGAGGGTAGAAACAACAGAACAGAGTGTCTTTCAAGCGTCGTAGCCCGAGCGCGTGGCAGAGGTGACGGTTGCTTCTCTCCGCCGTCATCTACCGATTGCCATCAGCCGGCATCAAGCGGCGGATATCGGGCCTATTATCTCAGGTTTAGCACGGCCTCTTAATCACGGCAGCCGTACGAACCCATTAGTCTCTGTCACTTTTTCCCCCACGGCTCAACAAGCAAGATTGCAATGGGATACGAGAATATTTTTAGGGGCCCCGTCCGTCTCTTCAAGTTCCCGCTTCAAAAAAAAAAAGCCTTTGTGCTGTGACTCCGCCCATCCTCTGCCTTGGTTGGTTGATTTTCTATTTTTCGATTCCACGTCTATTTCCGATGCCAACTGCGAGCTGCTGTGTTCTAATTAAATTCTTCCATATTTTTTTTCATGACCATACCTACGGCCAATTTGGAGTGGTCCACCGCGTGGTTTTTGAAACGGCAGTGCACGCGGATGTGTTGAATATTTTTTATTTATGCCAGCGCGCAGACTATTTTTCCCTCATGGAAAAATCAATGGGTCTTGAGTTATCAAATCCAACGTGTCTCGGGAAGAAATTGCCAAAGGGGAGAGGGAGCGGCCGCAAAATCGATGTTGAGATATTGCCTTATTTAAGGGCGCGCCATAAATAGCGGCAATATGATGTTAACTATTGGCAAAGTAACAGCGAGGACAAGGAGAGGGCACGCTGCTTGTTCCATTCACTTCATCTGGCACACAATGTCTCAACTTGGAAGTTCTTACAAAAACACTTAGCATCAAAATATTAGATCGTAAACTCGTAAGCCGGGTCACTCGCCGCATTCCGTTCATATTTTCACTCACTATTGTCAATATTATTAAATACATTTAAAAAAAAAGTTCTTTTTCATTTTATATATATTTTTTAATATTAGTATATTTTTTTTTATTTGATTTGATTTATTTTTTTAGTATGGAAAAAAAGATTCACCACAGAGTTGAATCTGAAAGGGTTCAATATGCAACGAGGAGCAAATTTTGCGATGACGTGGCCACGCTTCAGCAACATCTGCTGGAAACCCTTTGGAGCGGGCGCCTCGCTTCCCGACCTCCCGATAATCCTTTCGCCAGCTTTCTGCACGCTCGCTGCGTGTCAGCCATCTTGGCCGGGCTACAAAGAAAAAAGCGGCTTATCACAAGTTTCATTCACATTGTCACCCGCTTCGCCGTTCAAGGAGAAAGCTAAAGTCGCGACTTAAAAGTAGCGGGGATGAAAGAGAAGATGGAAACGTGGTGATGTGGATGTTTATACTAAAAATAGAAAAAGAAGAAACATGATTTGATGTTTATTGTTTTGTAGTTACCGTTGATAATCTTTGACTTCTCTTTACACTCGTATAATGGTAAACAATCTAAAAATGTGGCGATAGTTTGACCGAGCGATTTCATTATTTAATTTGGAAATATAATTGCCTCATGTTAATAATGTTTATTGTCGCGCTTGTAAAAAGAACTACAACTCATTGAGAATATTTTAATAATAATATTTTAGCGATGCGAATTAGAGATGCAAATTCACAGCCTGCGGTCTGAACGTTGAAAACAAATGAAAAGACCTCTCCTAGGGAGATATTTCATAAAAGCAAAACATTATAATCGGCGCCATCAGAGAATTTATTGCACTACCGCGCTTTTATCAGCGCTACTAAAGCCGTCAGCGTCGCAGCTGATCCGTGGACTTCATTTAACAACTTAATGTGGTCACAAACCTTTGACTTAACTTGGAATTAACGTTAAAATATTCATGTGTTGGTTTTCGGGCCAGAGCTGCAGTCAAACTCCACCTAAGCAACACACAATTCCACACAGAATTTTTTGCATTTGTTTGGTCAGTCAGTTTGAAAAGTGACAGCGTTTCCCTAACGAGCGCACAGCCGCAGCAGTTTGCACCATTAACGCACAATAGCATCATTATTTTCCGGTCAGGGGCGAAGCCACCGCTAGACCCCGGCTCAACAGATGAGCTCTCTTTCTCGCGGCGGCGCTCAGCGGTTATTGATGACCTCATTGGAATGCAGCCCGCGGCCCCCGGCGGCGGCGGCGGCTCTGCCTTTTGAACGACTTCCTCGTACGCCACGACCCAAAAAAAAACGGCAAAGTAGCGGTCAAGTGCCAAGCGACGCTTCCTAACGGTCAAGCAAATGCGACTTTTTGAATCTTTCCCGCAAGGAGCGGCTCAAACAAGGCTTTTCAAGATGAACACACTTGACCGCATATCACGTCCCCCCCACATCAACGTGAATAAGCCTTGGCACCAGGCCACGACTCCATCCTTTGGGTTCAGAGATTTTTCCACCAAGGTCAATGAGAGCTTCCTCTTTAGGGGATGAAAAGCACTCCGGATTTCACTCGGTCATCAGAAAACCACTTAAGCGTTACGGACAGACTCGTAACAAAAGTGGGCAGAAAAATTTGCCGTTTTGAGTTGCCGCTGGAGTTGCGGACAGTGACGGTTGTGTCCATTTGACGGCTTGGGAAGAAACACAAAACGTCATTTCCGTCAAGCTGCATCAAAAACTATCATCACTGTTTGGACAAGTCTGCTGTGGAAATGGCAAGCATGCAATACTGAAACAATAGCGTCAACGGGCGTCGGTGGATTGTCGGACCGCCGGCGCTCATCGACACGCCGCTGCGGAAGCCGGGATTTGTCGACATCCGCTTCCCTTCCTCCGATGAGTCTCTGAGCGCACTATAGCTTTAAGCTGCTTTAAGCTAAAGGCGTGTCTGCAAGAAGGTTGAATGGTTGTGCTAAAGCGACGCACAACGCCGCTGCTTCCTTTTTCACCTGCGTGTTCCCGTGAGATCCATGTTGATTCCTTGGCACGCCTTTGAGCCAGGATTCTCCCGTGTCAGATCGCGCTACCGTTTGTTCGGAAAGGTCAACAATGTCACGGCAACGTGAGCCAAATTCGGGACTCAATGTACTCGGAGGACGATGCCTGGGATTGGCCGGTTCCGTCACGAATTTCGTTTTCCTTTTTTTTTTTTTTTTTCAAGTATATGCTAGTATTCCATCCATCACTATTGCAGCCTTTAGTACTGATTCGCTTTGTTCTGAACAGGGGCGGACATTTTTTTAATTTTTTTTTTGCCCAGCAACATATCCCATTTTCTGACATTGCCTTTTATAAAAGGCAGACTATCCAGCCAAACGTTGGAGCTGCTTCTTTGGCTTCAGTCAAAGCAGGGAAGGCATCCATCTAGGCAACCCTCAGGTGTGGCTAGTGAAGCACAACCTTCAGGCTCCGCCACGTCACCCACAGGCGAGCCCCGTCAAGGTCATCCAGACGAGTAGGACAATAATGAGCTGTTCAGCCGAGCGAGGCCGACACGCTCCAACATGGTGCTGTAGCTGTAGCTAAAAAAAAAAAACAACAACACCACCAGCCTGTTCCATCTGAGATCATCGTGTGCAAAGTAGCTCACGGTCAAATATTTTTCCAGTTCTCCCAACGCCGCTGGGCTCGTTTGCTATTCCTGCGCCGACCCCTCGTGCTCTTTTTACACACTCCCGATGCACTCCCGTCGGCCCGGCTCTGTCCGAGGGGATTAATTGATAGTGAAGCGATAATAAATCATTGCTCATTATGCGCCTGCTGCTGCTCCTTAACACTACAGCGCACAGCTGGGGATTTTCCTGCCTTTCATAATGTGATTTTTGTCGGCCCCCCCATTCCTCGTCTTAAATACCAGCAGCAAGGTTAATCCTTCCTCATAACAAGCGATTGGGCATCATCCATCCATGGCAATATTTTATTTAGTGTGGTTAATCGGGATTATGTACAGAAATTCCCTTTCCCATGCAGACTTCTTTTTTTTTTTTTTTTTACTCGATATAATTCAGGATTATTTTTTTCAGATTTTTCATTTCATTTCAGCTTTGAAATGGCCTGCGGGTTGTAACAAAATTCTGCGGTGGCCCAGCTTGTTGCCATGGAATCCTCGGCAACCGGCTGGTAGAGAAGCGCACTATGTTTTTATTTTGGCTGATTACCAGGCAAAGATTTTCTCGTAGCAACCTCGCGAAGGCAACAGTCGAACTCATCGCTATGGCAACTCTGTTGTCTCTAATCACAGCATGTAAAAATGTCCACAAAAATAAACAGTTCATTTTTTTTTTATTTAAAACTTTATATAACCCATACAGCAAACTGTACAATTGAATAATTCACAGTGTGTTAAAAAGAAAAGATTTCAATAAGTGTATTTTGATACTATGTAGCTGAAAGTCCCGCTGTTTTACTCGCATGTCAAATGGTCTAATCTTCTCTTAACACATTACACTTACTAGTAAATCCTTGTTCCTGTTCTTTTGTATTTCTTGTATTTATACAAAACCTTACAAAAACTATATTCATAGAAATTCTCAATGTCCACAAAGAAAACCCTGGTTGGCACCAACATATTTGAGCGGTTTTTTTTTTCTTCTTCTTTTCCGGACAAATGTTAGGAGCATCACAACTAAAAAAAAACAAAACAAAGGCATTGTGACTGTTCTCCCCAGAACCCAACCCCCCCCCCCCCCCACAAAAAAAAAAACCAGGTAGCATTAAAATTTCCTTAACGTCATACAGTTTAGTTTGGGATTACGTTATTGACGCTCATTTAAAAAAAAACAGGAACGCAAATCAAATAAATGAATGAATTACCTCTGCCAAGCAATCTTTTGTCTATGTATTCTTTTTTTTTATTTTACTTTTCAAAGTGTAAAATTGGAGGGGGGGGGGGGGGGGGGGCTCGATTAAAAATAAAGAAATGGTATACTTTTGAAACTGCAAAATGTTAAAGTCAAGTGACTCAATTGGAATTGTTAGGTTGAAAAATAAATCTACGTTTTTGTGGTTTCGGGTTCAGACATACTGAGATTTTAACAAAATATGGGATTTTAGCGGGATTCTTTTGAGCCATTTTTTTTTTAAGTAATATGCCAAACCATCCATGATGAAAAAGTACATTCCTTGGTGGAGGTCATTTCTACAATCACCTGCGCAATATTCCACAATATCAAACCATACACAGCTTGCTCAGGGAAATAAACTCTTCTCCCACCAGGAAGCTCCCGTATTTTTCCTTGTAGAAATATATCAAGGCCTCCGGCCTGGCCCACTAAATTGGCTGATACTGGCTCTTTTAAAATTAATGAATTTCAACATAAGGAAAACAGTCACCCCCCCCCCAAAAAAAAAAGCCAAAGTATTGTTAAACAGTCAAATGTTCTGCCTGTAATTCATTCTTTATTATCATGACGACCCAAAGGTAGCCTACGCTATTTTATTGTATTTTTTTGTTTTTGATGAATCGATTGATTATCAGGTAGCCTACACTATTTTTTGTTTTTGATGAATGGGCTGATTAATCGGTTATCAGGAATTTATTCCACCAGAATAAGATTTTTCAGCCTTCAAAGAAAATCCCTATCAGTCTAAAAAAAAAAGAACAGTTACACACTCTTTCACCATCTGGCTGAAGGCCAAGCATAATACATTGCATTTCCTTGAATAAGTGAGAAAGGAGGCTCAAGCGAGCTCTCTATTGAAATAAATAGCATCTATGACACGTCGACTGTGAGTTCCTTGATAACAATTATAAATTTTAGCAAAATACATTTGTCTCCCGCTCATCTTATCTACACACTCTACTTTGCAGAAGGGATCCAAACAATGATACAACGGGTCTCTAAGTCGACCAATGCTAAGGTTTAAACACTCATAAGATAGATTTTTTTTTTAATGTTTGTCTTTTTAGATGGATGTATTTTGCAGACCTCACAGAGGTTTTCTGGCACATCGCTTGTGGAACACGCGCTCAGTAGGTCCACTCGTTGGATGAGATGGCTGGAAACAGTAGACTGGGTCGACTGGTACTGCATTTCATTGGATTGTTTGCCTCAACGTTTTTACTTTGACTATTTCCCGTCATTGCGAAATAACTTTGGCGAAAGTCGCGTGGCGTTGCTACCCTAGCCATGAAACTAAACCAATATTCCATTTGCTGTGTTTTCCCATCCGTCATAAACTGCAGGTTCCCCATCCATTTGCATTAAACTCCAGATTACACGCTCGTCGTCTTTTGAAAGGTCACATCTTTGGCAAGGATTTTTTTTCTTTTCCTTCTCCATACATATGAGCAGTCCGCTCGTGCACAATATCGTGTGAGGCCTAAAACACGGAAACCCCCGAAATGACACCGTGACAAAGGCGGGCGGCTCTACCCCGCAACGCTGATTTAATTGCTTGCGTCCAATGTGGTGGTGAAATTACAGAACCTCCGAATGGGTATTTTTTTTTGTTTTAACTGCGGGCATTGGAGGGGTTCGTCGTTTCATCCCGTGGTTCGTCCCTCAACAAGTCTCTTTGAGGTACATAACGTTACGACAACCATAATTGATAGTCCAACTGGTATTTATTGCCTTCTGTTTTATTTTCAGTCGGGTCTTTCAGTTGATTTGTTGCGTGTTTACTTGTGTTTTGATGTCGCGCGCGTATGCGGACCGATGACTCGGAAAGAAAAGATTCTTTCTTCAAGGTGATGTCTCTTATTTGACCGCGAGACGATGTTGTCATACCTGCGTGGCGGACGCGGCCATTTTGAGTTGTCCGTGTTTGGTCAGCGTCCCCACGTCGCTGTGGTTGACGGTGAAGCGGAGGATCCCGTCGATGCCGTTGTCTCTGGTTTCGGGCAGCGCCCCCGACACGTTGCTCAGGAGGCTCTTGCCCTGCGGTGAGCGCAGGCTCACGGGAAGACGGGGGTCATCCCAGCGCTGCAGCTCAGGTTGTCCTTTCCGGGGAGACGGCGGTCGTTGTAGACGTGCATGTTGATCACCGCATCGGTCTTCGCCGCGGCTGGCGCTTGCGGCTTGTGTTTCACCCGCCTCTCGCAGGTGAACGACAGTCTGATCTCGTCCACCATGGCGCTGCACAAAGACCTCTGGGCAAAAAGGGAGGAGGAGCGCGAGGCGAGGGGGGGGGGGTTGGGCGCAGGGGGGAAGGGACAGGCGGGTAGAGGCCTTAGCTTTAATTTGTTCTGACAGCACAGAGTGTCCACAAAATGCATTCAAATGTCACATTTGCGTTGTGTGGAGCGTCGGCCGTCTCCGTACCGTGCTAATGCCGATAAAAAGTGCACAGCGTGCGATTGTGTCAAGCGTCACCGCGAGTCATGAGCAGCTTGACTTAGCTTCAAACTCCAATGAGCGTCTTAAAGCAGGAAAGGGCTCATCTGCGGCATCCGGTAATAGATTAATTCTCTTTGCTCTCATTTGCATTCATGCCTATTAAAATAAGTAAATATTGTGGACAAGATGGAATTAGATCAGCCCGGGGCACGCAAATCCTTTTATATCCCGTGACGAGCGTACGGCTTTTAGCGACAGTATCGTTAGCGTCTGGCTTTTTCCTAATGAAGCGGCCGAGGTTTCTTTCTGGGCGGGGACACATACCTGCTCCCGCTCCGCCGTCTTCCTCAGTTTGTAGACAAACTCTGCGATGGCCACAAAAACCGACAGCACCAGGCCCGACGCCAGCACGATAAATAAGCCGCCCAGGTTTTGTATCCCCATGGGGCCCGTCTCTCGACGCTCGTCGTCCGAGCAGCTGTTCCCGCGCCACCACTTCTCCTTCAGCATGTGTAGGCGACCGTCCTCCATGATGTTGAGGATGGCTATGGAGATTTTGTCCCTGTACGGCGAGCCTGCAAGCGACAATGCACCGGGCCGCTTTGACTCCGCCAGCTGTATTGCACGATAATGAGCTAGCTCTGCGCTGTGGCTGCAAAAGGCTCTTCTGGAGCGAAGGAACTGTCCGTCATCCTCGGTTTATGTCGACAACTAATTGACATTTCATTCCAGCCTTTGTTTGCGGTATAATTGAAAGAAAGGCTCCAAACTAGGAAGCGCACATATGTAGACGGCCATTGGTATGTCTTACCGAGTGGAGTTCCGATTCCATAGCCTTTGCTGTCGATAAGGCCTCCCACCTGCGTCAGGTTGCAGTTGTGCCTGGTGATGTAATCGATGGTGGTGGACTCCATTATAAGGGCGTAATCAGACTTGAGCACCTGCTGGATGCCGTCCTCGACGGACTTGACCAGAGATGTGCTCGGCTTGCTGCTCATAAAGGCCCACATCTTCTCAAAAGTGGAAACTTTAGATTTCTGGCAGGGGAGGAAATGACGACAACCTTGTGACTGCTAGGAAATACTTTAGCTTGAAATTTTAATCTCATCATAAATTGAAACTAAAACAAAGCATGAAAAACAAGCTAACAATGCTGAATTAAAAAACTCCAAAATGAAACAAAATTTGGAACCCCACAATTCTCAAACAAAGTCAAACAAAATGTAGATTAAATTTACAAACTTCTGAAATGTTTGCAACCCTGCCTTGCCCAAAGCCTGCGATTGTATTGAGTATTATCTGACCAGCGTCTTAAAGCCACCAATGAACACGATTCTATGGGATTTTAGAGGACGTTGCACTGAAGCAGCACGCACGTTTCTCCTCATAAGTGCTACTCGAGCAGGAATAAGCAGCCACTCCATTAGTCTCGCATCCTGCCAGGCTGCCGTCCTGTAGTATTTCATGCCGTTTTATACCAGGGTCACATTTATGCCGTGTCTAATCCTGGATAATTGCCGTCTTAACGAGCGAGAGCCGTTTCAAATTGCCGGAGATGGGCGTTAAGGAGCCCTCTTGTTTGCTTAAAACCACAATGTTGATATTTGGACAGAACACTGACAGTTTGGAGATACGGCGAGCGATGCCAAGTGGCAGCCGAGGCGCAAAGTTTAATGAGTTTTTAATCGGACGTGTTGCTCCGCGACGTTACAAAGACAAACTTGGCATTGAGCGAGCAAGTAATGTGGCTGGCGCTCGCTCGCTCGCTCGCTCGCTCGTCCCCGAAAGCTCCGAGATGACTTGGCCATGTAGACAGGTGACGAGGATTATAGCTTTCAAGAGCAGCTCCGTCCTTGCTTTTATAGAATGCAGGATTTTCGGCAGCGAGGTCCGAAGCAAAGCTCTCGACAATAAACGAAAGGAGCCCGAGTATACCTTGAAGAAAGTCATAGTGGCGCCGTCGCGAACCACGCCGTATTCGATTTTGGTCTGCTTGGCGATGTCGTCGGCCGATTCCACCGGAGAGTCCATCCTCTCCACGATGAGGAACGCCGCCAGGTTGGCCGTGTAGGACGAAATAATGATGAGCGTGAAGAACCACCAGATGCCGCCGATGATCCTGGTCGACAGGGCCTTGGGCATCAGCTCGGAGCCTGTGCGCAAGCCAGACGCTGTTGGAGCCTTTTCATCTCGAAAAAGATTCATCTGACCAAGGACGGTTGCCTCGGTGTTTGCTAATTAGCCAGTAGACATGAATGCGTGGCGTTCTGGGTTCAATGAATGCAAGGGAAATGTTTAGCGGGTCAAGGTTGTAAAACCGCATCGACTCCAGAGATTTACACAAGAAATAAAAGCTTTTATAGAGTTCCTGGGGATCTTTTTTACAATGAAATGGAAGTCATCAACGATCTACTCTACCTATGACTCCGTACTCGAGGCTCTCTAACCGCTTGCAATTATTTAGTGATTTTGATCTCAGATCTAATAAGGACGAGAATATAAAACAAAATAACCGACTGTATCAAAGTCCTTTCATATTCTCCAGTCAATACCGTGTCGTTTCTTTTGAGAGTGATCTGTAAAAACAGGAATTAGATACGACCTTCCAATCCAGACATTTATTCAGGTACTTGAGTTGTATTCAAAGACTGCAGTACTGTACATAGTAAGTTATTCCTATGCTGCGGAAAGCCCCGCATCTCCTCCGCAGAGCAATACAACTTCGCCAATGGCCCACTGACTGATGCTAAAGTTACTTTATATCTCATCTCTGACAACCTTTAAAATACCCTTGCGGTGCGTGTACACTGTGTTACTTTCCTGAGAAGATTTATGACAGCAATTCTGAAGAGTAACAAGCCCTCGCAGCAGCGGCGGCGAGGGAGGGAGGGAGGCTGAGATGGAGAATGAAGGGGATGGGCAGAGTGCTCCCGCTCTTTAACCTCTTCCACCAAATTTGATTGCATTCGTCCTTTGTGGCTTGACGGCGGCTCGATGTGGTTACAAACAAGGGAGGAACGGTGCCATCGCTTAATTGAGTGTGACTGCGGGCGGGGAAGGAGAGGGCCCAGCCAGCCAGCCAGCCAGCCAGCGGCGTGCTTTTGCGCACTTGTGCTGAAAACTGCTAGAAGCGACGGGATTAAATTCCATGCCGTAAAAAAGCTGCTGTCAGCACTTATACGGTCGGAGTAGAGGCGCATTGGAGTAAATGCCCTAAGTCATGTGGTGGCAGGGTTGTCAATGTGTTTGTTTTTACAAGGGAAATTGTTGCGCTTTCAAAAACAACTTTCAATACCGAAAGAGACGTGGCCGATGCTTTTGTTCAAAGGAAAAATTCTGGGATTCACTTCGTAACTGTTGTCCATAGAAAAAGAAGCAAACACGATAAGCTTGGCTAATACTGTACCGGAGGCGCTTTGTTATCCTTAGCTAGTATAAATGTCCAGGGTTAGTTTATTAGATCGCAGGGGTTGTCTTGGAATATCCACATTATCTCAACGGTTAAGTCGAATTTAGAATCTAGGGTGGAGTGGCTTTGGAAAAACTGTTAGCAAGTGTTAGCGTTAGCAAGCGTAGCAAGCTAATCTTGTAGCTAACTGCAGTGTAACGATGGAAACGTAGTCCGTCGTTGTGTTTTTCTGTTCTTTTACTTTTGTGAAATGTAATCCCTTCATTTCAAACCATTTATCTTAACTAATGAGCCATACAAGCATAATTTGGAATTTAGAGTCAAGGTAGCAGGAAATGATCACACATGTTTGTTGTCAAGCGCCGACCACATTTCGAGCGCTTTGTGGCATTTGCACAGTCGTCTTCTGCGTTCTTTGTGTTGTCTTTGACACCTCACTCCCACAGACAAGCTGCTAGTTTCCTTTTTTTTTTTTTTTTTACTTCTGCTTCCACTTAATCACAGTCATTTGCATTTTAAACGCGTCAAGGAAATGGCTTCCGTTTCAGCTATTGTCACTGACTTTGGCAGACGAAGAAGCTTGTTTATCAGACTTCAACAAACTCCATCTGGCTTTTGTAACCGGATCTTGTAGACCTTTTAACGTGCGTGAGGATAATTCCGGGTGGCAGAAGCAATCGACTAAGCTCATGTTGATTTCGCTCACTTTTCCTTTGTAACGACGTCAATTCGTACGTTTGTTTTTCAAATAAAAAAAAGTCAAAACCGTACGCTGCGTTCTTCATATCGAGAACCGGCCTCGGACTATACGTCAACTGCCATTACATTGTCAAATCTAAGTACGAGTGAGACATACGGCCATTTTGTAGCGGGTCACTCTAAGTGCAATTAAGGCTCTCTGAATCCATTACACCGGCACGGCGGACAGTCGGCATTTGTCAAACGTCGGCCCCTTTTTTTCTCAGCCCAGGTACCCCGAAGACGCTCCTTCAGGGTCAGAGATGGGGAAATAAATGCCGCAACGCGATCTAGCCTGGGCTGACATCGCCTGACAAGCCTCCCGCTTTCTTCTGTTTTTTGTTTTGGTTTTTTGAAACAGCAGGTGGGTGACATGAACCCCGCTTTGTCATGTAAGACGGAGCACCGCGCCGTTTGTTCCTGACGGCTGAACATCTCGCTGAAAAACAATCGCAGAATGGGGCGAGGGAGTAAAAAAAGAATCCAGCGGCTTGTCAGTTAAAGAGGCAAGAAAGTGGAAGCTAGCCGAGTGAAGACTGAGGGTGGGACGATGGGATTGTTTTTGACAGCGCAGGGCGCGACGCCGTACCTTGTTGCATCAAGGAGCCCACTCCGAACCAGAAGCTGTTCAACAACGTGAAGTTGTTCTCCACCACGTCTGATCCCGGGTTGCAGGGGTGGGCGTCGTACCATTCGTACGGGCTGAATCTGAAGTTGGAAAAGCAGAGGTTTTTTTTTTTTTTTTTAAATATCCCCAGTCCCAAAGAAAGCACAAGTTTTTTTTTTAACACCGTCTTCCTCGGTTCTGTTCTGTTCAGTCATGTTGCATGTAGCAAATCTATTGCAACAGGAACTCTGTCAAAGTCGGGGAGCAGCTGCATTTGGAAACTCTCTGAATATCATTTCAAGAAAGCGCAGGACCGATTTTGGAATAATTTATGACTTAGAGTCGAGATAAGTTGCTAATTTTATGACTTGCGATTTGACTCGTTAAACAAATATCACCAAAGATAAAAACATTTGGACTCGAGGATTATTGTTTTGATGTAATCCAAAATTGACAATAGCAACATATGGTTGTATTATTTATCATTAATATTATTCTGATTATGAAGTCATAGTACTTGTATTAGATTGTTTCAAAAGTAAGACTCGACGTTTTGTCGCTGCAATGCAATCGAAATTTGGTTCTAGTTTTTGACAAGGACATCAAATGTCACATTTGAAGAAGAAATTGACACATAAAGGAAGAGTGCCTCACGCAGCGCGCCTCCGTTTACACCTCATTCTCCGCTGCTGCTGCGATAAAATAACCCAAATGTGACGTTTTTTTTTACCATTTTGAAAGTTATTTGTATAAAGATAAAGAATTGCTTGACATCTCCTGAAAATGTAGCAAATGCCCTCTTTGTCCTTTGGATAAATAATAACTCATAATGCTCGGAGGGATGAAGGCGAACACGGAAAAGCTCAAGTCGATCACGTCAGTTCTCATTTGAAGAGCTGGAGCTGAGTGAAAAAGTGTATCATCCGCATCATCCAGTGGCCTCGCGTCAATCTAATGTCAACAAATGGCTTCATCGCACAACACTGATGGTTGCAAACAACCATTTTAGTCGTATTGGAAATTGGAAGTTTGCTTGGTGAAAAGTGCAGCAAAGAGAACAAAAGAAAATCAATTTTGTGGCACTTCTAAAAGAGTCATTTGAATATTGTGCACCAGCAGAATGTTATTTTTCTCCTTTTAATAGCATCTCTAGCGCTCGCTAAATTAGAGGTGATTCAACAAAATCTACGCCTTGTTGTTGCAGCCGCCGTTGGAATTACTTCAAAAGAGAAAGATTTGACTTTTCCCGTCCATCTGAGACGAGGGAGAAAAACAATGATGCCGTCTCTGCTGCATCCATTCGGCCTTTGCACCAAATTAAGAAGAAGAACTCATCCAAAATTTAGTAGTGTTCATTAATGGACTTGGTTGGTTCACCATCTGTCTGTCTGTCTGTCTGTCTGTCTGTCTGTCTGTCTGTCTGTCTGTCTGTCTGTCTGTCTGTCTGTCTTTATCTATCTCTCTATCTTTATCTCTCTATCTATCTCTCTATCTATCACTCATCTATCCATCCATCCTTGAAAATGCGCTCTCGTCGTCATGGTTACAACAACAAGAAATTGGCGCATTGTGGGCTTTTTTGTATAACTGCTCCTACCATGATGCAGATGCTAATCTCTCCTCAGCCGAAGATCCGTTTTGTGTTGTCTTCCATCCTCTGAATCCCCCTCGGATTTAATAAGTCGTGTAAGCTGGCCGCCAAAGTGCACTCGTAACCTCTTATTTACTCCCACGATGCACGTTGACAACCTTTTAGCTATCCGGGCCAGCCACCTGATATCACAATTTGAGATTATTTCTTTTCCTTCCCCGCCCCGCCGTGCCGGCCCCCGCCGCGATTCCCGACAAAAAGAGCGTCTGGGGACCGCAGCTGTTTGCACTCGAGCATCCTCGAGTGTCTCTTTGCATGAAAAGCAGCAGGAAACATTTCCTTCTGATATTTGGCTCAAGTTGATCATTTGCAAGAAAAAACATCTGACGATGGCTACGAATAGTTGTCATTGAGATCACTTCATCATCAGGTGATGTTTTTAATCATCCAGCTTGATTTTGTAAGCTTTTTTTTCCCGCAAATTCTAAGGATCATTTCCGAGCCTTTTTTCCTTCGACCGACCGACCGACCGACCGACCGACCACCGCTGGGCGGTGCTCGCCTAACCGCCTCCGGCGCTATACGGTGCGCCGCGGCTAGCGCAGCGTGCGAAGCCGGTCGACGTGCTCGATTTCACAGCCTGCGGTGATAACAGACTGGAAGGCTTTGTCTGGCCCAAGACCTCATGGAGATCTTTTGAAGGGCTGAGAGGATGGAAAGAGAGGTTACGGGGTTTTTTTTTTCCACTTGCCTGGCTATGACAAATAGCACGCAGCTAACGCCCAGATAAGCTAGCAGGATGTAGATCCAAATGTCGGGCGTCATGGGGTTGAGGAAGGAGAAGAAGCCATTGTTGGTGGCGTTGGGCTTGCGGTACAGGATGCTGATGCCCATACTCATGAAGGGCTTGGTGAAGTCCACCACCTTTTCTCGCATGTACGTGATGGTTAGGGGAGCCACCGCCAAGTCAGCCCTCTGGAACACAAAACAACGTTACGGTTCTCTTTGGATGGAATTTCAATCTTTTGTATGTATTCACTACCTGGAAGAAAATATCACTTGTAAGTCTTCGATTTACTGCGGCTGGAAAATACCTGACCTTAAAAAACCTTGCGCTATTCTTTTTTTTTTTTTTTTTAATGGGTGTGGCATTTGCAGCAGTGGCCATCGCCATGGCGACACAGTGGCATCCGAGGAGGTCGAAAGGTGGCAGTGTGTTCCCGCTGCGCTTCTGCAGTCTCTCTTAAACTATTCACATTTGTACACGGCGTCCTGCTCCATCTGTCCAAAAAGCAGTTTTGACCCGACCGGATCGACGACCGGGCAGATTCCAGACGTCCCGACGGGGACGGACTAATACGTCGGCGTGCACGTCCTCGCTCCGACGCGGCACGAGCCAAATAACCTGATGCTGTCCCGTGGCGTGCCACATGGCTTGGCATTATCTCCGATTGCAGATGGCCATCTTAGCCGCGTTGTCCCCACGGAGCCCCCTCCACCCGAACCACCTTCCCCCCTCGATTCATGCATTTTTAATCCGCCGCCTGTATAGTTAACATTGAATTCATGTGACGAGCCAGTCTTCCAGGCCTCCGAATGGCAACGCGTGACATTTGTTTCTACACGACGACAAGGCCAGACGCCGCACGGGGCTAATGACGGAGTGTAATGAGTGTCAGAGCCAAGGTGCGCCAGTCATTTACTGAAGGGCGGCGCGGGCTTGGCCGGACACTCATGTTTGCCAGTACGGCGCTTGAACCCGCCGCCCTCCGGCTGCGGGTCAGCCCGCCTCGCCGCCGCCTCCGATGAGGATCAAACTGACACATCCAAACGCTCGCTCGCGGCAACGACGTGACCTCGTGAGCAAAACAATGTCTTGCAATGCTTACCCACGTGTGCTTCTACAACAAATCCTTGACCTCCAAAGTCAAACATCATCTGGTAGAGCAATTTGTTTTCCAGGATTTTACGTTGATTTAGTCAACCTAATTACCTTTTAGGGTAAAGAGTGTTAAAATGTCACGTTAAAACGCTGCCTTTACATCGAATAAAAAGTCGAGAGCTTACTGAAGCGTCACTCACTCGGGGTGTCTTCCCGGACTATGATTAATGACCATGGCGGCGACAAGCTAACGCGCTAAGCACGCTATTAACGTTTGCAAGGCGCTGTGATTAAAGTCAGCGGCGATTGTGACAGGGTCACGTTTAACCAGACCCGCTGCATGGTTTAGCATCTTCCAAACAACGCCCTCTGACCCCCCCCGTTGGGCAAGAATTTGCCGCGCGCTGCTAATTGAAGGCCTCGACACTCGTAAACGCGCCTTGCGTGTCCCGCTGTCATCTCCGCGTCTTTGTTTATCAAATGTCGATCAGCTCACGTTACGAATAAAGGTTTCGCAGTACATGAAATTCTAAAAAAGAAAATTCTCCCTTCAAAAGCTGTCAGTCAGTCGAAGGAGGCCGTGTAATTTTGAAAGTGATTTATGAGCATGCGGCGGCCGCGCATTCCGACAGGAAGGATGAATGATCTCCGCACAGCAGTTGCACTTTATCTGCATTAACTTGCCCCGTTGTATCTTCTATCTACGTAGGCCAGTGATTATTTGATTTAAGTGGAGGCAGCCATCACCTGCAAAGCTTTCATTCATCTATCTTATCAAGCTTACATTACAGCAAGGGGGATTCAAGTTAATGGAGAGTCAAGCGTGGACGTTTGCCCGGAAATTTCCATTGAGGGCAAAGACAAAAAGTGAGATAACCATAGAACTGGAAATTGAACTTGATGCAATGTAAATAAGAGCCCCCACTGCAGTTCCATTTATAATCCAAAAATACAATAGATTGCCTTTAACAAAAATGACTTTTAGAAATAAACTTTCAAAAAATCTAATGTTTTTTAAGAAAAAATAAATAAAAATTAAATAAAATAAATTCAATTCAAGCTTCCACTGCAGTTATATATGTATAATATAAAGAGACAATAGATGCCCCTTAACAGGAATTAAATTAAAGCTTCCACTGCAGTTATATATGTATAATATAAAGAGACAATAGATTCCCCTTAACAGGAATTAATTGTATAAATAAATAAATAAATACAAAATAAATAAATACAAATTTAAGTCGATAAATTAAATAAAAGCTTCCACTGGAGTTCTATATATAATGTAGAGACAATCAACTTCCTTCAACAGAAGTTATTTGTATAAATTAGAAAGGAGATTTCAATTGTGCTTGTAAGTCGTCACACTTTTGTCCCCACTGAAATGAATGGAAATGCCACTAATCTGTTCCAGCGGCCTCATAAAATGTAGCGTGCCTTTAATGAGAAGAATCGCATTCGTCAAACAATGCAATTTGAGAGGAAATAAAGAATCAGGTGACTTTAGTTTCTATTTTTCAAAGTAATTTAGCCCCCCCCAAAAAGGCCACTCAAAAACAAAGAGCATGTGTGCTGTTAAATCTCGGGGGTCACACCACTTCATTCCTCGCCAGCATTTACAGCCTTTTCATAATCCATTTGTCCCCCCCTCAGGGTTATTGTTATCAACATGGGAGTGTAAAAAAAAGTGTTTCCTCCACCTTTCCTCAAACCTTTCAGCCATTGACTCCTGCCGCACTAAATGCCATTTAAGCTATTACAAGTTTTCAGCTGAGCACAGCGCTGACCCGGCGGAACTGCCGAGCAAAAATGCCAGCAAAGAATTGCCACTCTCGCTTTAGATGGTAAAGCTAAAAAAAATCTCTGTGAGATCTGGATGCACCACTCACATGCTCAATGAGTTCCCGGATCATGCCGTTCCACTGGCCCTTGTCGTCCTGGGAGCCGTACTTCCCGTCGGGGACCAATCGGATCTCGTACACGAAGCCCAGCACGGTGGCGAGCTCCTTAAGCAAGTCGACGCAGTAGCCTTCGAAGCGGTCGTTCCCGACCAGCGCCTTGTCAGACTTCTTAAGCATGACGTATGGCTCCTCCTGCACATCAGAGGAGGGGAAAAAAGTTGCCAAGATTGGCCAGCTCGCCCTTACAATTCAGTTGGGCGCATTGGCCTAATTGAGGCAAAAGGATCCGAGCGCGACTCGCTGTTGCGTTTAACAGGTAGCGACAGCCCAATCGAGCCGCTTATTAGAATATGGAAAAAGGGTAGAGGCCTTTTTAATGCTGATGGATTAGCCAAAGAAGGTACAGCTAATGTGAATGAAAGTCCTTGAAATTGCAAAGAGACGCCCGGTGTTCACCATTCGGGGCTATCTGAATACAACTTATGGCTTTTGTCACACCGCTACGCCTCAAACTATACGGCCAATTTCTTTGATGCTCAGGTAGCCGACAGTCTTTGCTCGTCTGTAATATCCTGCCGGGCCGCTCGTACTTTGGGTTAGGAACAAAATGCAGCAACTAAAGATAAAAGTGAGAGAAGGAGCTTCATGC
The DNA here is from genome assembly GCF_054491065.1 of Syngnathus leptorhynchus. Lineage (NCBI taxonomy): Eukaryota > Metazoa > Chordata > Actinopteri > Syngnathiformes > Syngnathidae > Syngnathus > Syngnathus leptorhynchus. The sequence goes on along the minus strand of NC_141202.1, from coordinate 720,057 downwards.
TAGCATCAATGGAAAACGCCATTGACGTGTTGAAAGCAGAAGGAGCAGCACACTTCATTGGATTGCAGCATTAAATTGATTGACTCTAGTAAATGTTACAGATTGCTATTTTTACTCAAAAAGTTTTGCCTTTTGTTGTTAACCATCAAAACGCACAGCAGCTTGCGCACTGCAATTAGGGCCTCGCTGGAAAACAACAAAGTTGTGAATTCTTGATGACCATGCATTTAAAGAACGGGTGACAACGCGTTTGGCCATAAACTTCGCTCAAGCTGTCCAATTAAGTTGATCAAAAAAGTTTTTGCATGTTGAGGGAAGTCATTACCATCTGTTTCCGAGCCTTCCAATTCTTGTTATTCCCTCACGGTTTGGACTCCAATCAAAGACGCCGTCTCGGCGGCGGGCCGAAAGGAGGGAGGCGGGCCCGTGCGGAGACATTACAGGCAATGGAGTGCAAACAATTAATGTAAGGGGAGAAAACGCATTAAGTCGCTTAATCTCTTCGACAAAGTTATCGCTATAAAGCTGTCAGACGTCTCGTTCACGCATCGGCGCCGCCGCTTTGCAGCGATGTCATTATGCAAAGATGGCGAGATTGATATTAAAGTCGCAGATTTGCCCTCCCTAAATTGAAAGTAGATTGTTTTATAACCTTGAACTAATGACTTGTTGGAAGTATTGAAAATGCACTTTTTTTTAGGGTCCAATACACGAGCTTGACGATACACCGAGTTCAGCCTCATCACAAACAAGTTAGCAGCTACTAGGTGCTAATTCCATGGCGCTTGTTCTAATTACAGCGTTCAGGACATGCCTGATGAGAGTAATTAGTAGATGCTTCTGAAAAAGGGTCACTGGCAACATCTGCTTGTGTTTGCAACTCTATTTGGGCCTGAATATATCGTTTTGTGTCGCAAACGAATGAAGGTGCACCGACCGCCGAGGCGAGGGAAGGACCTTTGTGTTCTTTTCCCGTAAGGACATATTATGGATTTTTAAATAGAGTTCACGGAGACCCGCAAAGTCTCAAACAAACGAGAAGTGATTTGAAGTCAGTTCAGTGTCAGGTCTGTATCGACTTCACGGGTGGAGTCTGAAATGAAAGGTTTCTCTCGGGACTTACGAGGATGGTGGTGATGACGAGGGAGCGGTTGGCCAGCGAATCTGTGATGTTCATCCCTTTTCGCTTGGGCACTTCTGTGATGTTGAGACCTCCGGACGTGCTCCACTTGCCGACCTGTGAGAAAGAAAGCGTGAGGCGACGTTAGCGAGATGGAGTGACTATATTTTACGGAAATCAAATTGTACATAAATGCCGACTCAGTGCAAATCAACGGTAATGAATCACTTCATGGCGCCTATTATATTCAAGTGTGAAAATATGTTCTTCCAACCAGTAGAGAGCGAGCGGAATTGAAAATGATTTCTAATTGTGCCCAATTCCAATTAAGCATGATGAGCAACAAGACTTCTAGTATTCTTGAGCATTATTTATCTCGTAGCCTCCATTCCGGCAAATCCTGTCCTGAATGAAAATGACGAGGCTAAGAACCTGATCGTAATTCCGGCGCCGGCTCAAACTCGGGCTAATATTCAATTACAAGGGATTAGCCGAGAAAGTCCACACCCTAACAGGCTAAAGCCGATTCCGCGGCATGCGTAAGATGGAAGGGGAATCCGAAAACATGCTGGCGCAGATGCCAATGCGCCATCAAGCAACGATGGGACGTGCTTTTATTCCGATGACCTCACGCCAGACAAGAATCGTTTTTTTTTTTCTTCCTGGTGTCTTCGTCGTCCTCCAACAGAAGGGTTACAAGATGAAAAGCTTTTCGCTATTATATCGTCTTGAGCCTTTAGGGACTACTTGAGCGAGTCATAATGGGACTTATCCCTATTTGATATATTCATAATGTATAAAGCCCTCCGAGTCGGGAGAGGCTGTTACAGTCCGGAGGGTGCTTTTGAAGACGTCGACCGTATTTAGCAGCCTTTTACTTCGACACACAACCGCACGCATTTTCGTCTTCCATTTATTTTGTGTTTCTACAGCCCATTAGCACCAAACTGCATTTTGGGCTTCACCTCAAATTATCATTAAGAGAAACAGCGATTAACAGCCTAACGTGCGCCCCGATCCAATTTGCTTTATGATCCACTCGCATTTCTAGGCATCGCCAATTAGCTTCCTTGTTAGGGAGGTGAGTTACGCTCGTCGTCGGATTGGCTTTTTTTTTTTTTTTTTTTTGCGCAATAAGAGGGAAAGCTGTTTTTGTTGATAGTTTGTGAATAAATGAAAACAGAAGCCTTGTCTTGTTCTACAATGCTAGTGGCATGCTATGGTGTAAAGTAGCAAAGAACAAAATGGCCGAATTGTGATGTAAATAGCGAAGAGATAGACATATGCCACGTTGGAAAAACATCAGCGACCGGTGGTGGCTCTTACCTTTTCCAGTCCGTCCTCCTTCAGACTTATGATGTCCAAGTCAAAATCTGTCCGCAATCCGGTAGTCTTGTTGAACGAGAGTCTCCCTGTCAGTCCATCCCAGTGGGACTGAAAAATAACATTGATGCCGCTTCAGCAATGTTGACCACCATTTTTTGTTTCCTTTCATGTAAATATCCCCAAAAGCGTCTCATCTAGGTTAAAGTTAGATCAAATTTGAGGATGGGAAATTGGCCTTTCAAATCAGGTTGAGGCTTGTAAATTCAATAATTCATAATAATAGTAATTAAAATAAGTACATTTCACATGAGGCTGATTACCTTAGGGCAGGCTTTCACATTCTATTTATTAGTATATGGCAAGAAGCATAGCACACAAATATATCTCCAAAGAGCCCGGAAAATATGCTTCTGATTCGTATTCCTCGATACAATACGCAAAACCTCATGAGCTTTTATGACATTATTGTTTACACATAATGAATTGCTAACACTAACAACCTTGTACTAATATTCACCATTTTAGAGCTGTGATTACAAACAAAACATGCAATTAGCACATGGCCTGTTTCTGTTTGTCACCCACGCCACACTAGCACGGAAAGCGTTCAGTCTGCATTTCCGCCTTTTTGTTAATTACGATTCACATCCGAAGTCGCTAACACCAGAGGACCGCTGAGTTAATTAACGGCGTCTTTTGCTTGATTCCCCTTGACGAGGGAAAATACATAACTGGCCTGTGTTACCGTTTCCCTGATAAGATGTGAGCTGAGCTCAGCGCACGCTGTTTGTTACACCGAGCGAGCGACCGCACTCCTGCAGATGCTGCATTTGAATACTCATCAGCTAGTGGTTATCTACCCGTTTTCCGGTACGGTTTAATGTACTCGTAGTAAAAAAAACAGGATGGTAAAGATAGATGTCACTTGCGACGTAAACGCCCGGGACGTGACCTGTCCAAAGGGCCCATTCGACCTTGACAACATGTCTGACTGTCTCTCTTTGTCGTGAGCGTAAATCAGACCAGAGTAAGTGTTTTTACAAGCCAACCAAGGCGCTGTTGTCCTCAAAAGGACAACAATGTAATAATATTTCATTGGCTTTCGTCTTGATCGCCAGAGACCCGTCGCGATAACCTCCTATTAGAGGACAGTCAAAAAAAAAAAAAATGTTGGCAGTGTCATTCAAAGGACAGACTGAAGGGGATTTCAAAAATGTCCAAATGAGGACAGAAGACCGAGTCCTTCGACAGGGTTATTAAACTAAGAATACAAATACAAAAGCCAATTCCATCTTAAGCTTTGGGTAGCTCGCATCAATCTATTCACATCTTTTTTTTAATCCACATCTGATGCTGCAGTTAAAATCTGTCATTTGCATGGACGTGGTGGGGGTACATCTTAGATTGCGATTATATGGCTTGATTTAGCATGCACGTGAATGAGGGATGAAGGCAGAGTACCTAGCTGGGACTGACAACTGTGAGCCACCTGTGTTATTATTCACTCTGCCATCGACACGTATCAGATTCTTATCCACTTTCAAAAGAGGCCAGATTCCATTCTGGGGAAATTCAATGCGCTTTTTTTTTTTTTTTTTTTGACTTTAGCTTGCCTTGACCCATATCAGAATCACATCACTTGAACCGTGCAGTGGAAATCCCTCTAGGACAAAGCACAATGACATAAAGTAGAAAGCAGAATAAAACACCTCCTCTTGTACACCACTTTTTTTTTTTTTCCCACATTACCGGATGACTCACTACCAAAGTGTCAAACATGCATAGACACAAAAAGGAAAAAATGAGCATCGTCTTCTCAATTACCGAGAAACTAAAATGTCACTCGGTAGGATGCAGATCAAGGCTGACTCGTCCTCATTTGGATCCAAACTCGACACCTTTATTTAGCTGTTTTGTATTACAGTCCTCCATGGAAAAGCGTTGTTTTTGGAAACAAACGACAATATAACCTCTTCTGGCAGTTTCGGTATTAACAACATTGCCGCTACGTATCTCTCTTTTTGACTGTAAAAACAAATCCCACTCTGTTTACCAAGCCTCTGTGATCTGGAGGAGCAAATCACAACAAGCGAATCGCCCACTGTGATCGTCGCAATGTGCAGGCTGTCTCCGCAGATTGATCAAGCGAGGCCGCTTCAGCAGAAGGTGAGATGAGAGAAGATGAAAAAAAAAACATGATGAGACTCCATTGCGCCTCGCAAAATTGTCAGTTGGTTGCTGGTCTTTGTGCAACAAACTGTAAATACAATCATGTTTGTTCCAAACAGCGCCAGACTAAGGCTTATTATTCCTTCTCAGAAATCATGGAAATTCTCCAACTTCATTGGGATTTCAAATAAAGTGCATAGGGAATTCCTTGTGCTAAAATGGAAGATGATTCTCTCTGAGATATGCTAATGAGAACCTCAGAGGAGAAAGAAGGGAGTGGTTGAGTGATTCTGACTCCTCATTTGCCCACATTTATACTCTGGCTAAGTCTGGGTCTTATTTCGAAGAGTTACATCATAGCCGGCAGGGGAGCGGGTGCCGCTATGGTACCGTGACCTGGAGCTAAACCTCAATCGTGCGTCTGGAATGCAACGGGAGGCACGTTTGACAATACCACGCCTGAAGGACAAGATAAACCCAGACTGATTTCAAGCACTTTGCCATTCAGGCTTTTTTCTCGGTGTCTGACAAACACAATTTTGATAAGCATCCAACCATCTATTTTCGACACCACTTATCCGCTTCGACGTTGTTTTGGAACTGAAGCCTCGGCCAGCTGACTTGCGGCGAAAAGCGCAATGAGAGCGGCAGGCTCGTTGCTAGGGCATATTCGGATTGGCGTTGCGCTGGAAATGAACTTGCGTGACCAACTCTGAACCGCTAGACCATCAATGAAAACATTTGCATAGCAGTCAAAGCGGTCAAGATGCTAGCGTGCTCACGTCATTTTTAAAAACACATTTTCAAAAGACTTGGCTCTCCGGCGCATCAAATCTACTGCTTCTCCAAAGTCTCTTGGATAACAAATCAAAGTCAATTCAAGACACATGACTCGAACCCACCTCTGCAAAACGCTATGCTACCAAACACAAGCGAGCATCCAAAACGTGTAGCGCTCACATGAAATGTATTTTAATCAAGTCGTTCAGCCTTGTGCGGCAGTAGAAAAGGATGGAAGTTGTTCAACTTTTCCTTGCCGCACGACATCTGGTTCATAATATCAAGGTAGAAATATTCGCATCAGCACCCACCCAGCCTCTTCAGGTTTTTATTTGCTCTACAACAACACGCTCTCATGTTTGATAAACTCCAGGCAAGTTTCACAAATTGTCCTTTCAAAAGGTTGCAACATTCAGGAGATAAAATAACGTCTGAGGGGAATTTTACACAGCAGACAACAACAAGGCTTTAATGTGTCCATCAAGGCTCTTTGTTTGCGGGTGTGATTGATTCGCTGGGTAAACACGGCAACGAGTCCACTCCGCTCCGCTCCTCCCTCGCCGCTCGGCTGTACAGTAATATCAACAGCAAACTGATGAGACGCTTTACCTCTTTGATGAAACTCATAAAGCGACCGCCGAAGCGCCACGGCTTGTGACGGTGGCACTGCAGCGAGTTGACGGTCATCTGCGGAGCGTTTTGGAAGGAGACGGACACGATGTGGACGGCGTCGTAGGTCAGAGCCGCATCTGTCTGGAATCAGGGGGTGAACATTGGTTCAGCTGGCGCCGGACTAAAAAATACAGCCCGAAAAGTATCCGCTTTGGTTGCTATTAATCATCTCTTTGCCGAGTTTCTCTGACGCAGCAATTTTAAAATGGTAAAAGTATACAACCTTAGATAAGGCAAATGAGCGCAGTGTGTTTCTCTGATGATAACAGTGTGTCTAATAAAAAAAAAAAAAAAAAAAAAAAAGCCCCAAATTTGATTTTATTTGCTTTCTGAAGGGTTAAAAAAAAAAAAAAAAAAAGAGTAATTCTTTCTCGGAAGGTGAGCGATGATACGGTCGGGCTATATTCAGTGTTTTAATTACAGATAAAATGGAAAATAGCGCTACATTGCACAAAGCGTTCAATTTTGCTTTGCTGTCATTCTCGCAAGACTTATATTTGATTTGAAATTACAAGAGCGAGGAGAACGCGTGATCCTATTTTTTAGAAGTGCTCCTGAAGTCAGAATATTGAACAAAGGCAAAGAAGCTTTAAAACATACCGTCATGATCCCCTCCAGAAGGCCCGAGTCCGCTTTGGGCACTATCTGCCTTTCTGTGGACCACTTGTCCACAATGGACGACACCAGGGGGTTGTCCACGTTGAGGATGCGGAACCCGGTCATGTTGACGCCGCAAAAGCGATACGGTTCCAAATCAATGGCCATCAGATCCTTTTTCAAAAACACGGGGAAAAAGAGAAACATTGAGTCCCGGCCGGCCGGCCGTGCTCGCCGTCTGCCTTTCATCTGGCATCCTTTTTTTTTTCTCCCGGCATGAAAAACAAAACGACGGAGCTTCTGATTAGAGAGAGGCTATATTAAGATCAAAATAAAGCCAAAGGAGGGAAAAACAACTCCAACGTGGTGCCAGACCAATAAAATGGATTGTAAAAAAGATTTCTCTAGAGTTTGGTCAAATAAGTCGAAAAACATAACCTTTACCAGTTGCCGCTTTAAAAACTGGCTAACAAATAAATGTTGGATCCTTGTCGTATCATTAATAATTCATTACTCTGGTTCCCTTGGCAGGCAAACGCAATTCAATTTAAGCCGCTGTAATTTCTGAAGAAGCCATTGCGGGCCAAGCGCAAAGTCACACGTCGACACGTGTCGCCGGCGTAATGGGCCTCCGGGCTCGGAAAAAGACATTAGGATCAACATAGATATTTCATTAGCACCCTGCGGGGTTAGTGCCAGGCTAGCGGGAGCGACACTTGCTAAAAAAAATAAATGCCACCAGCCGTTGAATTATTTCTCCGCTTCTCTCCATCTCCCGGCGTCGCAGTACGGCGCCACCGGCTTTTTATGAGCGGCGATCAAAGTATATCACTATTGTTCCGCGTGACATTCCGAAATGCTCCGCAAAGTGGATGGGGTCGCTCTCCGAGCTTTTGAAGCTAAGAATACAAACTAAGTGGGACAGAAATGTTGGCAGATGTACAATACGTTTCTGGTGACATCCTGCTTTCTATTAGAACCTTTTTTCAGGAGCTGTCACAAAAGCGTCTTGTTCCAATTATAAGTTCACATTGGCAGCCGCCGCCGCCGCCGTCGCGCCTTTTAAACAGCGACGAAATATATGTCGTCCTAGAACTCTGCAGGTACGCGCGACATCAGGAATGAGACTCCAGCTAAGCGAATACAATCAAAGTATTGTAACCTACGTTCTTGTTGTTTGGCGCTGCACGTCAAAACAATGAAAGATGACGCGCATCCGTGTCATAACGCATTAGCGCCGCTGACTGGCCGGCTCCGCAGAGACGGTCAATGCGTGTGTGTAAGAGAACAGAGGGCGAGAGCTTTTCCAACATGCTGCTATTCAGTCCCAGTCAACATGGCGGCGAGGGGCAGCAATGGCGGGAGAGGTGGCGGCGCACGCCACGGGTATGAAAGTGACGTTTGATGGGAAATTGACACTTGTGGTAGCTGAATGCCATCCATTCAGGATGTCGTCCATTGTTTGAAGGCGGAGCTTGTTGCCATAGGCAGTACATATGAATGAGAAAAAATACGAATCAAAATAATAGTAAGTAAAAAAAAAAAATACAAATAAAAAATACTAAAGTGAGTACACCACTCGCATGGGATAACGGCGAAGAAATGACACGGCTGTGGACACAAACCTGTCGTTCTGTTTTTGTTTATTGTCTCTTTGGCATTGCAACATCTTCATTTGTTTAACGCGAAACATTTACTGGCTTATTTGCTCCATAAAGGCTCACGGAGGAGCGCAATGTTGTCTTTTTCCAGCTCGGGGAGCCACATTTAATTTTCGCTGATGTGTTTTATGGTGCCACCTCAAAGGAGGCGTGTTGGCTTGGCACATAAAAGAGGAGCGTGCGCCACCACGGAGAGCGAGCGAGGGAGCGAGAGCACGCACGCACGCACGCCACTCTATTATGCCTTCCAGGTCGTCAAAGAAAATGGCTCCGTAACAAACCGTGTACCGAAGCCCGTTTGCAATTAGCCGCTATTCACCCCCCCCCACACACACACACACAAAAACTAATATGAGATGAGAACAATTTGCATTGATGAGTGTTACATTACCAGAGTGGTGAAGATGTAGTGGTAGTACTCTGTCATCATCCCCATGGTCTGAGCCTGGAGACAAAGAACGGAGGAAATTCAAATGGGTAAATGTAAAAAAAACAAAAATCGTCGTTATGGCTCGGCAGAAATGACGTCATCAAACTAATTGCTCTTACCATCTTACCGACGGTTGACTAAATGTAAGTCCTTGATGATTTATTTTATTATTATCTTATTTTATTTTCTTGTTCTGACAAGTGAATCAGCATTTTTTCTTCACTGTAATGTAGAAGTCATTCCATTCACAGTCAACACAATAAAATGCACGCATATCCACAAATTTGCTGAACACGTAATACAAGCAGAATCAAGTCCAATTAAAAAAACATTGGACAAAATGAGCCCCAATCACAGTCGCGTACCGTAGTCAGACGGGCAACGCTAACTTGCCAAATGAAATACAAAATGGCCGCCTCCTGAGATGAATACAAACAGGTGGACAATGTTCATCACAATAGCATGTTTGGGGAAATAATCCTTAAAAATACTAAGAACTGTGAAGAAATCATTTGATTTGACTTAAGAGGCTCAGCTCGCAGTTGCCAACAAAGGGCAGTCATCTTTTTTTGTTTGTTTTTTTAAATCACCGGGGAGGACACACTTTCCCATTTCCTCCCGTCCAAGCGGCAGACGGAACTCGAGCTGACAGATGCATGTTGATGTGAGCGCGTGGAGACAACTTGATGGCATCGTGGCACGACCAAAAACAAAAAAGGGCTGTATGTGTGTGCGTGTGTATTTCCACATGTATTACACAGCGAGTGTTGTGATGTTGAAAGCCCGCTTGAAAAAATAATGGAAAGTGAGCCATTGTGTCACATCTGTCAAAGTTAGACACGGAGCGAGTGTCCCGCCTTGCACTCGTCGTCTTAGAAAAGGGTGACCTTTAAATTTGGCTGCGCTCGTACGGCGGCTGACGACACGAAATTCGTTTCACTTTGGCTTTCATCGAGCCAGGATCCAAATGTGAGCCTTCGATTGGAAAACATAACAAACCAAAAAACTAGCAGTTTTGTGTTTGCAATTTTGTGACGTGATGACTTTTGACGCTTTCATTGGTATATCCCAGCAAAATATATTTTGGATGATGGCAAGACACTAAATATGCGTGAAGGATTTGCATCTCATGAATCCTTCCAGGCTCATCATGTTGGTAAAACCCACAAGTTTGTGTTTCAGTATCTTTAAAAAAAAAAAAACCTTCAAAATGACTCTTTGGCGGCACAAAGTTTTCTCTTGAAGAGGGAAATGTGTTTGAAAAGCTCCTCTAGCATCTCTTTTCTTTGTAAAGGGGCATCAACTTTCATCCCAATAACTTGGGGAGGAGACGATGCGTTTTGTGAGACGTTAACGCAAAGTGACAGTAAACTTAATGGAGGACGGGGGAAGAGGAGATCTACAGACTCACTACATGATTGCTTATATCCTCGCATTCATCCATCCGTCCACTTTCTATTTGGGCTTGGAACAAGGAGTGTGCATCACTCCTCTCAAAAAAAGGACTATTATAGAATTTAAGTGAGAGCTCTCCGTATGTTTGTACGTTACTGCCCCCTGGTGGTTTTGTTTTGGCTGGAACAGATTAATGGCATTTCCATTGGTTTCAATGGGGAAAGATGATTTGGTATAGAAGTGTTGGATTTTTTTCACTTCTAGTGTTCTGTTGTGCAAGATGGCGGATAGTAATCGTACGACACCTTGACGATGACATGGTATGGAAGGTACAAGTGTTCTGGTTGTCTGCCAAAATTGCACCGTGAAGAGACGGACGGATGCTGTCGAGCTTCGTTTCTCAGGTCACATTTCACCTTATGAACATTGCGGCGGCGCCAATTCTTTTGCCGTCCGTCAAGATCACAGAAGGATATGAGAGCCGCGGGCCAGGGAGGCGGACGTAGCTTTTTTTGCTCCAACAAAAGATCAGAGGTCATGTCGGCGGGGATGAAATATGTCCAGTGACACCTAAAGATCTCACGACGGAGGGAAGTGAAGATCTGCTACCACCGAACGGCACGGGTGGCAAAAGCAGAATCGAGCGTAAACACACCTGCTTGAGGATCTGCGCGGCCATTTGGTGGCTGCAGTCAAAGATGATGCGGAACTCGCGGCTCCTCTTCATCTCCTTGAGGAGGGGCCTGGTGTCTTGCGTGTCCACGGGCAGCTGCCGGATCTTCAGCCGGATGTTGTACCTGGACGGCGCCATGATCAGTTCCTGTAGTCTTATGAGGCCTAGAACAGACATTTGGATTTAAAAGCCATGAGATTATATGTGATCCCCACATGTGTATCATTTCTTCCCAAAAATGAAGTTAGCTCTCAATCTTTAGTTTGCTGACCCGTACTGTCGTCGTAGACCACGGTGGCTGTTTTCCATTTGAGGAACTGCACCAGGTCCAGGATGGCGTAGCTCAGAGATGAGTAATCCGGGTACAAGTTGGTGTAGAAGGTGTCCCTGTTGTCCATGGGGTGGTGCTTCCATCGCACTTGCACGTGCGGCACCTCCAGCGCGTTGCAGATGGACTGCACGGCGTTTGACGACGAGCTGTGTGACGGCCCGAAGATGGCCACCACGCCCAGAGACAGCTGGTCGCAGGCTGCGGGGCAGAGACACAGCGCTGTCATTGTTGTCCAGTGGGGAATCCTGATTTTGGTGGAAAATTTGCCTAATGTACAATTGCCAACGTAAAAAAAAAAATCTCGGGAAATTTAGGGATTTTTTTGGTCGGTCGGATTTTGTTCATGTGTGTGGTCTTTTTTTTTTTTACTTTTTGGGCAAACAGATTATTTTTTGTCACATTTTCTTACATTTCTGGTCAAGTTGGAAACAAATGTGGATATCGTTTGTTGACTCGCCTTTCCTGGATGCCTCGAAGCTGTCGTAGATATTGATCCTCTGGATGTCGTAGGTCAACGTAGTGTTTGGCAGTAAGGTCCTGTTCCTGTTAATGTTGTTGACGGCAAATTTGAAGGCCAGCTCCTCGGCGCTGACCAGGGACACGGGTCCGTCGGTTTGCTCGAAAATCCCGCCTGAATAAAAGCATATTTTGAAAAAAAGAAAACAAACACATTAGCATTGATCATGTCTAAAAAGACGCTGGGCTTCGTGCGACTAAATGGAGGGGAAATTCAGAGATAAATACACCCGGAATCTTTGAAGTGTGAAGCCGTAATGGGTTGAAGGACGCTGTTGTGTTCCATCAGGAGGGCAAAATATCTTAGTCGCTAACGTGTCCTTTTATTTCACCACAAAAGAGGAAAAGTAAAACCCATTCATGCGGGCACTTCACAATTTAAACAAAAAATAAAACCAGTGTGGACATACAGTTTTGTGTTTCTTATCGAAATATTTTCTGGCGCATTTTTGTAGCTTAAAAAAAAAAAAAAGCAACCAGCATTTGATAATACATTTATTTTAATATTCTAATTCATTTAACTTTAATAATGGTAGTACTATATGTTGTGATATATCATAATATTGTGCAGTCCTGCGGCTATGTTAGCACAGCAGTTATGTTAGCACAGCAGCTATGCTAGCTCAGCAATTATGCTAGCACAGCAACTAAGCTAGTGGCGACACGACGCGCTCACGGCCAGTTGGAAGGCCTCTCATTGAAAGTCATGAATCCTTTCCATTTTGCACAGGGGGGCTAAATCTCATTAGCGCACATTAAGTAATTGCTGGAGTATACACTCATTTGACTGTTAAAGAGGGCAGAATGCACATTTCTCAGAAGCACTTTAACAAATTTGATCAGCTCCTCGCAAAAGGCAAACGCTTTGGGTAATTCGCTTTTAGTGAGCTGCTTTTTGATCAGTGCGCGAGTAGCGTTGTGCCAGGGACTCACTGCGGTCAAACGGCACTTTTGTCAAGTCGACATTTCAAACCAATAGAAGGACTAAGATTCTTGTTTGACAGGAGTTTAGTTGGGCAATTACGAATGTTTTCCTGCTGTCGTTGCGTGCTAACTGCCCCTTTAAGGAACCCTTGTTGTCAGTGACATCATGTCCACCATTTTGTTTTGGAGGAAGACTGAAAAAGTAGATTGTTGTTCAGTAAATATACACACTTGTGTTTTGTAAAGTGCATCATATGCGAGTGGTTGGATGCGTTACGCTTTGTCATGGTGAAATCTCAATTGTTGGAAAAGCCTTTCAAAAATTATATTTGTTTGAGTAAACATCAGCTGGCTAACAGATTCAGGCTACAATTTAGAAAAAAAAATAATTACCTATATAGACTCTTTATGGTTAATTTTTTAATGAATTTAAAATTTGAATTTCAATTTTTTTTCTAAAGTTTGACAAATATACATAAGCTAATATTTACTTGAATGAGTATGCCAATCTCCGATTTTGGGTGCTTCAGTGGAGAAGTGACAAAGGCACCTAGAATATGATTTTTTCTTTTTCCTACAGTGACCCAAACTATATTATCCGCAGGAAGTGATGTGTGCAGGCCTTGAAGGGACTCACAATGACATTCAGTTCGACGTCGAAAAGTGACATTTAAGCCTCAAGCTAGTGCTGGAAATAAACAACAAGACAAACCGGTCCACGTGTTGAACGAAGGCGCGCGCGCTCGCTCGCTGGCTCGCTGGCTTGTTCCGCCGTCGTGCCTGCGAGCCAGCTTAAGTCTGCTCGCTCTCCAAAGCGCCGGGTACGGCTGAAAACGTTTATTTTTAACATGCGTTGACTGACTTCACAGAGAGCGATGTGAGTGACGGACGGAATGACAGCGTGCCAAACGCAACCACGCCTCGGGTTGTTTTGCTTTTCGCTTTCATGCCGTCTGCTGATATTGTTTCATAATGCTTTGCGCGATCATTTTTCTAGCCTGTAATTTTACTTAAGCAGATGGACCAGCACAAAAAAGAATTTTTCTTAAAGCAGTTAAGAATGAAGTTAAGAAGCAGCAATTTTTCTTTTGCATACTACGGTCACATATATAAAGTCAACAAATTGGGTTTTTAAATAATAAAGCTCTATTTTGCCTGTTTTCATCAAATGACCTTCCATTTTTATGTAAAGCACAAGGAAATCCTGGTGGCTCAAAAGCTTCCTTCCAGTTACTGCAACTCATACAATGCGATATTCATCACTTGAAAAGCTTAAAGTGCGGCTTTGCATGTGTTTTGCCGCGGATTATGATGCTCATTATTAGTTGGAAGTCCTTAAGGCATTCACGGGCATACTTATATTGACTCCATGCCATGCATTTAACATGAGACACACATTTCCCACCTTGGAGCGTAAAACTAAAAAAAAAAAAAGATGTTATTAGAAGTAAAGAATGCATAGTTAATCGCTTGCCGCTTGCTTCCATTTGTCTTCCAGGCTGCTTCATGTCGCCATCTTCATTCTTCTACTAATGGCGTCTTTAACTTTGTGTTGTCACGGCCGATTGAGGCCAATCATCGTCGGCACAAGTAATCGCCCGGCGTCGATAATAAACGATGCGGACTGACTCGCGTAATTCCTCGTTTCGAATATTGCGTGTATTTAAGCATCTTTTGAAAGGTCAACCGTACCGAAGGTCATCGTTGCACATCAGCGGCGAGAGGCGAGTAGCTAGCTGACGCACGTTTAAATACAAGCGACTGCTTTGAAGCGATTCCGATTTGGGAATGAAGTGATAATTATTAAAGAGCGCATTCTTTGATGCTCCAAAAGGATACATCAGGCAGGAAAAGTCCATCATCGTGAATGTCTGCGGCGTTTACACGGGCTCATTTATTATCATATAAATTGAACACGGGGCCGAGGCGTTTTAATTATGTTCCACGCCGCCTTTCCGGGCGCTCTTATTTATTTGATACGATTAGTAGCGCTCATTGCGACGGCCTCGAATGTCGCTGTAGCTCCGCTGTCAGAGTCCTGTCAGGTAACAACACATTGTAAAATCTAATTTTATGCTCAAGCGCCTCTGCTTCGGCAATTTATCGCAGCTATCGCTCAGCCGGTCCTGCTCGCTGCTTAGCCCCCCCACACAATCCCGAATGCCAACCCCTCCCTCGCTTGTGTCCGCCCACTTTTTCTCATTTTGCTGAGGCCTTTGAATCTCATTATTATTCCCAAACATTCACGATAGTGTAATCTGGGTAAAAAAAAAAAAGAAAAACGTCCTCCCCGTTTTAATAAGCGTACTGAAGATACTTTTATTGGCCACATTCTAAGGTACACCAAGAGGCAATTTGAAAATATGTCTACCCATATGGACGGCCATTGCAGACAGTCACAAGTAATTTCCTGAAGAGCAGATGGGGAACACAAAATTTAAGATTGTATACAAGTGTGAGTGGAGTTGTTGAAGAAAAGGAAATACTAGCGGAATAATATCAATATGAAAATATAATCAAATATAAAGCAAAGAAGAAAAATGTGACCATAATCCTGACGTTCTAATGTAGGGAATAAGCTTTTTAGTCACCATGAATAGTCTTTTTTTTTTTTTTTTTTTCTGAGGGAGAGTGAAGAGTCAATTCCTTTCCATTAAATTCTCCTCAAAACACAAATTCTAAGGTGTGTAGCGCAATTTAACTTCCGAAACAATGGAAAACGGAGTCAGCTGCAACGTCTCCGACATAAGTCTGTGCAAATCGAAGTAACTGCCAAGGATAAACAAAGTTCTATTTTTGAGCTGGCAAACCTTTTCCCAGAAAATTCACTCCTTATTATTCACGACTGCCATTTAAAAAAAATAAATAAGAGAAGCCGTAACCGTAGCGTCACCCTCGCGCAAAGTTCAAAACAAAGTCAAGGTACATCAGTGGCTCGTGCAAGCGGTGAAGCAAATATCTGCCAGGCGGGTCAAATAGAGTGATTTCTGCGGCGGGCTATAAAAACTCTGTTCCTACAGAGCAAAGTACACAGCTTCTTCATTCCAATGGGAGCAGCAACTCCCCGCCGGAGAACGTAATAGCCTTTCCACCTCAAGGCTTCGGCCAGAGTTTTATGTTGGCGTTCTTGGTGATGGGTCACTCGTGAAAGGGGGGGGGGGGGGTGTGCCGGCGGCTTTAATTTTCATCCCACGCACTTGTGAAGACCTTTTAATTTTACTGTCACCGGCCCGCCTGGGGGTACAAGCGCTGCACTTTGGGCGTAAAGTGGAAATCGCAAGGTTAGGTGATGAAATAAAACGTGTAATTGAGATTGATTTTTTTGCATCCATAACGCAATGGAAACAAGTCACCGACCTGACCCCAAGGGCTGCTGTCACCCTTTCAGGTGTCAAACTCGCTTTGCAGAAATGTGAACCTCATGTCACTTTTCTCTCAAATTGATACGACTGGGATGGATGGATGGATTGCCTTACGGAAACTGCCCATAATAATTCTCTCGTATCAAAACCAATGACCCTGTTTTTTCCAAAGTCATTGCAGTGGCTGCTAAATATAAAAATGTCCTACTTCATCTTCCAATGGACCCCACACACCACATTAACGTAGACAAATGAGAGGGGAGGTGTGGGTCAGACCATTCGGGACACCTCTGGCTCATTTCTGGAGCAGGAGGCGTCCACCAAAAAATAAAATTCTAGCACATTCCAATAGAAGCCGACAGCGTTCTATCTCTTCCTCAGACTTTCTGGTGGCACGAGAGAGGAGATTAATCCCCTCGAGGGGCCTCCGAGGAGGGGATGGGGGGGGTGCGGTGCACTCATGAGGATTAGTAAGAGTGCTGCCGGCACTTGGATGGGAAGGAGCGGCCAACCGAGGGACATTAACATACGCCCGCTGAACACAATTGGACATTAAAGGTACTAAAGGTGGGACGTTTTGCACGTTTGCAGACGGCTGTAAAAATCGGTGGCCAGGAAAAAAAAGCCACTCTAGCAGAAATAGCTTCATGACACAAGGAAATGGCAGCTCGCTTGGATTTGGAACCAGAAATCAAAAGCGAGGTATTACTTCAACGTCGTCGCTAATGACAACTTTCCTAGCCGGCCGTCCTTTTTGTGACATCGTACGGCCAGCATTGTAAAAACCAGATATTAATGTAGCTAGCTACCGGTGGGAAAATGTTCTTCCCCTCACTCGAGCTTTATGGAAAATATTCAGTGGAGGTTGATTTTATTTTGATCAAGTTGCAATGGCTGCAATCGCTCGGGAGGAAGTCAAACGTGTACTCGCTGCCAAACACGACAGCGGGAGTCCGTCGGGGAACAATTTGCTGAATGGAACAATAACGTGGCAAAGCCTACCGCTGATATCTTTACTGAACCACCTGGCCAGCAGCTTGTCTCATATTATTTCACTCATAATATGCTTTGGAAAAGAAAGAAAGAAAAAAAAAAAGAAACGTTGAGTCGCCACTGTTCCGCTCGGTGGCCCCGGTGTCAAATCAAGGTCATATTTTAAAAGGCGCAATTTTTCTCCAGCGTTTGCAGACGGAATTTGCTTCTCAGTATGTCCAGTTCATCTAAAATGCCGTTTGATGGCTCTTTGAACGATTAGAAGGAATTCAGAAATGAGCTACGCTTCTTTTCACCTCTTTGGCGGTTAATCCAATTAATGGAGAGAAATTGGGTCGCTCTCTGGGCTCACTTTTTCCACCATTTGACTTGAAAGCAAACGCTTGCAGATACTTTTGAAGCCACATGGCCTCTTCTGGAAAGAGCAAACGCAGACGGTCTTCGTTCCTTACGAGCATTTTGAGACGGAGTTGGCGCGCCCGTTCTTCACTTTCAGAGGAGTCGATGGAAATTTCGAGGTCGTCGAACGCCGCCGACCACTCGTGAAATGTGCTCCTCCTTATCGCAGGTTACATCCACGCCGTGGCTCCTCAAGATTAATTTGTCTTGGGGGATGAGTTCTTTAATAATTCATCGTGCGATATTTTGCCTGAAAATGAATCCTTATTCAATGTGCTCCGTCACATTGAATGAAATGATTGCTTAGCGGCTCATTTGGACATAATTATTCCTTTTTGAACCTATGGCGAGTCGCACAAAAATGTTACTTGAATTTGAAGGCGCTTTCTATAAAATGACAAAATAAATATACATCAAAAATAAATGATAGTAATCATGTATAAATTATCAAATAAAATGTAAAATGAATCATTTCTTTGGCAGAGACATCCCCAAATCCAATAAATAGCTTGTTGCTTAAAGGTTAAATGCAAATTAGCAGGGTGGAATGGTGCTTCCGGGCCACCCTTGTCTGTTTGACTCGAATATTTAACTGTCAAAAGCTGTTATACTGATCAAAGTCGACTTCAGCAGTGGAGACTTCTCATGACTGGAGGGCCACGTGTCGCGCTCTGTCACATGCCAGCCTAAGACAAACACTCCACAGCTAACTGTCACTTGACAACGGTGAGGGCCGGAGATTCCACAAACCAAGGAAGCCCCCATTCGGAACGGCAGGCGTGTGACATTGTCAAGTGATGGCGCTGATTTCCACTTAAATGGCGCAGGTTGGAATTCATTGTGGATGGCGTCCGCCGTCCGTACGTCACGTTCCGAGTTTTACCAGCCGTCTTTTCCTTGCTCATTCAAAAAAAAAAACTTTGGTTGGCATGTTGCGCGCAAAGACTGAGATGAATGAAAAAATAGAAATGCTTCATGAAAAGTCAACCTCCCGTCGGGTTTACAATCAAGTGTTAATATCAAATGGACTGTTTGTTCCGTGAAGCTCCTCAGCCCTTCTTATTGGCCCCGTTGAGTTGATCTGCTTTCTGCACTCTCTTTTTCATGAAGTGATGTTGGAGGCGGACCGCAAGAGCTCCCGGCCGGGTGCTTCTTTTCGGGGGAATTCGGTGTTTATTCAGGCTCTGCGTGTCGACAAGTTAGCAATCTAAATTTTATGTGTAGGAATGGGAGCGAAAACCGGGATGGGAGGTGGGAGGCAAAACAAATGGATTATCCTCAGGCAAAAGTCTTTGGCAATCTGTTGGCGCTCAGTTTCTCATTTAGATTTGTGTACAGCATCTTTTTTTTTTTTTTTTTTGCTTGTCGAGGAAAAAGTGCCCCTCCGACCGACCAAGGGGTGCCGCCATCCCCTCTTTCCATCTGTCTGCGCACTCTTCCGGGGGCTAATTAGCCTAATCCCCAGAATCCAGAGAGCAGGCTGGTGGCACGCGCCGTCGGTCCCAGGACGCAAGCGTTTTGCCTTCCGGTTAAAATGTGGCAATTAATTACCGCCTGCCCGGCTGCTGGTGGGAAGTGGGGGAGTCCCTGGCGGCTGCACGAAGGGGGGAGCAGTCCACTTGAGTCGGCAAGTAGAAGTTATTCTTAGGGGCTTTGTTTACTATTCAATTTATTAGGACAGTTTGTATCACAATTAAAAATATTATTCTTAGGGGGTTTGTTTACTATTCAATTTATTAGGACTGTTTATTTAAAAATATATTCTTTATTTTTTGTAGGGATTTTGTTCACGATTCAATTTATTAGGACAGTTTGCATAAAAATAAAAAAATATATATAGATACAGTACAGATATATAGTAAATAAATAAAACAATAATAAAGAAGATGCTTTTGGATTAAAGGTGGTTCTATTCCAGAACAGCAACACGTCCCCCAAAAAAAAAACCAACTTTACGACTCGTTGTAACCGATCATGATATCGTCTTCCTGGCGTCAATGGCGGCGTTTGTCCATGGGATTACATATACAGTCCATCGTATTGATTCGGAGCGTTTCAGCACCGGGGAACAAGGTAGGCTGGATTAGCCTTCTTAGTATCAACGCTTTGAATGATGGGCGGCATTTTAAAGACGGTAGTCACGCTTGAGTCAAGTCATTGGCAAACACTGGCGTTACAGTCAAGCGGCTGTTGTACTTTCCCACAACGTGGCACAAAACCTTCTTTAGGAGCGATGACAACGGTCTTAAAGATCTGAAATGAGAACACCTCATCAATAGATCTGCTTCACCGCGTCCAATTTCATATTATCAGACGAGGCTGGGAGCGAGCGAGCGGGATCTCATCCCAAACAAACAAACGCCAAGCTAGCTGATTTGCCTTGATGAGCACGCCTCCACGCAGACAGAGGTAACTCATTAACGTAATCACCCGCCGGCCGCATAATTCCCCCGATGCCGCTTTTTAAGCGACTTTCCGTTTCCATCCGCTCGTGGAGTTGATTACACCTTCCAAACGACCTTGACGGCGGCGGTGTCCCTCAGCTTTTAGCATTGGGCAGGAATCTTCAAGGCGCCACTTGACTTCCAGAGATGCGATTCCACCTTGGCATCTCCTCATTAGGATCTCTTTGCTCAACATTAGGGCCCTAAGTGCCTTTAATTGACGGTCATTTCTCACAGATGGCTTTGCCGTTATTTGCTGACGAGACCTGGCGCTTGTTAGCCTGGTGCACCTTTTTAGCCTTGAATAGATTGATCGATGCGGGGAAGCGTCTCTCAGCATTTCTTGGTCATTGTCGCCGTGTCTGCTTAGCCCCACGGGGGCCGTTCGTTTTTCTGTATATGCCGCGGCCTGAGAGGGGCAACAATTGTTTTGAAGGTGAGTCAAATGATAGTGAGTGACAGAAACCATTGGGTGACCTCATCACTCTCCTTCTCTGCATTAACCTCCTCCCTGACCACAAGTATTGATCCCTCTCCCTCATCTACGTACATGGTCTTTGGCACGGGTCGATCGGTGTCCGTTTTCCTGCCAAATCCTTGAGTACGTTTGACGTCCTTCTCGCAAATGAACGTTAGACTCACTCAATCGGGACAAGTGTTTGAAATGGTAAAGCGCAGGTTTTTGTCTTGCGTAATCACCAAATGAGAAGGAGCAAATGAAGAAATCAGCAGATGACTGACTCTGGCATCACATTTTATTCAAGGACATTGCTGAATTGATGCAGACTCTGCCTGTCATTTCATCTTTTGGATTTTCAACCTAAGCCCCGTTTGCCTCTTTTGGATCTCCGGCGTCACATTTCACTCGCATGCTTTGGCTTGATGGATTGTTTTGGGATTTTTTGACTTTGAGGAACAGACTATGTTCCCCCCGTCCCGTCCCGTCTCGTCCCTGCCTGTCACTCTCAGTTTTGCTCCGACTTCACTGCGTTGTCGTTCGATGTGTCTCGGGGCTTGTGATCACTCAGGACAGCGAAGGGGTCGTGACCGCACGACGTCATTTTTAAAAACGATTTTTGGGAATCGCTCCTGTGACTATTTAAACACGGCGTGCTAGTGCTAAGATGGAAATATCCGCATGCGTCTTTAATCTTGAGCCAACTCTTCCCTTTTTTGAACAGCAGCGGGAATTTGGCAGTCGGCGTCTGACCTCCAGGCACGCTAACAGGCTAACGACGCGCTAATGTGTCCCATTACACCCGATTTGCCGGGAGGGCTTTTCTTTTTGTAGAGCATCACACTGCTGGTGGATTTCAGATGGGCGCCGTATAATGATGCGTGCCTTTCTTCCCCGCTTCATAAAAGATGGAAGGAAGGGAGCCGTCCTGCTGAGAGTCATTAGGAAGGCCATTTATACCACGCTTTTCTTATTCAGACGAGGAAAGGCACAAGGTTGCGCAGACGGGGCGGGGGCATCGTTAAAGTCTTCCCAGCATCTGTTCGAGATCGCATAATTACGAACGAATTCCGCGTCGGATGAATCAAAATAAGCGATTGGATGCATTAAGCACTTAAGGATGTCGCCAAGAACAATGAGGAAGATATTTGGGCTCGCGTGAGTGACGTTGCCGTGCATGAATGCAAATTAGCACGATGGCACGCAGGAAGCCATTTTCCGCCTTTCCCGGTAGCGTGCGCTCGACAAATTGAATCCGTGGCTGATTTCAATTGTGCCCGCCGCATAAGCGCTTATTTATTCATTGCTTTTCTCTCACCTACATAGCATCAAATCGAACATTTTTTTCGTATGGCGCCCGTCGAAAGCTGTGAACAATGAGATTCCCGTTTGCGCGTTTCCCCAATGAGAACTGGAATGTAAATCTGCCACTTGGTTAACGTCCACATAGGAGACGCCATTGATGGGTTGTTTTTTTTTCCCTGACTTATTTTAAAAGAAAATTATCCAGTATACACACAAGCATACACATTCATACACACATAATACACAGTAAAACTTGAGGGTGGAATTAGTCATGTTGAATTTTGGTACAGATTGGGGTTTTTTTTTGTTTTGTTTTTCACCATGTAAAACCGCCACCATCATGAACTCGCTTTTTCGAAAAACACTAGTGACATAAGTTTGGTTGTGCCGTTTTAGTGTGTGTCAACCAGTTCTCCCGTACGCGCTATGTAAGGTTCAGCTCGGCTCGGTTGCCGTGGTAACAGTGGAGGAAGCATGACAGGAGTATATCATTTTAATTAGGCCATAAGCGAAATAATCCATATTTGGTTGATAACCCATGTAAAACATTGACGGCGGTGCTGCTGTTTTTGTTAGCAACAACATTCTAATAACCCGGCATGGAGTCGTCCTCTTCACAAAGTATTTGTTGATTGTGAGGTGGCTGCTTTGCAACATCTGCCCCGAACTAGACATTTTCTTGGCAGAGATATATTTATTTTTTTTGCTCGTTCCAGTAAAGTTGTGCAGACTTGTTGAATCCAAGCTGATTTGGTGACCCCGTACCTTGCCGAAAGCCTTTCGCTCGACTTTGAGGGAAGTTGCCGTCGAAAGGCTCAAACAAACTTTGGAGCCCAACGGATGCTCGTGATGAAAATTTGATGCCTTGTTTTGGGATTCTTTTTGATTCTGCTCTGTCTGAGGCTTGGTATGCAGCAAACGGTGTGCAGTCCTTCCGCCCAACCCCAATGGGTGATCGCTCCATTACCAGGAAACGGCTCAAATCTGTCCACTGTTTACTCTGTCTTGTTTGCGCATGAAAGAAAAATGGCAGAAAGAAGAATCGGAATGAAAAAGCTGTCGGGAGAAAGGAATGCGACGCTATCTTGGCATTAAAATTCAGCCCGTGCACAGTTATACGCTTCATCGAGTACAATGGTCATTGTTAATTAACGCAGTCGCTGAGCATGACAACCGACGGGACACGGAGACGTATCTGCAAACTGGGAGGATGAATGTGATTTGGGGGGACATTTATACAAAATGAAGAAATTCTGCAGGAATTCCTGTGTCGTTTCACCGTCAACCGTAGATAATGGTGCTGCTCGCAAAATATAGTCTGTATAGGTCACGTGAATGTACTTTGGCCATAACATTGGAAACTTCATAATTGTAAACTTTAAATTGTTTTGGACTGATCACGGATCCTTGAGGTACTCTACAAGTAACCTTCAACTACAACGAAGGCAGCAGTTGTTGCGCTTATGCTTAGCAAGAAAGTACAAATGGCTCAGCGGTCATTCCTGCGTCAAAAATACCATCGAGGAATCGTGTGAAATACATCGTGGCCATGGCATCTATTTGAAAAGTGTTTATTTGAACTGGGAACGTACACCGCCAGCACAACACAAAACAAAAACACCTCCGCCCGAGTTAATACCCCGCAGCCAGCAGCCTCATCTACCAAAAGGAGCAGTCGGGTTGCCACAGAAAACAAATGGCCTCCATTTTTTCTTCTGACCCGACGTCAACGCGTGGGACTATATATCCGCCTCGTGCGGACGACTTAATCAAAACGTTCAAGCGGCGCACAGTAGCCACCTCATGCCCGGCCGGCCGGCCGGCCGCCATCCCTCCTGCCAATCGCCACACTTTATTTTGCAGCATAAATTAACAAGCAATTGATAGTTGATACGTCTGTCATTCTTAGTCGTAACATTTTGAAAATAGGCACCATCAACCTTTAAATGCTCATTAAAACATCCAATTCAAATATTTTATTTAAGTAGATGCTTTATTTTGCTCCATTTTTCCCAATTGCTGATTGCTTCCATGTTTAAATCATTCAATAATTTCTCATCTCAAATATTCCATAATTAACTGCGTTGTAACTTTGCGTACATTGAATAGGCGCTTTTACAAGCGTGTTTAACAATGCGACATTTATGGCCTCATCAGCCACAAATGGCCCACTTGCTTTATTTCCATATGCATGACGCTTGCATGTTAAGCGTTTTAATTGCTTTTGGCTTCTTCGTTTGCTTACATTGAAGGGAGGGGGTGAGTCGTTCTGGGGATTCGTGTCCTCCTTTGTGGCTTTTCTTTGTGTATTTAAAAGTCAGTGTCCGAGTATTACAGAGTCAAACATCTCAATGCACATCTCAAGTAATCACTGCCCCCTTCCCCACACACCGACTTTGTTGCTAACCAAAACAGCAGCACCTATCAGGTCACAAACAGTTCATATATTGTTTCATATTTGTCCTTTCACTTTTTGCACCCCTAAATGTCTTATTTTTGCAGACTCCGCCCCAAAAATAATGCTTTCCTCCAAAATGCAATATATAAAGAATGTGTGCAAAATGTTTCTTTCACCCCACCCAAATGATTATCTCTGAAAATATGAATGTATCATTCTTCCCTCATGGAAAAAATACACTTTTATTCTCTCGCTCTTTTTTCTTTTTTCTATCCAGTGTGGCCTTCAATAATAATTAGTTCTTAATCAAGCGCGACATCTATTTGGAAGTGTCCATTATTGGACACTGTGAGGAATGCTGACCCTTCTAACATGCATCACTTGCCTAATTAGTAATTACCTCAGCCAATACGATTCATTTTATCTGCCAGCGGGAACACTTTTAATGAAATCCGTTACCTTGATGCACTCGTGTCATTTTTTTTTTTTTTTGCTTGTTTTTTTGTTCCCCCCATCCCTAATAACCAACCTCAGTCCAAAATAAGACGCCACGGTTTTGCTCAGCAAGACTAAAAAGAGCTTGTCACAATATTCATGCTATTATGATTAGTGAAGCCTGAACTTAAAGAATTGTGCCGTCGTGACATCTCGGGTGCCAATTAGAAGATGCTCGTCTGAAAAAGAAAAGGAAAAAAAGCAACTGAATGGGGTGACAAACATCACATGGAGAACGTGACTCCTCAAGATGTTTGCATCGCTAACAGTCGCGTCATTATCTTTCCAAGCAGAAGCAGCAAAGTGTCTTGTCCCCCCCCCACCGCCTTCTTCACAGACAAGATTTTTTTTCTCTCTAAGGCCTTCACTCATTTTTTGTTGCGGGCCAGCCACATGGTAGTTTTGAGTTCCTTCTTGGATATATTATATTATCATACGCACAACAGAATCCAGCACACACAAAAAAAGTTGAACATTTTTTAACATTTATTTTCAAAGTGAGGTTTTAAAAAATGTTGAAGGACAATTGACAATTTTGCTATTTTAACAACACTGAGTTGACAGTGAGTTTTTTTTATTTCTTTTTTGTCGCCAGAGTGATTTTATAGCCAGCTTGACGACAACGACTATTTAGTGAGTTAAAAAAGTACACGCGAGGAAGCCCGCGGCCAGTCGCAGCTGTCGTTGGATTCCCTTAGAAGTGTAGATAAAAGCAAAATAAAAAAAACCTTGGATTTAATTGCACGCAAACAGGAAGCAAGTGACTCTACAAAACGCTAAGGTGCTGCTGGCAGGCTGTCGTTGAAGCGGCGAGCTGCTGTGAAATGGCTTCTAAGAAACCACAAATTGCTCGGGTTTGGCGCAATTCGGTTGAGGGACTGGAGCGGAACCAGTGATTACAAAAAGTTTCATTGTAATCTGGCCATAGTTACTTTTCTCAAGGTCAACATTTGTTTGGACTGACGTGGGACGTAGAAGACAACTACTCGAATATGGGCGGCCCGGTTTCAGAATGAACTCGTACAGATAGTAACTGGGGGGAAGACCGCTGGGCACCAGTCGGGTTACTGCTGGGCGCACTCAAATGAGGTGCGTGCGCAAGGTAGGAAGGAAGGAAGGAAGGAAGGAAGGAAGGAAGGAAGGAAGGAAGGAAGGAAGGAAGGAAGGAAGGAAGGAAGGAAGGAAGGAAGGAAGGAAGGAAGGAAGGAAGGAAGGAAGGAAGGAAGGCGTCGCATTAAGCCGCCGCCGGCTACCGTGAGATCTTACAAGGCCCGACTTGTAAATTAAGACGGACGTCTTGTAAGTCGGCTTTGTCGGGAAGACAGAAGGGGTGGCGTCTGGAAAAGGTCAAGCAGACAATGGAGTGCTCGGTGCAGTAAGTGACAACGTTAGGAGGAGGAGGAGGAATAAAACCAAAGCCACTCTGAAGTAAAATTAGATGAGTAGAAAGGACGTTATTGGAGATAAACTTCATGTTGGCCTAAAAATAGCTTGAAATGAAGGTCTTCTCTTTCAGCCAGTTACTGAATCAAACTAGCCTCGCTCATTCCCAAATTGCTGTCTCTAAAACGGCTATCGTCCAAAATCGCTACGCTAACAATTGGGTCCAAATGGTACGCGAGCCATGAGCAAAAAAAGAATCTTTTGATAACAGCACAGTGTTAATATTCAAAGGTAGCATGAGACTACAGTGGCTTACAATGATATTGAATCTACTTGTTTTAATGAAAGCCCATGCCTGCTTTTTCTTATGCTAAGCTCATTACAGCGGTACTCGACAAACGGAGTTTTTTTAGGTCCCACCGCAGTTTTTTTGTTTTGTTTTTTTGGTTAACTGGCTGCCCGCCGCCCCCTCACGCCGGCGACCGTACAAAGAGGCTGCCCCTTCCTAATGGGCTCTACTTGCAAAAGCATACACGCCGCCAACATCATCTCATCATCTCCTCTAAAACCTGGAAACATCAAGCAAGTGAGGGTCTCTGATGTACCCGAGCTAGAGACCGGGTTCCCTCAGCAAACACTGATTGCCCGGGCTAGCTAAGAGCCCCGATGGAGAACAAAAGCGTCTTTCTTTGAATGCCTTTTTCCCCTTTATGTTTGATTTTTAATGCAGTTGCCATGCTACCAACAGGAATGGAGGATTCTTGCGCAAACACAGCGGGAAGTCGTTTGGCTTACTCCTTCACGTCGTCCGTGCCCTTGTTATTTAGTGAAATGGCCCATGAGAAGCAAACGGGAGTACTGTATTAAAAAGAAGAAGAAAAAAAAAATCCCCTTCAGAGGAGAAAAAGCACATTTGATGGAATTAGCCTCGCGGCTTACGTGGTCAGCATGCAGGGAGGCTACGCGGGACATTAACGGAGGATTAACTCGCTGATGCCGACGTCTTTATGCGTCGCAACAAGCCTGCCAGGGGAGGGGGGCGCATTTCGCGGTGAAAAAAATGTCAAAATGTAGCGTTTCGATGCATCCGCAATGAGCTTGTACGTATTTGCGATCCGCACCAGATGATGTGTAACATTTTGAAACGCGTTGATTGCCCAGGACGCCTGAGTGACATGCACATTGTTTGCATTAGCGACGAGCATTACGGGGCCCTCTTAACGTAGCGCAGATGTCTCATTAAATTTGCATCCAATTACGTAGCCATTGCTTCAATTGATCCTTTCATCAGTGTAGATAATACTCGCTGATTGCAGACTATTCGGCCGCATGCAAATCCTTTGCGAGCGCTCTTAATGAAAAGCAATTAGCTGGATTGACGCTTGTTCCGCGGGAAAAGTGAGCCGGTTTTGCTTTAATGGATGAGCGGCAGTCGCAAAGAGGTTAAGGCCCCGTCCAAAGTCAAAGCGGATCTCGACTGCACCTGGAATATGGCGATCGATTCACTCGGGTATTTGACGAACGAGAAAGGTTTCATTTGAAAGCCAAATTGGGCTAATCTCAAGTCCCGCTGAAAGCCTTACCATATCTTGAAACCCTATTGTGAGTGTAGATTTTGACCATAATGGAGGCTTGAATATCGCGATCGATTCACTCGGGTATTTGACGAACGAGAAAGGTTTCATTTGAAAGCCAAACTGGGCTAATCTGAAGTCCCGCTGAAAGCCTTACCATATCTTGAAACCCTATTGTGAGTGTAGATTTTGACCATAATGGAGGCTTGAAACCCTTCTAAGACGGCAGACGGACGGAGCGGCGCAGAAATTGGGATTGAGTGGAAGCTTCTGGCTGGAAATTGACATTGACTTTCCACCTCTGTGGCGATCCATCAGCCAAGAGACCGGAGGCACTCCCTGCTCTCCTCGTGGCTCTATTTGTTACCGTCGGCTTGAAAAAGGGAGCCAAGAAAACATGCGGGGGTGAAAGGATCTGGCTCGGCCTTTGTGACGTTTGTGCTTTTGGAGTATACTTTTTTTTTTTTTGGCCTGAAGAGGCTTGTCTTATCCGTTCCTTCTCTCTGGGGGAAAACAAGAGGGCGAGTCTTCTCCAGTCGACTCTCACAGTTGATTAGTAACTCCGGCTCTGGCCCGAGCCTCGGGGGTCTTCGCGCACTTAGCTCCCAAACAGACTCCAGCACACAGGCAGCTCCCCGCAGACGTGCGATTTGAAGGGATTCGCACAACCTGACATTTGCGCCGCACCTCCGTCAATGAGGGCTTGATTAAAAGGGCCGAACGGAAACAGAGGCGGCCTTTGTTCTTTTGTCCTCAGCCCGGAGTTAAATAGGACTTAGGAGGCCATACCTCCGCTGTCAAATTGAGCTTCCGCGTAACATCTGGGAATAGATAAGGACGCCGCTAACGCGGAGGCAAGAGGGAGGGAAAATCGGAGCTGCTGCTCGGGTGTATTTCGAAAGCGTTTGAAGGGAAGCCGGGTTTTTATCTGGTGGCAGTGAAGGCACCGCGCAACGTGGCGGGATCAAAAGGTTGAAGCCAATTAACAGGCAAAATACGAGGCGTCCTTGTTTGGAATGTAAAAATTGTTGCATGTTGAAAAATATCCTCAAAACCAGAATAGCACAATGCCTTTCTTGTTATTGAACCGGAGGGAGACAGAAAAGCAAGGACCAAAAGAGGATAGATACATAGTGGGAATCCATAGGGTCACCTAAATGCAACCTTTGATGCTAGCTACAACCTAGCTAGATAACTAGCTAACCGGCTCATTTGAGCTAGGTTGTGGCTAGCCTCTATTTGGAGGACTAAACTGTTTCATAATTTCAGAAACACACCTCAGCCTTGCATCACAACTCTCGGGATGACAAAAAAAAGAATAAAAGTAGTACGGCTACGAATCAGCGCGATGAGCATTTCACAGGGCATATGCTCACAGCAGCCGTTTTGCCCGCCACTTTGCGCCACGATATGAAAACACCATCTGTTGCCTGAGCTAGCGGCTAGGCTAGGCTAGGCTAGCCGGGGGCCGGATAGGGCCCCGCTGTGTCCCGGGATTATTTTAGTGGCGGGTTAGATCCTCTCTATTAGCCCCCAGTGGCTCGGATTATTTGGTAATCATCATCAAATGTGAGCGAGCGAGCCGCTAAGCACCTGCGCCTCGGTTTAAGTCTCATTACTTTAAGCCATCGGAAAACTTGGGCATTGCGGCTTGGATTAATTCAAGGGGGAGGGAAAAAAAAAGAGCCTCTTTACTTCTTGTGATATACAAAACCTGTTTACTGCAGAACAGATGATTACAGGAGACACAAATCCAACATCTCGGAAAATCAATCTGTCGTTTTCTCGAGGTAATGAATCGACAGAAAATGGGATTGGATTGGCGTGCGAGTACCCCGGCGAGACCGCTCGTTTGTTTAAAAGAGCAACGTGGGCCACGAGTTACGGCTTTCCCAAGATGCCGGGAGGGAGGGAGGGTGTTAGCTTTCGTCAAAATGATGTCATTACAAAAAATGGTTGGTCAAAATAAAAAAAAAAAAGGTTTATCTTTTCAAAATGGTTCAACCCAACTCACCAATCAAGCCGCCGACGTAGCTTAAAAATCTACATCGGAAAATAACGGTGTCTGCATTTATCACGTCGATCTGCGGGAAAGTCAGCCGTCAACAGGCCGCATTAGCGACATGTGGATGGGGGGGAAAAAAAAAACGCAGCCGGCCCAGGTGTTCCTGAGACGAGGAAATGAAGTGAACTCTGCGTTGAACAAGCGACACTGATGAAGTGCTTTACAGTACCACGTTGATAAAGCAAATTGATCCTTCCCCGGCCGACGAGACAACAAAGTGATGAACGGCTTTCATCAATACAGATAAAAATCGCCAGCGACGCGTCATTAGCGCCGCTCGCCCAACAAGGTACAAATGAATGGAAACGATCTGCCTACTTCTTTAATAGGCCTCATATTTCGCCCCATTATTTTCCCACTGGGGAAGGCGACTGAGGGAAGGCGGGCGACGACAAAAAACAGAAATTAAAAGCACAGCATGCAAAGAGGCAAAACGCGAGTCCTTATTGTCTCGGGAAATTAGAACGAGCAAAACCAGACCAAAGCGCCATCTGGCCTTGACTTAGATCAATGTGCTGTAAAAAGCGGCCCAATCAATGGCGGGCGACAAGTCCACCTTGGATGCCCACCATTACCCAGATGGCACTTGGGTGGAGGTGCGCACGGGCGAGCGCCCTCTGCTGCTTCCTGATGGATTTGAAATGATTCAACATATTTCCAATGTGCTGCTTAAATGGAGGTAACCCAAAAAATTGGATTCCTCACATTTTCTCATGGCCACGCAATTCTCACGACTCCAGTCATATCAGTCCACCTAATATTGTGACTGGATAAATAAAGTGTATTTTAGAAACAAGCCGAGCCGTGCGCTATAAATCTATTTTGTTTTGCGCTCGGCTTTTTCTTCTTTTTTTTTTTCTTCACGCCCAAATTTGACATTGAGCACATTCTGCAACCTTCTCCCACACAAGAACGCAGCGGTGATGCAATGATGGCAGTCTATAAAAAGCAATGGTGTGACTGTGCCACTTCAAGGTACATTTGTCTCAGCACCTTGACATTGTTCTTTTTGCCTTTCAAAAAGAAAAATACAACTCGTCTGTCAAGTTGGGTTCTTTTTGTGCTTTTTTTTTCCCCACTCCCAAAAAAATGGTTTGAGATTGAAGGGATGCCGAGACACGGCAATGTCAGAGAAGTCGAGGCTCTCCGCAGACATGGGCAGTCAATCATCGTCGATGTGTTTGTGCTGCGTGTCAGCGACACGACGCTCACTTTGCACTGTGCTTTTTTTTTTTTCCTCTCTCGCAGATGGAAATTAGCATAC
Source organism: Syngnathus leptorhynchus (assembly GCF_054491065.1). Taxonomy (NCBI): domain Eukaryota; kingdom Metazoa; phylum Chordata; class Actinopteri; order Syngnathiformes; family Syngnathidae; genus Syngnathus; species Syngnathus leptorhynchus. The sequence continues at coordinate 689,324 of NC_141202.1, read as the reverse complement.
AAGTGACGAGTCTGGCCTGTTGGAACGCAACTTTTTAATTGGAATGTTGTAAAAAAACAAATCCAATTGACAGTAGCCTTTTTCATAATTGTATATTTGACTACATCCTAAATGTAATTTGGCCTTTTTTTTTTTTTTTAAACTCTCTTACTTGAACTACAATTTCAGGATGGGTTTTTTTGCCCATTTTCTTTTCATCCAACGATGCAATTATGCAAGATGTCGCTGCACAATATGACATCTGGGACGCAATTATCTGGACAAAATAGGCATTGTGACGCTTCCGCTCTCGGCGTGTAAATGCAAAGCAGCTTGTCACTTGTCCAAAAAAATTCATCCCGGCCAGAAAACAAACGTCAAGCACCGTGACTGCACCGGAGGGACGTATCGATCCCCCGCTGTCACACCAATGCTCACATTGTGCGATTTTGTTGAGTGATTGCAGGGACGCGCAAAGCTGACTTGGATCTTTGGACTTGATTCAAATCCCACACCTGAACTCTTGAGATGGGGGGTTCGGATATGCGCTTTGGAGGTCACATTGCGCCACTTATGAAGTGATGCAAAGACATTCGGTTACTTTTGAGCCAGCGTCCAGTGACGGGATCATTTGATATGGTAAATAAAAGCCCCACTCACCTATCCGGATGACGTGAGGCATCCCGCACGAGTATTGAATCCACACGAGACACGCGAGCAACCACGTCCAGTATTCCAAAGTAGTCCCAAAGTGCCAAGTGTGCCGCATGCTTGTAAAGTCACCCGATCCACTTTTTCCCCCCTTTAAGTGTGGAAAAAAATTCCCCCCCACCCCCCAAAAAAAGAGCACTTAGGAATTTCGCATCAGGACCGAAATGTCATTGTGACCAAAGTCTCCTCTCATCGTCGCTGTTGCAGCATCTTTTTTCTCTTCCGCCCCCCCCCCCCCCCTCCTCGCCCAAAACGTGCTTCGATTAGGGGGGAAAAGCGCTACTAGACTCCACCAAGTGCCGTATCGCGTCTGCGTCTACTTCCGAGGCAATTGTGAACTGCTTGCTTTGCGCACACTCTCGCGCAACTTGCACACACGCACGAAAAGCGGCGCACACGGACGAGTCAAAGTGATCCGGCCAGGTCAGGTCCAGCGCTCCTCAAGGTCTCAACTGCTGTGCCGCGATGCTCAGGTGGACGAGCACACACGCGCGCGCGAGCACACACAAAAGGCGCCTCTTCTTCGGTTGGGGTTGCGCGCGCACGGACCGTCAACGCGCGGCCGACGCGGGCTGCAGGTGGTCCGGCCAACGTGCACGCGTGCGTGACTACTCGCGTGCGCAAAGGACGGACGAGTGGCGCAGATAGAGAAAGAGAGAGAAAGAGAGAGAGCGAGAGACGTGCATGGGGAAGTCCGCTCAGCCGTGGGTGCTCGCGGAAAGTGGCTGTGTGGGGGAGTGAGTGAGGGCTGATGCCTCTTGATTTGTTGTTTTTATTAAAGAAATTACAAATATTTCATTTTGGTCACAAGTCCATTTTCTTCAATTTGGATCTTTCTCAATTGAAAGAAATAGAAATATCATCCAGCCCCCAAAACACCAACACAAATTTTGGAAAAAGTAAAATATCACCACAGTCTTGTGCTGTAAAAAAAAAAAAAAACATAGTAATGACCTGTTTTCTTGCTTGAATTAATTGTGCTGCTCCTTCTGAATGGTGCACCTTGGCCACCAGAGGGCAGTATAGAACACGCAGCGATGATACAAACTCGGCAAAGACTAAAGCAGATAACCTGCAGTCATATTATTATTTCAATATCTATGAAATAATGTATGCCTTGAAGTATTGTCATATTTTCTGTCTACACGTGTGTACACTGAACCTATGCAATCCCTCCATTCATACCTTCAGCCACCCACCTACTTATCTCTCCATCCATCCATCCATCCATCCATCCATCCCTCCATCCTCCCTATCCCTCCATCCATTGAGACATCAGTAGAGTGAATAAACATGACGGAGTCACTTTATATTCCACCTAATACCGCAATTGATATTTTTTTCCCCCCGTTCCGATTTGCAATTATGTCGAAACAAAACAATGGCACAATTCAATCTTTGCGCTTAGCAGAACATCATTGATGAGATAGCGTTGCGGCTCATTGCCTTTATTCCTCTGTTTGGAAGGCGGAGGTGTGGTGGGATGGACGGGGGGGGGGGGGGGGCATCATGATACAAACGGGAACAAGCCAGACTGACTGCCAATGCATATTCATGCCCCCCCCCCAACCCAAGAACAGATTTATTGCCTCTTGGCACAATGTAAGGACTATCAACGTGAGTTATGTGGCCCGGCTCTCGCATTATCGAGATTCATTGACTCGCTGCTCTATCGGACGCAAAAAATGGACACAGCTGCGGCAGAGCAACACACGTGAAGTGACTGGAGTTCATTTCGTCATTATTTGGTGCTAATGGAAGATGATACTTACAAGATGTGTACGGAAAAATAGAAGAAATAGGGGCACATGCTTGGCACTTCAACAAAGAATAAGAACAATGAATAAGCAAAAGTCATGCACTTTCACTCCAATGTTGCTGAGTGCCGTGCAAAAAGGTCTACTCCATTTTAGTTCCTTAAAGTAATGTTCATTCAAAAAAGGATTTTTTAAACTCCTTTTGTAACTCCTAAAAAATATTATTGTTTTAGGAGTTGCAAGGTATAAAAGGTTAGAGTAAGTTCAAGTTTAAAAAAAAAAAAAAACTTTTTTAAAGGGTTTAAGAAGGACCATTTAGCTAAAATGTTGTTGCTAACATCACTTGATCTGATCCGTTTAGCAATCTCACTTTTAATGATAGGTGGCAGGAACAGAAAAAAATACAAACAAAACATCTCTGGCAACAAATATCCTGTGTGAATGTTGCTTGCGGCCGAATCAACATACAACGGCATGGCTCGCGCTCAAATGCTCGCCGTCACTTTTACAAAAGCGGGCCGGCGATCGATGCCTCATCTGGCAAGGTGGTCAGAACTAATGGCCCCAGAAACATGCGTCTCCATTGTGTGGGCTGGAAACGCTGACAAGAGGAGTACTTAGTCCGCAGGATCGAGATGATCAATTTCCAGGCGACACCTTTCTTCTGCACATGAAGATGCCGCGCCGGCTTTTGCAATTATTCCAAAGGGAAAATTGCTGCTATTCAGTCTGGTCTTTAAAAAGAAATGAAATGTTCTCATTGATTTCGCCGTCAGTTCAGAAAGTGTGAATAGAAAAGCCAAAAATCGAAGCGTCAATGCAAATTCAATTGTAAGACTGAGGTGCTTCGATAAAACCAGATAAATACATTTTTAGTTTTACTTTGGCCATACTTTTGAAGAGGCACGGCGTGCTTGCTTCAAGTTGTTTTTCACTTCCGTGTAAACTTTACGATCGAACCCAGTCAGAAAACATTTAAACAGCAAAATCTTCAACCCAACTATGCTCAGTTCTAGCAAAAAGCAGGGCTTATAAAAGCCACTTCTTCTTTTAATCTGTCTGTGTGACGCCGCACAAGAAGTCAACTTCTTAAACAAGCTGACACTTGTGTTGATGCGGAAGGTGACAAGGCTTCCAAAGCAATCTTCCATATTTGTCGACTTCAATGACGTACGCTCCAGTGGGCGCTTTCTGACACCTTCTTGGAACTAAAACATTTCACGTGTCCCGTAATTGTCATTGGTCCATACGTCGTCCCGGCCGCGGCAGGATTTTCTCGGCTTTTTTTTGGGGCTGGGCGCGCGCAGATAATTAAATGTCAATTCTCCCTCTTCAGCCGCACCGGGGCGGCCGTGTCGCCGTCTGCGCTGACAGATTGGAGCATTGGCGGCAGCCCGGAGCGGCCTTATGATTCAAGGCGAGGTGCCGCCGGCGGACCAGGTTATGAGGAATTGGCCCAATTCGCGCGCTGATTGCGACGTTTACCGGCGCCGCTCGAGATGTATGTGAGTCCGCGGTGGGCGGCGGCGGAAGCCCGTCGCGATGCCGATCAGTCATCCGGACAGTCGGCGAGACCGGGAAACGACTGCTTGCCAGCCGCTGGATATAGATGAGAGCGGGACAGAGTCATAATACATTCCCGACCGGCCTGATCTATCAATTGAATGATTACACTTATCGGCCGAATCATCCCTGTCGTATATCTTCAGTAACTACACCTTCAAATTGTCAAGCGCTTTGGTTCCACGGGCACAGTTTCAACAGTTGGTCGTGGTTCTTTGGGAGTAGGTGAATCATTGACATTTTCGGATCGGATGTCGGAATTTTGACCATTTGCACTTTACGTCTGTTCCTACTAGCTCAACTAAATCATGTCGGATGCAAAAGGGTTCTTGGATCTGTAAGATTCTTTATTTGGGAGATGCTGTCAGTTTGTTACAAACCGTTTGGAATTTTCACATGTAAGAACAGTTCGTTGGAAGATTGTTTCAAAACTAGAAGTGCAAATGTCCAGCGAAGTTTCACAAAAGCCATTTGTTGGCAGGTTACTTCGTGGTTGACGGAGGATGACCATAAAACATCAACGGGACTCGATTATGTTCATTCAGGAAAACCCTTCCTGGCTCTTAATTGAAAGGTAAGAAGGCTTTTTTCTTTTCTTTTCTTTTTTTTTTTTACATAAATGGTAATGGTGTGAATGTAAAACTCAAAAAGCAGACCCAAGACAAATATTTTTTTTAAAAAAGGTTCATTAAACAAAAGAATGAATACAAAGCAAGAACATGATTCCACCCTCCAGTCCTTGAGCACTTATTCATTTCCCTACTAACCCTTTGCGATTACATTTGAGCCATAGTGCACCAAGCTCGCGGTCGCGACCTCCATACCGTCCAGCCAGGTCCCGCCCGCCCGCCCGGTCGCTATTAAATCCCACATGGCTTTATAACGAGCGATACTATAAGTGCTACGCACCGATTATCAAGCGACCTCTGGTGCTGTGAAAGCAACATTTGTGATTGGAGCCCATTGTTGCATCTCTGCCTCTCCCCCTCATAAAGGCTACATACAAAAACCCCGTACGCTCGAGAAAATCATTCAATAATTCCAAGGTGAACCCAAGGCTTCCGAAAGAAGGTGAATTCCTAATTATCTCCTGACAAACGCAAAACGGAAAGAAGACACGAGCGAGAGACCGATCCATGGCCTCGAGTCGCATTTATTATCACCATTTATCAGACGATAGAATTTCTGCCGTGGTCCCTTGGTGGAAACTATGGATACACTTTGCGCTTCCTAATTATCGATTGGGATGAAAGACTGAATCAAGTGACTCGGACTTGCACGACTAATAAATTTGGACTACTTGTAGAAGTGATTGGCGCCGGCCGTCTCACTCTTGATGAACTCCTACGGATTGTTGACTTTTCTGTCCACGGCGCTTCTTGTCACGGTGCCGATGTTAATTCAAAGTATCGTTTTGGCTTAAGAATCCGCTGACACTCCACTCATTACGGCTTTCGACTTTGGAAAAGGCCAAAGGCATTGCATCCATAAGCATGTTGGCTAGCTGGCGTCTTTTAAAGCGTGCCAACCCGAGAAGCCGCCATAGTGACGCATCTTTCACGCCCCATGCTTTCTTCTTGCTACTCGCACAAGTGGCCCATCTGTCAGCGCCGGCCGGGCGGGAGACGGGCAGCGGTATGATTTGAGTTGATACCGGTGCGCCTTTTTCTTGTTGTTTACACAGCATTTGTCCGTCATTAGGCTTGGCGAGGCTGGCCGCTCGCTCCTTTTATATTAATTAAAATTAATATACAGTAAAGTCCCCACGCGTGGCTCGCGGCCCATATCTTGAGGTAAGACTCAATTAACCTCGACGACCTTGTCGAACACAAACAATGGCAAATTAATTATATCCGGACAAGCCGGGCTATAAATAGCGAGCGGCGCATTTCCACCATGTTTCCGTGGACTTCTGCTTAAATCAATGGCCCATTAAAAGATCCCCGCTAACGTCGTGTAGCTTGAAAGCGCACGTTAGCGAGGCGTTTCTAGCCCCGTCTGTCACACTTTATTGTGTCCGATCGGCCTCTGATGGCTGCCTCATTGATTTGGCTTCATGCGCTCGTCAAACGCTTAGCAGACAGGTCTGAAAATGAAGTCGGTCAGGGTTGTTTATTTTGGGTGTTGGAAGGGACCTTGCTTGAGGTTTGTCGCGTTTGGTGTCGACTTCATAATTTATGTTTGGCACCGGTGTACGTATATCAGACAGGTCGCAGCGACTTAAAGCGCTTGTACGATCTGGCCTGACACACTCGGGCAAATCTGTAAGGATTTTTGTCCCCCCCAAAACACCTCGGCAGACATTTAGATTCATTGGATTCAAAAGCCGCCGTGTTCTTCCGTCGCTGAATGTTTTATGAAGACGGAATCTGTACAACTGATGAAAAATGACCTGAGTGCTGACTAAAATCCAGGATGACAAACGTCAGTGTTCTTTTTTGCAACATTGTGCTATCGGCCCTGATAGTTGCAAAAAAATGGAAACTCTGACTTGAGCGCTAGCTAGAACGCTGTAACAACTTTTGACTTAAGATAACACGGCTAGCTTGTGTATGACGCCATACCAGTTTTGGGATCATCACCAAATATTTTCGCAAGATTGGAAGTCTGAATGCTCAGTAATCTCTTTCCAATATTGTTTGAAGGCGCAAATATTGTAGTATCCTTCCGATACGACGACTGCGTTGCTCGATCGTCCCCGGCAATTCATTAGCGCGTCGCTAATTGCAAATCTGTCGAAATTGGTGCGCTAAGCAGTGTGGAGCAGACATTTGCCTTATCGTATTGTCACCGCCAAGTAATTGCAGCCCTCAGCGGTCCTTACCTCTGGAAAAACATTTAATTACATGGTAGCCGTGCTCTCTTGAACGAGTGCCTCCATTTAAAGTCCTGAATGATGAGGACCCGCGTTTATCAATCTGCCGGGATTAACTCCGGTGTTGAGTTTGTCGAAGCTTTGTTCCAGGCGGCTTGCGAAGACAAAGTAGAAGAGACAAAGTTGAACAAGCCAGTCGAAACGTATTCCTGGGATCATTTATGTCTCGTACGCCCCGCGCCCTCGCCTCGGCGCTCCCCGCGGAGATCAAGGTGGGTATGCGCTGTCCATCATCATAGAAGCAGATGAGTGTGAAGCCAAGCGGAAAAGCAACCAGCGGTGAGTGTCTCGCAGGTGTGCCGGAGCAAAATATGAAACAACGTCTACGGCCGCACTCCAAACATTTGAAAATAGCGCAAGACAAACTATTTGAAGCTCAGGAGCTAGGTGTTGACAATTCCGTCCGTCCATTGGGGCTTGCCAGACTGATTAGATTCAAAGTCCTATTCCAAAACAAAAAGTAGCTCTTCATTTCTCTTCCCTACGGTAAACTAGATAATGAATAGCCTTGCTTCTAATCACTCCTACTGTCCTAATCAGCGTTCCTGTTGGTGCACAAATGACATTTGCATACATCGACGGGCAGGAGTCAATCGTAGGGATCGCGGCGTTTGATTTTTATCACGCCACGAGCTCACCTCAGATCACTTTCATCCACACGCTCAATGTTTCGCATTGATTCTCGCAACTCCGAATCGGAGCGGCTATTCCAAAAAAAAAAAAAAAACCCGGCTGGCTAAACGGCGCATGCGTTAATGTGTCTGCGCTTGAAAATGATGTCGCGTTTTATCTGATTCATAAAACATTGGGAATTAATTGTCTGGTAGAGGCTGCGGAGTTATTAACCGCGACAACAACAATGCCGGTTTGTTATTCTTGCCGACAGAGATAGAGACTCATTTTTGTTATGTTTCATTTGATTTGGCATGCGCCGCCGCCGATGCTTTATAACTTTAGGAATGATGAATTCTGCTGCGGTGCTACATAAGTATGACTGAAGATACTCACCAGGCAAGTGTCTCCGAGGAATTAATTAACCTATAATGCCGCCGGTGGCATCCTGTAAAGGTCCTATGGGAAATAATGTGATTGAGAGCGCCCGCTTTACTTATCTGCGTCGGCAACGTGGAGGAGCGACCTGACGAGAATCTCAATTTTCATTCCACGCGTCCTTTAAAGAAGCGCAGCCGTGCTTTCATATCTCCTTCCCTGAAGTTGTTTTAAGTAGTCTCAATAGAAGATGATGATGAACTCATTTGACTTGAACATTTTCCGCTAGTTCTTTAGAATATATTGCGGTACGTGAAGGCGATTTGCTCGTGTTGAATCATTTAACGAGTGGTTGTAGTGGTTTTTAATGTCGCATGGCTTTATGCTACATGCTAGCGAGCATCATGGAGTTAGCTTTAGTTGGATTCCAATTCTGATGAAATCTTCTGGTTTATTTTCCGCAGAGTTCTCTTTGCTCCCCTTATTCTTCTAACATTAGAGCTTCAATTCTTAGAGCACACATGAAAGTGTTTGACCAGTGGGAGGTTGCAAAGGTCTAATTAGCCACTGTCTGTCCTGTCAGCGCTAGCTAGCTGATGTGTACAAGGCCAGAGGAGCGCGCCATATTAAACTGTCAAAGGCAAGCACAGCGGCGGCACCGGCGGCTTCTTCCTGCCCGCCGCCTCCCTCCCTCCCTCCCTCCGTCTGTCCGTCCGTCCCCACGGGAGAGCTTTGGAGGAGTGGATACAGCAATTATCCACGGAGGCTACAAAGTGAAAGGTGAAAGGATTTGTATTTACCAGCTGTCGAGTGCTTAATGACAATACAATATGGCGGCATTGCAGCCATTACAACCGGCCGGGATTTGTGTAGAGTCACTGTGATTGCAATCAGTCAGCACTTTTGTCAAATATTGGGAAAAGTCTTAGAAGGCGTGGTTGATTTTTATTTTTGCTTCAACTGCCATTCAGTTTCTATATGATATAGTTGATTTATTGATATACTTTATCAGTTATATACTTTATGAAACAGGGCAGATGTTGCCTTGTGCTCATTGTTTTTTTTTTTTTTTGCACTAAACCATGGTCTGAACCTTAGCCCTGGAGATGATCTACAACAGCGGCCCACGGAATGATTGTTCAATTCCTTTTCCCCAGGCACGGGAGAGCAAATGTCGACGCATAATGGCGTGTTTGACTTGGACTTACGGTATGGCCATCCACCCCGTAAGCCGACGGGGCCAAAGTTCACCGCACGGTAGCCGCCGGATAAATGTTGTTTGCTGGGGATTCGCGTGGGAGAGGTCGATGTAGGAACAAACCGACAACTCAACTTTGCCATCTCGTAAATCCGGAGCCGGCGTATCATTTAATTAAGGCGCTCGCTTGTATTCCGTCGGAGTTTACAAGCCCTGAGAGAAGCATTTAATCACAGAGCTTATTATGGCGAACCTTTTGACTCACCGCACTGACACGTCTGTGAACCCCGAAATCGTCGGGAGAAGACGGCAATCAAAAGCGAGCTACCCAGGCAGTAATTAATAGTGGATTACCTGACAGATCGAGCGACTTGACACGATGCGCTCGGCTTTCAAGTCGGCCGCAATAACGACGCGGCTCAGGTGATGATGACTTTTCAAGACTCCATACTTTTAGTTGTGCCACTGCCGTGATATTCTCTTCTAGGTTGTCCTTATTTTGTCTGCGGCATTAACAATCCTGCAAAAATATCAACACAGAGCGACGTTAATGATTCGGATAGAATGTTGTCGGTCCCACCTATCGAACGGAAAATTACACGAGCAAGCGGTTCTTTTCGAGTTCGTGTCCTTTTTTTTTGTGAGACCATTTTATTGCTTGTCTTTTTAATCGATTAGTAGTAATAAAAAAAATATATCATACAATTATATAAAATATCCGTCATAATATAAACAAATAAAATCAGTAGAAATAAAGAAAATAATAGAAAAATGTCTGAATTTGGAATAAAAGACAGTTGGGTAATAATTCATGGCAGTGGTGTAAACTCACCTCTCTCCGAAAAAAGGTAGTAAGTGTTGACTTGACAGACACGACACGGACATTCCACGCATGCTTTCCAGGAGGAAACAACGTGACTCTAAAACAGAGCCTCGTTCGTGTCATCTTCTCTGAGGTCAGCGTCTGCCGTAGTGATGTGAAAGTAATCGGCGGGGTTATATGATTCTGCTCTTATCGATTTTTAACCGCTACGGGCTATGTTAGACAAAGGCGTGGAGCTCCAGATTAACTTCGTGCCAAAATGGAGCGGCAAAAAAAATGCCTTCAGTATGTTTTAGGGTTAACTTTTGACCTTACTTGCTTATTTAAATGCACACTGGCTGGATTAGTTTTTTTCTTTCCTACCATCGCCATTTAAATGCAAGAATCGGCGGCGGCTGCAGTCGGAAGTTGAGCTTGTCCCCCCCCCCCCCCCCATGTCTTATCCTGATCTCGGGTTTGGATCACTGCACACACGCCGGGGCATTTACAACCCCGCTCGCAACCCCCGAATCTAAAATATTGATTTGAAATTTCCTTACCTTCACCCTCCAGGCCACGGTAGGAAATGTCACTTTCATCAACCTTCATTACACTTGGATTACAACACAAATGTCAAGGCGTAAACCCAAGTTGTGTACGGTAAACTTTCGGCGGGCCTCGGGGTTCACATTTGGCCCTCCGCATTTTTTTAACCGGGCTGCCAAAGCAAATCTGAAATGCCGCCATGTCGTGTATTATTCCGTCGGACGTTGCTGGTGTTGTTTGCGTCGACAACTCTGAGATACATGATGGCAGCACTTCCCGCCAATGACACATCTGCGGAGGTATGCTTCACCCTCATCCTACTCGATGGCTTTGCGTGACTTGCCCGGCCGGGTCATCCACGACCTATGAGGAACGACGTTGCGATTACCTTCATGCAAATGGGCCGCCGGTCTCATCAATGTGACCGCGATGAGAAGTCTCGTCTTGGCCCCGGCGGGAATATGCTGATGGGGAGGGAGATCCTCGCCCTTGCATTTTTAATCTGGACGGACAGACCGCATTTAAGTGATGAAATGAAAATGAGGTGCACTTTGGAGTCAGCCAGTCAAATCCTGCTACTCGAGTGACTCCCATTCTTGGTTTGTTGACCCCTTTTGTGTGTGATTAGTTGTTGATTAGGTAGAACGAAGGACCAAAATGCGTCTTGCTCCTATTTTAGCGGGCGGGCCGTTATCTCTTTATTCCAGAGCTGCTGTTCTCTCACGGAAGTAAACAGGTTTCCAACAAGCAAGCGCTCGTAATGAAAATGGACTCGGAGCAGAGTTGTTTACAATTCCTTCGCAAAAAAATGATTTTGTAAAGATGGAAAATGTGTTATTGAATTCAGTTAAATTATTGAACGCGTAATGTAGGAGTCTTATTGATTTTCTTCTCATTGTTTTTGCGTCAGTCCCACTCCAAAAATATCACGCGGCGGCAACATTATCTAACTACAAGAAATGAAAAAGTGGAAATTAATCAAGGGAAATGCCTCGGGGCATCAAATCACATCTCCACGTTCAGAAACAAAACAAGAGCAGTCTGTATTCTGATGTTCCACACAGAGCAGAAAGTGGAGTCAAGAATCTTTGAATTAACTGTATTAGAAATATTCATTTGAATTGTAAATAGCCTTTGTGTATCTAAAAACAAATCTGTTAATAAAAGCAATTTATTAAGCTTTCGCTTTTTTTTTCTTTTTTAAATCTTGCGGCACTTTTAGCAGCATTAATATGACGGCTTTACTCAAGTGGCGTAATGCTATCAGGCAAAAAGGCAACGCTCAGCCAAAGGGGGTCCGGTCCGAGCGAAACAATTACACAAATGACCTTTGAACACGTCAACGTTTTATTTACTTCATTAGATGAAGTGCTTCCTTTTTCTGGAGCTCCACAGCTGCCTCGCCGCTTCTTTTGCAACCAGCTTTTATGGAAAAGATTTCAACCTATTCAAAAGACGTTTTGTGCCGTAAAGCTTTTCATTTTTCTCCACGGATTGCGGCTGTTTTGCAAGGAAAGTGGCCGGTGTGGCAAAATGAGAGAAAACATCGACATCTCCCTCAGGTCTATAATCCTGAGATTACTGTTTGCTCCACGGCCCGTCAGTTTGTCCGTCCGTCCGTCTGACTACACTCCAGGCGAGCCGCCTGCCCGCTCGCTTCACTTCTAATCTCCTCGGCCCCAGCTGTCCGCCAATTGATTCGAAGATTCTCGGAATCAATTACTCCCGTGTCCAAGGTCTCATTGCCTTGCGAGATACACTCGCACACGCTCGGAAAGGGAAAGCAGCACCAATAACCTCCGACATCTCGGTCTTGAACCAGACCTCGTGCTTGATAACTGCTCTCAAAATTAGTTTGGATCCGGCTCGGCCCAATCCAGAAACCATTCCCACATCCGTTACTGGTGGAAATTGCAACTCTCACATCCAACAGAGAGCTTGTTGATTTGACCTCTCCAGTATTTTTTTTCCATCCATCCATCCATCCATCCATCCTTTTACCACTTGTACCCACCACCCAGGCACAGGGGGAGCATCCAAACGCCTTAGATGGAGGGTTGGAGGTGGAATTGAACTTGCAACCTCTGAACCTCGAGCCAAATTTTCCACTCAATTGAAAAAACAAAATCCAAAGCCAGAAGACAAAATTCTGTGGGATTCGTCTGTGGTGACTTCCCATCCTGCCATCCTTTTAACGTATGTGTAGAAATCATCAGATTGTTTTGCCGGCCACAAGTGCAGCAACCTGTACATGTATGAATAATTCATGTGAGTTGGGAATAAGGAGAAGAGCGCTCGCCTTCAATTGAGTTCATTATTTATTTATTTTCTTTCACCAAGTCATGAAAAAGCCTCATGGAGCGAGGAGGGGAAAATAAAAAATCTCACAAATGTTTCATTATGTGGAGCAAAAGGAAAGCGATGGACTCCTTCGGTGCGAGAAGTTTATAAGATGAACTTCCTTCGCCCCTCAGCTGTAATTAACGCTTCCCCGTTCGGCTTGCCAGGACGAAAAAAGGCGCAAATCCAGGAAAACCGCCGCTGACAGTTTTTTAATTTGCTCGCCCAGAGACGACGTTTGGAATGGCTCCGAGGTTCAGTTTGCGGCTGGAAAAATAATAGCGCTTTATTGCCAATTAAACTAATGAGCGCTAAAACAGCCTCAAGTGCCTTACTTGACAGAGCTGCTTCCAGACATAAAGTGCAAAAATAAGAACAATGTCCAAGCAATTGAAGGTCAACTCGGTAGGAGCCGAACGGCCCGACCCTGACACGGACGGACGCGTCGGATCCCGTCTCCAGACTTCAGCTTCTTGGTTATTAATAACGCACAAGGCTTTTCTCCGAAGCTCCCAGACAGATGTGCATCCACTGAGCCCGAGGTTCCCCGCTGCTCGTCACCAGCCGGCTCGCTGTGTTCTATGAATCGTTTCGAGGTGTCGAGGAAAAAAAAAAATAAAGAAATCAACAACGCTAACAAACCTGTCACTTCCTCTGCCACTGCAGCGTTTCACACAACAGAGGCAGGTGGAACATTGGAGCGAAACAAAACGAGAAGCATTCATTCAGGATGGGTTGGAGATAAGCGGGTGATTTTTCGATGTCAGGTTTAGTCATTAAGTGCTCAGGTTAGCGTGAAGGGCGGGTCCGACTGGGTTTAAGCTTTAGTCAGTCAGGATGAAGGTTTCGGGACTTAAGGTACAAGTTTGGAGTCTCCTTTGTTGTCATAATACGTAAGTCATTTCAAATTGTCGTCCGGTCAATACTTTGGCTGGGGCTCGGCACCCCGAAGGTTGAGGCCGTGATGAGTTCAGCCGTTGGCCACCACGGATCCCTCGCTACGATCCAACGTGCGCACCTCGGCGCTTTCCGTGAAATGAAATAACGGCTCGTTACAGTCAAGCGCCCAACTGCTGAAACTGAAGCGGAGCTTTTGTTGACGGAGCGAGGGGGTGGGAAATGAGTCGACTGATGTCAAACGCCAATTACCGTAGGCACTGAAGCTCTGCCACGGGAGAGATGCTGTCGTCGGTATGATATCTTGCGTAACGCGGATGAGAAAAATCTAATCAAATCATACATGCTGATCTGGAGGTCATCTCCAAGAACAAGACAAAAAGTCACGTGAGGGATGGGAAACGTCACCAAATTGATACTGTTGCAATCGTCATGGAACCAAATGAGAACTCCGCCATTGAGCTCACATGTATCAAGAGCTCCGTTGAGTGCACTCGCATGGCTGAACAAGTAGAAATTCCATTAGGCTCAACATTTAACACATTTAATCTTTAATGAGACACGGTTCATCGCGAATGCTCCGCTCGCCTGTGAACAATTTCCAAAGCCCCGGCCGAGTCTTATCGGCAAAGACAGATGGCGAGCGGCGATAGTCAACAGACAGATTTGGGATTTATCTACAATGGCTTTCACAACATGGGCCGGCGGACTGTATCTTCAAAGGGAGAAAAGGGCGCAGATTGAGAGACAGAGGTGGCGCTATTGAGATTTGAGCCCCCCCCCCCCCGCTGAGAACAACCATCCCTTCAATAATTGGCGCCACCACCAGATGAGGGTCATGCCTTTCCTGGCTCACCGTTGACCTTTGCTAACACCCCACGCCCACTTAGTTACTTTTGCCAACCAGAATCAACAGGACACTTTCACTTCCTGGACTAATATTGTGCATCGTTTGTACATTTGCGGTCCAAAGGGGACAAAATAAGAATTTCGACGTGACGTCCATCCAAGAAATGGCGCACGAGTATCTGTAACAGGCTGGTGTCAAATATCTGGAAAAGATATGCTTGAGCTGGATGAGTGATTTGTATCGGAACCTTGTGATCTTTCTTTCTCGGTTGTGTTACCGCCACACAGTAAAGTCGGGGATATTTGCTCTACTTGTTCTACGCTCACCCGCTCAACGGCATTTACGTCGCGGCCGACATCACATTGGGCTCCGTCCGCTTGACGTCCCGGCCGACTTCAGCAAAAGCGTTGCCCCCACCGCCTTCGTTCGTGTCAACGGACGTCAGCGCCGCAATGTCAACAGTCGCTCGGCTTTATTGTGCTGAGCGCAGGCATACCTTCATTCGTGTCTGATGCTTTTTAAAACGTTGACCTTTAAGTGAGTCTGAATACGTGCAGCACATCGTTATCTTCAAATTCCGGCTTCCCCTTCTCCCGAAGCCTTAAATCCACATTTGACGCTTGTTAAGCTAATGGGAAGAGATGATTGAATGAAATGATTTGACTGTGCGAAAGTGGAGAAGAGTACAACAATTACCCCGAACAAACTCAAGAGAAATGTTCAGTCAAGCCCCTCGAAATGCTTCCAATTAAGGACGATGGACACATTGGCTGATGTCAAACAAGCCTCATGTAAATCCGTTGGCTGTAAGCTAAGAGGTGACAGCGACTGAGGAGGAAGTCGGCCAAAAGTCCTCCAAAGTTCCGTGCGTGCGTAATTGCGGTGGAGCCCCGACCCTCGGCGGAGGCGGAGGCGGGGGCAACGTGCTGACCATCTCTGGCTGTCACCAACAATCAGTGTCTGGAAAGTTAATGGTGAACACAAAACCTATTTAAAAGCTACATTTACCACTTGGCTGATTCCATTACATTGTGTAATTTCCAGGTGTCACATTTCCCCTCAACACGTCTGTCTTAATACTCTCCCGAGCGCAGTCTGATTAGTCAGCCTCGGCTGGCTTGCCCCCCCCATCCACTCCAAACAATCCCCCCCCCCCCCCGCCCTAACTATTCTTTTACACCAAGTGAAAAACATCCTTGTTTTTTTATTTCATTTTTGAATTTTTATTTATTTGATTTCTTCTTGGTGGAATGTTGGAGAAAATGTCTCTGAAACTATCGGGTCATTTCAAATAGGAGAAGTGTGTTTCGTATTTTTTTAGAGCCAATTGCAAAACACGCGCACACTTCCACCATTGATGTTGCACAGACGTCGGATGGCGGTCATCTTCTAAGCGAGTTAATCAATGGCAGTTGAAGATGCAATCTGCGCGCCGCTTGATTTGCGTGCTCCCTGTCTTTCTTTCCTGGCTGAAATCCATCGACAGGTTTCTCATTTGGTTTGCACTCAAAAGTGCCTGCCTTATATTCACATTTACAACAAAGATCTGACTTTTACGAAGGCCTTTCTCAAGGGGTTACTTCTGCAACCGGGACGGGGAAAATGAAGCCATTTGTAATGGCGGGCCGCTCCCTTTCACTGCGTTTAATTACACGGGCTAGCCTGAAGTTATGCCATCTATCAAAGTGTCGATACGTACAAGTGAGGGGAAAATAGGGACCTAATTGATTCGGAGAAGGGTGATCATTGTTATTGAGCTAACATGGCCCTGGGAGCCACTCATAGCCGCTATTTTAGATTTCATTCTGACTATTAGTAAATGTACACTTTATCACAACAAAAATGTGTCGTCTTGACTTTTTTTCTGGAAAAAATATTTTTAAGAATATATATATAGCAATATAATATCGTACAAAATACATAATATAATGAATGTAATCTAAAAAACTATTGTTAACATTTCAAATGTTTTTCTATTACATTTTCATAACAGTTTGACTCGACTTTTTCAATTCACGTGCCTCCTATGAGCATTAAAATGATGACAATGGTGATCTTAAAAGCTAAACAAAAAGCCCCACAGCTGTTTCCTTATTTTTTTTGTGCAGCTGATTCCAAATTACAGTTCAACTGTGCTGATTTGCAGTCGGGGTCCTCCTACCGGACCGGACCGGACCGGACGGAGTGCTAAATGGAGCACTGTCGACAGAGTATATTAAAAGCATCCAAAGGCCTTCTAATGATCTGCAGCTTGCCAGGAAACGTCGCGTCTTTTAATGAATGTTTCCCAAAGTAACAATCAATTCGGTCGTATGTTCACGGAATTAAATCTGTCCCCTGAAAATGTACTCATCCGGTGGGCGGACGTGCTAATTGTCAGCATTAGCGACAGCCCATTTGCGTGTTTAAAAGAGGGAGAGCGACAAAAACAGCATAGCCGGGCCCGCCATTTTCCCCCCCAGGTCAAAGCGTGTGTGTGTGTGTGTGTGTGTGTGTGTGTGTGTGGAGGGGGGCGGCCATTCGTCATGTGAGCTGCGAGCTATTTTCTGTCCGCCGACTGACTGACTGACTCCGGGCCATCCTTCAGGAATTCATCATTTATCAAACCGGGCGAGATCACCTCCGGCGGGAAGGCGGAGGATGAAGTCCGACACCTCCGGGTTAGCCGGGAGCGGAAGAAGATGGGGGGGGGGGGAAATGATTCCCAGCGTCATCGGAACACTTGGATTTATAATTCCGATTGAATGCCTGTTGACAATTTGATCGTCTATTCATGTAACATTTCAGCCCAAATTGCATTGAATTCCCCCAAGCGCAAAATCAACAAAATCTATCTAGTGTGCAAAAAGAAATGTGAACTTTTACATTAGTGACGTAAACAGGTGTCAAACAGGTGTTTTCCTACTCGGCTCAAACGGATGAAATTTTATATCATGAGTAAATCATACATAATAATACATCATATCAAATCATATAAATATGATCACTATCATATAAATGATTTATCGAAGAAAATATTCTAAGAATTAATCCAATCCAATATATCCTTGCTTGTTCTTTCACTAATAATCACTAAACCTTTAAAAATCCGATGGAGCACCAGTAGAAATGATCCTTTCTTATTTTCACAATCCTAAGAATGAGTGTTTCTTTATCAGCGCTTCTTAAATATCCATGATTACTTTTAACCTCATGTCCACATGCTTCCCATGTGGGATAGAACATGGAATGTTTTAATTGGCCGTGTAAAGACTCATGTATGTGTCTGCACATCTTCCCAGCTCGACACACGTTCCAACAGGATTAGTAATGAATGCCTACAGGGAGCGCATGAATATGCATGTGCCGTGCTCACTTGGCATGCACTTGTTGCAGCTTCAAATAGCAGAAACAACCAAGTTAATATTTGCATTACTCCGAGGCCTTCGGAGACCACCAAACATATTCGCCTGGCCTGGCCCGGCCCCGCCCCGGGCCCGGCACGCAAATGGGGGTATGGTGCCGTACCAAATCAATAATTAAATGCAAATACAAATTGGATGATGGTATTGCCAATAGTTTAATGGGAAGACCTTTAATTAGAGAGAGGGCGGGTTCCACTGAGTGGGCAGCAAGATGGATCGCTATTCAAAGAAGAAATTTACAACACGCTTTGTTTTTTGTGGGGAGGTTGTAGCGTCGGTGTGAGTTATTGAATAATCGCTATTTTCCATTTGTTATTATCCTTATTATTTTTCATTCCATATCCACTTTTTGGTCTGCTCAATACTCTCACAGCATTCCATTTTTGACACTTAAAGCATTCTTTTTTATTGTCTATTTTCTGAATTTCTTTTCTTTTTTGATTAAATTCTATATTTTGATTCCATCAACTGGAAGTTTTCGCACAAGTGAACCTTTTCCATTGAAAACCAATTCCCCCATTCATTTTCAAGGAGACGCACTGGTTCAGTTCCCAGCTGAGGCAGTTTTCACAATTTCTTTTTTTTTGCATCTGATTAATTGGGCCACCATTTGAAGTGACCTTCCAAAATCTTTGAGCCATTAAGCCTAAATGTGGCCGTGACTCACTTAAGTGCAAACGCTCCGCCTCCCGCGAACACCCTCAAGTGCCAAACGCAGCTGCCCGCCTGCTCTCTCCTTCTTTTCTTTGATGTTGCCTTTGACTTGGAGAAGCCACGATGTGCATCTTTTCACCCAAGCAACACCTGACACATGGCACCTTAAAGCAAAGTTTAGCACACTCGCCCATTTTTGGGGCTTAGCGGAAGAGACAGAATAGAGTCGGACTTGAGCGTGCGTTATTGCTGCAGAGATAAATCAAAGGCATGAAATAGATTGTAAATGCTGATAGTCATGACTGGCAAGCAAAAATTCATTTAGGTGACACGGAGACCCAGAGTGCAGAGTGGTCCTTTACTCCTCGCCTAGCGCGCAGTAGAGCTAAGCATTAGTGCCCTTACCTGCGTTCCCTTGACAGTTGCTATGACAACAGCCGGCGCTTGATCCGCCGCCGGCCTTGCGCAGAATGCCACTTGAGTGACCAATTTCAAATGCACGTTAAAACGCACCCGTCGCAATGAGGGAGGGTTGAAAATACGAGTCTTCGATTGTTGTTGTTGCCGGTGATGTCTGAATGGCGTTTTTCATGGACAGTAGAGAGGCCTTCAAAAGCCAATTTATTCTGCATGCATGAGTCACAATTGCCTAAATGTGTCGGGAAAGACTGCGTTTCAAATCTTTTCCCCTCCGTTGCCGTGTTTCCGTTCCCAAACGTGTTCTTCTTCTTACAAATTGACACTCAAACTAATGTGTGGCGCTATCTGGTGGTCGACGTGGGAATTATCAACAAGTTGGACCCCGAAAAATAGCTGGATGAAGTGTTGTTAGAGTCATATATCCCT
Organism: Syngnathus leptorhynchus; assembly: GCF_054491065.1. Classification (NCBI taxonomy): domain Eukaryota; kingdom Metazoa; phylum Chordata; class Actinopteri; order Syngnathiformes; family Syngnathidae; genus Syngnathus; species Syngnathus leptorhynchus. The sequence continues at coordinate 669,912 of NC_141202.1, read as the reverse complement.
CCAAGTTCAATCTTCGACCCTAATCCCTGTGTGATTCATGTTATCTTAATGTGCGCTTAGCGTCGTGCAGCCTCAGCAGCATGTAGCATTTATTCATCTCCCCCTCCTTGACAAGCTGCCGTACTGATGATGAAAAGCGTTTGCCGCTGATGCTGAGCTTTCTTCATTGCACTCGACAGGAAGCCCATCACGCTTTCCTCAGATGCCTTGACTACAAGCGACGACTGGGATGGCCAAAGCATTCAGGTCAATACTTTTGTAGAACTCTCGTACTTTCTTCATATACTTCATCAACAATTGCGACATTTGGCTCAGAAGAATGGCCTTCGCTTTAGATGGATGGACAGCTTTCAGGCTGAAAATAAGGGGACCGAGTACGGAGCCCAGGGGGACGCCTCCGGATCAATTTGCTGCTGTCATTGAGGGGAAAAAAAAAAATCTCAATATGACAGTCCATTGTTTTGGGATGAGACTTTGTCGCAGTTGCGGGCCGGATGCGGTCTTTAGCGGAAAAGTCATCGCTCAGCCTTGTGGGCTTTATTGTTAAAAATGTCTCGACACGCGTCTCTCTCGGGATACACGAAAAGTCATGTTCATCCCTGTTGCTCTAACAGGCGGAACATCTCATATTTTAGTCTGCCGACCACAGATTTTTCCCTTCCCGTGTCGAAGCACAGATGTGTTGGCCCCGAGCGGGAAAGCGGGATGCGCTAATGGGCTGTGACAGGGCCTTTTCCCTACCTGCCTTGGGGCCGCTTAGTCATGTGCGCTCGGAGTCAAGCTCGCCCCTCTCAGACCCGTCCAATCGAGCGCAGAGTCTGTCAGTGGCTGTCGTCCGGCGCTGCGGTCAGCTGTCAATCTGGAAGCTGGCCGTGCCGAGGAAGGCCACTGACTGCTGGTGCTCCTGGGCCTTGGCCGCTCTATACCTCCCTCCCTCCCTCCCTCTCTGGATCTGTTCTTCCGCCACGTGTCGGCAGAACGACGGCCGATCGCATGTGACAGTATGAGGGAGCTTTGCGGGAGGCGGCGTAAACAACCTCCGACAGCTACAGTACACTCGGCCGTGTAAAAGTGCTGCTATTTATATCAGCCAGCCTCACTACTCAACATGCCAACCAGTGGCCATATATGATTATATATTAATATATCTAACATTTGTGGTTGTCATTTTCGTAGGTCACAAAATATTATAACTGGGGTGTGTAGACTTTTTACGTGCATGCTCCAGATTTTTTGGGGGGGGGATTGTTTGTACAAGTACAATAAAAGAAGGTGCTATTATTCAGAAGCAAGATTGAACTTGTTTTGCTCTCGTTGACGTTTCAAAGAGAATACGACATTAAGATATTTCCGACAATAAACAAAAACTTGATGAACTTCTGCGACGCGCTATGTTTAATGGCTCCTGCTTTGTTGGACATTTTGGGCTGTCGCTCTTCCAATCCAATAATATTGAGAATAATAACTACAAATGAAGCGAGGCTTGTCGCACACCATGAAAGCATCCAAAAGCAGTTGTTGGGTTTTTTTGTTTTGTTGCATGTTGATTTCAAACACATACACACACACACACACACCGGAGAAGAATGAACTTTAAATGAGTCAAGCAAGGGTAGGTTTGTTGTTGTTTTATTTATTTATCATATATAGCTGTTGGGCTCATTGTTAATGACTCAGAGTTGTCAGAGACATCAGAAGATTCCGCTTCCTCGTGGCAAAAGGCAAAAGACAAAGTCAACATTCATGGAGTGGAGCTTTTCTTAAATGTCTTTAAAGCCCAAACCTAAAGAGAGAAACAGTGAACCATGAAATCACTGCGGGGTTTTTTTTTTTTCTCTCTCGAGGTGTGCGTGTGTGTTCTGAATTATGAGGGGTGGAAAAAAACAACAAAAATGTGCTACTTATATTAAATATATGATGCATTGATATGAAACCATGAGCTCCAACACAACAAATAATAATGCTCAGTTTTGGTCAACATTGTCGGAGAGGAAGCCAAATCTCTGGCTGACGCACTGCAGACTCCATAATAAATTCAGCATGTTGTGAAAGCATTCTGAAGGCGGAATTTTTGATAAGGCTTAAAAAAATAAATAAAAAAACAACTCTGGAAAAATAAACAATTAACCTGTGGAGGTTTTGGAAAGCAGATGTGAACTTTAGGCCATCTCATTTTTTTGCAGGCTTACGGTAATATTTTAGCCTTAGGAAAAATGTTGCTCATTGATCCCAACCTGGTAAAAGCAGATGTTAAATCCACAAAGACTCAAAATGATGAATTGATTTGACTACTTTAGTCATCGATGACTCGATTCGTCATTGCACCGGTCCGCTTTGGGGGGGAAAAGAAAGCAAAACAGCGCCATCTGCTGGGCCACTGTCACCGTCCATTGGAGCAGAACTGTGCTCGCAGGCCGAGTGTTGTTCCTGTCATCCCGGCAACAATTAGGCAGTTGGAAATGACCGGCCCCTCCTCATTGGAATGCCAGCGGGGTCGCCAAAGTGTAGCGGGAGAGGATAAAGTCGACACTTCTTTCGCGGCTTTGCCTCTCATCCCGCTCGGAGATGGCCACGAGAACAGGCGTCGCGCTCGGGCGAAGACCTAATAAGCAAAGGCCTTATGAATTATTGATTAGCGCAAGCTCAACAGCTGCTTTCAAGAGACATATTTTCTAGCAGGGTTCACTTAAGTCTTTCCAAAAAACACATTAGAAGAAGAAAAAAAAAATGTATGCCAGGCTGAGATAGCAATTAAGCGTCTGCAGGGGGTCCTCCAGCCCAGCCCTTTTCTGGTGGTGAAAAATAATCACCAGGCCAAAACATTCAACGTACAGTGAGCTAGCTACATTATGCATGAATGTACGCTGGTCCTAGAGGGACGACGAAAAAACAATCATTTCATTCATCCATTTTCTACTGCTGATTCTTTTCAAGGTTATGGGAAGGCTGGCTGGAGGCAATCCCGGAGGAAAAGAAAAAGATTGGCCATGAGCGTACAGTATATATATATCTATATATCGTCAATTGAAGGATTCTGTCAGCTGATGCGACGTGGAGGGTGAGTCAGTTCACCTTTTTAAAATGTGATTTCATTTCCTAATGAAATTTGGACAAACAAGACATGTACTAAAAGATTTTTTTGAAACAAATCAATTGTTTTTTCAAGATTAATATTCTTAATTGATCGCAGTGCTGCAGTACCAATATATATATATTTTATTTTTTGTTACTTTTTAAAAACACATTTTACCTCTAATGTGATTTGATATCCAGAAATTGCTCTTTTTTTCCCCCCCCTTTTCAGGTAAGTTCATTTTTTTTTCTTCACTGCACTCTTATTTGAAATAATTTTCAGGCTTTTTTTTTTTTCTATTTGATCATGAGCCTCAAAGGCCTTCATATGGTATTGCACTCACTCCCACTATCATAGCCAATCCATTATTGTGCAAACTCTTCTGCTGAACTTCTATTCTCCTTTTGATTTGACTTTGCGATAAAAAGTCTATTTTCCAACCAGCGCCGGCTGGAATTTGACGGCTGTCCACGAACCGTCGGCCGATGCGCTCTTGATGCGCTCACCTCCGGGCGAACCTCTTCGCTTCTCGATACGGCCGCGTGCGTGTATAGTATCCATTCCAAAAGCTGCCATGCGAATCTTTGGCCTCGCCCTCGCTGATGCAGCCGGGTCACGGGGGCCGCCGGATAAGCAGAGCTATATTGAAATATTCAGCAGCAGACAGAAACCAGAGCTGAGTGTTAATGCGGGAGGGAAGCAGGGGGATAAAACAAAATACGGAAAAAGAGGATGCTGACCACAGGCTTAAGCAATCAACTGAATGCTTCCTCGTTAGCTAGACGCCATGCGAGGCCCCCTCCCGACTTCCTCCAATTGGTCACTTGCGCCAGATCGTTATTGCTTGTTTCCGCTCGGCCAGACTGAAAGGCGCAGGTGATACCATCGCTTGAGATTGGACCAACCAACCTCATCTTGATTTGTGCGTGTGAATGTGAACATTGTGGGGACCTTCAAATAAAGAAAATATATTCAGTGGTAGCTTGACTTACAAGCTGAAAATGTTTCGTTATCAAGCTCCTAACTCAATTTACTTGCCCGATGAAATTATTTCAAAATTCTGTCTGGATCGTGGGCGAGCGAGCGAGCGCTAGGGTCTAGCTATCTATCGATCTACATATGTCACTATATCGATCTATATGGAAAGCTAGTTAGCTCGCTAGTTTTATCTATCCGCCCAATTATCTGCTAGCTAGCTAACTGTGTCGTCATCCATCTAGCGAGTATCCTGCTACCTATCGGTTTGTGGGGATATCTTCGAGAAAAGCATCAAAGTAGTAAATCTGGAAGGCCGACCTTTCTCGCAGCAATCTGCGCATCATACTACAAGTCCAACGGTCGATTCCCGCTGACATTAAACGGCACAGACACTTTCTAATCACTGGCCGTTGTCTCTACGATACTCCGGTCGGTGCGAGCGAGTAGATTTGGATTGAAATCATCGTCTCATCCGTGCAGGCAAAACATCCATCTTCAAGCGCGTGTTGTTGCTCGTTTGAAGGCCTTGTTTTTACCGCTCGTCAGCCAGCCCCGCTTGGCAGTGTGCATTAGACATTAAAAGCTGGCCTTATCTAAAATAGGCCTCAGAGCCGATTTCTTTTTTTTCTAAACGGGAGAGCTGGTGCTCCCGTAGTCCTTTTGTTGCCTGATGGTTTTCAGCTCCACGCCGCATTAGCTCTGAGGAGCTCAAGACTTCAGAGGACCTTCTTGAAGCCACAACATCAACCATGCAGAAAGTAACAGAAGCGAGCGGTGTTGCACAAGTCCCCGGGGGGATTCGACCTGTTTGGAGGAGAACAAAAATAAGTGGGAAAAGCCACTGCTAACTTAGCGAGAAGCGGAGCCAGAGCCCTGCTGTGCGTGCGCCGATAGACCACCCACTTGGAAATAGCAATTGATCACCACTTATTTTATCAATCGATAACTTCTTTTTGGGCAACAATTTTTCCTTCTTTCCATCTCGCCTTCCTTTCTCCTACCTTCTTCCCTTATTTTCCTGCCTTACATCAAAAGCACAAATTGGTGTGATTTTCAGCACATAATTGAAAATTGATTGGGGGAAGAAAAAAGAAAAAAACGTACACACACACACACAATCGGGTGACTTGTGCGAATAAGCCGTGGATTACTGTCGTTTTGACTGGATTAGACCCAGCAGAATCCTCGATGGACGCTGCAATTGCCTTCCCTGCCTGCAATATGAAATATGTATGCTCTGCAGGAAAAGGGGACTGAGCCTGCCTCCCTGCCTGCCTGCCCAGCCCAAATTCAAAGTCAGGGAGGAGAATGTGAAGGGGTCAAAGGGTGAGAAGCATGGCAGGGGGAACCGCGCTGAGGGGGATCAACGTGAAGGTCAGCCAAGACAACTGCTCGGACGTCACTTTGCGGCGTTTGCTCTCCGACACCGGCAGCAACAATCCTCCAATAATAGGCAACATTAGACGTCATGTTGAAGTTAATGATGCGCACGGAAGGGAGGGAGGCTGGAGGTCGATGCACAAGTCCCAAAACGCCCTCCTCGGTCAACCGTAACGGGCCCAAACAAAAGGGTCAGTCAGCCAAATGAAGAGCGATGATTCAAAATAATTTGGCTGTAGCATATCACGAATACCAAATAGAAATTGTGCTGACTCAGCGGCACAATCACGATCAGCTCAGAAATGCGGACGGCGCCAGTCGAGGGGCTTCGGATCAAATTAATTAAAAGCCCATTAAGTATTCTCGGAGTCGGACTCGAAGGCCACGCCATAAAATGGGAATGGAAAAAAATGGGAGAATACTGTGCAAGTATTTATTTATTATTCTGCACAGGCAGCAGTAAAGACAAAAACAAATATTGTGTTTTCTTGTAGCGCATGTTTGTCAAACTGTCGCCGTAACAGAAAGCGAAGATATGTCAACTGTAAAGTGGCCTTTCTTATTTTCAACAAAAACTCACTGCTTTTATTTCTTCCCTTCTAACAATGGAGGCAAGCTTTGACTACAATTTGGACAAATTATCACGCTGAGTTTTTTTGGGGGAAGAAAAAAAAAGTTTGCTTTATTTGATTGTATTTTTATATTCACTGCAGTGTGCCTGCCATTTTTGTTTGCGTCAAAAAATCCTCATGAGAATTGAGTGGCTGTTAAAACCGATTGAATGAAGAAATAGATCTTCAATGGCAATGCTCTTTTTGACAGCGACACACTGTTTCCTGTAATGGAAAACGAGCCTCCCTATCTTTGACAAGCCGAGCGATGAAGATTGCTTCTCCTCCCGCTGCCTGCGGCGCTTTAATATTAGTTTATTAAAAGCCACGGGGGATTACCTCGACACGTCTTGCCGGCCGTTGGGAGACTTCTGTCCCGTGCTAGTCAAATATTCATCCGGCCGTCGTATGCAGTTGCGTTGGTTACCTTTGGCACTGAGGAAGCTTTCAGGAGAAACAATGAGGATCAAAATCGGAGCACTTCCAAACTAGATGTTTGGCCCCAGCTCACCCTGGAAAACAAAACGAGGACAACAGGCAACAACGGGCAACAATGGGCCCATATGCCCAATTAAAGGCCACGTTGCGCCGTGCTTAATTGCCACTCGACACGCGTGGTAGCGTGCCTGGCTGTTTACGCTGCATAAATACAAAGGTGTCCGCCCACAGACAAACATTTTCTCATTTGACTTCAAAGTCCTACGTGGGGGCGATCTCGTGAATGTGAGCGCGGCTGAGGAGGGAAACAGCTACGCTAATGAAAGCCTCGATGTAATCGAAGGTGAAAACGGTGTCGCGGAGAGTTACTGACAGTGAAGTGACAGCGGAGGGACGTCGCTGAAGCAAATCTTTGAGGACAAAGGCCTTTTACCTGTTCCTCATCTCCCCAACGTGCTTTGACGCCACGGTTGAGCTAGCTTGGCATGTGGCAGTAACGCTGCATCAAAGACACGTGCACTTCTGTTTGCCGTGGCTGTAAAGATAGTTTGGATTTGGCTCACAAAAGTTGCTTGGTCGGGATCGAATACGGGCAAGTACCGATACCAGGTATACCCAAACTACGACTTAACAAAAAAAATCTGACCTCATCGAATCTCTCGTGGGAGTCGTTTTTGTCCAAATGTTTTGCCATTGTGTCGTTTTGTAAAAAAATGATATAAATTACTAGAGTTGCCGGAACTTTTTATCGTCACGGGGTAAATACTCCCACTGATAGCGGTCTGAAAAAAAGTAGCATTCGCTATCCCCGCATTCAAGCACTAAAACCCCGGCTGGCCCCGCCCGGAGAGCCAAATGCTCATCTCTATGTAATTCTATACGAGGCAATAAATATGATGAAACAGACGATGGCGCTAATATGCAATATTGCTGCTCGGCCAGGCACGCCAAAGCGGAGGTAATTGCTCTAAATGAAACGAGCGCCGTTAACCGATAGCGCCTCTCGCCTGACCTCGCCGTGGAAAAGTGCCAGCGTGACTCTTCGCTATTGATTCAGTCTCTGCTTTTATGATCCCCGACCACATTAGTTTCGTATTCCATCATTCATATTCATGCCCGAGTTAGCGCTTACCGTATGCCCCCGTAATCGTGTCGGAATCGTTTCGGGTGTCAGCTAAATTAAATGCTGCTGGAGATATTCACGCAAATCCATTTTAAGAAAGTTTAGCCAAAGTTTAGCATATCCGGCCGAACGCACGCTCGCATCCCGACCCGAGCATGAAGATTTCACCCTTTGTGTTCCTTTTGTTCGTCGGTCGTTCAAAAAAAAATCGGAAATTTTTCGGAGCCTGATTTCTTGGCGAGGGGGCGGGGGGACGACCTTTCTCAAGGACGCCTAATTAGTTTGGAAGCGGGAGATTATCGCTGGGCTCTCGCACCAACGCGGCGACCTTCTGCTTCTCGCTTTGGCTAACCTCCAGGCGACAGTCAGCTCCTCGTCTCATGTGGCAACCAATGAAACGTAAGGACAATCATCTTCTAAGCGCCATAATCTGCCCTGTTGTTTCTCATTTATTATTCTCTATCGATTTTCATCATTAACGCTCACCATGAATCATTCACACACCAGCTGGCGTTGGTTGCAAGGCCCAGATCGATTCCGGGACCCCCGAGCGATGGAGCTGAGGCGCTCCTTTTATTTTGGCCCTAATGCATCACGTATGCGCATACTAATGTTTATTATGGTGACTGTGTATAATAAGAAATAGAAGGATAAATCAAATCAAATAGATCAACAAAAAAAGGATAATAAACAAAAAAATGTCTACAACAATAAATACAAATATATAATAAAAAAAAAATGTAAATATACATACAAGGATAATAAACAAAAAAGATGACAAGAGAAAATATACGTATGCAATGCAGCACGTAGACTTTTCAACACATTTTCGTGCCAGTTGCGAACATGATCTGTTGCCGGCGCGCTAGTCGCTAACCGGCTGCGCTTTTTTTCTTCTTTTACTGCTCATTTGGCTCACATTTGATCAGCTTTCAGAGTGGCAGTCCAATTCTCTCTTTTTTGTCTGACCACCAGATGCCCTCAAACTTTCTGTAGACCTTTTGGAGTCATTCGGTCCATCTGTCCAAACTGTCTGCTCGTGGAACATGGCCTCCTTATTTTTTCGACTGCTGCTGTATCCAATTAAATTCAAAGCTTAGTTTGATCTGCCTTATTAACCGACGTGATGACAATTTGGACGCTTCGACGTCGCGATAAGACGCTACGCTAGCTGTGTTTTGTGTCCACCTGAAAATGAGCATCGAGAATGGTTTGGTTTGGTTTGAGCTGCTAATGTGATGAACATCAGACGGGAACATTTGGTCCAAATCGTTTTTGTTTTAGAGCCTCGCATCTGTTGCTGCTGGTAATTGTGCATAGCTAACTTTGACTGCTTAATCCCCGGGTTTTGCTACATCAGTGAGATTTAAAACAAACAAAAAAAGTGAAATCATTGTTGAAATAACAAGTAGCAAGAGGCTCCGAGCTGTTGATCGCCACTCCCAGTTGAAGCTAACTGTCCAAGTAAATATCAAACAAACATTGTGTATTTCAAACAAGCACACAGCTTTGCCTCAAGTCTGCTTGGATTCATGCAAACAACACAAAACGGGTATTTCAACTCAAATTGTGCACTTAACCTTTGTATGGACAGTAAACAAATATTACAATAGACACATGCTTACATTCTTTATCCTCAGCAAAGAACAACTGGTTCGCTGCAGTTTACGAGGGAGATTTAACTGGCCCCCATGTGGTCAAACCATACCAATTGCAGCAGCACAAAGTTTATGAACTGATTCAATAGGAGTGAATGAGTTCATTTCCAGTGTTACCCTAAGACGCATCTTAATAATCCTAAAATAATAACACCTTCAAAATGCACGGCTGTTATCATCAACCAAGTTTCTAATTTCCTCTGGCCAGACTTGGTTGTGATGTCTATCTAGTACTTTGATGAATAACTCGCAGGATTTCAAAAGTGATAAATGATGTCTTGATGGGTCGAGCTTGTTTGGGAAAAAAAAATGTGACTTTGCCAAACTTACTAACCAAAGAATCTTTAACACGCCATCGGCCTCGCGGCTTCCTCTACAACGCGGGTCGCCGAGGGTCGATACGGTGGAACAAACAAGCCTTTCATGCTGGCTTTTTCACCTCCTGGCGATTCGCAGTCATCAATTAACCTACAGGCGATGTTTGCGGATGTGGGAGGAAGCCGAAGAATCCAGCTCCGGCCCACGCATGCACGCAGCGGAGCGGAGCGGTCGGACCCGGCCGGCCGGGTTCACGAGGTGGCGCCCGGTCAAGAGTGTTAATGCGATAACGTGGAGTTATTGTCTGCAGCGTATTTGGAGCGCTCTACACGCTTAGATATTAAAAGGAGATGATTGAATTTTTAACCGTATTTGAGGGGTGGCAGATGATAAACATGATTTGTTGACTACTACCAGTGCAGGTTTTTTTTTTAATATCAGCATTAGAAAAATATATTTTTCACGCATTTCACCGGGCGTCAGTTTTTCGCTATTCCGCAACCGTTTTAAATTTGACCTTGCATTACCACCATTCACCGCAAGATAGCACTTGCATTGCATCTCATTCTACGTGAGTGGGGTCGATCATTTTGACGTGGATTTGAAATGACACAGGCCAAACAGTACCTGAATAATAAAGTTTTTGAAATTGTTTTTTTTAAATGCCCAATTCTGCCTAGCAACAAGATGACAAAGCCGAGCATTTCTTTTCCAGCAAGTATGCCGTATATGTCGGCTGTCCGATTGTTGCTGTGGGAAAAAAGTTGTCTAGGCGTCTGTTAGTTGTTGTACATGGTGTCGATTGTGGAAGTACTCGAAACCCAAATGAATGTGAGGATGTTTTCCGAAGCCGGTGATTTAGAAAGCAGCCAGAAGACCTTTGTGTGACTTGTTGTTGTTGTTGTTTTTGTGGTATTGTTGTCTTATTGTGTCCACTTGCGCATCATCTCCATTTCAATGGGTCAGCGCTGCTTATCTGGGTCCTACCGGGCGTTTCCGAGCGGAGAGGAAATGGAGCTATTCAGCGCGTCTATCTCCTATTTGTGAATGTTCCACTTGGCAGAACTTTAATTCCCCAGCTCCATCTGTTATTTACCGCTTACATAATTCAATTTGCTGCACCCGCTTCCATAGTTACTGTTGCCCTGTCTGTCAAACTCACACCTTTTGCTTTCTGAAATATTTGGCCTTCTGTTGTCTCGTACCAACACTTGTTATTCTCCGCAGCGCTCGAGATGTGAACTTGGCAAAGGAAAAATGTGAGGTTTTTTTTTTTTTTTTTTAACTACATGACTCAAATTTGATTTGTTTGTTATACTGGCTGACCCACAATCCAAAAGAAAAGACTTTTTGATTTTGATTTGACTCCCATTCGAAGTGCATTATTGAAATGGGCGTGACACAATTGGTTGCAGCATTTCACTGATGAGATGACAATAAGCAGCAAAGGAAGGCATTAGCGTAGATGAGACCGCAATTATCTTGTTAAGAGTACTTCCACCTGCTGATTTCAGCAAGAAATTGAGGGCATGATGGAGTTTGGACACGCGGGCGGGCGCTCAATTAGGAGCTGAGCGTTAGGTTAAGCTCATCCGTGTTACTTGCAATTACCCTCGCATTATCAGGATTTTCCTTTTTTTTTTTTTGCCAGAGGGTCAGGCAGGAGACGCAATTTCTGTTTGATACAGTTCATTATTTTTTGGGCTTTATAGTTTTTATGTCATTTTTATCTGATATTTATCAAGAAAAACAAATTCTTAATATTAATAAGTTATGTGAGGCTCTTCTAGTCTAAACACAACATTCTAATATTGCATTTGTGGAATTTGAATGAAGCAGTCAGTCAACAGCATGTGACAAAATGGCCGCCTGCTGAGATGGATTGTTTTATGAAGTTCCTGTGAACGCTGCGCAATGCTTCCAGGTTGCTCTACCAGTTTTCTACACTAACAAAGACAGTCAACCTAAGCTGTCATGGCCCCAACGTTCTGTTCAAATTCTTGAAGCAATCTTACTTAAAGTTACATGAGATTTAACATCACAACGCCTACGTAAGCGTCAAAGATGACTCGACATTATCATTAAAATTCATCATGTAGACATCTGTCTCATTGAAGTCGGCACTGGAAAAAAAGTTGAGCGGTAAAAAGCATGCCATCATTTCCCAAATATCTAGGGACATGAATATTCTCTATCCTCGCTGAGCCCCAAAAAAAAAACAAAAAAAAAACGTGGGAGGCCAATCACCAGGGGAATGGTGACGCTGGCGACAAAGGATCCAAGTGATGAATATTTCAAGGCAAAAAGTTTAAAGGTGTGTCAGGTGACATGAAAGTTAGATGGCTTGAAAGTGCTTTCCGATTCCCAGGACGCTCCTTTTGCACTTATTCAAACGCTAACTTCCATTCTTTGTCACAGGTATTTCTGTTCATTCTATTAGAAGTGACTTTATATTCTCACGCTTGACCGAGACGGCGGGATCGGCCCCTTGTCAGAGGAGCATAAAACATTAACAGCCATTCAAGTCACCCAAAATGGCCGCTTCAAACCAAAATGGCCGCCATCCTCCCATCCAGGGGAGCAAAATGTTTTTAGGTACAGTAGTCAATATAAAATACATTTTTAGCCACTTTTAGCAATTCTGTTCTGTATTCGATGGATTCAAACTTGAATGTGGGAACGGACCCGGGTGTACATTTGGTGCCGCGCTGCTCTCTCGGCTCCAAGCAAGTGATGAAAGCACAGCACGTTTTTATTCCCCTCACACTTGACAAAAAAAGTGAACACGCGGCACATAACGACCGTCGACGAATGAGCCGATTGTCGCTTCTTTCGCCGCTCTGGCTTTGGAAAGCCAAAACGCTGATGGGAATCGAGCGGTAAGCTCGGTTGCGCTCGGCGAGCCGAGAAGTCTCACCGCGGCTTTATGAGGCGTCCCATTAAGACCCAAATGCTGGAAACACAATTGTCTGTTCAACAAGCAACAAATGGAGGGAAGGTGTCGGCAATAAAGAAAGCAAGCTAAAGAATATTATTTTGTAAATAGTACAAATTCTCCTCAGCAATAGTCAAGCACCATGAAGTAAATGTCACTACTTTTTAAAATAAGCTTTAAATATCACGAAATACGAATCTGATGATTTTCTAATATAAAACCTGCGTGGAATAAAAAGAAGAAAAAAAAGGCATTAGCATGTCTTTGATTTATTTTCTTATTCTTTTTTTTTTCCTTTTACGTAAGACATCCCCGGATATGAGGGCTCCCACGGGGATGACTTTAAAGCAGAGAAGCCCTTACGCAGTATCTTGCTGTGTTCTCAACTTTTATAAATGTGCACTATTTGGAATCCAACCACCAAAGAGCTTCGGCGTACCTCACTTGGGAAGAAGAGAGAAATGGCAAAGGGAGTAGCAGAATAAATTATTCGTAGGCGCCCTCTTTTATTCCGACGCAAAGCTCAAAACAAGTGTGCCAGCTCCCCGAATAATTCAAGTGGTGCTTTCCTTTTACTCCTCGCCTTTGTTTTCAGTGCAAATTCGGAAATAGAAACGGCTAAATAAGGCTCCTCCCGGTTCCCCGACTCTGTCTGACGATCTTCTTCCATTATTGAAGGACTCGTCAACATTTGGAGCGCCGGGGAGCAAGCAGATAGTTACACAAATGCTGTTTCGTAATGGGCCGACAGAAAACCGGATTGCCCCATTCTGATCAAACTGCTGCCTAGCATGCCCTTTTTAAAATAGTTTGTCCTCCATACCCAATTTGGGTTTTTTTCTTTCTATTGAGAACAAAATCAAAACGATTTTAATCGATCAATTGACAGCTAATCGATCATCAAAATATCGACTGCTGTATTTTAATAATCGAAGTATCGTTTATGTCTGCCGTGGCTCCGAGAGGCAGCCGAGGGATCTCGGATGAAACACTTTATGCCATTGAAGAAAAGAAAATTGAGATCAAAACCCAAACAAGACATTCCACCTTGCACGTGATGCCTGAGGGCCTGAATTTATTACACCCTTGAAGAGCTCAAGCAATTGAAAAGGCCGTCGGGGGTAACGGCACCTGATTAGCCAATGTGTCTTTCAGCATTTCTTTCTGGGACATGGGTGGTAAAATGAAGCACAGCAAGGAGCAGGACTTTAGCTGACGTTTAGCTTCGCTTAGCTCGCCCGCCGCCTGCCCGGTGCGTGGTTGGAGCTCAACAAGCTGGAGAATAACAAGATCCTTTGTTGTTTTTTCAACAACTCCGCCTGCGTGGGCCATGTCTCTTGATCATGTCAAGTGTGTTGTCAATCCAAGGAAAGCGCACTGCCTTTCTTCCAGGAATGTTTCAAGCCCCCCCCCCCCCCCCTCTCTTGTTCCTCCACCTGGGGTTTAAATGCTTGCTTGAATTATTGATGATGTGCGCAACCGGAGCCATCGGTAGCCCGCCTGCGCACAGTTGAGGATTTAGGCGCTGATATCAACCCCAAGATTGATTCACTTCCACTAAACCAGCAAGACTTTTTGGGGGGGTGCGTTACGCAACAGCTATTCTTATTTAAGGGAGAGTGTTGGAAGTGGATCATCATTTTTATTCTATCAGTAAACATGTCAAAGAAGTAGCTTAGCTTTCTAATAATGATTCAAAGGGAGGAAACTGTGTGTTTTGTTGACGGAGACTCATCACGCTTCGCTTTTAGGCCACAGCTACTGCACGTATTGCCGCTTTGCGAAAGATCAGGTGCTACAACCTGGCATTAATTCACTCTTCACAAATTGACACCTCCTAAACTAAATCATTGCACCAGGCTACTATTGTCATTTTTACCCTTTTGGCAATGTGAAGGTAAGCCAAATCCTTTTACGTACACATTTAGCCCAAAAAGTATTGAAAAAAGGCTGAAAATCTTGTCAGCTTGCCAATGTTGTGCCGCCTTGCAGATGTTTTGGAAGGAAGGCACGGGCAACGTGTTTGCTTATTTATGTGTGCTGCGGTTGTCCGTCCGTGTATGTGTGAGCAGATGATGCGGAGATACCTGGCATGGCTGCAACCTCTGTTTGTTTGGCTCGGGGCTCGCAGACTGTCAGCGCCAGGCTTGTGTGGCAAAACAAAACACGCTGTCATCTCTGTAACAAGAGTAGCCGGCGGGACTCGCTAGACGCACCTAAGCCAGACAAGCGCTCTCTCGCTTCTCCTCCACGTTGCCATTCCCCCGAAACCCGGGGGCCACTGTGTGTGTGTGTGTGGACTCTAAAAAACTGGCAAGGCTCTGAACAATACGCGTCCAATAAAAGATTGGCCAAAACGGCTTTACCTCTTCCAAGGCTGCTTATCGTATTTCTCTCCGACCGTCAAGTGTGAAATGAAACAAGCGAGTCAATCTACTTTCTTTTCATCTGGTTCTTTGTTGGCTCGGATAGACATCAGATGCTCATCCAAAGATCAAGGGAGCCAACTTTCCTAGGGTTTGTCTTTGCCCATCTGTTGTCTTAACGGCACGCTGCTCCAGGCACACGCTGATATGTACGCTGTTAGAGACGGGAAGTCAAGCGCCTCTTTCAATTACTCTCTTATTGGCTGAGATTCCCCCGAGGATAGGCCCGGGCCTCGTGTCAACCCCGCCGCCGACGAGCGAGCCCTCGGCTCCCCAGCGGTGCAAATGTCTGGTTGCTTTTGCGTCACTCCTGCCCTCACTTGACAACCAATGAGAGTTTGCGTTTCCTCCCAATGTGGCTTTGACGTTTTCAAATGGCTTCACGTAATAGTTCGGGTGTAAATGGTAGGCTATTAGCGGGTGCCTGTTTATCGCCACTTTCATCTGAAGGCTACTGTCAAACAAAACAAAGCGTTTCAAACAACTACATAGCCTGCGCTAGCTTAATGCTAACATCAGCGCCATAGATACACAGGCTAACAATTGGGAGTAAATGAAAACGCAAAAAAAATTCTCAAATTGCCTGTTTAAAACAACCACATAGCCTGCGTTAGCTTAATACAAACATAAGCGCCATAGACTCGCAGGCTAACAATTGGTCGTGAATGAAAACACCGCAAATCTATTCTGTATAATTACATGAGAACTGTTTCAATTGCAATCGTTCATTTTCTTTGATGATACACCTTTGGTTTTGGAACCTCATTGAACATTTTGCTGCACGTTTGCCTGACGTCGGTCGGCTCGGACCGAAGCCTTTTACCCGAGTCAACTTTCCGCCTTCTTCCCCCCTGTGGGAGTGTGTGTCTGGCACACAGCTGCACACCAGCCCAGTGTGAAGGTCAGGCTGCAGCTCGTCTAGCAGCAGGAGATGTCACACCAGGCCGGCCCGTGGCAGCCATGCACAAAATTGCCTCAACAGATCCCTCCCTCCCTTTGCCCATCTGCCATGACGGCAGATTGCGGGTCGCAGGCGGCTGACTCGGATGCTCCGACTCGGATGCTCCGACTCATAAGCCTCCGCCGCGTTCACCGCCGAGGTGCTGACCATTTGGAAATGAAACGTTTGAACCCCCAAAGCTTTGTCAAGCACTGGCATGCTGTCGAAATGCGATTCCTTTGAATGACACGGGATATGATCGCTTTCAATCTTTAAGTATTTACTCATGCACTCTTTTGTGTCATCATTGTCCACCCTGTCGTCATGAAATATTTATTGATATAAAAATCAGAAGATCAAAATATGCTCTTGGTGTCACAAAGCTGTCCACCCTGTCAGCAAGCTTACATATACGTATATTGTGTATATTGACTTTTGGCAGTTCCTTTCTGAAAATGAACTTGTAGGAGCTTGACCAATATGCATTTCTAACTGCTACTGAATGCAATCAATATCGATCGAAAATCTCAAGTTTTTCAAGGGTGAAGGCATCTCGTGCACGGCGCTATTGACTCTTTGGCGTCTAAGCTTAATGAAGTCGTTATGGGGTGTAAAAATGCTCACCTCTGAGGAAAATAGGATAGCTTGCAGGCAGAATATGCATTTTACACAACAGCTTGGAGATAGCTTGTTTGTTTGCGTTGCTCTGCGCAGGAAGTCAGCGAGCCGCCTTTTCTATTTCTGTTTCCGTTCCTCGGAGGAGTCAATCTGGCTCACAAAGGAGGAGATCGCCTTCTCCCCGAGGGACATCGTTTATTCATGTATCCGATTTTATTTTTTGCCAGGGTGGCCTCCCAGGATTCGCCACGCATTTATTAGAGTCGTAATGAAAATTGAATCCTTAGGTCGAAGGAAGCAACAATAATGCTGCAATAATGGTCTTGGCACTGTGTTTATTGCTGGGTCAATGACCTTGGGAAGTTTGGGAGTGAGGAAAAAGTCAGGGGGAAAAAAAAAACAACTCAATACTGTATGTGTTAGGATTCTTCTTCTTTTTTTTCTCTGTTGCGTCAGTTTGCTGGAGGAGTTTCATCTGAAAAAGTTTCAGTGGGGTAAAAAAAAAAAACATTTCAAGAATCTGCTTAAGTAATTGATGAGAAGGCATTCCATGCGCCACACGGCACAAATAATAATAAATACGTCGCACATACAGGATGTGTGAAAATGACATTACGACCCGTATTTATTTTTGTTTTAATTGGATCGCTGATGCAAGACATAGAGAGAAGTTTCAGTGCTTGAATTCACGGCACAAAACTAAGCTAACGGTTTGTCTCGTTGGCAACCATCTTATTTTCCTGCTCTCTGCAATCCAACCTTATACGGCCTAATAGTTTGATAAAGGTGAAGCTGAAGGTTAGTGAGAAGAAAAAAACATTCAGAGAGCATGGAGGCTTAAGAATTTGGACAGGTGGACGTCGGGACGTGCGTGTGGTGGCTTCAGAGCATTTGTGGCGCCGGCCGGGGACGGAAGAACGTCTGAAGGTGGAAAGAAATCCATTTTGCTTCCAAAATGAGGCATTTCTTGAGGCTGATACCAAACCAAATTATGGCAGATAATGCCGAGTGTGAGTGTGGGACAGCGATAAGTAGTGGTGAAGGTGGAGGAGACCGATTCCTCCACGAGAGCCCGACCGGAGCCGGCTGATCTTATCCGACGTGGCGGCTCCGAGTGCTTTGCTCTCTCTTCTGCTTTTATATCCTTCCTGAATGAATGCTTCTTAATTATTTTCTTCTCTTAATTTCCTCGCAAAACGTTCATTTTACAATTAAACAGCCGCCGCCCGGTTAAACAAAACACATAGCCCCGAGCTTTGCGTTCAAATAAAAAAATTTAAAAAAAGCAAACTGTAAATATGGCAAAGAGTATCCCCATGCCTACGGAAGTACAGAAATGTGATTGTATAATAAAGCAGACCATTTTTTAATTTGCAGTCCCTAAAGATGTTAAATTTCTTCCGCAACCCGTTTAGGCAGCAGACGACATTAAACTGACTTTGCCCCCAGGCTGCTTTCCGCCATGTCGTGAAATTTGCGAAGCATTCATAATGCGAGGCTTAGAATTAAAAACATATGAAGTTCATTTTATTTATGATGAATTGATTCAATTTGCCCACAGAATTTTCAATACCTTTTCCCGATTACACTGGTCAACATGTTTTTACTACCTTTTTGTCATAGTTAGATTTTATTTGATATATTATTTACAAATAATCATTTCTAAAAAATAATATAATGATAATAATAATGGGGTGGAATTTAGATTTCAATACAACAGCTTACAGTTTTTGAAGCAGGGATCCCAATTTGATCCTGAAATCTAATTGGGTCAAGAAGGTCCAAAATGAAAACACTCCCAATCTCACCAAATGTGTTGGGTGTCTGTTGTCGCTCCTACTAGCTTTTGCTTGGTTGGTTTGCCATCCAATCCACTTGGGAATCTCTTTGGCAAGCTATTTTGTAGCCAAAACAAAACGCCCGGCACCTTTTTCTCTTCCGTGCGGCTGCTTTCCACCGCGCCTTCTTGAATCAAATGGAATCTGTCCGCTAATTGATGAATTATAACTTGGTTATGCCACATTAGGGCTGGCTGAATCAAAAAGCATCATTTGGCATGATGAAAATGTCGGAAGTCATCCCTAGCGTATTCCCTGCAAACAATTTGCACTCCGGATGCCTTTTCCCTCCACGCCTGCCTGGCTGCCTGCCTGCCTGGCTGGCTGGCTGGCTGTCAGGCGCTAACCTCTGGCTCGCAAACATAACCCCGCCGCGTGACCTCCGCACGTGGGCAAAAAAAGCGGCGTGGGTGGCGAGCGCTGCCTTTGCGTGCGAGGGAGGGCGGCCAAAGGAAGCCACGGAAGGAGGCGATGGGCAGGTTGGGAACCCGCCGAGACCTCATTAACCAGGGAGCTTTCACCACTGTGTGGCGGCAGCTGGGCTGAGGGAGGCCAGGGCAGGCCAGGGCAGGCCAGGGCAGGACAGGACGGGGCCGTCTTTCCACCTCAGTCACATTTTCCCTTGACTTTTGAATGGCTTGTGTACAAATAGCGGGCGCTGTAGAACGCTCTGCTCACTGGCTGAGTATGAAATGAAACAATGGAGTCAATATTTTATCAGGCCATTTTCCATCACAAGCTTGTGAGCAAACCGCTTTGATCCTTTGGCCTTGTCTTGATTGTCTTTGTTTTACTCCATTGTGGCAACTTGAGTTTAGAATGAGAGCGCCTTTGCAAATGATAAAGAATATAGTAATATGGTCTGTCCATATGTATTGAGGTTATGATTTACAAATTATTATTCAGTGTTATTATTATTTTATTATTAGTGTGGAACAAATGCTCCTTTTTTTTTTTTTTTTTTGCCCAAATGCCAGCGATATCTGATTGCTCCACCGTGTCACCAATGCTAATCGTTAGCCCGTCTCTGGGCGCGGCTTTTGTAGGTATTGCTATATTTTGTATTTCCCAGGAAAAATGTTAAGACTAGGATTATTTACCAGGTGAATATTTGCACGCTGCACGATAAGATGAGGCGGCCGAGCGCACACTGGAGGGCCTCTCAGATCCCACTTTAGCAGATAGCCGGCAACCAACATCAAGACAAAACAGATGAATGGTGAAAAAAAAAAGTCAGAGTTGAGGAGAGAGAAAATCGACAACAGACAGACAGCTGCCTTTGTGAAGATAGTACGTACACACACACACACAGCGCGAGCGCCAGTGATGCTGATACGTGTCGGACTTGCTCGCAATGAGTCCTCATGATTTATGGAGGTAGAAAATGTCTCCTCTGACCTTCAGTAGCCGCCTCCCTCGCTTTGTGCTGATGTTTGGGTTAACTGGGGGATTGTGGGAATTCAAGGCACCCGGGAGGGATCCTCCCACCTTTTTTCTTCAATTCCGACACTTTCGGTGCCTTGCAGATATCATAATCGATATTTTCTTTTCTTTTTGAACCCCGTACGGATGATCGATTGAGGCTTTCGCAGCCAGGATGGAGAACTTGGAGCAGCTTTAGTAGCGTGATGTAGTCAATGAGTGGAAGAAAATAGCAAAAAAGAAAGTTTCACTCGTGGAGAGCAAAATGAAAACAGAGGCGAGCAAAAGGCAGGCACGCAAGTTACATCTTAAAACAATGGCGGCTGACGTCCTCACCGCCACGCCGTCAAGCTTCTTTCCATCATTTCTTTGAGAACTTTGAGAGAGTGGAAAAACAGTGTTGCTTACTTTTTGTGTCCTTCAATCATCCCATTATCTGTAGGTTTTCCACAAAAGTACATTTCTCGTTCTTTAGCGCCTTTTGAGGGAGAGCGACGGCTAATTAAATAGTCTATGCCTCTCGCCATAGCTGGAAATTTACTTCTTATCGATCGTGGCTGGCGTTCCCGCTGCGAACCAGATGCATTTCTTCATCGACCCCATATCACATTGCGCGCGGCATAGCCGAGCCACAGTATTTCTTAAATCTCTGGGCCTATTACATATCGATCTGAAAATGTTTTCATTTTTCCTACAAAATATGCTTTTTTATGAAAGAAAGTCATACTGGTGTGCCAAGCGGTGTTAATTGCTCGCTTGTGGCGAAAACGCTCTCTCACACCAATCCATCCCGGATCAAATCGCTAGCACACCACGGTGCTTTTGTCCATCCGTCCGTCCGTCCGTCCATCCATCCATCCATCCATCCATCCATCCATCCATCCATCCATTTTCTGTAGCGCTGGCTAAAAACGCTTGATAGCTTCTGCGTCATGGTGTTAATTTGTGTCTGATTTCCGCGACTTCTATATATGGCTCCAACTTCAAGGTGACGGTTGGCTGCTTTGTTGTTCGGAAAAGCAGAAATAGGAAGGGGAGGGGGCAAAAAAAAAAAAAAAAAAAAAGCCTCTATTTCTGTCACGCGACAACCCTCTCCACATGTCAGGAGTTGAATTTGCACGCGGAACGCGGCGAGGCTTCTTCAAACGGACGCTGCACAATTTGACAACGTAACCACCATCATTTGTTGCCCTGTCATGTTGTTGTTGGCTGCGCGTTTAGCGCCTCTCCTAGTCTATACTTTGACCTATATTGAAAGTTGACACTTTTCTAAGAGCCGCAGAGCTGGGATTCGGGATTGGCGATAGATGCAACAGAGAAAGAATCAAAAACACGACCTACATTCGCAAACAGTCGTAAATCGTTCCATTCACCTTTACTGCTGTTTTGGTTCGCAACAGGGTTTCAAATGGGGAAATGTGTCCACCCTTGATTTTGTTCAGAAATTTGAAATGGCCAAACCTGAGTGGCCAATTACACGCTTTGTAAGGTGCTGCTGTTTTGGTGAGCGACAAAGTTGAACTGGTGCCTGCACTTAAAACCAACTACTCAACAAACTACAGCTAGTATCCTCTTGACCTTCTTTCACAGAGTGAGGTGTTTATTTTTGAATAAATGCACCCGGTGACTAATTTGTACACGGCAAAAAACACCACTTTTCGGTCAGCGGTACCTTAACTACCTACTCCGCTCTTCTTTTATTTTTGCATCTTCATGAATTTGCAATGCGCGCCATAAACTTTAGCTTGTCTATATACGAACACTCCCAGCGTATGCATATGTAATCCCGTTTGCACAGAGCCCCACTTATGAATATACATAAGTGCTTTGAAATCAAAGACTTTTGCAGTTTGGGGAGTTTTTCCAGGAAACAGCAGCGGGATCGCAATGCTTGCTTTAACGTGATCGGGGTTGGTTGTGCTTTTAGCCTGCAACTAAAACCCGTTCATTAAGTCCAAGTGCCGCGTTCTTAAAAGTCACATTTTCAGCTGTGTGTGTGTGTGTGTGTGTGTGTGTGTGTGTGTGTGTGTGTGTGTGTGTGTGTGTGTGTGTGTGTGTGTGTGTGTGTGTGTGTGTGGCGCAATAGGTGAGCAGAGGCTGATACAGTGCGCAGGTGATGAACGAGCAAACAGCAGATAAAGTACACATCAATAACCTCCGCAGCAATCGGCAGCGAGCTACACTCGCCAGCAAATTCATCATCGAATCGTCGGAGGATTTAATCAAATGTGTTTTCTGCCCTCCCGCTGTTGGATTTATTCTGCCGTTCATAAAAGTCGCTTTGAGTCAGCATTTGGCGAGAGTCGGCGCGGTGCAAAAATCCAGCGTGGAGGACAAAAGTCAATGATTCAAAAATAAAATGAATTCAATACAAATCAATACAATACAATCAAAATCCAAATAAATAACATGAAATTCAACCAAATTTAATGAATGAAATTGAAAGTCTGATTTTTTTCTGAACCGATTTTAGCAAAGGGATCCAAATGTTTGAGTGCATTCTAAAAAGAAGCTCCTTTTATTGTTTGCTAATGTCACAGGATTTTGTTGTACTTTTGAGTTGAGGGCATAGTTGGGGAAAACAAGCAAATCCTGTCGTCATTTCCTCACAGAAGGCAGCCGCAGTGTTGCTAAGGGCAAAGAGTGCACTCGCTGGCTGGCTGGCTGGCTGGCTGGCTCTCTTGGCTCAGACGAGTGGAGTGTGTGTGTGTGGGGTTTTTCTTTTGTTTTTGGGGAGGATTTTTTCATTAGATTTTTTTGGTGCCGAGGGTGGCTGGGTGTAGGAGGCACAAACCCCCGCTGAGCGCCTGTGGGCTCTGAACACTCATCCGCACATGGAGTGCTCTTCAATATCTGCCACTGAATACTTCCATCCTTATTTGGAAATGGGTGCTTCTTTTGTGGACACACTCAAATTTTTGGTGGGTCAACTTTTTTCTGGAATAATAGCGTTGGGCCTGGTATGGTGGACGTTGCGTAATCTTATGTCGCATCCAGTGCTGCCAGTTCAACCCGATTGTTGGTCATTTTGCAGACAAACACAGGCCAGTGAATTTGTGAGAGGGGGGGGCTTCTGCCGTTGTGGGCGTGGTCGCTCTTTTGATTTACCACAGTCAAATGAATGCATGGCTTACAATAAGCATATTACTGATGTTCATTTTGCAATTTTGTGACTGCCAAAAAAAATCCAAACCTTTCTTTTGCAGTCTTGCGAAGAACAACACACCATCCAGAATTATTTTCTCGCACACAGCGATTGCAGGAAGTAGATTATTTGTCGCTCTGCTGGAGTGGGAGGAAGTTCCGTTTAATTGGATTTTGATGTTTCCCGTTGTCATGACACCCAGATCCCATTCTTTTACCCATGAACGCGTGCTGTGCAAAACCAGGGACTGCCGTTTGGATTCGAGACAGAAAAGCCGCGTCGAGGAAGGACGGACGGACGGACGGACGGACGGGCGTGATTGCCGCGGAAATACAATGTCCGACACAAGCAACTATTTGCATCTCCAGCTGGTGGATGGGATCCCTTCGCCAGCGCCGAGGGATTTATTTTGTGCATGTTTAATGAGGGGACACAAAGTCCATCTGTATCTCAGTCTTGAATCATCTCCAAAGATGACTCTATCAAAATCTGTAGGGGACCAAGAGCTCAACAACATCCCGGCAGGTTTTCATTGAACTCTCGCCCAAGTTCCGCAGAAAGAAACTTTGTTACAGTGGTGCGTTCAGATCCTGCCAAATGTGGAGCATTCAAATTTAGCAAAGATAACAAGTCAATCAAAATGCAAGAGTTAATCAGCCAGGATGCCACACAGATATTGGAACATCTGTTGACTTGAATGGAAAGTTCATTTCGGAACACTTAGGTGACTTTATGACCTTTGAGCAAAAACGTGAAAAGTCACTTCTTTTTTGCCCAAGGGAAGCTTAAAAAAATAAATTCAAAAAAGTGACATCTCACAGCGGAGTCCGGAGACATTTATGGAGGAAATAATTTCAGTTGGAATTAATTGGCTTCTACGCCTCGTCTCTGAATGTCACTTCAATCCTTACTGGTGACTTATTGTAAAATAAAATGTTAAACACTAAAATACGCTCTTCGGTTTGGGAGATTTTAGAGATTTGCTGCAGTTAGCATTCTGATGCTAGGTTGCTCTGTTCTGTTTAAACTCTTTTAGTTTACACAGTAATGATGTATGTTCAAACAGTTTACATACTTCATATTTATGGTACGTTAGCTGCTAGGCTAATATGCTAGCTTACGTAGGTTGGAGTTTTTAGACCCCAAATTGATATTTTTCCCTAAAGTGTTAGCACGTTACTTCGTCAGCTGCTAGGCTAATATGCTACATGAGGAATTTTTACCAGTGACGATTATATCATCGACGATAGTCACAAACCATCGACCGCGCCAACAAAACTGAAAACATTCAACGTTCACTTCACGTTAAAAGTAACTGACACGGCAATATGAGCTATAATGAATCCGTCTTGAAATGTGACTTCAAAAACAAAACTTGGTAAAGAATCCTCTGGGATCATCCATTTATCTTGAATGTATCGCTACTTCTTTTCCGGGGCCCTAGGGACTGACATTGAAGAACAGAAATAATGAAATCAAGAAATGAAAGAATTTGAAAAGACTATGGAGGAATTGGGGACGAGGGGGCATCTTTGTGGAGAATATACGCTAAAAGATTGATGAACTGACTGACTGACTAATCTATCCCGTCATCGGGTCCCAGAGGATTAGATCAAGCGGGCCGGGACGGGCCGGGCCGTCATTGGGACAGTCAGCATTCTGGAGAGAGACAGAGAGAACCTCTGATCCCATTTGTTTTCATTTTTGTCATCCATGGCATGTCCGTCCATCCGTCCATCTGTCTTTTGTTTGTTTAATTTGCTCAGATCAATCTGCCCTCCCCAAAACGTCCACACACATCTTCCCTGTGTCGTTTCCTCTCTGAACAAGCAATCCAGCCTGCTCTCATTTTCCCTCCCAAATCCTTGCTGGCCTCTTCCTGATTTTTTTCCGCCATCCGTTTTACCTGAGCACATAGCGGCTCCCGGTGGCGCTGTGTGAAAGTCTTTTTGTGTGCGTGCTTGCCCTCAAGCCTGAAATCAGCCTGGCGTTTGGCGACATTGTGACTCTGGCATTTGGCCCTGGCGCTCTCTTCTAACACAATATTCAAGAGACAACCGTGAACGTCATTCTCTCAGTTTGTGTCCGAATAAGGACGGATACTTAGGACTGAGTCCTTTATGGTGCGTGTAACGATGGGTCCGAGTCAATCGCTGTCTATTTTCATCTGACTTTGTATAAAAAGAAATGACTTTGTCGTTAAATAGCATCGGCGCTACATTTATGGCCCCCCCCCCCCCAAAACAGAGTCGTCAATCATGTCAGAAAAACGACAGAATTGAGGAAATGCATTAGCAGCCTCACAAAGTTCCTGTTTTAGAAGGAGTGCACCATAAATCTGACATCTCTGTTCAAAAGGACTTTCAAAGAAATGAAGTGTCATTTTTGATATTGGGGGAAGATGTTGCACAGATGCAGATAATAGGAGTGCATTTTTTTTCTTCCCTTCTTCAGCATTGCAAAGCATTTGAGCTGAATTCAGCGGGGAACTCACAGAACGCTCACGCCGTCCGTCCACGGCTCACATATTTGTTCGTTGCCATCGATTTATGTGCGGGCTCAGAAACCTCCGCTGGCATTTCTGCATTCCATCAGTGCGGTCGAGAGACGGCGAGTTTGGTCCGGGTCAGCCCCGAACCGGGCTGGCCGTGAATTTGCCATGCCAACAAAATGTGGAATTCCGTTGTGGGTTATTGATTGCTTTGAGCGGTGTTGCCTAACTTGAGGAAAGTCGCAGCCCACAAACCCAAATTCGTATTTGACTCCCTCCATGTTTGTGACAAAGTGATGGAGAGAAGGAAGTAACCTCCGTTTGGCAGGCAGAAGCTTGATGATGAGCAACAGACAGCACGTTATCCAGTTGGGAAAGTCAAATGGGGACATTTGAACGCGCTCGATTGTCAAACTTTGAAATGAACAATTTATGTCGCGGCTTTAGGGGTGCAGAAGAAGAATAGTTGGATATTGTGGTCTTATTAGATAGAGCTCAATTAACAGCTTGCATCGCCATGGCAACCGCCAAATGCACTTGTGTGTCTTTGCTACGACTTGTTGAAGCAGTCAAAGGATAAATGACACTGCTTTTGATTTATGAAGAACTATTAAAAGGATCATATTGTTTTTAAGTCAGAAGTCAAAATAAATAAATGAAAATAATCAAATCATCCAAACTACCTATCATGAAATTTCCTAAATGGCAGCAAGGATAAGGCTCCATCTTTTTTAAGAGCACTGTAGTCGCTCTTTATGATCCAAAACTTAATAAACATGCAATCATTTTTTGCAGCATCCTATAAGTACAGGAATATTTTTGGCACGTCTTCGCGCAATCCGAACATCACACCGCGCGCATGTTCACACTCAAATAATTGTAAAAAATAAAATTATAAAATAATAATACAATTTATGTGCGCTCGCTGTAGTCATTTCACAGCTGAGAGCTTCTCACCTTTAACCGGCTCGCGCGCTTCTAATAAAAAGAAGAATGAAAGCTTTCTCAGCGTTTTAATTGGACATTGTCGCAATGACATCTCAATCTCCTCGCCGAGATGCCCTTTCCGCGTTGGCCCGTAATTGAAACCTTGCCTCGTTCACTTACCACTTCCCCGGTGTCGCCGTCCCCATGAAGTCGTCAATAGGAAGGAAGGAAGGAAGGAAGGAAGGAAGGAAGGAAGGAAGGAAGGAAGGGAGGGAGGGAGGGAGGGAGGGAGGGAGGGAGGGAGGAAGGAAGGAAGGAAGGAAGGAAGGAAGGAAGGAAGGGAGGGAGGGAGGGAGGGAGGAAGGAAGGAAGGAAGGAAGGAAGGAAGGAAGGAAGGAAGGAAGGAAGGAAGGAAGGAAGGAAGGAAGGGAGGGAGGGAGGGAGGCAGGCAGGCAGGCAGGCAGGCAGGGAGGGAGGGAGGGAGGAAGAAGGAAGGAAGGAAGGAAGGAAGGAAGGAAGGAAGGAAGGAAGGAAGGAAGGAAGGAAGGAAGGAAGGAAGGAAGGAAGGGAGGGAGGGAGGGAGGCAGGCAGGCAGGCAGGCAGGCAGGGAGGGAGGGAGGGAGGGAGGGAGGGAGGGAGGAAGAAGGAAGGAAGGAAGGAAGGAAGGAAGGAAGGAAGGAAGGAAGGAAGGAAGGAAGGAAGGAAGGAAGGAAGGAAGGAAGGAAGGAAGGAAGGAAGGAAGGAAGGAAGGAAGGAAGGAAGGAAGGAAGGAAGACTTTTCTTGCTATGTTTTGAGTGTATAGCGGACTTTGACGTTTGCATTTTTGCAATTATCCAGAAATTCTATAGCATGTCGCAGCGGGGGGGTGATTTACTTAGCGCGGCAATTATTTTCATGCTGAACTTGAAATTGCATTTCAGGTAAACAAGGCTGAGAGCAAGATTAGAAATTGTGGGTGGTAATGAGGAAGAATGACCTTAGACGGACGGGAACCTCTCGGGCCCGACGCCATCCGTTTGGGGATGCCGCTCCACCTCACATCAATCCATCTAGAGAGATGATTTGCGTTGATGAAAATTCAAGCAAACGTTTATCGGAAATAAATCATAAAAATGGAAACAAAATTAATTCAAATAGAAAATTGCACACAGCCCCAAAATCGTTTTTTAGTTTGGTTTGGTTGGAAACTATAAAGTCTTCTCGCAAGGCTTTTGGAACAAGATCTTGTCAAAGCCGCTGTGGATAAGATAAGATTGAGCGCTATCTCCAAAATTCAGCAATTTGACGTTTGCAAAGAGAAACAGAAACAGAAACCCAGAGGGAAGAAATCATGACAAACACCAAATGAAAAACAAGTCGACCGCTATTAACCTTCCTTCAAATATTTCAACACTGACTGAACACATATAAAACCAACAAGCCCATTCTGGGTTTAGACACACACACATACACAAGGCGAGATCATTCTGAGTTTTTCAATTCTGATGCCGTTTTTTTGTTTTTTTTTCCGGCGCCGCTCCGACCGCAGGTGAGATGAGCAAAGCGCTTGTGAAGACACTCCGGGTTTCTTTCCCGCTAGAGAATGCATTAATCATGACGCAGCAACAGCTGGCGGACAGAAGCTGCTTTTTGAACACTTGGGCCATCATTTCTGCTTGTGTCTTCTGCCATCAATAGGAAGGAATGAACATCTTGGAGCGTCGCCCGGCCGGGTCGGGCCGGGCCGGGCCGGGTCGGGCTGGGCCGCTCGAGTGTAAACGGCTGTCGTGCGCCAGGCCCGACCGACCCGAGCTGGCAGAAGAGTTGCCTTTTGTTGGGCATGAGTCATATGCAGACGAGCGAGTAGACCTGCGCTGACAGGGCTAGGTCATTAATCGGCACATGGTTGGAGCGCCCCGCCCCACCCGGCCCCACCCGGCAGGTTACAGACGTGTTTGGCCGCTCTGTAAACCAGTCGCAACCGGCTGTGAC
This sequence comes from Syngnathus leptorhynchus, assembly GCF_054491065.1. NCBI lineage: Eukaryota > Metazoa > Chordata > Actinopteri > Syngnathiformes > Syngnathidae > Syngnathus > Syngnathus leptorhynchus. Next base: position 641,619 of record NC_141202.1, on the reverse strand, counting down.
CAGTAGTTTGCTTTTCAAAAACATAATTGCCGAGGTAGGCAAAACAAAAGGAGAAAGAATTGGCCGCTAATCAAAGCAAATTTTCATCCCCTTTGACTCTTTCATCCCTGCCGTCTTTTCCGGGCCTTTGCTCGCTGAAGCAATAACGGAACAAGATGAATGTGCGGGATATTGGGCGGGCGGCGTGCCCACGCGCTTGTCGCTGACAGTTTTTGTCGCCGACTGGCCGGCTGCTCAAAGGGTGGACCCGCCCGCGCCGCTTGATTTCCTTTTTGGATCCAAAAGAGCGGCTAAATTGGAATCACTCTGACACGGGCGCTGTGAAGATGGATTGCTCCCATTGAAAAGGCCGCCGCCTTCTCTTTACTTTGCCCAATCATAGGCAAATGAATATTTGTGACAGACAGCTGACCCGGCCGGCCGGCCGGCCCTCAGTCCGTCCGTCAAAGGTTTGATCAAGTGTCGGCAGTTTAAGCAGCCTTGCCAAAGTGCAGCCCGAAGGACAAAAGGTCAATCTGAGAGTCAAACTAGGCTCTTTCTTGATTTGCACCTATTTTGGGCATCTCACCTACATTTGACATCATATTAAACGAGCTGGTCTAAATAATGGATCCATTTTATTTGAATTTTATTCTAATCATATTATTTTGTGACAATTCTTTCCGATTTCGCGGACCACCTGCAATACCGCCACATACCACTAGAGGACCTCGGTTGACAATCCCATGTATGGTGCTAGGGTGACATCTGGCGGCCATAATGTAGCATAGCACAACTTTGGGTTTGGTCTTTTCCCAATCTGCTGGAAATGTTTGTTTCGTAAAGAAAAGTTGCTCTGCTTGTTTGGGTTTGCTTCGGTGTTCAGCTACACGTGTTTTGTGTGAGCGTGACCGTCGCAAACAGATAAACATTAAACACCCAAGACTTGATCTTGATCAATTTCCCCATGACTTCACTTCAAAGACATTCCTCGGAAATCACAATGTCCTATCACCGGTGAGCTATTTTGATGAGGCCACTGTCCCCGTTTGACCTAAAAAAAAATAATAATAATTTAATGATTTAAATCTGTATTTAAATTAGATACAAAAATTATAACTTGAAACACTAAATGAATATTCTGTTCAAATGTATGTAGATTAGAGAATGTTAGTAAAAACGCCATATTTACATTAGCTGCCTTATTTCTTTTTTTTTAGTTGAAAAAAATTTTTTTTAATATAATTGCCACTTACATGATATTTCGATTGGTATTTTTTGTTTGATTTGAAATGTGGTATTTTAACTTGGTACCGTGTTCCTTTCACACGTGCACACTCAGGTTATGCAAATGTTCCTCAGCCTAACATCTGCCAGTGGGAGGAGGAAACTTTACTGTACTTTGACAGTCTCGCAAGGACACGCACGCCAGGAGGAACAATCACACTGAGACGGTAAGTTACTTTCAATGCTTTTTCAACTGCCCTGGCATCAAAGTGTGATCTTTTTTTTTTTGGGAAACCTTGAATGCAGCAGTCATTTATAGCTGATCAATTCTAATCACGGAGGGACAAGCGCGTTGAGGACAAAGTGAGTCTTCCTTTCGCGTTGTGGGGTTTATATTTAACCAAGAGCGACTAGCCTGAGGCTGTGCTGCGAGACCCCCTCCTCCCACCTTTGTCTTCAAAGTTTGTTGATGTTATTGTATACAAAAAGGGCTGGCTGGCTGGCTAGCTGGCTGACTGCCTGCCTGCCATCGAAAAGTGTCTTTTCCACATTGTTCACATTCTTGGAAGCGTGTCGGGCGTCTGCCGAGAGGTCGTCGGTCGTTACACTCAAATGAGTTTGAAACCCCGAGCAACTTGTGAATTTGGGTCTCGCGGTGACATCATAAGAATGTGACTTTTCCTGATTTAAGGATATCCCCAGGTAGATGTAAGCACTCTTCCTCTCCGGGATGGATCCGACCATCTCCGGCTCGAGCTCAGCCCCCGGAGAGGGTCTGGAGCTCCAGCTCCGAGTGGACTTCTTCCGCAAGTTGGGTTACTCCACGGCAGAGGTGGACGCGGCGCTGTCCAAGCTGGGCCCCTGCGCCGACACCAACGCCACGCTGGAGGAGCTGGTTGGGATCCGCGGGAGAACTCACGCAGAAGAGCTCAAGGAGGATCCGGGCCAAGTGTCCAGACCTGTCAGAATTGAGGCCGAGAAGGCCGCGCAGTCCGACTTGAGGCCCATCGTTATCGACGGCAGCAACGTTGCCATGAGGTAAGAAGCGGCCGCGCGTTTGGAATATCATGTGCGACGGCCCCAAAAATAGGAAGCCCTCTCTCCCCAGTCACGGCAGCAGCGAAGTGTTCTCGTGCCGAGGCATCCAACTGGCAGTCGACTTCTTCCTGCAGAGAGGACACAGCGCCATTACTGTGTTCGTTCCATCTTGGCGCAAAGAGAAGAGCCGCCCCGACGCGGCCATAAAGGGTGAGGCAATTCAATCGCCCCCGCCCATGTCAGCTATGTAGATGATAACCACTGACGAAAGTGATTGACGCCAAAAGAAAAAGCAAAAAATGAATGTATTATGAGTCGTAGTAGTATTCTTATTTATTTATGACTTCATTAAATGTAATCATTCATTCATATCAATCAATTATTACATTAAATGTATCAAGTGTATTAAATTCATACAGTCAGGCGTGTGATCGCACAGGCGTGCATATATTCTTTATCTTCTGTCAAGAATGACCAATATGACTTGACTTGAATTAGTTATCATTGAACGATTTGAACACAGCAAAAAGTGATCCTGCGTTCCTTTTGGCCATCTTTACGCTGCATTAAAATGAATTAGGCTCCAAATGTCAGCCCATTGAGTCCCTTTTATTTGCACGTGGATCCAAACAAGTCAGTCTTTGTGTAAAGCCTTTACGTCTATTCGATTGCAGCAGCAAGATTACTGGCCATGTTTTGCTAGCAGCAAAGCCAGGGTGGAGCGCTTTTTCTCTTTTGCTGTGCTGTGTGTGAACAAGGAAGTAAATACCTCAGCATGTTCTGAATTCTGCCAGAGCCGCAGCAGGAAGTACTTAGGTGTGTGTGTGTTCCTTGCCGCTGACCTCAACGCTCCATCGACTTGGCTGCGTCCCTGTCCAAATTACATGCAAATTATACAACCCGGCCTACGTCATGTCACGCCAGTCACGTATTGATTTTAAAATACGCTACGAAGGCGGAGATTTGTTCGCTTTTCACGACACAAATTGAACAATTTGTTGCAATTTCACTCGACAGTCATGTGTACCAAAGTGCTTCTTGGAGGAAACAAGAACGCAATAAGATCAAGTGCAGATTCTACATTTTAAAAATAAATAAAAAAAAGAAGAAAATCAAGTGCATCCGGTAAAATTCTAAATTTTTTGTGTAAAATTAAAAGTAGAAAATTAATAAGATAAAGTGCAGGTTTGGGAAAATTCTAAATTTGAAGTGAAAAATTACAAAAAAAAAACATCAAATTAATCTGATAAAGTGCCGATATGAGAAAATTGAACATTTCAAGTGAAAAATAAAGAAATGAAACAAGGATTTGTACACCATTGCAGAAGAACACTGCCACTGAATAAAGAAGCAACATGTCTTTGATTGGCCTAATTGTCACTCACACGCAGACTTGCGTGAAATGCGGAATTGTATTTTAGAAAGCACTGCTTATGTCCTTTTGTCTGAAACCAATGTAGTCACGCCACGTTGTGTTCCCAGGTCCAGTTTGACTTCATTTCTTTGCTTTTACTGGGCATTTTTCAGATCCACACATCCTGATGGAGCTGGAGAGGCAGAAACGCGTGGTGTTCACCCCCTCGCGCCGCGTGGACGGCAAGTTGGTGGTGTGCTACGACGACCGCTACATCGTCAAGTTGGCGTACGAGTCGGACGGCGTGATCGTCTCCAACGACACCTACCGCGACCTGCAGGCGGAAAACCCCGAGTGGAAGAAATGCATCCAGGAGAGGCTCCTCATGTACTCCTTTGTCAACGACAAGTAAGCTTTCCTCTCTCTGTCTGCTTCATGACTGAGAATGTCGACAAATATGCTCATGCCGTATTCTTGGTGGAGCAGGTTCATGCCTCCAGATGATCCTCTCGGCCGTCACGGTCCCATTCTTGACAACTTACTCAGGACAAAGCCACTACCGCCTGAACCAAAGAGACAACTGTGTCCATATGGTAAGAGCCGATACTCGTCTCCGAGACTAAACGAAACGTCCCAATTTTCCGTCTCGGTCAGCTTCAGGGCTCATGTTTAAGCCCCCTAAACATTTCACCGAGGTACATGCCTCTGCAAATACTAGTGAGGTCTCAGAGCCCTGAAAGGTGACTCATCCTTTGTGGACAGTAATAAACAAGAATTCTGTTGCCTTGTGCTCGGGGCCTTATCTCGCAATCAACGGTCACTTTGTCCTGTCCAGGTAAAATGCAATTTCCTTCAGGGCCCAAGCCCTGTCAGGGGGGAAAAAAAAAAAAAAAAATCCTGACTGACACTCCCTAAAAAAATAATATTCAATATAGGAAATTATATACATCTAATATATATAATATATATTTCTATTTTTTATATAAAAATAAAATCAAATATTTTCACCTAGTTCTATATCATCAACAATCCAATAAATTGGGCGATAGCTTTCCAACAAACAATCAAGTCAGACCTTCCAAAAAAAAAAGCACACCAGTATAATAATACCAATGGACAAACTTTCCATCAATCAAACGGAGGCAAATGATCTTTCTTTGTTGTTATTTTTGCTCCGTTCAGACAAAAAGTGCACTTACGGCCTGAAATGTAAGTACTACCATCCAGAGCGGGCCAACCGCTCCTATGTCTCCTTGGCTGACCAACTGAGAGAAAAAGCCCAGTTATCAATGCCCTACCTCCATCCGCCCAAACTCAACATGTTGGACCATCAGTGGTCTTCTCACCCCGCTCAGGCTAGCAAAAACAAAGTGATCTACTGGGAAGGTCCACGTCTTGCTCCGTCTTCTGGACACCAAGAGTGTTCTGGACCCAGTTCCGCTCATCGGTACTTGGACTCGGGCCTGGGCTCCTCTATAAGTCAGCACTCTGACGTCTACCTCAGAAACCCGCACAGGCTGGAAAGCGCTGAACCCAGACCGTCCTGCGGGTGCCACGGAAACTGGGACTCTGCGGCTCCGTTCTCATTCCCGGCGCAGAACCACGGTGCACCGGCTCCCTTGGCTTACTGGTCGGATCCCTTTTGTGCGTTGCCCCGAGTTCCGGTCCCACTGGGCTCCCCGGAGCGCCACAGCTTTGGTTCCTCCTGCTTGAGGCGGCAGCAGCAGCAGCCCGCCTGCACCCAGCAGCACTTGGACCCCCAAAGACTCGAAGTCTGCAAGAAACTGCAGGCCATTTTCAGCCCTCAACAGGTGGCTACGGTGATGCACATGTTCCCGCATGTGACAAACGCCGAGAAACTGGCCGCCGAGATTGTCAACCAGAAGACTCTGAGTGGCATGTTCCTCTAAAATTGATTGGAAGCTTCTTAAATCCGGCCGGGGGGACGGGGACTTATGACCCACTGTGCAATTGTAAGAACCAATAAAACCTCAAATAAACCTGCTTAAGTCATTATCATGTTTTAATGTAGCGTCGTATTTTTTTTTCTCATGCATTTACTATGGCTCTCAGAAGACTTGATAGTGATGATTGTCATTTCCTCACGCTGTGGTCCTCATTCCCAAGCCATCAGTAGCTTGTGAAAGGGTACAAAGGCACCGTAGCCAGGTTTGCTGCACACACACACACGCAGGAAAATGATAAATATATATTCATAGAGAATGACCTTCCGCTAGTCCCGTCCCTTGAACAAGACTTGCTCCCGAGCTCACCAGTCAAAGTAGCAGTGTCCCTTGTGGTGGCCGTCGCGCACGCCGTGGTCGGGAGACTGCAGCTCCACCCCGAGATGGAGCTCTGACTCCCCCTGCAGGTGGCCCAGGAAACGGACGCTGCCCGTGCTGATTCGGCCGGACGGCAGCATGATTCGAACCCGGTGGCCCAAGCGCAGGTCCAAGGGGGAGTGCGGTACGAAAACCCGGTGTGGCCCCAGAGAGCGTCCCGATCCAACACTGCCGGCAGACAACGGAACTGCCGCTCAGGTCATAAAGACCACAAAACGGAAAACACCTTAGGAAATAAGACAACAAATCGGGACGTGTATCATTCTCATGAGCGGTACCTGGATGCCGAAGAGCAAGACCAGGCCGATGCGGAGCGCCGCGTGGGTGACGAGGACGACGGGCTTCCACCAGATGAAACATCTGGGCGAGACTCGCTGAGCTCTAATTGGAGTAGATGCGTAGCATGGTGCGTGACCTCCGCCCCAATTGAGCCGTACGTAATGATTCGTGTTACTTGCCTTTGCTTGAGTAGTCTCCTAAAATGTCTCCGTTGTCCACTTTTTGCCCCGCCTCAAAGATGATCTATGCACATCAAAGATTCAGTTGTGCTCATATTATTTGATCCATCTTAATACCTGATTGCAAAGCGCCTCCTGTTTTCTTTGCAGCTCCGCAAACTTTCTTTCCCATGATGCTCTTTCGCACGCAATTCTGGTTCGAAGCGACAGGATGTCCTGTTCGGTTTTGCTCAGCCTTTTTTGGAGTTCTGCCGTGCGGTCCGGGCAGCCCGGTATGGCGGCGGCGGCCATTTTGTTTTCACAACCTGCTATTCACAATTTCAAGTCAAATGTCAATTTTACAAACTATGTCCCCCTTTAATCAAAGTTTCGTAAACAGATTTGCTTGACCTTACCCGTCGGTAGTTTTTGAGGAAAGCTTTTTTCTGCTGTGTGTTTTTCCCTTGGCAGGAACTGGATAGCATTGTAAGGACAAATCTGAAACATTAAACCCATCAGCATTATTTAAAAAATACCAAATAAAAAAAAAAAAAGTAACCACATTTTAGTGGAGTTCGCTATCGCCCTCTAGCGGCAGAGAGCCTGATGGTGGTCTGCTGTGATTTCTTTTCTTTTTTTTATTGTGTAAAACATTTGCCTTGGTTGCACAAAAGTTTGGAAACCTTGTATACTAGATGTAAAAGTCTCACCCAAAGAAACCTGCAGGTGCACAGTATCCCTTTCAAAGACAATGAAACGATGGTCCACAGCATGCTGCCACCTCACATGGTGGTGATATGACTAAGGAGTGAAACAAATTACAATGGAATTAAATGAATACAAAAAAATCCACAAGATGGGGCCAAAGTAACAGTTATGACATTTATTGATTTACCCTTAGCGCCAAAAAGCTTTCGATACATTTTTCTGGCTTTACTGTATCAATACACATTATTACATTTATTGATTTACCCTTAGCGCCAAAAAAAAAAAAAAAGCTCTAGCTATTTTTTTCTGGCTTTACTGTATCAATAGACAGAACAGAAACGCTCATCCGGTTAATCGCGATTGACAGCTAAGAAGAAAAGTGCCGAGACAAAGCTGCCCACTGACCTTTGCCCCAGGCTCAATCCAAGCAAATCCGAGCAGAACAAGCTCATAACACAGCAGCAGCAGCAGCAGCAGCAGCAGCAGCAGCAGAAGCACCTGCTTGTCTTATTTTTTGATTTGGATCGCTGACAACTTTCCTGACCCGTTGCTGCGCATCCCGCTGGCGACGTCAATGGCGTCTAATCCTCTTAGTCGCCGAGTTGCACAGTCCAGTTGCATGCGGGTAGTTTCATTTAGTCCGCTGAGCCTTGCCTAGAAACACCTTGTCCCTATTGTGACCAAGACAGGCCTGTAGGGGCGCTGTTGTTCTTCAAAATACGTCCGTGGACCATCTGAGTTGGAAATCCGGTCAAATGAAACATCCAAATAGGACAATGGATCGCGTCTTAGTTTCTATGTGATCGGATAACAGGTTATTAGTGTTTGAAGTGCACCGTTGTCCCGTGGAGGAGGAGAAATGAAAGATGTTGTTGGGCTAAAAAACTGCTCCAAAACACTCTTTGCTTGTGCGTGGTTTTGCAAACAAAAAGTAAAACTACATGGGACCAAAACTGTCACATGATTGGTGCGAGTGTCTTTTGTGTCGCCGGCAAAGAATTCAATGTTGTGCTGGTCACAAAGGCAGAATTGTTGTGTATTGGGGGGGGAGGGAGGGAGGGAGGGAGGAAGGGGGTGGCGGTCTGATTTCACATTGTGTTTGACCGAAACCAAAGGCCCATATTACGATATCACCTATCAGGAACCGAGTTATTTCTTGAACTTGTCTTGTTTTTTTTTTGGACCCAGGTGGCAAAAGTAGTATGGCGACCAATGAGAGTTTTGTGACCACAAAGACTTGTAAAAGAAGTCATTCTGAAAAAAAGTTTCATAAATTTGCTAACATTGTGTTAACATGCAAGTTTTGCCTGGATGTGTTTTTTTTTTTTAAGTCAAAAAGTAGAACCTATTTTGTCAAAGCAGTAGAAAGTACAGGGAATTAAATGAAGTCATTAAATGGAATCACATTTTATCCCTTTATTTATTTCATATCAGAAATATGAGAGTGAATGATTTTTTTTAAAACCCCCCCAAACTTGCCATGGTAATGTTACCCAGGTGAAGGCGTCCCCGGCCTACGTCGCTTCCCGAAAGTGGCGAAACCGGGAGAAGGCAGCCTCGGGGTTGGTGGAAGAGGCGAGGGAGGGAGGGAGGGAGGGAGGGAGGGAGCAGAGGTGGCAGGCAGGGTCTCGCACAAGCACTCATTCACTTCACCCGCAGCTGACACAAGCCACGCCACGCCACAGCAGGTGAGCGAGCGCACCCGCAATAAAACACTGGCAATCGCCATTATTGTTATTGCCAATCTGGATTTTCTGCATGAGCTAGCCAGGCAGCCACGCAACTACGCAGCCAGCCAGGCAGCCAGGCAGCCAGCCGTGATCCCTCCATCACTTTTTCCACAACTCAGGTCACTTTTTTGACTTTGAAAGGGATTTTTTTTTATTTACCAATCTAAAAAAGGTTTTATGATGTACTTGTTACAGCTTTTTGTGTGTTTTAGAAACAAAATTCAGTTAAATATATATATCATTAAATATTTATGATGTAAATCTGTTATGTTCACTATGAGCGCAATTGATTAATAATAGTTCATCAATTGAGGATAGCAAAGTATTCATATATTATTTTGATTTGTTTATTTGATTAAAAATAGTTCATCAATTGACCATACCAAAGTGTGGATATATATATATATTATTTTTGTTTAGAAATGTTTTATATGTATGTCCTAGGTTTTGTTTTTTTTTTTTTTTAAGGTTCTGCTTTTGTGTGTTGCTTTGTATTATTATGTTTAACGTTAGGACAATTTGTGTTTTAATTTTATGCTATTCTATTTTAGTTTATGCTATTATATTTGATGTTTTTCTTAAATCTGTTGAGTGTAAGTTTGTCTTTTATTTGTCAATATTTCTCGTACCATTCATGTTCATCACGTCCCATTCCGTCCATTTCTATTTTTTTGTTAACACCTGTAATTCTTTCTCGATCGTGCGTAACCATGGCAACGTACTCACCTGATGAAAGCCTTCGGTCGGCGGCGAATGACGACACGTTTGCGCAGTTGCCACGTGAAACCAGGCCGCTGTTGTCGTTGCGTTTCCAGGGTGTGGAACCCAGAGGAGGCCGCGATGGAAGAGGAAAAAAAAAAAAAAACAAGTGGCACTCCTAAGCCGGTCCTCCCATTGGGACTGATCCGGGAACAAACAGATTTTAATTGCGTGCACGGATCAAGCGTGCGCAAATACGGATGCGTGTATGGTTAGAATAACATCTGGATCCCCAAACAAATACATGGAACTGGTATTGTGTAAACCCATAAGACAAATTGAGCAAATTCAGAGCCCGTCCGTCCTTTCTTTTGTCTCCATCGCTACCAAGCAAACAATTATGAGATCACCTTCGCCGAGACAATCGCTGGGATTGTAATGGAGAGGATGACAAATGTATTTGCTCACATGCCCTTGGCAAAGCAAAAGCCATTCAAATGAATCTTTTGCCGCCCCAGTGGTCATTTGTTGCCAATCTTTTTGCTTGTTTGTGATTGCAGGCTTTTTGGGCTGCCACAGTGACAATGGCCGCAACCACTTTTCAAATGTACACAGGTATGAGCTTTGATTATTCCTACGGACGACGTTTGACCTTTCCTTCTTTGGATTTGCTTTGTCGGGTTACGTAACCGCCATCGTTTTTCTACGGGGAGAAATTGCGAATCTTTCTACCCACGTAAAGGCAGACAAACGATTCACTGTCGCTGTCGGTCACAACGTACGGATGGCGTTTTGTTTTTTCAGACCCGATCGGCGTCTCGCCACCACGTCTCCTTTTATTGGCTCTGCTACTTCTCGTGACGTCAGGAGGCACGTCCGGCGCCACTTGGTCTTCACCCGTGTCCGGTACGGCCGCCTCCACGTCCATAGGTACAAGCGTGCCCTCTGGCACCGCCTCGCCTTCCACAGGAGCATCCGTGACGACCGTTCCGCAGCCTCCCTCAAGCGCGCCTTTAGCTACAGCAGACGCTACCGTGTCACGCTCGTCCTCCCCTGCGGCTAGCGCCTCATCGAGCGCACCTTTGTCCGCTGCGGCCACTCCCACGTGGTCCTCCTCATCTGCAGCTACCACCTTAAGCTCACTTTTATCCACAGCAGCCACTACCGTCCCGTTGCCTTCCTCCCCTGCGGCTAGCGCCTCATCGAGCGCACCTTTGTCCGCTGCGGCCACTTCCATGTCGTCCTCCTCATCTGCAGCTACCACCTTAAGCTCGCTTTTATCCACAGCAGCCACTACCGTGCCGTTGCCCTCCTCCCCTGCGGCTACCGCCTCATCGAGCTCCCCTGCAGCCACCAGCATGTCATTGCCCTCCTCCCCTGCGGCTCCCACCTCACGGAGCGCACCTTTATCTGCCGCAGCCACCACCATGTGGTGGTCCTCACCTGCAGCTACCACCTCATGGAGCGCGCCTCTATCCACAGTCCCAGAAAGCGGCAGCACGCTGGCATCGTCCTCGAGAACAAGCGCTGCTGGTCCAACACAAATGGCTTCCACGAGCTCAGTTAGTGGTCCTAATACAAGGACCGCCTCTGCCTCCTCAACAGCCGCCACGTCCATCTCCTCAAGTTCAAGTAGCGGCTCCGGGACACCGACGACGACGACGAAGATGATGTCTACCAGCAAAGCACCCATGCCAACCAGTGTGTTTTATTTTATGTCATTCATTTTGTTTCCCCATGTAAACACTCCTTTGGCCATCTTACACAACACAGGAGCATTTTTTATATAGAAGATAGTATTTTTCAACAAAAAAAAACAAAAAAAAGCCAAGACAGGATCAACTGATGTTTCTTTTTCCTCCACAGCCATGCCCATTTCCAGCACCACCACAACCATGGCAGCCAGCCCAAACAGTGGCTCCATGATGATGTCCGCCACCAGTAAGTTTTATCTCACCAATTTACACCAATCTTGGCTGTAAACGATTCCACGTCTCCACAGCCATGCCCACCACCATGAGTCCAAACACTGGCTCTGGCAACCCCACCATGATAATGATGTCCACCTCCACTGGTAGGCTTTGTTCTACAGGTTTGTGACGTTTCCATCTGCCAGTGTTAACCGTTCTTCTTTACAGGGAGCATGGCCAATATGACAGTGACAACCATGGACATGGTAAGTCGAACGCAAATCCGTCTTTCTAGCAAGCTCGCTCGCTCGCTAGCTAGCTTACCTCTTTCTTTCCATCTTTCTTTGTCTCTGGAATGCAGATATACTGCCCGGTATTTTCGTGTAACTGCTCAGAATGCGACGCCATGTACGCCAGTCAAAATGCTACGCAGTGTGCCAGCGGTGAATGGTGTCAGGTAGGCAAACCGGCGGGAACCTCATCGTTTGCATGCTTCAACTCTTAATTCATACCAACCGTATATCTGCTGTCAATCAGTTGTTGAGGATGGACGCCATGTACTACACGGCTAACTGCAGCGCCCCCTGCAGTAGTGGCTGCGCCAACGCCACTGACGTCAACTGCGCCGTGGCCTGCTGCAACAGCACCGGCTGCCTCGCCGACACCTTCGCATCCCTGATGCCGACCACCACGGGTAGGAGACACGTCCGGCTGGCGCTTCATGTATCATTTGTTCTTTTTTTTTCCCCTTTGTTTTTGCCAAGCAGTCGCTCCGACCACCGCATCCGTCACCACGGCGATGACCGTGACCCCTACCCGTCGAGCTACGACAACTCGAGTAAGGGCAAAAAAAAACACAGCATAGTCCAAGCCGATCGCCGGCCAAACTTTGCTCCTCTCTCGTAGTCTCCGGGAAACAAATGCCAGAAAGGGACTTGCACCGGCGCGACCTGCTACAGCAGCTTCAGCGACACACTGGAGACATGCTCCTCCACACAGCTGCAATGCCAGGTGAGCACCAGGAGAGTGAAGCCAGCTTAGGTCAAAGTTCAACCTGACAAGATGGCGCCAAAGTCATACTTTTATTGTTTGAGCCAGAGCGCCAAAGTTCCGTATGAATTGTACGCCATTCTTTCTCCAGTTGAGCAAGCAAACGGTCAACTCCGACACGCAGTGGACAGCGGGCTGCACCACCTCCTGCTCGGACCAGACGCCGTGCAAGGGCGCCACCTCGCCTCCCTGCCACCTGGAGTGCTGCAACGCCGGCGCCGTGTCCTGCCTGTGGCTCAACGGGACACTTAACCACGTTTCCTCCGACGCCTCGGGCGCTCGTCTTGGATCGGGATCGACCGCGATGTGCCTCCTGCTGGCTTTGGGCCTCCTGTTGTGAGGATGCAAAATTGATACCCCTAGTCTATGTTGCTGATATGTGCTTGTAGTTTACAAGATGTTTGGTGACATTTAAACACACACTTGTAAGGTTGCCCCCCCCCACACACACACACACACATTTTAAGGTCCTGCACATTTTTGACATAAGTATTGAAAAGACAACACGTTACATTTGGTGAGTAAAATACAACATGAAGCGCTTCCAATGACATTTTATATTTTGGGAAATAGAAATGTGCCTTAGAAATGGAGGTTCGAATAAGTCAGCATCATCGAGAGAGAGAAAAAAAGATAGTTACATTGATTCAGTTAAGGTTTCGAAGATGAGCATTTTGTAGATTTCTTTCCTCATTATGCAGGCGTGTCTTGCCCTCATGTTTTTTTTCCCACTAAAATGCTTTCTCTTCATTTCTATCGTTTATAAAGCCATGGCAAGAATGATGTAGCTGTGACAATATATTTAATATTCTTATGCACTTTATGCAACACCAGCAGGGAAGGGTTACAAAGTGTGGTGGAAAGCCGTTGCGATGTTTTCGCAGAGGCATTTGTTTAGTTACTTTTGTGTTGTTGTTCTTATTGCTGTTTTAAATTTCCTTGTGAATGTCTTAGTTGATGACGTAAATTTGAAAATCAAAGTTGCATCAAGTCACGAGTTTTGTGTTGTGTAAAATAAGGACATTTCTATTTGGAAATAAATCTCATCCACCATCTGCCTGGGGAATGTTGATTGGAATTAATGACGCGTTAAACGTTTGTACAAACAAAAATGCTTGAGCGGCATTTCGGAAATGGGGTAAATCATCCACTAGAGGGTGCTGTTTCCCTTATGAACGTTACAGGCATGTCTTCTTTCAACATGTTGAGACGCTTTCACACTAAAAGCAGAGTGCAACCAAGATGATTTACTTTGAGCATCGTGGGATTGTTTGTACACGTTTGTCTCTTAGTTTGCATTAGTGCGGGCGGGCGTTGGTGTGTGCTTTTTGACAGCCCTGTTGTGACGTCACTCGGGTGCAGGCTTCACAATCAGTGCGTGGCAGTCGTGTGAAAAGCAGCATAGGCAACAGCGGCAGCAGCAGCAGCAGCAGCAGCAGCCCACTGAGGAGTTTGGCATCAAACAAGTGAACTTTTGGACATCACAACACCCAGGTGCAACCCGTCCGTCCGTCCGTCCGTCCGTTTGTCCGTCGCCCACTCATGAGCTCCACGACGACCACCCACGCGTGGACTTCCTACAAGTTGCTTGAAGACAGACCACAGCCGTCATGGATCAGTCCATTGCCGTCCAAGACACACTGAAAGGAGACGAAAAGTGCATCATAGTATCCTTCCTTTCTCTTGTTAGTCGTCACGCGACGGATTTAGCTCCTTCATCTCAATTTGGGATTCCTAATCCTATCGAGATCTGTTAAGAGGTCTAATTTGGTGCGCTAACAAGCGTTATGCGTGGGCAAATAGGAACATTTTGAAGTTTGAACGAGAGTTAGTGTTGTTGGAGGAAGGGAGGGAGGGAGGGAGGGAGGGAGGGAGGGAGGGAGGGAGGGAGGACACGTTTGCATGTTAGACGGGTGGGACGAAACCAAATTGGGAGCCAAGTTTGCTCATGAGCGCGTTTGACCACCAGACGGCGCCGTTGCTTTCGTGTTTGTATTTTGTTAGCTACTGCCGATTGCTCCTTTGAACACTTCCTGAATTGAGGCGTAAAACATGCTGTTCAATGTGACGTCCTCTTGGACGACACGACTGAAAGCAGACTGCTGGGATTGGTGGAGTCTGCCAAAGAGCATGCGTGAGTTGAAAAACTACTCGAGTACTTTAGAAAATACACAGTTGTCATTTCACTGCATACTGTATGGCATATGTTCCTTTTTATGTAGCTCTTCTATTGGTGTGATTGTGCAGGTGTACCTAATGGAGTGTCCGATGACTGCATGTAGCTAAAGAGTCATTTTTCTTCTTCAAACAGAATCTTTATTTATACCCATCGGAGGATGGCCATTACTGCAGAGGACGTATCTCTGGAGGACATAGTCCCAATCGACCCGGACTTTGCTGTTGTTGAGAGTGACTATATTTGCCTATTCATATTTTAAAATATCCAGTACTATTCATCAACTATCATTGGAATATTTTGTATTTCAGTAGTTCGATTCAAAACATGAACATGAGATGAGTTTGATATTGCAATTTGTTTGTGTTTTACAGTTTCCTCTCCAGAAAAGCTTGTACTTGTTGGTAAGGTTGTTGGGTTTTTTCTTGTGCGTTTGTGTTTCTTTCACTCTCATTGATGTCAAAGCTTTTTATTTCTTTTTTGGAAGGCGCTGATACGCGAGTGCGAGTGAGTTACAAGCATGAAAGTGTGGAGCTCACGCTTCCCTTCGGGTCTCACTCGAGACTCTTCCTCAGCCAGGTCATCAGGGCGTGGAGCGGTAGGTTGCTTTTAATGCCAGCAATTATTGTTTTGTCCACTCCGTTTAAAACCGTTATCTTAATGACATGTGTGGAGCCAAACTAAGGATTTTAAAAAGAAGTTACAATTTAAGTCTTGTGATAACAATAGTACATAGCACAACTCAAACTGAGTCGAAACACTCGGTTTGTTTTTGTTTTTGAAATGAAGGAACCTGTTCATCCAGGTCAGAAATGCCCTCTTGTCGTGGAGTCGCGTTTACCTGACGAGCACGTTCATTCCGAAATGCGACCCGGCCTTCACCTGGGCGTGACGTAGGGAGACTGTGACGCAACACGAGGTGGAGTTCAAATGTAGTATATAGCGTCTTTCTTTTCTTCTCTCCGGGAAGTGGCACCTCTTTGTCTTGACGACTTTTTTTTTTTTTTTTTCTCTCAACTCTCAAGATTTGCCTTTTGGTTCAAACAGCTCAGTGTGATGGGATTTGTCAGGGACATGTCACTTTTGTCACTTGGGCACTATTTTCCAGTCGACGTCTCTCCAAGACACGGATGATGACGTTTTTGGGTAGCGCTGGTTTATTTTGGGTGTGTGGCGAAGAGGATTAGTTAGGGTAGCAAAAATGGAGGGTTTACACAACGTGGTGCGTGTGGCTCCTAAAAGTAAGCTTGTGGGAAAGGGAGAAGGTGAGCCATCGCCCGCCTAATTTTGCTCTCTGTGGACGTTTCGTAAACGGTCTCGTTCTCTGTTTTTCTCGGCTTTAGACGTTTGCAAGATTCCGAAGCAAGAAGCCAAATTTGAGTGGATCAGTAAATACCGAAGTGGCACCAAAGGACAGGGAGTTGTCAAACAAGCCTTCGCACCCCTCGGCACAACGCTGAATAAACTCAACCAGCATAGGAAAACAGGTTTGTCGCAACCGCTGTCTCCAACTGACTGAGGGCCACACTGCATCGCAACCCAAATCTTTTAGGCCGTATGTCATTCTGAACACTAATAGCTGGATAAAAAAAAAATCATCATAATATTAGCTTGACAGGAGCAAAAATGTCTGTACCCTGTAACGTTTGATAGCATGTTACTCCAGGTGTGTTTAAGTGGTGTCGTAAATGACAGTATTGGAACTAGAACGTGCGCATTTTTGGCCGTTTCTGTAAAGGACACAAATAACTTTTTTGGAACAATCTGTCAACAACTTACAGACAGACAGACAGACACCGAGGGAAAGAAATAATGTTTTTTGATATGCATTAGGTTGTTTTCCTGTTGTAGCCATGTTGGCTCCGCCCACGGTAACGTTAGCATGGGCAGGTCTCGCTGGCTCTCTCCGCGGCGCGGACTCGCTTTCTCCTCCCCACAATGCGTGGCCGTGGAAACAGCGCACGGACATGTCAATGGTCATGAGAGATTCTGGTATGACGAACAAATATTCCGTTTTCCTCTCGCTTTTCGTTGTTTTGTTCACCGTGATTGATAAGTTAGCTTCGGCTAATTAGCAGCCTAGCTTAAGGAAGTGAATGGGTGAGTGGCTGCCAGGCAGGCTGCCAGGCAGGCAGGCAGGCAGGCAGCTGCCTGTCGACGAAGATGGAAGTAAATCTCAGACGGGGGATCGATTATATTGATATCCTTTTTATATAACCTTTTAATACGTGTACATTGGACGAGGTGGACGTGGGTTGTTACACCGTCGATTGAGTGTTTAGTGTCGTTGCGGTTACAGTGTGGTAATAACGTCATTCATTGGGAAACAATTGGTGTCTTCATCGCTTCACTCTCCCTTTATTTTACTTTTTTAAATTTGTTTTATTTTGTGATGCTTTTGATGTTTGAGTTTCGTAACTTTTATGGCGAACTATGAAAGGCGGTTCGGACTTTTGCGATCCTCTTTAGGAGTAATGCTCATTCCTCTGCGGATTTATGGCTTTTGTAATGTTGCATTGTAGGCGCGATTGTGTACTGCTGAACCTTGTCCATGCGTATTGGAAAGACTGAGTGACTGATGTGAAATGATAAAACGTTTGATAAAGAGTCCTATCAGTGTAAGTGCAGTTCTTCAAAAGACGAGATGAAATGCACTTAAATGTGTGTCAGAAGTGTCATTTTGTAGGTACAATTGATGAGAATGCAAAGTTTCTTCATGTGAGGAAAAAAGTACAAAAGCAATTTGATGCTTTGAGGGAAGCAGGTGAACAAACACAAGTCAACTAACAGCAGTGTGTTGAATAACAACACAAAGATGCTGAGTTGTCTGAAGATCTACCGGGGGAGAAAACAAAAGGAAAAATAACAGTTGGATGTCTTGGCACATAAGTGCTATGAAATTAAACAAGTAGAGAGCTTCTTTTTGGTTGTATAACATTTGAAAGTGAATGAATTATGCATGACTCTCCAAATAACCAAAGTAGAAAGAGCCGGAGCTCATTTGAATCTTTTTTTTTTTTTTGAGAGAGCGAGAGAGATGGAACGGTGGCTGGCCTTTGCAAATTTCTCCCCCCCTTCTATTGTTCTTCGACACAGATATCTTTAACCACCCTCGCGGGTTTTCCTTTCTGAGCGCGGTGCTCGGAAAGCAATTCACGTTATCTGGGCCAAAGCAGAACACTCCTGTTTGTGACCTTCCTCTTCCTCTCCCCAGAGACTTCACATGCTGCACTTGAGCGACTATGCCGAAAAATGATTTACATCATTTTACCAAAATTGACTTTCGTGTTATGCGCGCACAGAAGCGTAAGAAGCTTTCGTATCGGGTTCATTTCCTGTCCGGAAAAAAACGTGTGCCCGTGGCACAGCCTTTCAAAAGCCACGCTGTCTCCCCCATTAAGATGCAACGCCACTCACCAGACACTTCATTAGGTACATAAAGGCCACTCTTGCAAAGAGAATCATAACCTTGTCCCAGAATTGTATTGTTTTTACAGACAAGTGTATCTAATGCACGTGCTCCTGATTTTATTTTTATTTATTTTTTATTGACAGAGAAAGCGACGGACAAGAAAAAGCGAAGTTTGGAACGGCTAAAGGTCTCCAACAGTGCAACGCCACCGCGCAGCTCCAAAACAGAGAGGTAAAGCGTTCAGGCCTGCAATTAATACCCTTACGTAACCATCTCTCTCTCTTTTTTTTTTTTGTACCCGGCGGCAGAAAGGAGTTGAAGAACATTCGAGTTCTTCAGAAAGCTTTCTGTTCTCCAGGAACAAGAGAAACAAAGCGTCTAAAGCATAATGGTCACTTTATTGGCACAAATATTTGGCTCAAATGTGATCACAAAGGATTAAAAGTGAATAATAATTCTCCACTTGTCCCCTGTAGTGGCAAATTGTGCCCCGTCGTCTCGTCTGTCAACACGCCTGACGCCTCCAGCGTTTATGCCTGACTCTTTTGCTTGAAGCTGCAACTGAGCGTTACTCAAGAGCTTAAAATATTCCCCGTCAAACACGGATGAAAACAACGGCGAGTCAACCGCTATAACCTTTTTTTTTTTTTTTTTTTCAAGGTTGACGGTTTAAAAGCCTTAGGGGTCGGTGTGTAAAAAGCAATTATTATGCACGTTGTTAAAATATAGTAAAAAAAAAAAAAATGTTTGCAAAAGTCATCTAATTTGCAGCAGCTTTGGTACATTTGGAGAGTAAGAGCAAAATGAAAGTGGGCTGCCTGCCGCTCGCCACTCGGACTATTGAGTTGAGTTACAGCTCATTCCTAGAAAGATGCCAATAGTATTGCATTTCCTTCCCGTCCCGTCCCTCCTCTACACAAATAGAGCGCATGCATGCATGCATACCCTTTGCGGCGGCCGTCTTGGTCTGTGCCAGCTCACCTAACGACAATTTTTTTTTCTCCCCTCTCTCTTTCTCGTGGCCTGCCGCAGTCAGGGCGTCTCCAGCGAGGACGTCTCCAGCCGCTCGGAGCGGGATGAGCTGGTGCGCTCGTCCAGCCACACGCCGTCCAACAAATCTCACATTCTAGCCATGCCGCAGTTCGGCCTGCGCGACAACCTCATCAAGTGCGAGCTGCTGAAGAACGAGGACCTGTACATTTACCGAGAACATTTCAGGTACGGAACGCTTTTGTCACACAGTGCTACAAATGCGGTTGGTTCCATTGTTTTTTGTGTGGGGCAGCTTTTTCCTGGGCACATACAATGTGAACGGGCAGGCGCCCAAAGAAAGCCTCCGCCCGTGGCTGAGCTGCACGCCGGAGCCTCCCGACATGTACTGCGTGGGGTAGGTAGCGAGTGCCGCCAGGAGACGCTTCGAAGGACTCATCCCGCCTACGTTTCAGCTTCCAGGAGCTGGACCTCAGCAAAGAGGCTTTCTTCTTCAACGACACCCCCAAAGAGATGGAGTGGACTAAGGCTGTGTCGGACGCCTTGCATCCTGATGCCAAGTATGCCTTAGTAAGAAATTCACCTTTTTTTTTCTCTCTCTCTCTTTCGCAACCTTTCCAGGATTTGTGACTTGTTCCTACATAGTTGATGAAACGTTTGTCTTTCATCTGCTTCCCCTTTTCTGCGAGTGCTGACTGTAGATTAGCAGTTTCCTCTTCCTCTGTGTGCGTGGCGCAGTGAAAGCAGCTTTTCATTTGCTCCATGCGCTCTGACAAAAGCTTCTGCTCTCGTTGACAGTCGACGTCAGACTTTCTCGTCCGCCGCTAACGAAATTTAGAACGGCCCTTTTTAGTCAATGACTGTATCGTGAAAATATGTTTATGGTTTTCTTTCCCATCTGACGGACGGGTTGAATGTCTCTTTTCAGGTGAAGTTGGTGCGGCTCGTGGGCATCATGCTGCTCTTCTACGTGAGGAAGGAGCACGCCGAGTTCATTTCGGAGGTGGAGGTGGAGTCGGTGGGGACCGGCATCATGGGGAGGATGGTAAGCGAGCGAGCGGAGCGGTGACCGTCCGTATTTGTCTGACGATCTGACGGTGACTCGCGTGCGCTGGCCGTCCGTCCATCCGTCCGGCAGGGCAACAAAGGCGCGGTGGGCATCCGCTTCCGCTTCCACAGCTCGGACATCTGCGTGGTCAACTGTCACCTGGCGGCGCACGTGGAAGAGTACGAAAGGCGCAATCAGGACTACAAAGACATTTGCAGCCGCCTGCAGTTTCGCCAGGCTGACCCCACGCAACCGCCGCTGACCATCATGAAACACGAGTAGGGCGGGCGGGCGAGCGTCTCTCGTTGCCATCCTTTTGGGTTTTAACTTGCTTTCTCTTTTGTTGACTGATCAGTGTGGTCTTATGGATCGGTGACCTCAACTACAGGATCAGCGATCTGGATGTCAACAACGTGAAGGAGCTCATCAGCAAGAAGGACTTTGAGATGCTTCACACGTACGATCAGGTAACGGGCTCGGCCCGGTCTCGGCCCGCTCCGGTCTCGGCCCGCTCCGTCCGCGCTCATCGCTCGCGTCCGTCGGCAGCTCAAGAGGCAGATCGACGAGGAGGCGGTGTTTGTCGGCTTCGTGGAGGGGGGCATCGATTTCCAGCCAACCTACAAATACGACACCGGCTCCGACATGTGGGACACGAGGTGGGTCGATGGCGTTTCACATTTGAGTCTTCCTCATTTGGATTCTTGATTTCAAGACTCCAGAGCAAAATGTGTTTTCTTGCGCGTTTAGTGAAAAATGCCGCGTGCCTGCGTGGTGCGATCGCATCTTGTGGCGAGGGAAGGACATCGGTCAGCAGCATTACCAGAGTCACATGGCGCTGAAGACTAGCGACCACAAGCCCGTCAGTTCCCTCCTCGTCATTGGGGTAATCATTTGCTGACTTGTCACAAATATTTGTAAATTCAGTACACTTGTTTGGCGTGTGTTACTCTGGCTCCCTCTAGTGGTACGCAAGTCCCTTGTATTTCTTTTAATCTCAGTACAGTTGCATAGAATACTTTAGGAGTTCTCGTTTTCAAACGTTTTGGTAGGATTTTAAAGAATACTTGGCCATACAGCATTACTGTACTTGAATGTTGCTTATGATTGTATTTTTTTAGGTGATAATTACTGTAAAAAAAAAAAGCATGATGAATTTTGTAACCATTAAGCGTCATCAAAAGTAATGTATCACGTTTGTGTCATTGTCTAATGGTTCACAGATCAAGAGAGTCAATGCAGAGTCCTACAAGAAAACCTTTGAAGAGATTGTTCGCAATTTAGACAAAATGGAGAACGAGTGCATTCCGTCGGTAACCTTGTCCGAACGAGAGGTAAAGTGAGCGCTTTGTTTGGAACGTCTGGAGCGCAACAGACCACGTAAGGTAAAGTGACCACGGCCGCACTCTCTCTCTCTCTCTCTCTCTCTCTCCTAGTTCCACTTTGAGAAGGTGAAGTACATGGAGCACCACGCCAGGACGCTGTGCATCGTCAACGACGGCCAGGTGCCGTGTCAGTTCGAGTTCATCCCCAAGCCCAACGAGGCCACGTACTGCAAGGCCTGGCTCACGGCCAACCCCCCTAAAGGCTTCATTGCTCAGGGTGCCAAACGTCCACCGTCTTCACTTGGTTTGACGAGTTCACTGCCGCGCCCTCGCCTGACTGAGCTCTCTTGGACTTTAGGTGCTTCCGTGGACATCGAGCTTGAGGTTTTTGTAAACCGCACCACGGCGCCCGACTTAAATTCCGGCAAGCAAGCCATCGAAGACATCCTGGTCCTCCACCTGGAGCGCGGCAAGGACTACTTCATCTCGGTGACGGGAAGCTACCTGCCCAGTTGCTTCGGCACCCCCCTCCACGTGCTGTGTCGGCTGAGGGAGCCCATCCAGGACGTGCCGCTAGAGACCCTCCAACAAATGGTGGCTGACTATTTTTCTTTCTTATGCTTTGGAGATGGCATTGTTTCCAAAACGATGCTAAACGGATGACTTGCCGAACCGACAGATGGAAACGTCGGTAAATGACAACGCAGGAATCGCGGAAAAGCCTCTGGACATACCCAAAGAACTTTGGATGATGGTGGATCACTTGTTTCGTAATGCAATCAAACAGGTAAGGCTTTTTGGCGAGACAATCCATTGGCTTTGCCTTGACTGTAAGGATCTGTCTTCACAGGAAGACATATTTCAACAACCTGGACTCCGGAGCGATTTTGCCGAAATACGGGACTGCCTTGACACCGGCATGGCGGATTCTCTGTGTATCCTTTTCGATCTGTGAGTCTCAAAGTATTGCTCGTGGGCTCCCCCTACAGGTAAGTGTTTCACTAACATAAACAGAGGCCAGAATTGGATTTACAGTACTGTTCAAGACATTCTTTTGGAAACGTTTGAGTGACATATTTATTCAACCCTTGTTTCCCCTGCTTCAGGCAGGTTGTGTCGACCGATATTTCTGTCGAACCGAAACGATGCATCCTTGACGTGTACCGATGCGTAGCTGGCAGTAACCACTCGGTAGCGGAGGCCTTGCTTCTCTTCTTGGATGCCCTCCCAGAGCCGGTGGTTCCCTACGCTTTCTATCAGCAGTGCCTGGAATGCTGCGCCGACGCCGTCCAGTGTGAGAAGGTTCTGTCTGCCTCCTGCCGTTTAGTATTTTGGTTGGTAGAAATCTGACAGTGGTTTTCTTTCTTCCTTCCTTCCTTCCTTCCTTTTTTAAGGTCATTTTCATGCTACCTCAGTGCCACCGAAATGTTTTTAATTATATAGCCGCCTTCCTGCGGGAGCTGTTGAAGAATTCGCCAAGCAATCGATTGGATGTTACCATCGCAGGTAAGACAATGGCGATTTTTTGAATTGTATGTTGTTGTTTTTTTCTATTTTTATTACACCGAGCCTTCAATAGGGACTCCCGGGATGATAATAATTGAAATGCAAAGCTTATCTAGGGTCAACGTGGCCCGCAAATCTTTATTTTGATCTTTTGTCTCCATCTTTAGCCACCATCTTCGCCTCGTTACTTCTACGGTCCCCGAGCAAGCAAGACCTCACGGAAAAGAGAAAAGCGCGGGAATTCTTTCAGCACTTCTTGGGCCACAGCTCATCCTAGACAGAGGACCACATTTGAATAAAACACTAAAAAAACATTGTCCTATATTTGAAATAAACGGTTAATAATTTTGCAGATTTTCAAGGAGTCTTCAGATACGTTAAAAAGATTTAGTATCTTGTATAGTGAATTTGAGATGATATATGATTGTTTTTGTGATCTGTGGATTTGTTGAGCCTCTTTTTCATGTTTATTTAAAAAATATATTTTAATGTTTCGATCTACAGCATAATTGTTTTATATAAAAAAACGTTGTTGGAAAACAACTCCTTCGTGTATTTATTCTTGACGTTAAACTGCTCGCAAATTTTCTGAAGGATTTTCACCCATTAATAACCCATACAATCCTTTTTTTTTTTTTTTTGGAAGGAGTGATGATGATGCTTGGTGGATAAAAAAATAAACGACAAACAATGTCATCAAAAACGACTTTTAGTTTCGAAATGAAAATGGGCGGTTGTGTCCAGTTATTGTTAAAATTTCCCACAATGCACAAGGAATGTCTACGCGTGTGACGTTTGGTATCCTAGGGAGGCTACACGCACGGTGCTAAACATCCCAAAGCACCCCCCCAAAAATATCATCTCCGCTCAAAAAAACTACATTTTACTGCGGGACCTGGTTTGTAAGTCGTGGAAAGCCAGTGTGCAGCATTGTCGCGCGGAAATAAATGCCTGTCGGGAAGACTGGAGAGTTTTAAGGTCAGCTGTCGACATTCAAACGGTAAGTGATTAGCTTGTGAGCTAAGCTAGCTGTTAGCCTCTCCTTTTAACGTTAGATGACCGTGCCAAAGCTCATCTTAAATGTCGGTGGTTCATGTCAAATGGATGGACGCTACCATACAAAATGGTCATTTGGCCGTTGCGTATCACAGCTGCTTGGTTAAAACGAGACGTATTGGTGTTTCTATTTAAAAATGGATTTTTTTTTAATTATGTGTGGTAGCTCGTTAGCTTTGCATCCGAGGCGGTGATGCTAACCAAGTATAGGAAAAGATCACGACAAACTTGACTATATGAATATCTGGGGTATTATTGCGCAATAAACAAGCCACGGTGTGACTATCTGTAACGGCTTGTATGTTGTGGAAAAAAAATATGACAGAGCGGTTGTAAGGTCGTTTTTAAAGGTGAGTGATGTTCTTTTGATTATTTCCCTTGACTTCCATTGAGTCGCTTTGTGTCTGTCATGTTTTGACAGTGTCGCGTGTTTATGAAAGGAAAGTTCGAGATCCTTTCTGTGTTTGAACAGTTGTGGAGGGACGTACCGGTAGTTACTGAGCAGTGCTACCTCCAGATATTGAGAAATGCCAACAATCCGTTCCAGCTCACTAGCAATAAAATATCACTTTTATTACGTGTATAAAAATCAAAGTCATAGCTGACGAGATCATTGAAATCTATCATGTGTTTCCTTAGATTGAACCATTGACAGTGAAGCGCCCAGTGAAGACCTCCTTGGCCAAAAGGAAGGACCATGTCTGAAAATGGCCCTCAAACAGTGGCGCCGCTGTACTTTGAGGTAGAGGTGGACCCCTCGGAAGGGGGCGACGAGGACGACGAAGACAAGCTCCGTTTCGCCAAGGGCGAGCACCTGATGGCGGAGCCGTCGTCATCCGGCGCCCGCGTCTACGACCGCACCACCGTGCTCATCGAGCGGGACCCCATCCGCTTGGATGAGGAAGGCGAGGAAGAAGGCCACTGCGGGGGCGACGAAGACGGCGTCACTTTCCTGACCGAAGGGGAGGGCGACGTGGAGGAGGCCTTCATGGCCGACCCCGACGCCATGTCGCAGGGCTACGTGCACCACACCATCTCGCCGGACCAGATCCAGTTCACCATTAATCCGGGCTCCACCCCCATGCCGCGCAACATCGAGGGCGCCACCCTCACCCTGCACTCGGAGTGTCCGGAGACCAAGCAGACGGAGGTAAACGTGCTCAGGATATTAGATGTGCAACCATTAATCGACGAATCACAACTAATCTGCTACCAAATGAATCGAGAATCAAAAATGTAGAACGGGGGTTGTTGTTGTTGTTGTTGTTGTTGTTGTCCCTCCAGCTTTTCCCAGAGGGCCGTTATGACATAAATGTAATCTCCCGTATCTCCATATTGCGCTTATAAAGAAATTAGATGTTGAAACAGTTTCACGATGAGTCACAAAGAAAAGGGAAGATGGTTCACTTCCTGTTTTTTTGTTTAGTTTTTTTGCTACTGATTAACAGGCTTGCGCAATCCCAGAGATATTCATACATTTTACCCAGTATGAATGCTCGTGGTGTTGTGTGCGCATTGTTGGCTTTTGCGTCTTTTTGATCCGGCTGCGTGTTAGTCACACGACACCGTGGCTATGGTCTGAAACATTTCCCTGGGTGCCTCTCAGGTGAAGCGTTACCAGTGCATGTTCGGAGGCTGCACGAGGACGTACAGCACGGCGGGCAACCTGCGCACGCACCAGAAGACCCACCGCGGCGAGTACACCTTCGTGTGCAACCAGCAAGGCTGCGGCAAGGCCTTCCTCACCTCGTACAGCCTGAAAATCCACGTGCGCGTGCACACCAAGGAGAAGCCCTTTGAGTGCGACGTGCAAGGCTGCGAGAAGGCCTTCAACACCCTGTACAGGTAGGTAAGGAATTCAGTGACGGACGCCGCATTGCTGAGATCTGCCGGGTTTGTCTGGGCAGGCTCAAAGCACACCAGAGACTCCACACGGGCAAAACGTTCAACTGTGAATCAGAGGGATGCACAAAGTACTTTACCACTCTCAGCGACTTGAGGAAGCACATTCGCACGCACACCGGAGAGAAGCCTTTCCGGTGAGCAGCGCAATCGGAATCCGCAAAAGACGTCTTTATGTGCCATAAGCTTGACTTTTTCTTTTGTTTTCTGTCCCCCCCCCCCGGCCTCAAGGTGCGACCACGACGGCTGCGGCAAAGCTTTTGCAGCAAGTCACCACTTGAGAACTCACGTTCGGACCCACACGGGTACGGCCAAGTACATTTGCGTTACGGCCTTTTCAAAAATGGCCGTCCAGGAGATTCACTTAGATTGCGATCCCGTCCGCCGACTCTTGCTTTTCCCAAGGCGAGAAGCCCTTCAACTGTCCGAGCGACGGCTGCGAGAAGACCTTCAGCAGCCAGTACAGTTTGAAGAGTCACATCCGAGGTCACGACAAGGGGCAGCCTTTCAGCGTCACCCTCGCTCACCCGCTGTCCGAAGTGAGTCACCGCTTCTCGCCGCTCGGATGATTCGCTTCCTCACATCGGCGCTTTGACACTTACATCTTGTTTTTTTTTAATAGGATGCAAATCATTCACTGTGCCTCAGTGACTTGAGCCTGATCTCCACTGACTCAGAGCTGCGGGAGCAACTACACAACGTGAGTGCGGCCGGACTGTATCAACCGGGATGTTTTGTAAGCGCCCTGCCCTGTGTCCGAAACTTTCTATGGACCTTCCAGGTGCAGAATTTGGACCTGAACAACGTGACCCCTGTGAAAATCTTTGAGCTCATGTTCCAGAGTCCTGAAAACAGTGTGAGCCAAGATGAGGCCCAGCCAAGCGGTAAGAACCTTCGCAAAGGTTTGCTGTGGCTCCGCTGAGCCGCATTGGTTTTCTCCTCCTCAGAGAGTGTCCCCGAGCGTTTCGGACTGGAGACCGAAGCTTCGTCCCTCATCTCTTTCTCGCTCACTACCGCCTGCTCCCGCCCGCCCACCGTCATGGAGGCTCCTCCTTCTACTCAGGCTGCCTCCGCTCAAGCGCCCGCTTTTGTGCACATCTCCGACGGCCCCGTTCAGGCTTCCGCCCAAGCGCAGAATCAAGCGGCGCCACAGCACTACGTCGCGCTGCCTTCGACATTCCTTCCCTCGGACACCGTGGCCCAGCCCGCTCCCCTTCCCATCTCGGCGCCCGCCCCGACGGCTCCGTTGCCGGGCGCTTCGACGGCGGCGCCGACCGCCGCCGCCGCCTCGGACACTCTGGCAGCTGTAGCTCAACCTGTGCCTTTGGCCAGTAACTCTGTTTCCGCGTCCAGCCCCGCCACCATCACCATCGCGCCAACTCAGAACCTGCTGCAGCCCGGCCTGGTTATGTCCGACCAGAACCTTCAGTGGATCCTGAGCAGCGCCGCCAACAGCCAACAGAATCCCGAGCAAGCGGTGAGTTTCAAACACGGCCATGACTCGTCCTATTGATTGTTGTATTTTCATTTGAAATATTCCTTCAGTCACAAAGTGGTGCAAAAGTGGAGAAGGTCTTCTTCACGACAGCCATACCAGTGGGAGGCAATGCTGGTAAGATTTTTTGGGGGATGATTGCAGCCTAAAGTTTCAGAAGCGACTATCTTGGGAAGTCAGCGACTCGAAATGTTGTCGTCTTTGCAGGCAGCTCGGTCCAGCAGATCGGCCTGAGCCTGCCCGTCATCATCATCAAGCAGGAAGAGTCGTGCCAGTGTCACTGCGCCTGCCGGGACACGGTCAAAGAGAAGAAGGCCTGCTCGCCGCCCACCTCAGCGCAAGCGCCAGAGAGCGCCGCCTCCGCTCCGGCCCAACCCCAAGCGCCTCCTCCTATCGCCGCCTCCGCTTCTCCGTGCTGCCTCCCCGCCGAGTCTTCGTCCAAGGTGGGTGAAGTCGATCCCTCCCCCGCTCAGACGTTGGCGCCGTCGTCGCACGGGCTGTCCAACATGGACGTGTCGGACTTCCTGACGCTGCAGAGCCCGGAGAGCGCCGCCAACATCGAGGCGCTGCTGCTGGTCGCCGACGACTTCAGCATGGCCACCCAAGGCAATCCTTAGAGCGCTGCGGTGTGCGCGGCCTCGCTCCTTAAATAGCTAGCGCGTGCTTGACTCACTCCCGCCCTCCCTCCCGTACCTTCAGTGCATTCTCCTCTCGTAGCTGCGCAAGTTTTGCAGTAGTTGAGCTCACTGTTGACACGTCGACGGCATTTCATGCAGGGAAAAATGCAGTGGAAGAGTTGGCTTTGGAGGAAGCTTGTTAATACTACTCGTGTTCAAATTGTATATACCAAGTCACTGATGACAATTGTGCTGTCAAGACACTGAAATTGCAAGAGTTGCCATTTTGCTGCCTCGGAGAAGGTGTGTTGCTGTACTGCACTTGGAGGAGGAGGAGGAGGAGGAAGGAGAAGAAGAAAAAAAAAATCCTGCCACACGCTTAGCGCTGGTTGTAATGCACTGATGGAGAATAGCTCCCAGCACAATCTTCACGGGTAGACAGACACGCTTGTAAACTAGTCCAAAAGATGTGAGCTGGGTTTTGGTTTTTTTCTGCGCAAATTCAGGTCTGAGCCGACTCGTCAAAATGGCTGCGATGGCATCGCTTCCCTCTAACTTAAACCTAATTTAAAAAAAATTGTACATTTTAATTTATTGAAGCCTTTAATTTCCGACTGGCAACGCTGTTGCGATAGATGAAGAGTCTTTTATTAATTTATTCCGAATTTATTCTTTTTGTTTGGGTTCTGTTACTGAATGAGGAAGAAAAATGCTCCTTCAAGTGAAACGGCAACAAACAACTACTGTCACGATGGGGTCACGGTTCTCTCAGGGACCTTTAAATGATCCCTGCTCCCTCCGTTTTGCGCAATTGCATTTCCACGCTGCGACTTTTCAAAGCCAGGGCTGGGAAACGGAACGGCTTGTTTACTACATATTTGACTTTAGGGTGACATTTTCTGAGGACCGAAAAAATATTGTGAATTTTTTTATTTTTGTAGAGACAAAAAAAACACTTCTAGAATGCCGAGCTAACATATTTGGTCACATGCTAGAACATTGTTTTGTGTCAATTGCCCCCCCCCCAAAAAAAAAAAAAAAAAAAAAAGACCTCAGACTTAATTTCCCCAAGAAGCAACCAAACAACCAGTGCAGATATGCAAAGCGGTAAAGACCGCAATCCCACTCACAACCATTCCAGATATGTATGCAGTTTTACGAGGGTCCAAATGTTAAGAAAACACATGGTGCGATGGAATCAACTATGCAATTTTCAACTAAGGCATTCGAGAGGTATGCACACAGGCGCCCCAAACACAAGATCTCTTCCCTTCTTTTGGTAAATAGTGTTGTGTTGGAAATATTTTTATATATATATATATATGCATCACTCACTCCAGTGGCAAATGTTAGCTATAATAATAATATATATATATATGTAGAAAGAGATGATATTACCACTTATGCCAACTACAGGATGATATAGAAAAGCCCTTTTCCCCATCTGGGATGATGTGAAAACCGGTTTAATAGCAGTCTACGCCGAAGGAACGCGACTTATGGAAAGATTCTGTTTTAAGAATGACTTTTGTTTTCATCCTTTCTGAGCTTTATAGGCGAACGATGTGCCGGCTAACCACGTCTGCCTTTTGCCTCCATATTACAAATTGACTATTGATTTTGACACCTGTTTGGAAGCAGATTGATTGATTGATTGAAAAATCTCCATGGAATCAAATGAAACTCCAAAAGGATGTGTGCTCACCCGGAGATCAAGGATTTGTATTTTTTAAAGAGAATGTATCATGTTCCGTGTTTGCATATGCTCGTTTCGTACAAAGTCATATGATGAGTTTCTCAAATAAGAGCAATATACTAATAAAACCTTATTGTCTCACAACACTGTCATCGGTTTATTGTTTCAACATGTCATTTTTTGGGCGGCGAGGTCGCATCCTGGGGAAATGGTGTCTGGGAAGAAATAACAATCCAAAAAAAAGATTCAAGATTCATTCAAGAATGGCGTCGTGACGCTGCTCACCAGAAGACGATGGAGAGTTTTCAAGTCCTCCAGGATTTGATCGCACATGGTGATTTTCTCACTGGTAATCCGTATTCTCTCATTGAGCTCCTCCTCCTATGAAACATTGCGCATGATATTTGGGGCGAGTGGAACCCCTGGATTTCCTTCACTGACCTTTTTCATTGCAGGTGCACTTGCATCATTGGCCTCAGACATTTTGGAGATCTCTAAAACAAATTGAGCAACTTTCCACAGAATGGATACGAGTTGTAAAGTCGGGGCCGGGCACCGGCAGGTGATTCAAATATCCATCGTGGATGGGCGCGGTCGAGATGGCGTCGCCCGTAAATAGTATCTTTTCACGTCATTTAAACATTCAATACTGCAAGTAACAATGTGTTTTGTGTCAAATTACTTCTGTGAATCGCTTTTATTTTATTTTTAATACAACTACGCTTTAAGGAAAGTGACGTCATGAAATGGGGGCGTCACCCGGAAGTCTTTGCTTCTCTCCAGTCCCATGCTGTCCGTCCGTCCGTCCGTCGGTAGCATGTTTCACCTCTTCAACTTGTCAACGCTTTGACGCACTTTCATGAAGTATCTTGGAAATTTAGCAGTACATGTAATTAAATCCAGAGCTGCTCACCATTCTGCACTTTGCCGTGTCGGAAGTGAAATGTGTCATCGATTAAAGACCAAAGTGCTGCATTTGGGGCCAGTCACGGGCGACGGGCCGTTTCTTCCACAGGAGCCTCCTACCGGTAACTGAATGACCAAATGTTTTTTGTTTTTTTTAAATAAATCTTTGATCGAGATACTTTAAAGAGGAGGCAACCTAACATATCGGCATATTGCATCAGATTCTTGAATGTACCTGTTGGACTGGTCTACTCGTTGCTATTTCTACGTTCAAACTTTATACGAGATTGTTTGAACTGAGAAGATTCGAACAGCATTTCTGTTTTTAGTGATTGGAAACATTGTTGTCCTCAAAGAATTGCTGCTCAAGCCGCATTGATATATTTGAGCTTTGTGTTTCCATTTGGCAAAGGTCGATAAAGGTCGATTGCTGTTCTCCCCCCCTCAGATATTGCTGACATCCTGAGCTGTACGGTGAAAGCCCTGCAGGAAGGTCACGTGGTCGCCGTGCCCACCGACACCATCTACGGTCTGGCTTGTCTGGCTCAGAACTCGGCCGCTGTCCGCAAGATCTACGACATCAAGGAGCGCAATGAACAGAAGCCCTTGGCCATTTGTGTGGGCGAAATCCAACAAATATACAAGTAAGAACATCTTCAAGTCCCAGCGGAAGGAACCTCCCATATGGAACACCACCAAATGGTTCTATGCTAGCATTAAACTAGTGGACTTTGATTAGGTGCACAAAGTGTCATTGTCTTTGTTTACAATTGGTTCGGAATGGGCAAAGAGAATTTTTTCCCAACTGGACACAACGCATCTCGCCTCCATGTGCAGATTCTGTAAGGTGAACGTTAAAGAGGACCTCCTCCGCGACCTCCTGCCAGGCCCGGTCACACTGGTGCTGGAAAGGTCGCAAATACTCAACAAAGACCTCAACCCCTTCACGTCGGTAAGTCATCAAAAACTGCTGACTTATTTACGTAGCTATTGATTTTTTTTTTTTCATCGTCGATTGCGTGTGCCGTCGCCCTCAGCTCGTAGGCGTCCGTATTCCAGACTGCGTCTTCATGCGGCGTCTCTGTCAGATGTGCGGCGAGCCTCTGGCGCTGACCAGCGCCAACGTCAGCTCGCAAAACAGCACCGTGGCCGTCCATGTAAGTTTCATCGTGGAAGGAACGGGCGCCGCCGTTAGCAGCTGTTAGCTGTTTCTTCATTTACAGGAGTTTCAAGATCTTTGGCCCAAGTTATCCGTGGTGGTGGACGGAGGACCGATAGGAGACCAGAGCCGCCTCGGATCCACCGTGGTGGACCTGGCGGTACGCGGCAGGTACCGCATCATAAGACCCGGGTGGTAAGTTTCTCCTCTTTATTTTCATACCGAATGACTGAAAATAGCATTTACTTAGCGGGTTCACGAAAAAAAAAATGTCTTTGCGTGCCATTAAAAAAAAAGAAAAGAAAGCCAACCAAGTGTTCATTGGGTTCTTAGCGCCTTTTCCTCAACGGTGAAGGTCCTGGAAGGCAAATATGGACTCACCTTGGAGCTGTTGGGATGAATATTCAAAGTGCAACGCACAAGCAAGATTCTTAATCGTCATTTCCAAACCAGAAGAAATAAGGCGCCCGCCGGTGGTATTTTTATACTGACGTGTGTTTGTGCACTTCATTTGACCGTATTTTAAAAAATCTTGGGATGACGTGGCACTTCTCCACCATTTTGTCCAATCCAAATGATTGTATCTCGTTACCACCGCTCATGTGTAATATAGATATAGAAGCAGGGGAGGGGGGGCCTATAATGTATTGTTTATATAACAGGAGGGGAAAAAAAAAAAGCTTTGAGGGATATGAATGGATTTTCTCAGCATGCTACATTTGTTATTTAAAAGCGCTTGTACAATAAAAAGCCAATATTTATGTGTCTGGACGCTTATTGTCGCTGGACAACAGAGTCAATAGTTTGATTGTGAAAAATTCCACTCTGGAGACCAAAAAAAAAATGCAAATACCCTTTACATATTTGGAGTGATGAAAGCCATTTACAAGGACGGAACACAAACCAAAGCCGCTTTTGCTTCCCTGAAAAATCAATGGTGAGGTTAATTAATAACAGCACAATTAAGACGGATCGAGCAAAATGTACACATTTTCGGATTTCAGCAACGAGTCGGGATTTTGTTTAGTCGTGGTGGATTTTCCGTTTGGGGTTTTGACCGCAACGTTGCTTTGCCGCTCTAGCTTATTGTAATATCTGCTGCCATTGTTTTTTTTCCTCTCACATGAGCCACTGCTCCTTCTCCTTGTTGAATTTCTCAGCCCAGCGTCTGGTCAGCTCCAGATAGTGCTGCGGCCCGTGCGGCCGGTAGTCCAGGTACACCCTGGCGGGCGTCTTCTTGGGCGCGGCCCTCTCGATTTGCGTGCCCTCGTGCCACTCGTTGAACGAGGTGACGGCCAGCACCTCGGGCCGCACGTCCAGCGCCGCCTGGAGGGCCGTCTCGTAGTAGCGCCCGTTGACCCGGTTGCGGGTGCTGTGGCCGTTCCACGGCCGCACGCTGGTGTCCACGTAGCCCGGCCCCACGCTGGGGACGAACAGGAGGTCGTTGTCGTCGCAGAAGGCCTTGATGGCCTTCCAGTTCTGGTGCGACGAGCCGAAGGAGAACCCGTTGGAGGCGAAGTAGGTGTACATGCCGTCGAAGCCGCCCGCCGCGATGTCCCGCTTGTGGCGCTCCTCCACGATCAGAGCCACAAAAACGCCGTCGTAAGCCGAGCCGCGCAAGCTGCGCGAGCCGCCGGCCGTCAGCAGTTGCGACCAGGATTCGGCCGGCGTCAGGTACGAGTCGTAGATGTAGAACAGGGGCAGGCTCTTCCCCGTGCTCGACGTGAACTTGTAGAAGGCCGCGTGGTCGCCGTACCTTCGGCGAAAGAGACCAACGAGCCAGCGAGCGAGCTGATGTCGCACTTTTGCAAAAAAGGCCCTTCTAGAAGCAGAAAGTCGCGTTGGCAGCAGAACCTTACCTGTCAATGATGTACTTGACGTTGTCAAGCACGCTCTGTTCATTCCGTCCTCTGTAGGGTTGGATGTGAAATGCCGCCTGGGGGGGGGGGAAAAAAAAAAAAAAAAAGTCACTCATGGTTTCGGTGCACAGTACTGCGGGGAGGGATAGCAATGGTGCATTTCCTTCAGGTTGTTTTTCCAACTAATGGGGTTTGAAAAAACAAAAAAAACAGCAGTGTAACAAGGGAATCAAAATGACACGTACTCAAAAAGTTGAATATTTAAAGGCACTTTCTCAATTATTAATGATCCACATGAAAACATTTTTGTCTGAGGAAAAAAAATGTCTCAGGAGGAATTGAGAAAAACGTCAGATGGCAGATTTACAAAGTAGTTGGGAAAAAAATAAGTATTTTTCATAAAGATATGACAATGATTTTAATTACAATTAATTCAAATGAATCATAAAATAAAAATAAAGAAACTCATTTTCAAGAAACATCTCTTGCATGTAAATGCACTCCACACAGTGTTAAATACATCTGAGCTGTACTCGGCACAGATCCTTGTGGGACTCCACTTTCTAATACTCTGTGGATTGCATAATACGACCTCATCAGCACGCCGAACGTTTGCATCCCCTGCGGAATCGGGGACGTGCACAATTCCCCAACCTTAATCTCACTTGGGGCCTGAGTTTTCACTCACTGCCAACACATTTGCATTCATTTTGTAAATCGCAGGCCCTTGCTAAAGAGACTTTGGGTGGGCTGGAGGTCAAGCAGCAAGCCGTGCAGATATTTGCGGCGCAATGCGTGACCAGCTTGTGTGGGTGAGTGGCTGCGACTCAAATAGTCTTCCGTTTATATAATGCTACAAAAAAAAAGTGCAGTGCTGGCTTTTTTTTTGTTTTTTTCCCCCCATCGCCCAAGTGCGCTTTGTGTTTTTAGTGGGTGGCAGGAATTTGATGCCCCATCCAACATGAGTTTGAATACCAATTCTGAAGACAGACGCATAGCATTTAAAAGGACTTGTGGCAACCAGACTATGTCAAACTGTGCATTTTCACGGACTCAAGAATTTCTTTCGTCAGTCGGTTGATTGTCTTTACGTGTAGCACAAGCGCTGTCTCTGCATTATTAACGCCGCTAGCGCAAGGTCCCTTGGGAGACCATCTTGTCTTTTGTCCGTCTTTCAGAAGGAAAGACACGAGAAGCTTTCAAGCCTCATAGAAACTGGATGTGAGATCAGTTCCTTCTCATAATCAAACGCTCCTCCCTTTTGCCGGTTTTAAAATGTTTATAAGCTTTCAATAAGGCCACCGCACGTGTATTTTCCGGCCTAGTTGCCAATTGGTCCACGCTCGCTCGCTCAGCTCGTACGTTGAGTCCCAACGGCGAGTCCCAACGGCGAGCCCGCGTCCTTCCCCACGTCCCCAAAATGTCAGCACTGCCTGTGCAGATTTGCTTTCACGGCAGTTCTTTGGAAACTAAAAAAAAAAGGCGCTTGAGCATATTTGGAGCAGGGCCATAAACTTTTCCTCTCTCTTTACTTACCTTGAGATTGTGTCGATACGCGGCGTCCAGTATGGCAGGTAGAAAATCGTCAGCGGGTTCCCCGTTGTCGTCAGCCGTGCCGGGAGGATACCAGGACAGCACCAGAACCCCTGCGGATGATGCTCCAGTCAGTCTCAAAGTGTGCCAATACGAAATGTCCTTTGCTTGAACTTGTGAAAAAGCCTTTCCGGCTCAAATGTCTCACTCAGTAAGCAGATTCTGTTGCATCCAATCTGTCTACCTCGGAGCAACAGATGGCCGCGGTGTTTTGTAACCTTGCTGCACCTCAAATGTCCAGGAGGCTCGCCGCGTGAGCTGTTATCGGACACCGAGGATTCCGGTGTCTCTCGGGCTCGCTGTACCGCCGCCCACGAGCATTCATCTTTCGGCTTGATTGGACAACCAAAATGGCTTGACATCGCTTTTTGATAAACAGTCAACTTATTCACAGGGAATGCAGACCCTGCCACTAGATGGCGTCTAAACTCGTTTTATAATGCGCATACATGGCTTTGGTTAATCAGTGAGTTTTCATGAAAAACCAAGTTGAGTTTTTCCGTGCTGTTTTTAGAGAGAGAGAAAAATCCCCGGGGCCTGGATCGGCCATTTCCTTTCATTTGATAGGATTGCCAAAAAAGAAGCGTCATCGACTCCAATGCGCTCTACAAGCATGCGGGAGCTGTCCGTGGTCCTGCTTTTTTCTTAGCCAGAGTTGCTGAAAGTAGTCAAGGTGTAAAGTGAAATACCCGCATGAATGTATCATACCTGCCGCCGAAGCCGCGATCTGCTCCATGTGGGACTCCAGCACGTCCGGGTCCCTGGAGCTGTACGGGCCGAGCTCCGGGTAGAAGCTGGAGCCGATGTCCTCGGGCGGCATGTGCCTCCCGCGCGGGTAGCTGGACGCGATCTTCGGGTCCCAGTGCGGCACCAGGACGTGGTCCCAGTGCACGAACTTGCCGTCCGACTGCGGGGTTCCGTACCACGCGTAGTAGAAAATGTGCACGTCATCGAAGATGCTCCCCTCCGGACCCGAGTTGGACACCGCAGCAGCCGACTTGGTGCGCTGCTGACCGGAGGATGACGAGGTCCGCTGTGCGGCGCGCCGGTCCAGTGTGTTAGGGACCAGATCCGAGAGGCCATCCCCGGTCTTGAGGGTCCGGAGTGCCATCATGGCTCCGAAGATGAAGAGCGTGAAGAGAAAGAAAGCCACGCAAGCTCTCCTCCGCAGTCGACCCATGTTCGGGGGTACCGGCCGGTTCTGATGTGAATGTGGCGAGGCCTTTATCTGAGACTCCGTCTTCTCCGCGCACGGCCCATCTCCAGCCGCGCGTACATGCTCGCTCGCCAGCCCGCTTCGCTTCCTCCGGTGCTCGATGGGGGTGGTCCTATCGCAGCGTGCGCTTGTGTGCGGTTGGGCGGAGGACGCCATTGGGTGCTTCCGGTTCGGATGTCACTAGGTGATCTGGAGCGACACCAACTGGCGAGAAACTGCCACACACACCATCAGCATGGTTTGAGGAGAAGGGCGTGCGTGCGTGCGTGCGAACGATTGCAGAGAAACCTGGAATAGAGTGAAATGGCAATTCTATTGATGTACTGTACATGGAAGTCAGTCACGGATCAAACAGCCAATCAATCAGGAGGTGGGGGTGAGGGCGGGTGTGGCACTTAAACTTTTTCCCTAATGAAGTGGCCTGTGATTAGGTACACCTCATGGACACTTCAATAGGTACACTACACGAGGTAAAGGGGGAAAAAAATCAAAGTGTAGTCACAAGGTCCAGGAGGGACATGAGCGGTCTCAGATGAGCACTTGATAAGGGATGCCAAGCACTTCCCCCAATTCCATTTGTTCACAATTGTCATTGTCACTTGCTAGGAATAAAAATAAACTACAGTAATAAAGTCAAATATTTCTGGTTGCAAATTTACGATTCATACTTTAGATGACTAATCACTACATTTCCATGTTTGGTCTATTTTACAGGACAGGAAAAGTACTTGTGTTCCAACACAGTCTTGCCTCTTTATTCAACATGAACCCAAAGTTAGTGTCATAACAGAAACAGAGAAAAAAAAAAACAGGCAAATAAATAGTCACCACTTCAAATGAGTCTGAGTGCCAAGCAGGCACTGATTTTCCTTGACATTCATACCGGCCGTCCGTCAATTGCCTAGGCACCAATAAGTGGATTTGAGGCCTTTACTAAAAGAGCAGTGTGCTACTTAAGAGAAAGCAAAGCAAAAAATGTGACATGACAAGTCTTAATTTGTTCTTGCTTCATTTAGTTCTTGATGTCCATATACCACGTGATTACGTTTGTATTGCATCACTTGTTATCTGCAAACACACCAATAGTTCACTATTTCACTCTTAACGCGCAGGTAGGATGTAATCCATGATGTTTATTGTACATTGAGCTCATATTTACATGCGTAAAACTTTCCTTACAGCGACACAAGCTTGTGCAGGCTGAAGCCAATCTGAAATAGCAAATGCATTTCAAGCAAAGCATATCTAGGAAAAGCGCACAAAGACGGATGATGAAATGTATTCACGCCACACGTGAGCATAGTCTCCCCCCCCCCCCTTCAATGTGTTGTGTATTGAAGGAACAATTTCACAATTTGCAGACATGGGAGGGCTTCTTAGTAAGAGCGGATGGCGGGAGGGACATGGGCGCAGTCCTGCTCATCCAGAGAGTGGTCAATGACAGGACGGTACTCCAAGGTCACCTGCAGAGGAGATAGATCAGTTGATTTATTGAGGCCATCCATCCAGGTAGGCAGGCAGCAGAAAACAAGCCACCGTACCTTGCCAGTTTTGGGCTCAACATAGGACATGGTGTGTTTCCTCCAGTGCTGCTCAAAGGGCTTCTTCTCCTGACCCTGCAATGGCTTGGAGTAATCGTACTCATCGATGCGATCCTGTCAACCAAAAGAGACGCCGTGTCAGAAAAGGGAGGGAGGGATGAAGAGGGATTATTCCCTCTCTTCTGAAACACAGAACCTTGTAGTCTTCTCTGGCATGAGCTCCTCGACTCTCCTTCCTCTGCTCGGCCGAGTGAATGGTCTGGACGGCGTTCAGCATCAGATTCTGCAGCTCCAGTGTTTCCACCAGGTCGGTGTTCCACACGATGCCTGAAGACGGTGGCAGTGGAAATGAGAAAGAATGACTTTTGATTGGGGTCAAAACCACACGTCGTGAATGTCTGGAAGGGTGACAAGGTGCTGTCATTGTATCAAAGCATATGGCCAGAGAACCCCGACTAGCATTTGGAATTCCACTTGAATGGTTTCTATGAAAGCCCCACAATTTTCTTGAAACCTACCTCTGTCAAAGGTCTTGATATCGTCCATGGTCTGGTAAATGGCATCCAGTTTGTCACATCCCTCCTTCAAAACAGAGCCGGTACGGAACACGGCGGCGTGAGCCTGCATGGCCTGCGGAAACAAGGACTCAATTATAGTCTGTGTGTGTGTGCGTGTGTGAGCAAGGTGTGCGTGCCCACGCATACCTTCTGCATGTTGAGCCTTATTTCAGAGGTTCGCAAGCTTCCGTTGGCAAACCTCAGCTTATCCAGGTTGGCCACAGACTCTTCTCCTGCGTTGGACTTAAGAGGGGAAAGTGCCTCTCCTTGACGGACAGAAGAAGCAAAATCATCAAGCAATCTGGTCCTAATCACGTGCCGCCGCCTTACCGGGCTTGTGCTCCTCAGCAATGGTGAGGGCGCAGGCTCTGCCAAACACCACCAGGTCCAAAAGAGAGTTGGCGCCGAGTCGGTTGGCACCGTGAACGCTGGCGCAGCCGGCCTCTCCGCAGGCGTACAGCCCACGAACCACCTTATCTTCGCCGTTAGCGTGAGTGATCACCTGACGGGCGGGTGCAACTTCAGAAGCATCTCTCGCCTGCAGAAGAGCCAACCAAGCACGGGACTTACCTGGCCCTTGTAGTTTGTAGGGACGCCTCCCATGTTGTAGTGGACGGTCGGCAGGACGGGGATGGGTTCCTTGGTGACGTCCACGCCGGCGAAGATCATGGCCGTCTCCGAGATGCCGGGCAGCCTGGTGGCGAGCTGCTGAGGAGGGAGGTGGTGCAGCTGCAGGTAGACGTGGTCCTTCTCTGGACCCACACCCCTGAAGAACCACACTCAAGTTAAGAGTGCTCCCCCGTTGTTGCAGAGATTCTCAAAATGCAGTGTCAGGATGAACGCGGATCAATCACCTGCCCTCTCTGATCTCGATGGTCATGGAGCGGGACACCACGTCTCTGGATGCCAGGTCCTTGGCGTTGGGCGCGTAGCGCTCCATGAAGCGCTCGCCCTCGCTGTTGATCAGGATGCCTCCCTCGCCACGGCAGCCCTCGGTGATCAAACAACCGGCGCCGTAGATCCCTGGAAAGATGAACGAGATTCCAGAGGATGGAGTCGCGCGAGGGCTGATGCGCAGAACCTTTGGTGTGGTTTTCTCACCAGTGGGATGGAACTGCACAAACTCCAAATCCTGGCAGGGCAGACCTGCTCTGGTCACCATGGCGTTTCCGTCGCCGGTGCTGGTGTGAGCAGACGTGCAGCTGAAATAAGTTCGACCGTAACCCCTGGAAAGAGAGAGAGAGAGAGAGAGCCTTTTCTTGAGATCCCCTCGGAAAAGGTCAACCCTGGCAAAGTGGCCACTTTACCCGGTAGCGATGACGGTATTCTGAGCTCTGAAGCGATGGATAGATCCGTCCTCCATGCACAGCGCGATCACGCCTTTGCACTCGCCGTCCTCCATCAGCAGGTCCAGCGCAAAATACTCCACAAAGTAACTGGTGTCGTAACGCAGCGACTGAAGACGAGATGGAGACAAAGGCTCAACGTAGCGTCATAGGCGCGCGTGTCCAAAGGCTCTTTGTGCATTCCCAACTTACCCGACCATACAGAGTGTGAAGTAGCGAATGGCCCGTCCTGTCTGCGACACAGCAGCAGCGGTGGGCTTGGCCTCCTTTGCCGTATTTCAGACTTTGACCTCCAAAAGCCCTCTGGTAGATCTTACCGTCCTCTGTGCGGCTAAAAGGCATGCCAAAGTTCTCCAACTAGTGGCGAGAGAAAAAGAGGATGTGAGAGAAGGCACAATGCATCTTGGCGATATTTCAATCTGCACAACATTGTTTGGATGCCGGCTTTTAATCATGTCCAAAATGAAGATGCGTCAACAAATACATGATGTTTTGATTGACATTGGAGAACGGCGTGAGTTTCAACAAGCACCTACCTCCACGACAGCTGCGGGAGCCTGCTCTGTCATGTAATGGATGGCGTCTTGGTCTCCTAGCCAATCAGAGCCCTTCACTGTGTCGTAGAAATGCCACCTCCAGTCGTCGTTCTCCATGTTGCCGAGCGCCGCGTTGATTCCACCCTGAAAATCCACGTTGGGCAAATGTTGACTTTTGTTTGACGGTAATATAGAAGATCGGGAGCCGAGCCGAGCCGAGCCTGACTAAAACGGATTGAGCGTACCTGCGCCGCAACGGTGTGAGACCTGGTGGGGAAAAGCTTGGTGACGCAGGCAGTGTTAAAGCCAGCCTCAGACAGGCCAAAAGCTGCCCGGAGTCCCGCTCCGCCAGCGCCAACCACCACCGCATCAAACTCGTGATCCACGACCGGGTACTGATTGGAGATCTGAGCAAAAACAAAGAAAACCTTACAGCATTGATTACAGTGACCCACAACATATGGATAGATTCAGACTCTTGGATGGATGATTATTTCAACTCACGTTGTCAGAAACCTTGGCATCTTTCTTGCCGTAAACGGAGAAGTGCAGATTCCTGGAACCTTGAACTGCAGTACCAGAGACCTGGCAGCAAAGACAGAAATATTTGTTCATGAAGAGACTCGGCAGATATCGCAAGCTCTGCTGATGCATCAGACAATTCTGCCATTTGAGCTTGAAGGCTCTCAAGGACTGGAATTCGTGAGCCCTGCTCTACAGTATGGTGATAGTGTATACAGCGCCCTATTAATGTGTTATTACGTGGAATAATAGGT
The DNA here is from genome assembly GCF_054491065.1 of Syngnathus leptorhynchus. Taxonomy (NCBI): domain Eukaryota; kingdom Metazoa; phylum Chordata; class Actinopteri; order Syngnathiformes; family Syngnathidae; genus Syngnathus; species Syngnathus leptorhynchus. The sequence continues at coordinate 600,436 of NC_141202.1, read as the reverse complement.
CTCACACAATGTTTGGAGGTTCCTAAACATACGTCATGCCACGCTAACAAGCATGCTAACAACAAGAGCTACAACCCTTCTCACAAGGGCAAGGAAGTCAACTCGTTCTTAACGGAAGAGAATAACACCTGGTTAAACATAGATGTACAAAGTTTGAAAGAGACGACAACAAAATATATATTTGACACCGGAGAGCTAGTGTTACATTGAAGCAGCCCTTCCTTCCTTTCTTTCCTACATAACGCAGGTTACGCAAGTCGCTCGTTATGAAAGCAATAGACGTCACCGTGAAGGGGGAAAGAGCTTCATTTGGAACTTGACATACAATGCACAAGTACACAAAACGAGTACAGATACTCACTGCTTTCCTGGAGGATATGATCCTCTTGGAAAGGAGGCGAGAAGCAGCTTGAACAGCAGCCATGTTATCCGTCCGCCAGAGGTGAGACGTCGATCCGATACGATCCAACTTCAGAGTCCAGACCAGCTAGAGGCTGACGTATTCTGGGCGACTGGAATGAACCACCCCCCGATAAACAGGGGTGACATAATACATACGGTGTATTTGAAAACGTTTTCTACCTAATGTAGCAACTTTTATTTAAACTAAATGAACATTTTAATGTTTGCTTAAGTTAAATTACTCGTGTACGTGTGCGTATTATGTCATGTAATGGAACGTCTTTAATAACACCAATCTAAACACCCCCATTGATGTGTAGACGGAGCGTCAACCGGTTAGAAATTGTATAACCTGGCTAGATGGTGGAGGAACAAATGTAGAAGTGACCTAGACTTTCCTTTCAAGGTGAGACACAACCCCGTGACCTCAAAACACACACACACGGGTTAAATTGTCGCAATAACAAAGTCCCGTCGGATGCGTTTGTGATCTACTCTAAGGTGTATGAGCGCGTAAGCCTACATGCTAGCTAGCTTTTTAGCCTTGACTTAGTTAGCTTTGTTGTGGTTAGCTGGGCTGTCAACATTGCAAGCATGTGAATGTTTTGCCGCGGGTATTCACAATAAAAAATCATTTTTACTTTTGTCCTGGAGTACACGTCTGTACATTTGTGCTTTTACTTAAATACATTCTTTTTTCCCCCTATCTGTAGTTATGCTGAAGTACAGCGTACAGAGATGCAATTAGATGACATTTGCTCACTCATAGACTCAATATGTGACTTGAAAAAACAATCCCACATGATCATGTTCATGCTTATGTTTTGATTTGTTTGTGTGGTGTGTCAATAGCTTCAATGAACAACCTGAATGACCCCCCAAGATGGAACATTCAACCAGACGCAGGAGAAAGAGAGGGAGGCGCAGATGGCAACCAGTGGAACTATGCTCTCCTGGTGCCTATGCTGGGGCTGGCTGCATTTCGTAAGTTGCATCAGCAAGTGTTTCATATACCATGGGTGGGATTTTAAAATTCCTGTCAATTATCATAGTTACACACTGTCGTACAATGAGAAACTATTCTCAATTTCCCGACTGCAAAAATGAACAAAATATTGTGGTGTATCAGGACTTGTGACAAACATCGAGGGCGATTAGTGCATTAGGCACGTTTGTTTGCACGGTACATTATGTTCTTAATATTAACAAACACTAAATAGATTTTTTGTTGTATTTCGGACCATTTCATGAATATATTTTTGACATTTTTTTACATGAACAATTACATCTCTGCAGCTGATGCAGATGCCTTTTTTTTTGTCTTCTCAGGTTGGATCTGGACCCGGGAGTCTCAGAGGGAGATCGAGAAGGTCAAATCCAAGTATAACAAAGATGTGTTCCTGGTAAAAAGCGAGATGGAGTCCAGGTATGAAGAGACGCTAACAGAGAGGCGCAGAGCCGTGGCTTCCTTGGAGTTGGAGCTCGAGAAGGAAAGACAGAGGGTGAAAGGCTACAAGCAGGCCATGATCTCCCAGAGCCATCTCCTGGTAGAAGAACGGAAACGTTTAGAGCAGGTAATCTTGTTTCACAAACACTGATGGCGACTGACCTATTGAATTGAATGGCTCGAGCACCTTTGCACACCAAACAATCTCTCATCAGGAGCGTGAGTGGTTGGAAGAAGAGAAGCAAAACTATATCAAGTCTGGAGCTGGAGGAGCCATCCTGCATCAGGCCACGGAGCAACAGAATGAGTGGTTCCAGAGAGCCAACGCCGCACTGCGCCATCTCGAGGCTCAACTCGTGGAGCGCCAGAACGCCTACTGTTCCCTCATCCTACCTCGAGACAAGCGCCTAGAGATGGAGAGAAACATGCTGCTGGAAGCCGTCAAGGAGCCTGTCCTGGATGAACTCAATCTGGAGGATGATCTTAAATATATTTTTAAGAGGGATAAGCATTGCGCAAACGTGATGAACGTGGACAAGAGGAAGAATGGAAGTCTCATGTGGGTTTATCTCAAGTACTGGCAGCTGCAGGTCACTGTTCAGAAACACAAGAGAACCGAGGCAGTCCTCCTTGGGGAAAACGTTAAGGCGCAAACAAAATGATAGGAACAGCAGAAATGGAATATGGAGCAAGTTCTGACTTTTTAAAACAATGAGTTCTTCCTGGATACCCCAAATAAGAAGCATTAACTTCAAATCATGAGATACAAATGCACTTAAATGATATCCACATTGGATACGCACGCAATCAAAGCTGAAAATATAGTCGTTTGAAATGAACATTTCATGACATGCACTTGATTGTCAACATTTTCATTGAGACTGCAACATTGAAAGAGATTTTAGCGTGAAGTGTGCTGATGCTTACTCCTCTTCAGCTCTATTTTATGTTCAGATGCCCTAAGTAAGCACTCTGTGTTTTGCGCACAATAAAGCCTCGGTGTAGGAATTTGTGGTGGTTCTATTTTCTCACGTAAGGATAAAAACGTGTCAACACTAGTTGCGCGTGTCCTTCCGTCTCACCGGCTGGCTTGAATTGAGGAGCTCGAGGTATGCATAGTCTAGTGCAGTGTTTCTCACGTCGATTAAAATTGATGCTCTCTCATGGCACCTCGGTTGACGACATCATGAGCTCCCTCGTGGCCCGACGAAATAGCACCATTGAGAACCAATGGGTGAACAAATGACATGCTTTGGTTGATTTTATTTCCCCACATTGATTTATTACCAAACAAAAGATATTGAAGTTGTTGCTGACACAAAACAACGTTGCTCATAGCATGTGGCTGCAAATCAAGCCACAATAATTCCAGACAACAGCACAAGTGCAGCGCATAGCGCCAGACTACACGAGCATTAGTGGGGGAACCAGGCGGGGCGTTTCCTAGGCCTCTCCACTATCCTCTTTCCTTGGTCCAGCTCGCTTGGTTTCTCGTCAGCGTACAAGACAACGGTCTCCACAGTCGGGGCAGCCAGAGGACCGCCCTCCATCTCTTGAATTTGCCGACGGATCAGACTTGTCTCTCTGCACACTTTAGCGTAACAGAAGCCACACATGGTGTGTTTCTGCTTTAGGTGGCCGCACTCTGGACAAGGCTCGATGTTCAGCTGAAGGAGAGATGAATGAGGTGACTGTCTTATTCACATATAGTGTGTAATGGCCCAAACAGAAAAAAAAAAACCGTGTAGTGTAGCTTATATAGCCGCTGACGTAATAAATGAGCAAATTACTTCGGCTGTACCTTGACTTTGCAAAGTTTGGGCTCGGCTCTCCTCCTTGTTCGGTTGACCTCGATGGTGCGTCTCTTTTTGGGTGCTGCCATCCACATGATGCTGTCCAAAACGCCGTGAGGTCCCGCTCCACTCTGCTCCTCGACAGAAGGCAGCAGGCTGGAGCCATTCATTGCCAGGGCTGGAACTGCACACACAATCGCATCACTGCCCGGCCGGCCATAAAGACAAACATCGGAGAGATGAATACGTGCTAAACACTCACCCAAGCGTTGTTCTATCCCAGCCACCTGCAGGAGCCTGCTCTCGATGTTCAACAAGGAGCATCTTAAACGGTGCAACAACGCAGCCAAATTCATTTGATCTCCCCACGTTGGTTCCCTTCAAAACATGTCAAACACTTCACGGTCACTGATACGTTCGTCACTAAAGGGCGACAATTTACTTCTTCTTCTGTTCCGTTTAGGCCACACATAGGGAACGTTATTGCCGTCTAGCGGTAGAAAGGTCCCTAGGCTTGAATATGATGTGTTTTGGGTGTTTTTAGTTTTAAATGAAAAAAAAAATCATATTCTAAACATTATTTAAGAACTTTCTTCTTAGGGTTTACGTTCCAAGAGTGAGCTGTGGTGATAGGATATTTATAGTAAAATTGTCTAGGTGGCAGTGTTCCTCATTTAATATTGCGAGCCAATTCACCAGAGAAGAAGAAAAACAAAATGGCGGAACGTGGCTACAGTTTCTCTCTGACCACATTTAGGTAAACTTTATAAAATTACCGTTGATTCAAATATATCCAATAAACTTGCTGCTTACAATAATTGCTGTTGAATCGCAATAGATAAAAATCGATAACTCGTCTCTAATGTTTGTATATCTTTAGCATCTGATGTTGTCTATGCACTGTCATTGTCTGGAAGTGCAATGAATCAGCTACATGTACAGTTAGCATGTTGCTAACAGTTTTATACGCGATTTCTATTCTGTACTCTGTTCCAACTCGCACATTGACACGTTCGGTGAGAGTTTTACCTGGCAGCTCCGATAATGTGTTGCGACAGGTACATTTTGCGTTATCAAAGCCTTTAGCTTTCGCTTTCACTTGTAGACTGTCGCTAAGTAGAGGAACGTTTTTTTTTTTGTTTTTTTACATTTCTGTTTACCTTAACGTTCCTTTCTCAGTTATAATTTTGATGAAGCGTCCGCATGTCTTTTTTCACAGCCCTTCTGGTAAACTGGTGCAGATTGAATATGCACTGGCCGCGGTAGCTGCTGGAGCCCCCTCAGTCGGCATTAAAGGTAAGGATTTTCCAATTTTGATGTTCCTTGTTGATTGGCATTTGAGTGAATCCGTCAGTTTCCTAGCCAATTTAATTGACATTGCAGTTTTTACTAGGTCCATGAATGTTAAAATTGGTATTAGGATTCAGGTAAAATTGCTTCGACTCATTTGTGAATGCATTTGGAGGTCTGATGGCTTTCTATCTATTTATTTTCTTCTTCCAGCTTCCAATGGGGTGGTCCTGGCGACAGAAAAGAAACAGAAGTCTATTCTATATGATGAGCAGAGTGTTCACAAAGTAGAGCCCATCACTAAGCACATAGGCATGGTGTACAGCGGGATGGGGCCTGATTACAGGTATTTGTGAAAAGTTCTTTTTGTCAAATCTTATTGTAGTTTTTAAAGGAAAGATGAATACATGTTGTATTTTGCAGGGTTTTGGTCCGACGAGCCAGGAAGCTGGCACAGCAGTACTTTCTTGTTTACCAAGAACCTATCCCCACAGGCCAGCTTGTTCAGCGAGTGGCATCTGTGATGCAAGAGTACACACAGTCAGGGTGGGTGAAGCTTACTTCCACTTTTCATTGACCTTGCACTTGCATTCATTCATCAAAGACTGCAAGACACCCAGTTCCGATTTCAACCCGTGTGTTTCGTTTTGTCTCTGTCTCTGCTTGTCAGTGACGTGACTGCGCTGTGATGTTTTTCTTTCTTCTCTACAACAGCGGAGTGCGTCCATTTGGCGTGTCATTGTTGATAGCCGGATGGGATGAAGACCAGCCCTACTTGTTCCAGTCAGATCCCTCAGTAAGTTCACTTTTCATTTTCTGAAGAAATGATTCGTCTCCAAGGCTGCATCCTTGTTTGTCACGAGTAGTTTAACCAGACTGCATGAAGTTGAGGAAAAATCGGATTGCCTAATTCCTTTAGTAATTGAGCATTTTTAAAACTTTATTCAGCATTGATGAAATGATGACATATCATTACAGAAGAGTATTAATTTAAGTACTGTCCCCCGTCCCATCTTTCCTTTCCCAGGGGGCATATTTTGCATGGAAAGCCACAGCCATGGGAAAAAACTACGTAAATGGAAAAACATTCCTTGAGAAAAGGTAGCTTGCTTCACACTCAAGTTGCACAGTTATTGCATTCCGTTATCAGCTGCATATCACAACAAGGATCACGTCAGTGTGTGTGTGTGTGTGTATTTGTAATTTCAACCAGACTGGTTGAGAATATATTGAGATAAAACATAGCCGACAAGGGTTACTATTACTACTCTTGCAATATTGGTTTTGTGATTATCATTCTATTATCATTATTATCATTATGTTCAGTGGATCTTGACAACTGTACCATACTGCATTTTTGATTGGCTTTCATCCTCCAGGTATAACAATGACCTGGAATTGGAAGATGCCATCCACACAGCCATCCTGACATTAAAGGTACAATTTCCTGGTCATACATTTTCACAAAGAAACGTCCTTCACAATGACTTTATGATTACAGGAGAGTTTTGAAGGTCAGATGACTGAAGAGAATATTGAGGTTGGCATCTGCAATGAGGCCGGCTTCAAGAGACTCACCCCAGCCGAAGTGAAAGACTACCTGGCAGCCATTGCCTAAGGACCCAAAGCCCGCCCGCCCGCATGGTGATGGGGTTCGGCGTAGACAGGATAGTGAAGTAGCCAGCAACTGCGTGAAATTCATTTCTCTTTCCAAGACCATTAATGGCATGATGATTTGGGGTACGCTCCTTTTCCAAGTACTGTCTCATCAACGCCATACCAAATTGATAAGATAATCTTAACAAAATTCAAATGACGTTTTATTACCCTCATTAGTGTCGTGGTTTGTCACACACTATACGTTTAAAAATGTGCTTGATGGCTACTGCACACGTCTACCTACGTATGTGGGCTCTTGAGTTAAACCTCAAGTCTTCCACTGACATCCCTTGACTTACATTTGATCAAAGTGCAAAATCATTTCATTTCGACTCACTCGTAAGTCAACAGAAGTTACCATCAGCCAGTGGGATATTTGAGATTACCCCTCATAATAAACTTGCTCGTACAGTTCCCTCCTTTTCTGACAAGGAAGGATACCGTTTTTTTTCTCTTGTGTTGATCAGTTATTCATTGAGATAATAAAAAAAAATCGGGTTCGTATTATGTGGTTTTTTTTTGAAAATCTTTGTCAACATCGCCTTAACGCATTAGAACGGCTAAACGTTTGAAAACAAGGTTTTCTCGTAGAGCGCGCTCCAAAACTACCGGTAGTGGTACGGTCAATGTATTCTTCCGCCCAAAGCTCACGAGCGAGTCATTTTTGCTCGATTCTATTAAAATTGGCGGCCATTAAAAGTTTAGTATAGCTTTCGTAAAGAAATGCTGTCGCGGGGCTCTTGTGACACCCTGGGTGCTCTCAGATTCTCATAGTAAATTGCACCTGGGGTCTATTTTCCCTCGCGGCAGCTCCTTATCCCACCACTGCTCTGACGTCATTCGTGGCGCCAGAAATCAAGGGCAGAAGAGGAGCGCGACGCTTGTGTGGCGGCCGCCGCGAATTGGCGTGTATCTTTTCGATGCTGATGACGTTCAACTTTGGATACATTGGAGTGCTGTAGTGACCGAGCGCCCGTCATTCGTGCGTTTATAACTGAGGACTGGAGTCGACATGGGAATGCTACGCAGCAGCGGCGGCGGTGGTGTTCAACCGGTGGCAACAACTCCAAACAGGAGGTCGATGGAGTTGGACACAAGCTCGGAGTTTCTGTCTCTCGTTCCCGCTTCGCAGAGAAACAACCCCCGGTCGACACGAACCTGCCGCGCTCGAGAAGATCACCTGGGCAGCCCCGAACACAATCGAGTGAGCGCCAAAGCTTGTTCCGTTGCATCCTGTATGATGTCCGAACGGCACTTGCTGCTATGTTGTTGCTAACCGGCGGCTAAGCTAAGCTAACCTGACAAACTGACAGCAGGAGTCAAATAACATCTGCGACACGATGTGACCAAAAGTCAACAATTCATACTGGCAAATATTGTGGCGGTTGACTTGGGTGAGGGTGTCTGATGTTGGCGGGCCCCAGCTTACATCAGTGATGAGGTGTTCAAGAGCATCTTAAATGCTGATTTCAATTCAACAATTGTAGATTGGATTGAGATGTTGTCAGACCAAACAACGGTCCCTGAAGAGTTTGCTATAGCCTTGTAGATCATATAGTTTCAGGGAAGTGCGCAACTTGACCAATAGATTCTCAACATCTTTTGTGACTGCTAGGGAGATGACGAGCAGCAGTCGGGAAGCTGTCTCCACGACTTTCCGAAGACCAGAGGTCAACGAGTCAAACTAGAGGTCTCCTTTAGTGACCTGCAACCAAAGGCTGGAGGCTATGCCACCAGGTGAGCGACTGAAGCTCTTTCTCATGTCTCATTGAGGCATTATTGTGGCTGCTCTTTGCATCCGTACAACCGTTCTATGTGTTTAGGAAATCCTCCAGACTGCAGAAGGGAGGAAAATCATCCTGCGCCAAAGTGCAAGGGGGTACGTTTGGACTCGACGCCTAATTCTCCGTTTTCCACGCATCGTGTTTATCGGACGTGTGTTTTTAGGACGGTAGGCCAACAAACTGGTTTCTGTTCATGTTCAAGATGTTCCAGACGAGATAGAAGGAACTTCCACCCCCAAAAGAAGCCGCATCAACCTCAGGAGCCCCGACAACGAGGTGGAACACTCTTTACGACGTAGTTCCAGAATCACCCAATATAAATTGAATTCCCGGAATCAGTCTGTCCTTTATGACCGCCTCATCACCAAGTGAGTGTCCGGAAGAAAAGAAAAAAAATCCACATTGATGATGATATTGAAATAATAATTTAAAAAAAAAAAAAAAAGCCCGTTAACTCGTCACATCAACTGCATTCATTTCACAATTTACGATTTGGTAAAGCGTCAATTAAGACCAAATTCCTTGTGATGGCCTTAGCACGGCAGAGGCTGTCCTGCAAAAGATGGATGACATGAAGAAGTTGCGACGCAGATTGAACAATGAAGAACAGGTCATGAACACCGCATGCATAAAAAGACATTGTTTATATTAAGCGGCTGTGAAATGATGCCAAATTGTTTTCTGTGAGCAGCTGGGTGTATACACCAGAGGCAGACTGAGGCGATCGCAGAAGACCAACGTGGACATCAAGGATGCCAAGGAAAACCAAGGTGAAGCCAGCGCCTAATGCTTTGTAGCGTTTGACAAGAGCTCTGATGGTGACTTTGAGTGAATTCACTTTTTTTTTTGTGTTCACATCGGGGATGAAGATGATCATGACGATGAGGACGAAGATGAAGACGACGACATCGACGACGATGACGTCGATGACCTCGACGACGACATTGACGACGACGAGGATGTCGTCGACGAAGACAACCAGAGGCGCTACGAATTCCGACAGCGTAAAAATGTCGTTCTCTACCAGGCGCCCCAAGATGGTAACTTGTTCTTTTTCACATGAGCATTTTATTCTATTTTTATTTTTTTATTTTGTCCCGACGCCAGAGCCCAGAGAAGCCCGAGAGAGCCGAGTGAGCAGAAAGCGCCCCGTGTACTTTAAGGAGCACTCGTCCCCCACCGGACGCAGATTTCCCTTTGGCTCCGCCGCCCCTCGGAATCCCTACAACAGGAGGAGCGGCAGGTCAGTGGGACAAGACGGTTGACATTCTACTTAGAACTTTTGCGATGGCCGTTTGACCTCTTGTCTTGTCGACATGTTCACCTTTGGCTTAATGGCAATTCTCTCTGTGCATGTTAAATCCATTCCACAATTGTTTTTCTCCAATTCTCTTCCACCATCAGGAATAGTACTGAGGGGTAAGACTCTTTCTTTCTCTCTTTTTGTTGCCGAGCTCGACGCGGTAGTCCTAAATATTTTCAAACGTGATTCAATTCCAAAAGCTATGCAATTGTGTATCAAACAGGGTGAGACACAACCTCCGTAGTAGCGACTCCACGTCGACTTCTTCAGAAGATGAGACTTTTCAAGCGGCCAGGCCGAATAGCAAAACTAAGAGCGGGAGCCGGTCGGTCACCAGGTGAGAACTCCAATCCTCAAACGTTGACTTTTGCCGTTCAAGAAAGCCTATTGCCGTGACAGTTGAGAGCTGTAATGGTCTTCTCTCCACAGTAGTCTGCCGATGAACATTGTGAAAGATGACTTGCTGGGAATTCACAAAGATCGCATGAAAACTGGGGCAAGTCTCATTGACCCCATGCACATAGACAGAACGGTGAGCAAAGGAAATACCTGAATAGAAAATCTGCTTTCTGACTCTTGACAAGCACACCTTACGCAGGTGCGCTTTGGCAATATCGGAGGCTTGAGCAGACACATCTCATCCCTGAAAGAGATGGTGGTGTTCCCCCTGCTTTACCCAGAAGTCTTTGAAAGGTTCCACATCCAGCCACCCAGGTAAACAAGGAACAGCATCCACATCATCTCTGACTCTTATGTAACTTGGAAATCAGTTTTCTTTTCTTTTCTTTTGTAGGGGTTGTCTGTTTTATGGGCCCCCGGGCACCGGCAAAACGCTGGTGGCTCGAGCCTTGGCCAACGAATGCAGTCAGGGAGAACGAAAGGTGTCCTTCTTTATGAGGAAGGGGGCCGATTGCCTCAGTAAATGGGTGGGCGAGTCTGAGAGACAGCTCCGCCATCTCTTTGAGCGGGTCAATGACACTTTTTGCTCATTACAAATCGTCTGGGCACCGGGTTGCGTTTCGTTTCAATAAGCTTGACATCCATTTTCAATCTCATCTAGGCATACCAAATGCGTCCATCCATCATTTTCTTTGATGAAATCGACGGTCTGGCTCCGGTCAGGTCCAGTCGACAGGACCAGATTCACAGGTGAGCAATGAACGACATCGGTCCCGACCACGTTCGCGTGTGGTGGAGTTCTGAAGAATGCATCGTACGCTCGCCGACCAATCTTTTGTGATTATTTCTACAGTTCTATCGTGTCAACTCTTTTGGCTCTCATGGATGGACTGGATGGCAGAGGAGAGATCGTAGTGATCGGCGCCACCAACAGAATCGACTCCATCGATCCGGCGCTCAGACGCCCGGGGCGCTTTGACCGAGAGTTTTTCTTTAGCCTGCCCGACAGAGAGGTTAGTGACGTGCTTCATTTCATCACTTGTACTCCAGAACATTCTTAGCTGAGAGAATTTACTCGTCAATGTCATTTAACCATGGTCGCGCTCCGTCCAACATAAAGGGGGATAAGTTGAGCAATAATCAAGTATTTTGACTTTGTTATTTGCCGTCTCTTTTCCCTTTATTCCAATCCCTCCATCTCATTTTGTCGGGCAGGCAAGAAGAGACATTTTGAAGATCCATACCAGACAGTGGACGCCTCCTCTTTCTGACAATTTCTTGGACGAGTTGGCCGATGAATGTGTTGGCAAGTCCACATTTGGCTGACCATATGTTTCTATTTGTAATCATCTGCCAACATGACACAGCCTCAAGTTTGAACAGCTCTGCTATCCGATGTTTTCAATTGCAAATATTGAAGCTGCGTCTTTCTTTCCCTTCTAGGTTATTGCGGCGCTGACATCAAGGCGGTGTGTTCGGAGGCGGCGCTGTGCGCATTACGGCGCCGCTATCCGCAAATTTATTCCTCGTCACAGAAACTTGTGCTTGATGTGAATTCCATCGCAATCACAGCCAAAGACTTCATGTCCGCCATGAGCAAGATGGTGCCGGCTGCACAGAGGTATAAATCACTATCTGATGCTCAAATTCTTATCATTTTGAGCAGACGGCTTTATGTGTCCCCAATCGTATTTTAAAAAGTCTACTTTTATTTGTTTTCGCGTAAGTTAAAAATGAACGTAAAAGTTGTCGGAAAATAAGAAGAGCGTGTGTGTGTGTAATCATTAGGACTGTAGTGTCCCCAGCCAAGGCTCTGCTGCCTGCAATCCGTCCCTTACTGAGCGCCGCTCTGCAGGAGATCCTCCGCACCGTCAGCAAAGTCTTCCCACATGCCGAGCAGGGCTTGAAAAGGAAGAGGACGCAAGGTATCCAAAGCCGTCTACTTTCAAATGTCCAATGCTCTTCAGGGCCGTGCGTCCGTGACTGTGTTTCCAGATCATTCGTGCGTGTCCGAGGACGACCTGGTGTTCAGCGACGACGACGACGAGCAGAGCCCTCAAAAGAGCACGGCCTCGAAGGGAATTCTCAGCGTGGAAAGGTTTCACTATTATCCCCTCCGTCGAAATGTGATTGGTTTTCGAAGAAAGGCTCATCTTTGTCTCTGTTTGCGTAGAAACGCCTTGAGCCAGCCGACCTCTCACCGTCCCAGGCTGCTTTTGGAGGGTCGAAGCGGCTCGGGTCAAACGGCTCACCTGGCACCCGCCGTTCTCCATTCTCTTGAAAAATTCACAGTGTACACTTTAGACATGGCGGTGCTGTTTGGAGCCAGTTCCACGGCACCAGAGGAGACCTGTGCACAGGTAGGTCACAATGGCTCATTTTCTTGCAAGTCGTATTGTGTTTGGAGAATGGTTGTTAAAATGGCAAATATCCCTCTGCCTTTGGGATTGCTTTGTAATGTGACGTTTGTTATGGTGCAGATTTTTGTGGAAGCCAAGCGGACCTCCCCCAGTGTCCTGTACATCCCTCACATCGGACAGTGGTGGGAGACAGTGGGTTGTTCATTAAAAGCCACTTTTCTCAGCCTCCTCGGCTCCCTCCCCGCCTTCGCTCCCATACTGCTCCTGGCAACCTGCAGTCTGGAGTACTCTGAACTCAGTTTTGAGGTATGAAGACCAATTGAAGCACCTTACCGATATGCTCGGTCATTGCCCCCGAGTCTTAGGCGTATCGGTGAAGCGCCGCTCGCTATCCTCACCGCGCGCTCTTTTCTCGGCAGGTCCAGGAATTGTTCAAGGCTGATTATGGGGAGGTTTATTACGTGCTAGTTCCCAGCAAACGGGAGAGAAGACATTTCTTTGAAGACCTAATACTTAATCAGGCCGCCAAAGCTCCTGCCTCGAAAAGGAAGTCACGTGAGGCAAACTTGATGCTTTTTGTCATTTAGTATTTCTTAGAAACATGCTTAAATGTGACGTTGAAAGGCCAAATCAAGCTTTTGGCTCGCTCCTACAGCCGCCCACTCCTTGGAGGTGCTTCCCGTTGCTCCTCCTCCGCCGCCACGTCAGCTGCTGGAGCAGGAAGCCCAAAAACTGGCTGAACAAGAGGAAGACACCCTGAGGGAGCTCCGCCTCTTTTTGCGGGATGTCACAAATCGCCTCTCCCATGATAAACGCTTCAAAGCTTTTACAAAGCCTGTGGATCTAGAGGAGGTCATTCTTCCAGAAACTCACTTTTGGCTTGAGCATTGAAAATCATGTTGAAAGGCAGTTACCTAGATTTGTCCGCTCGGGGGCGCCAAAGCACACATTTCAATCCATCAAATGTGGTATTAGCATCACTGTTTGAACTTGAAGCTGCACTCTCCCACCTTCTTTCTATAGGTTCCTGATTATGCTGCTGTGATAGAGAAGCCTATGGACCTGTCAAGCCTGCTTTCAAATATTGACCTCCATCAATATGTAACAGTCAAAGACTTTCTTCAAGATGTGGATCTCATTTGGAAGAATGCGCTTGAATACAACCCGGACACCAAACCCTCAGGTACACGCTGCCCATTTAGAATAAAGGAGCCATCCTGATTTTCTTCTTCTTCCAGGCCGCCAGATTCGACACAAGGCCTGTGCACTTAAAGACACGGTGCATGCGATCATACGACATGAATTGGATGAAAATTTTGAGAAGATTTGCGATGAAATCAAAAATTCACGCATCAACAGAGGTATGCGAGTGACGCCTTCAACCGAGAAACTACATTGACCCAGATTTGTCGATGCCAATTTCGATGAATGAGAATTGAGCGTGTAGATCAGCGTTTTCACCTGAAGCTCGTCTTTGTCCTCAGGCTTGTCGACGCCACCTTCCTTTTACCATGCCCTTCCCAAACAGGCCAAACTTGTGACTGAGGCTAATAAGCTAACTGAGAAGACGCCACAAAAAGAGCCGGTCAAAGCCGCAACGGCATCGATTCCTAGTACAACTTCCTCGACGTCCGTTACTCCTAAAAGCACAGGTAGAGCAAATGCGCCTTTTTCAAAACGTCACACAACACTCGGTCGTAACAAACGCCTATCTGGATCCTCAAGTGCAGAGAAAGAAACGGCGAAAGACTCGCTGGTCCTCGGGCTACTACTCCAAGAAGGCCTCTTCCTCTTCTCACGTCTGTAAAGACAATAGTCACTTAAGCAGCGATGACGACGAAGATGCCGACGAAGACACCGAGACGGAGAAAGTGCTGTCTCCGGAGCTTTTTGACGAAGACGGCGAGGAGGTCAAAGCGGCGCTTCGAGCTTCTTTGAAGGACGCTATTCAGAGTGAAAGTGAAAAAAGGGATGTTGACCACCTGACACAAAACCATATGGTAGCCAAAGATCAGTCGCGTTTTCAAGTGACGCCACAAAACCCAGTCAGTATTAGGCACAGTTCCGTGAGCGGCGAAGGACATAACCAGGGACGCTTGTACACAGGTTGCGGCCAAGCCTGCAGCCAAAGCAAGATTGCAGCACATGAGCCGGAACCAATGGAGGTGGTTACCACAGACAATGCCGGCACAGAGCACTCTGGAACCCTCACAGGAGATAAGGACCCCGGCGCAGGTTTGCCTTCACCGCCGTGCTTCCGGACAAGACTTCATTCGTTCCTACAGAAGCCTGAACACGTGCTTCTGTGTTTTATGTCGTAGAGCCGAGCACGACTTGGGCCTCAAAGACCTCTGTTCAGCAGCAGTTTGATATGGAAAAGGCATCGCAGAACCGTGACCGAGAAAAACCTTCACTGGTCGTGGACAGGGACAAGTTAAAGGTGGGCTACCGATTTGTTGCTCACGGCTCATCATGGATACATTTACAATGCGGTGTGTGTCATTTTATCCCTATCAAGGAGCTATTGGACAAAGTTGTGACCAAGACTGATGGCTATGAGGTGCACAAGTTGGAGAAACTCTATGCTCTCCTCTGCCAAAGTGTCTACAGATACAGAAGAGACCATCACAAAGCTGCATTAATAACGGTTGGTATCGTATTTACTCATGCTGTTGATAGATGAACACAGGCCAGGATCAAAGTAATTACCTAGCGTATGTCAATAACCATTCGCCGCAAATGTCATCGCTCCTAATTTTTGCATTTCCTTTCAATAGGAGTTGGAGCAAAAAATCAACGATTTCTACTGAGAAGTCTGAAAGAACAATGTACAATGCTTAAATGTTAATGCTCAGTACCCTCAGCTACCGCTAATACTTTTGTGCATAAAGTGAATCTCTGTATTACCTCTTGTTTCTATTTAACTCAATGGATTCTCTTTAGAAATAATGCAGTGTCATTTCTGATCTGTTTTTGAATGAGTGAATACTCATTTAAATTGTACACTAATGAGATAGTATATATGTATATATCATTTATCATATCATTTACAATGAGCGACTGAAAATGGTGTGAAGAAATGCCAGGGCCGGAAAAAAAACAAAAGTGCAATGTCAGTTTTGGCCTCAAGTAGCTTCTCGTGCTATCCTGATAGGTCACGTAAGGACACTTGGGCACGTCATCCGAGACGTAACGCAGCCTTTTCTTTTATTTGCACTTTAAAAAATCAACACGTTTCTTAACTCAATTTAAAAACTCACCCGAATGACAGTTTTGTGTAGAATATCTACTGATACTTCAACGTGATATCCGAATTTTTGAGTCCAAGTCGCCGAGGAATGACGTCACACGGTATCCGAATAATGACGCTGATCATTGTTTGAGGGAAGAAAAAAACGCTGTTAAAATTCAGAATTAGGTCAGCGAACTCACCCATCGCTCAGTGAACACCCTATGATTGGAATCCTTGTTTTTATTCATGGGGCCTTACACGACGCTTGCCGGGACACACAACCCGCTCGGAAGAGACATGTCCGGGCTTTCCAGCGTTTGCAGGCGGGAGTCGTAGCCGCTCGACCGCTCCGTGTGTGCGGATACCTCCCGCCGCCGTCTGCTTCGGAAAACCGACACACGAGCCCGGCGAACGTCTCGGCCCGGCCGGCGTTGGTTGAATGCTTAGCCGCCACTCGGTGGCCACACTACAGCAGGGACGGCAAAAGACGCCGACGCTTCTCGGGGGACTCCCAGGAAATATCAGTCATCGCTTCGCCTGCCTGCCTGCCTGCCTGCCCGCCCGCCTGCCTTCCAGCTTGCCTGTCCGCCCGCCCGCCCGGCCGGCCGGCCGGCCGACCGACCGACGCTTGCACACGCTCGTGTAGTTGCAGTAAGTTAGCCGGCAGACATGCCATGCCATGCCATGCCATGCCAGCCAGCGTTTCATGACTGTTAGCGGTGGCTAGTTGGCCCTCATACACATTGCTAAAATAGACGCCCCACATAAGTGCTTTGGTTAACAACGTTTACATACCTGAAAGAGACGTGCACACCTGTTTCACACTAAATGCAGCTGCATCATGAAATGATAGGATTACAGATTGCACTTTTGCCTTGACCAAAAATACCATTGATTGGAATGCTCATAGGAAATGCATCAAGAATAATGAGAGCTGGTATCAATCATTCAAACAGGTCAGACATTCACTGTTACCACAGTATTCAGGTGAATTGCTCTTTGTTGTCCCATGAGGTTCAAATTTGAGCATTTCAATAGTTCCGAGCTGTTGTGAAGATGATGATGCGCCCTCGTCTACGTAACTAACTCACTGAGGCAGCCGAAATAGCGCAAGGCTCTAATTGGCAAATCACATACGTTGATAGAAAAGAACCTCTTCTGCAGCAGCAGTATTGTATTGGTTGTAAATCCACTTGGGAACACTTTGCTCATTTGCTTGTCAAATTGTACCTATGCAATCTGAAGAACAATGTCAGTAAATCCAAGTCATTGGAGTGGAACTAACGAAGCGTTTATGACACATTTCTTCCACTAGAAATTGAAGGAGTCTTGCTATGCGAGCACGGCCACTTGAGACATGTGAGCCCGGACTCTTCCGTCTCAGACTGTCTTTGCCCTGAGTAGAAAGTTGCACCTTTTGGCAATGTCCAGCCGCCGAAAGTCCACCACGCCTTGCATGGTGCTACCCTCTGAGCAGTTGGAGGCCACGACTGAAAGGACAATGGAAGTAGAGGCCGAAGGGGTGGAGGGGGCGGTAGATGAGGCTCAAACAGCAGTGGAGCTGGATCAAAGAGTAGCGCTCGCCCCCGCACCACTAGATACCGGTAAATGTCTTCGGACCCGCTCTGTCCAGCCCAAACTTTCCTTCGATTTGACTTCATTGTTTCAATGCTTGGCTGTCTTTGTAGGAGAGTCCGACAGCCTAGAAGACAAAGAGGCCCCGGCTCCGTCGGTCAAGTGTGCCGAGCAGCCCGGCGAGGATCGGCGGTGCGACGTGCTCCGAGATGGCGGAACAGATGCTACAAATGTCGGCGCCATCTCGCTAAGCAAGACCCCCATCATGAGGATGAAGACCAAATCTGAGCCCAAGAGGATTGCCGTGTCCCTCAAAGCTTCAGATGAAGCCGTGGAGTACTTAGAAGCGGAGGTGGAGGTGGAAGCGGAGCAGCAGCAGGAGCAGCATCAGCAGCAGCAGCAGCAGCCGCCGCCGCCGCCGCCCATCCAAGCGCCTCTGGGACCAATGGCGTCTGTTGAGATGCTGCTCCATGACTCCATGAAGCTCGGAGCGGGAAACTTCCTGGTCAGCCAAGCCTTTGAGCAGACAAGGAAGTCATCCATTTTAAATCCCGCCGTTATTCCTCCTGGCCTGGCACAGGTACACTATAAGAATGAAAAAATCTAGCATCAATAGTAAATGGTTTCCATGACATCACAGTGATGTCATTCTCAGTCGACGGCACCGTTTTTGTGTCAACTTTTGGTCGTAACCCATCGAAATAATCTGGCATGGCACTTTGTTGTCTTCAGGTACTTTCTGCTTTCCAGGCCCAGCAAAATCCATCAGCTCAACCCCAATTGCTAATTCCTCTCAGCAGCATTCCCTCTTATAGTGCAGCTTTGGACATCAACCCTCTGCTGGGGAGCACTTACAAGAAGTTTCCCTATCCTTCCATGGCTGAGATCAGCAATCTGGCACGGCAGACGCAGTTCACAGAAGAGCAAATTAAGGTAGTCAGTGGAGTGGGTGAAGCATCTCCGCTGCTGGCCCACTCAGCGCTCTTTTCTATCCAGGTGTGGTTCTCAGCCCAGCGACTCAAGCACGGTGTCAGCTGGACCCCGGAGGAAGTGGAAGAGGCCAGGAGGAAACAATTCAACGGCACTGTCCACACGGTTCCTCAGACCATCACCGTCATACCTGCTCACCAGCTGTCTGCTGCCAATGGCCTGCAATCCATACTGCAGACCTGTCAGATTGTGGGGGGGCAGCCTGGCTTGGTGTTCACGCAGGTAGAAGGAGGGGAGGGGGCGGATTGGTCCCGAGCAGCTACAAATCCATCTCATTGCAGGTCGCTCCAGGAGGGAACGTTCCCGTGACCAATCCCATCACACTGACGGTGGCGGGATTGCCCAGCCAGTCCCAGAGCTCCACCCCAACAAACAGTGAGCTGAAACGGGCTACCACCGTGCAGCCGCCCTCGCTCTCCCCACAGGTAGCCAGCGAGCGGCTCATTTGCCGATACCAAATGCGTTCCACCGCGTAACTCCGCCTTTCTCTTTGAAAGGAGAACTCCGCCCTGAGCGCCGACAGCTTCAGTATGCGGCCCAAAAAGTCCAAAGAGCAGCTGGCCGAGTTGAAAGCCAGCTACCTTCAAAACCACTTTGTCAGCGATGCCGAAATTGCCCGTTTGATGAAGATCACCAATTTAACCAAGGGGGAGATCAAAAAATGGTTCAGCGACACCAGGTATAACCAGCGCAACTCCAAGAACAGCAATGTCATCCTATTCCACGACGGAGGCGGCAGAGGAAGCGGCGCCGGCGGCTGTAGCGCCGCCACCATCGTCATCGACTCCAGCGATGAAACGCCGGCATCGCCTCACCCGCCGTGCGCGCCTCCCGTTAAGGAGACCCGGCCCAAGACGTGGAATCCCTTCCCGGACTTCACTCTGCAGAAATTTAAAGAGAAGACACCGGAGCAGTTGGTGGTGCTGGAGGAGAGCTTCGAGAAGAGCGCCACGCCATCCGACGAAGAGCTGAGTCGCCTGAGAACCGAGACCAAACTGACACGGAGGGAGATTGACGCCTGGTTCACCGAAAGACGGAAAATGCCCACCTTTGGCGCTCCGTCCCCGGAGTCCTCTGAGGCCGAACGGATGGACGCCGCCGCCGGCGGAGGGAGAGCTGGAGAAGTCACCGCTGCTTCTCGCACCGCCGCCGCCACCTCCTCCTCCTCGTCCTCCTCCTCTCGTAAAGGGAGTCAAACGCCGCCCGGAGGCCGCGGTAAACAGACGGCCACCGGCAGCTGCAACAACAACAATGGCGGCAAAGACATCAAGGATAAGACCAAAAAGACTCCGGAGCAGCTCCACATTTTGAAAAGTGCCTTCGTGCGGACTCAGTGGCCCACGACAGAAGAGTACGACCAGCTGGTGGACGAGAGCGGCCTCCCCCGACCCTACATCGTCAGCTGGTTCGGGGACTCGCGCTACTCCTGGAAGAACGGCAACCTCAAATGGTTCTTTCAGTATCAAAGCGGCAACGTGGAAGGCGGCGCCGGCGCTCAGAAACCGGGAGGCGGTCGAAAAAGGCGCGTCCGAAATCGCGGTTGGGGAAGATCTCGACCTCGAAAGCAGCCCAGGCGCTCGGCGTCCTTTGGTTCCGACTCGGACAGATGCCCCCCGGCCAAGAAATTCAAGAGCGGCAGGGACATCTTGAAGGAGTATTACCTGAAACACCGCTTCCTCAACGAGCAGGACCTGGACGAGCTGGTCACCAAGACCAACATGAGCTACGAGCGGGTAACGCCGTTGCTTTTTACTCGAGCGCTCCAAATGCTATTTCACAAGATGAACCAGAGATTTTGCAATGAGTCATCTGCAGTGCACGGTTTGTCGTCGTGCTGCCTGCTAATTAAGAACGGCGAGCGGTCGCTCTTCTTTCTTTTCAAGTATCACGCCGCCCCTCCCTCGATGTTTCCACGGCAGAAAGCCGCAGCTTATTCCCAATCATTTCGAGTTCAAGAAGAAAAAGAAAAATCCGACACTATCGAAACGCATTCCCATACTTTTGCTAACGTGAGAAAAATCCAGCCGACGTGCGTTTCGATTTGGAAATGCCAGAAGCCGTCGTGAGGCAAGGCGTCAACATCACAAAACATTCTCGGAGCCGACATCAAACAATCCTCTTAAATAAGGCCATTGATTTGAAATGTAGCTTCTTGCGTCATCATGCTAAATGCACCTTGATTCACATTCCTTTCATCTTACCGACCTGAAGATCTCATTCAGTCAAGTTCAAATGACTTGATCTGCACAGGATCACATAGCTTTGAAACATCAAGAGAAAGAAATACCAAATCGTCAATCTAGCCCAAGTGACTTTGGAGCTATTGTGTGTGACCGCTCAGATGACAACACACGTTTTTTGTTTTTTCTGCCAACAAGGTGCGAGAATGGTTTGCCGAGGTCCAAAGACGTCTGGACGTGGGCGCCGACCCCTTCCAGGAGCCACCTTCGGGCACGGCCGACGCAAGAGAGGGGGCCCGCCAAATAAGGGGAGAGGCGTCACACGCCGACAAGGCGCCGACAGGTGACGGAATGGGAGACGAAGAGGAGGAGGACGACGAAGAGCACGACGAAGAGGATACGGACGACAGCGAGGTTTGGGAGCCGTCACGCAGCGTGAGGAAATCCTTGTCTGTATCCGAAGACTGACCGGCAATTTTGCAAAGCAGACTAACACAATCTCAACATGATTCAAATGACCCGAGAAGCATTTTGGCCACAAAATCGAAAAGTCAATCATGAAATGGAATCGATGGTGACCAGACCACGTTGTACACATGGCAAGTGTAAATTCCCTTTTTCAATGCATTGCTGCATTTCCTTTGCACAAGCCCAAATTGAAACTTCAATTTCCAGCGAATGCTCACCAATCTTAAAACGTGTTTACAAGATAGTCGAAACACACACACACACACACACACACACACACGGTGGAAGTCGTTCTATCATATTGTACGAATTGTGATTTACGTGACTCTCGTCAGCAAAATGAGAAGGAATGAGTTTACAAAGTGGATGACGGATAAAGGCCTAAAGCAACATGAGCCAAAGTACATGAACAGTGAGTGAATGCCAGCGTGCGTATTTGTTGAAGGATGTCGATTCAAGTCTTCCCTTGATGGTGGTTACTACTAGCCAACTCAACTAGTGATGGGAAGGCAAAGCTTCAAATTTGCCTCATAAACCATTGGCTTTATTTGGACTCCTCTCGACGGCACTGTTGGAGTTTCAAACGTACGTTCGTTCATTGACTGTGTTGAACCGAGTGCCATGGAGAGGACATCAAGTGGTTCGAGAAACATTGAAGCTTCATTTTCCCATCACTATAAATGACTCATGGGGGAGGGAAAAAAAAAAAAAAAGAGTTGAATATGCACTGCGATTTCCATTTGTTTTTATTTTTGCACCTTTGTACACAACCAACAAGCCTTGTGCTTTTGCTAGACTGGTTTTTGCCAAATTGGAATGTCAAGGAATGACAGCACCCGCTGGGGCTGGGCTTCAATCATCACTTCAAGCTAATTGACGTAAACAACAATCACGAGCTAAACCTAACTACTGGCCCGATGTACGTATTGTTCTTGAAACATTTGAAATCATGAAGCACCTAAACTAAACGCGTTTCGATTGCACTTTTTTTTCCCGCCACCTAGTGGATGAAATTAGAATTTGGCACCTTATTGTATTGTATTGCAAAGGCTCGGAGAGCCCGTATTCGTTTTTGGACGAAACCAGTATTTTACCTTTTGTTTGTTTTCCCCGAGGAGGAATCTTAGCAGTTTCACCGACCGAACTAAACGGCGTTGTATGTTTGTATAGCTCGGTAGACTCGGCTGCCGCGTTCTTTCGCTTGATTGCACATTTTGAGCCAAGTTTGGAGTACTTTTGTGGGGGAAGCAATGCTTGGCTAATGTTTTGTGTTTGATTTGATATATTTTTTTCCCAATCATGTCTCTCTTGACCTTTTGACGGACTTGGGAAGACACCTTAGCAGTGTTGTCTTTTCATCAAAATTGAACACGTGACACCATGTCGAATTGCTATGTGTGACCGACCATGTTTCACGGGAAGAAGTGTTGACTACCAGCTGCCGTCGCCACGGTAACGACACCGACGTCGTTAACTCCGACAGTCCTACTGTACCTACATGTGCCTACTTGGCTTGTGGACTCGCGGCCAGAGGATGGATCCCCTCTGGCCGTCGCAAAGCACTTACGGTAGCCTTTCTCCGAGCAAATGGAATGCATGATGTGCAAGATGCACAAGCTTTCTGCTTGCCTGTCTGAAGTGAAACATTGTCCATGACCTTCCTTCTGGGTTCCTTTCTGCTATTTTGTCATCCGCGCTAGCACCTTTTGATCTATCTGAAAAGCATTTTCAGCCCGCTTGAACAGAGCCGGCTCGCCGAACGGGCAGACGCATTATGTATTTGTCGTAATGTGAATAGTAAGTGCCTGGGCATGAAACAGAACAAGATGTGTTGTACCTTCTATCCATGTATAGCTACCAAGCGTTTATCCCTTTTTGTCATTTACTGCATGCAATAAGTACGTCGAACAACTGCTCATTTTGTACATATGTACGCGGGTGCTGATGTTGCCACAGTACTTGGCCAATCGAAAGCTAAAGCTAAGTTGTCTGTCTGATTTCCAAGTCTAATTGTCTTTCCCAAATCACCGACAGTATCGTCAGTTAGTTTGGCTGCTTTGTTTTGGGGGCTTCTTTCCGCTGCACCTTCTGCTGCTTCGTATTTTATTCCACAGATGAGGATTTGACGAGCCTTCTTGGACATTTTTGTATCCGTTTTTATCTCTTCAACCAAATAGTTGGTTTACTGCGCACATGTTTGAAAGATAACCTGAACTAGAATTCATTTGGAGCTCCCACGGTTTTGCTTGAGTTGTTTCCGGGTACTTTGGTTGCAACAATTTTCAAAATCACAACTCACTTGAAAAGATGAGCACTTTATTGACGGTACTTCAAAACGTTATCATTTGAAAAAAACAAAATGCTACTGTTACAATAAGGCCCTAGTAAACCAGATGCACAAATAACATGTATCTGTCCTTTGACTTTCACCGTTGATATGATGAGAAAGTGCTGTGTCTTCTCAGTGGGTTTTGATTTCATATCATGTATCATATATCCTATTTGCAGTAGAGCTAGTATCGTGAGTAGTTAAACTGCTGTAATATTATATGCATATACCCTTTGGCATCAAATTCCATGATTACGCTCTCTCTCTATCTCTCTCTATCTCTCTCATCCTCTGTGCTCAATGAATGTTTTGCAAATGTTTTCACCACAGATTTTTCAACAAATACAGTTTGTCACAACAATCGGTTTTGTGCTATCTATCCCAAGCTTATTTCCTCTTCAGAATGGGACACTTTGTTGAGTCACATAACATAAGTTGGGAAGGATTTTACAAACGGTGGTCTTGGGATTTGTCTTTATGCAGGCCTCAAAGGAAGACGTTTGAACGCCCCTGGCCAACGTCAAATACTGTCAATTAAGAATCGATTGAGTCAAATAGTTTTGATCGGAACTTTACTGCTCGGAACCAACGCGATTCGCTCGTGTTTCCGTGCGGACACATGACACAAGCGGAATCTGCGCCGATTCCGCTTGTGTAAACTAGCTGTTCAACCCGTAACTAGGTCGAACGATAGCCCAAAAGCATGAGTCAGTGATTAACTCGCTATGGAGCTATTTGGAAGCAATTTTGATGACTCTGTATTCTCAGAGGCGAAAGACCGCGGGTCGGTGTGCGTGCCTTCATATAACGCTAAAAGCTGCGAGCCGGAGGTGAGAAATCGGGACGACTGTTGACCTGTTGTGATTGAAATGAAGACAATAAATACACCGCACTCGCAGTTACATCGCCCCAAAATATTGTCAATAAACACGCAAACCGAGCCTGATCTGCGCGCGGCGTTTGTTCATGTATGCGTTGCATTGTCGGAAACCATTCTCCTGCCTTGTCCTCTTGTAGTGGTTTTGTCAAGGTGCCGCTCTTAACACAGAAGACGCTTTGGAAAAGCAGAAAGTTTTTAAGTTTAGGGGTGACTTGGCAACGAGACAGGGCAAATACCAGGTATTTCTTTTTGAAATCCAACTTGTGCGCCTAGCAACACTAACATCAATGAGCAAATGTGTGCTTGTGTGTGTTAGGCAGCCCTGGAGGCTTACAGCAGTTGCCTGGAGTGGATCTCGGACAACAACCTGTCAATCAAAAGAGATATTTTGGAGGGAATGGCTCGATGTTACACCAGGTTGGACCAGAGAGACAGAGCAATGGGCTTATTGGATCTGCTGGTACACGCACCCATATTTTCTTTAGCGCCTCAGAGGTGTTCCAAACCATCCTTTTCGTTTGTATGATTCTCTCGCAGAAATTGTGGGGAGGCTCAAACAATTCAAAAGTCTGTCTGTGTTTATGCCGCATTTTTACCTATCCATTCATCTGGAACATTCCCTCTATCGAGACCATTTGCAATGACTGTGTTGTTGTTTTTTTTGTCCAGAGTAAAGAAGCCTCAAACACATGTCACCTGACCAGCCTGCTGCTGCTCAAGGTAAATCTGGGCACTCCCTCCCTTCACAACGCCGCTGGAGGTCACGTCATTGACTTTGTCCAAAAGGTGAGCGTCTACCAACATTTTGGAGTCATCGGACCCTGGATGTGGTCTCTGCAAGAGCTGTGCAGCCTGCTGCCTTTCAACCCCTGGAATTGGTGCAACCTGGGAAAGATGTGTCTGCAGCTGTTGGAGGACTCCACAACCTTGAGTAACCTTTTATTCATTTTTGAGGAGGTCCTCTGCCCTTTCGCGACGGAGATCCGGTCTATGGAGTCGATTCGATTTCAATTCTGAATTTGTTTTTGAAAAATGAAGGTCTTAATTATCTCTAATTCCACAGAAATCTTATATAGTCATTTATTTTCTAACTGTAGACAAGAAAGGCAAAGAAGCTGAAGAGCGACATGAGGAACTCTCTGAGGAGAGACTCTGGCTGAAGGCCTGCTTGTGCTTCATCAGGACGAGGTAGTGGCACAAAACGCTGGTCATCAGCGGGCGGCTGGTGACAGCGGCCCTCTGCTTTCAGACTCCTACTACCAATCCTGCAGCAGCAGCAGTCATCGTTTGTGCTGCGACACAACCAGAATGTTCTGCAAATGGCGGAGGAAGCGTTAGTACATCTCAATCCTGACCAAGCGACTCTTCTCACCCTCACTGAGGTGAGTAACTCTGCCTTGGAAGTTGTTGGAGCAGTCATTCTCAAAGTGAGGGATGGGCTCCAAAGTAGTCAGTCAAAAAGAATCTTTGAATTGAATGTTGGATTACCATCCGTTTTCAGACATGGAAGGTCTTGGATTTGACACCTATGACGTAGCAGGCATCTTTTTCTTGCCAGGTCATTTCAGAGGACCTGAACCCAGAGAAGATGAAGGAGGATTACCAGGACGGTATGAGTCTGTCCAGTGTTTGTCTGCAGAGTTTTGACGAGCGCTGGTGGAATAAGATCCTACTGAGTGGGCTTCTGGAGACGGGTGGATATCACAGGCCGAGCGCCACCAAGTTGTGACGCTGCCTTCGTGTCAACCACAAAGAAAAAAAAAATGATGTTGTTGAACTTTTGACAGCCTGTTACCAAAGGACAATTCAAAGATTCAAAAAATTCAACAAAAAAAACCCCTGCATGCTTTTGTACTATAATGGGATGTGTGCTTTCATATGAAGTGTCATCAATGAACAGATTTTTTTTTTAAATCACGTTTTAATGTGAACATTTTATTTATCCTGCAATGTTATAAAGACAATAAAAACATCTGTTATTGTTTCCATGCCACTGCGCATTGCATTAGTCAGAAAATGATGAGTGGAAAGGAATGGAACACCATGTTGAACTTTGCAATTAACTCAAAAGAAAAAACAAGCTCAAGTTTGGACCCAACGTCAAATACTGTAAATTCGGAATTTATTGGGAACGGGCAGTAACGTTCTTTGCTTGATCGGAACTTTACTGCTCGGAACCAACGCGACTCGGTGGTGTGTCCGTGCGGACACATTACATAAGCGGAATTTGTGCTGACGGCTGGTGTTGAAGCTTCGTTGTGTTTTAACTGCTTTGCCGCCATCTTCTGGTGTCTACGCGCAGTTACATCAATTATTTGCGGGGTTCACTACATAAGTGTAATTAAAAAAAAAACGTGCTTTTACAAATAAGATAATGCTCTGTGAGGTATTGATGTGTTCATTATAACGCCACTTTGAGGCAGAGGACTTAAAATATGTCTGACACACTTCTTACTTGCCAAAGAACCTTATTAGATGTAACGAGGGCGCACGCCATTAATTCAATGGCCTCTCTCTGTTGACAATTTGAAAACATCAAGCAGATGGGCTTCCAAAATAAATTTCACTTTGAATATAGGGCGGATATCCATTGTGGGCATTTCTGTGTTGACTTGGTCCCGAAGCTTGCAGTATCACACACTGATGGATGGCGTGATGGTTGGCAGGGCCCCCAAAAGGTCTCAGTAGTGCATACATGTCTTCGCCTTGTTACACCCAGACCGACAGGCAGACACACAGACAGACAGACAGACAGATCAGCCAGCCGTCTCTTTGCTCACAATGCATGTGGGTGCTTTCGGTGAATATGCACATTGCGGTTTCCCCCCCAGGACCTTTTTTTTTTTTTTTCCCAGAGCTGGGATGTTTGTGCGTCCTCGTTAAAATAGGCGCCGCTCAGCCGAGGATGTTCTGGTCATTTGCAGGAAGCAGAAAACTAGACAATGTGGAGAAGGAGCATATGAAGTAGCAGCTTTGTGCGACCAGGCGGTTATCGACAGCTTGTCAGTCAGCAGCCGCCAGCCATTTGTTTGCTTTTGAGAGCTTTGAGAAAGAGAAGAGGGGGAGATTAAAAATAAATCGTTTTTTTTTTGTTTTGTTTTTTATTAAAAGGCTGCCGTGATGTTGTGTCCTGCTGTGTCGTCTTCTTCTACGACTTCCTGCTGGATGGATGCCACACTTCAAGAGAAGAAGAGAAAAAGAAAATGAAATCCCCCTTTCATTTGCTTCCATAGCGTGTTTCAAACAAATCAGCTGCTGGGAGGCATTTGAGGGCTCTACTATTTGGGAAAAAATGCTGAGCATGCTTCCGAGTCTACAAACTACTTGAAAAGGCTTCTGGGAAGACACATTTGGTCATTAGATGATGGATTGCGCTTTAGAATAATCAATAAAACACCGCCAAATTAATGTCTTTATATTTTGCGTTATTTAAATTCAGTTTCGCTCTTAAAAAAGTGGGACGCAAGTGAATACAAGTTTTTAGGATGAAAATGAAGGAAAAGAATCGATTTTAGAGAGGGTTTATTTTTATTTGCAAGAACCGGCCACCTTACCCCACCATTTTAAACGCTCATGTTTGACAGGGGTAATCTGATAATCATGACTACTTTTACTTTTATCATCAACATTTCATTGAGTTGAAAATGTTCTATTCTGTTCAGATTATTAATAAATGACTACCTAAGTCTGACCTTTTACCTGTTCATAGCAAAGAAATCAATTAATAAATCTTCCGACAACTTCAGCACCCCTATCCAACCTCACAATGTGGTTTGGTCCAATTAAAACCAGGTGTACCGCGTCTGTGTTTTCAATTTCAATTTTTTGGACCCGTTTGGGTTAGAGCGTGCTAATAACTCGTATTCCCCCCCAAATATCCCTTCCCCACGTTTAAAACAACAAATAACATTGCCGAAAAGGAAATGTGAGAGTAAAAAACCAAAATGTCTCTTGTCAATCAAACAGGTGAGTGTGACTAAATCCCACACACAAGTGACAAGTGCAGTGTATGTGCAACACAAACTTTTTATTCTTGTTTCTTCATTATCAGTAAAGATGTCATCCCAGTGAACCATGTGGAAAAAGGTAAGCAAGATTTTTTTTACTGCTGTATGTTAATGAAAATGAATTGGAGTTTTCTATGATAAGTCCAAATATTTGGAAGCTTTTACATGAAACTATTCATTTCAAATGAATTTCTTTGCATTGTTTTATCTGTGACAAGTTCTTAGTCGAATGACCTTTTAAAAAAAGCTCCATTCTTTTAAGATAGCAACATGATGATGTGCCTCATACACAAAGTGGAGTCTAAAAAGTGCCTCCTTGATTTTTAGTCCCATTTGAGTTGCCAGAACTGGGCCAGCATTAATAAGGTCAGGATCAAAAACACGTCCTACACCTTTTATTAAGAGGCCTGGGAACTATTTTAAATGGTGTAGCCTCTTTCTCAATCTGCATTTCATCCCCTGCCTGCGTTTTGTATTTGTGCTTCCACACACACACGTGGCAGGAGTTGGGCCCTCCTGGGTGTTTTGCGGCTCGGATTCACACGGCTGAATCCTCTGACTGCGCCATTGTTATTTAAATGTGCGAGGGCGATCAGCGGCGGGCATTAATGGCATCCGCAACACACACTTGAGCGTCAGTCAGTCTTGCGGATGAACCTGGAGGGCGCATGAATAACAAATGGCGGGCGACTATTTGCAGCATTTTCTTTCGCTGCATTAGTCAGCAGTCTTTGGACTTGCATATTAGCGACGCTCCCTTGCCGCCATACGTACGCTTTTAAGCAGGATGGCCCTAACTCAGGTTGGACCAAGTGGGATGGGAGGGGGGGGGGGGGGGGGGGGGGGTCGTGTTTTGTTCTGTCAAGGATAATCAGAGCTTGGACGGAGTATGTGAGGTGATGGTATTGTTTTAACACTGGTGAAGACCCCCCCCCCCCCCTCTACTCACCAAAATTGGATTAGACAGACACCTCTGGCCATTAGAAAAAAACAAAACAACAACAACACTGCTGTTGGAATTGTTGGACTTGCCGCTTCTCAACTTGGTGTCCTGATACAATTTTAAAAAAAAGTTATTGATTGAGGCCAAATAATCCAATTCTTCATTGGACTTGAATCGGGATGCTGATCGGCATAGAGTGCGTCTACAGAAATTTCTTTTTTTTTTTTTTTTTTTTTTCCTTTCCAAAATTCATTGTTACTTTGAACCTGGCATCCTAATCCAATGAAACAAGTGTTATTGATCAAAGCCAAACAATCCAATTCCTCCTTACTCTCGGCATCCAATAGAGCCTCAAATGATCCCGCTACTTCAGAGTAACACAAGTCTGTCGAGCATTAAAATGTCGACTTTTGATGAAGCTGATTATTTCCATCGTTTCCTCTGGGGGACAAAAAAAGTATTTAGTTGTGCAACAAATAGCTCAACTCACCATAAAACAAAGAGATGATGATACAAGCATTGTTGAGCTTTTTTCGTGGCCAACGTTCTGGCTCCCCCCCCCTGTTGTTGTTTGTGTGCGACTTTGTGTGTTTGTGGGTTTCAGAGTGTTGTCACAAGTGATCCCATTTTCATTACTCACCGCCTCAAAGGAGGAGGTGAGGCCCTGGCTGCCTCGCC
Source organism: Syngnathus leptorhynchus (assembly GCF_054491065.1). NCBI lineage: Eukaryota > Metazoa > Chordata > Actinopteri > Syngnathiformes > Syngnathidae > Syngnathus > Syngnathus leptorhynchus. Next base: position 570,717 of record NC_141202.1, on the reverse strand, counting down.
GCACTGATAAATGCATTACGCCAATAAACCCTGTCGCCCGCCACTGAGGTGCTGACGCACGCACGCACGCACGCACAGCGAGGAAAGAAGAAAGAGGCTGCCAGTGGCCAGAGCGATGGATAGATAAAGGGAGCAAAGAGACAAGCAAATGGGAAGAGAAAGACACTGACAGCCCACAGGAGATGAGAAAGGAGAAGGAGATGGAGGGTGAGAAAATAAACAGAGATGCGACGGGGGGGGGGGATCTTGGAATGCAGGGGGGAGAGGGCCCTGAAAGGAAAAGTGACAGGTGCTGAAGAGCGACAGGAAGGAGTTGACACGGACGAGAAGAAGAAGGGAGGTAATAGGTGCTGCTCCAGAGACTTGCAAATGACCATGTGGAGACAATGTGAAGGAGGTCCACTTGGTTTAATTGTTGCTTTGTATTTAATTTTTTGGAAGAGCTCTGAGTTTCCAATTGTAAAATTGCATTTTTGGAACGTGCCAACTGTCGAGGTTCCACTGGTAGTTGTGCCCTCCCTCCTCATCGCCCCCTCTCCCCTCGCCAGCTCACCACTTCTGGTAATGAGGTGAAGGTGGATCAGAACCCTCAGCACGAGCCGGGCCCTTCCCTTCCCTCATTAGGCTCGCCATCACAGGCTGGCTTCGGCTACAACACAACCATCAGAACCGAGGGAGTTGCTTGGAGAAAAGCGGACTTTCAAAAAAAAAAAAATCCTGGAGGGGCGGGGGTACAGGGAATGCTTGAGAGGTGTAGAGGGCAGCATACAATTAAAATGGACCGAGGAGGGGGCGGCTGACCTCATAATAACAACTGAGTGGGTTTGGAGGGTGGAAAAAGGGCTGGGAGGGGAGGGGAAGGGAAGGGAGGGGAAGGGGTACGTGCACCACATAATGAATGGTTGAACTTTTGGGGCGTCTGGGTCGGCATACCAAATCAAGTCACCTTCCAGGAGTGCAGGGAGAAAGGGAGGGAAAGGCAACAAGAGGCGACCCGGAAGACTTGAGGAGAGGCACACACTTTAACGAGGGACCAGGGAGAGCCAAGGGGCGGGCGGGCGGGCGGACGCAGGACCTGCTTGCCTAATAGGCAGCAGGCATGGCCAGGGAGGGAGGGAGGGAGGCATGGCGAGAAAGGGAAGGAGTCCCCCCCCACCCTCGCCTCCTTGTGGCTGCCACTGGGGCCTGAGTGACAGAAATTAATAATTAGTGACAATGATTGACAGCGCTCCCTCCATCTGCGGCTCTTCGCCATGCCGGCCTCCGCCAGCGACCGCGGGCACAATGAGCTCCGGAGGGATTGTGGGGAGACGCGCGTGATTGACATCTGCCTCCTGGAGAGACAGGAGAAGTGGGAGGGAGGGAGGGAGGGAGGGAGGGAGGGAGGTAGGGAGGTGGGAGTGAGGAAGGATAGTCCTCTTGGCCCCCCCCCCCCCCCCGCCCTCTCCTTGCGTTTACCCCCATCACGCCTCTTCGGACTGCTCATCTCGCCATCCCATTTTCCAGCGCTCCACGCCACGCCATTATGCAAAAAGTGACAAATTGACCACAGGAGGGAAGAGAAGAGCGCCGATAAATAAAGAGGAGAAAATGAGAAAGAGGGGGCTTAAGCTCTGGCCTATTCTGTAGCGGGAGCTTGGGGAAATAGCCTATAGATAGCCATCAACGGGGGATTTGTCAGCCGTCTTCTCTCCTGTCCCGTCCTTTCAGCCTCTTCAGGCCATCCTTCAGCGGCGGCCACGTCACAAATGACATCATCATGCTGGCTGGGCTGGGCTGGGCTGGGCTGGGCCGGGCTGGGCGTCCTTCATCCCAAATTAAGAGAGATTGGGTCTGCCTGGAACCGGATTTACCAAGAATTTCAGCAAGATTGTCTTTCAACTTGGCTTTTCCAATTTCCAAGAGCAACTTTTTTGTTGTTGCTCAGGCCGCTAGCAAATGTTGCATTCAAATCTCCTCTAAATTTGCTGCCAGACAGAAAAGAATGTAAATGAGCCGTGCTTAGTGAGCGGCACCCGAAGATGGCCGCCGCTGGCTTCCGCTTATTGGCACACGGCATACTGTACGTAGCATTTTCGCAGCGTCTTTAAAACCCTCACTACCGCCACCTACCGGAGCGGAGCGGCACCGTGCCCGTTTGACTAAAGTAATGGAACTTGCTCAAGGTTTTTTGGCTTTAGCAGAAGTCTCTCATCCATCTCAATTTTTACTCATCCCTGTCTTCCCGTGGCGAACACCCCCCTTTGCCCACGTTTGCGCCCGCCGTGACAAGGCCCGACGCTAATGTGCTCCGGTACGGCTTAATCGGCGCACCGGGTCTCCCAGGCTTAGCGTGGCACGGCGCTACAAAGTACACTGTTTACCTCGGGGCCGCAAAAAGAATAGGTCTTTCCCGTTGGGGAATCACTTTCACATCACAAGACTTTATTGATTAGATTTTTTTTTTTTGGTTGCCTTTCCTTTTCTTCTCTTCCCTTCCTCTCCTCGAAAGAGACAGTCTGGCTTCCTATCTCAGCGGTGTCCGCTAAGGAGCTCAGGATGAAGGTCGTAGCCTCCAGCTAGCCGCTGTAATGTCTTCTTCCACCAGCGTAACTATCAATTCCAGCGGTAACTAAGGCACTTTGCACTGTCAGTAGCTATCGTACACATTTCTCTTCAAGCGAGGTGGACACGTAGCGATAACTGGAGCGTTTTACTCGCTTCTGATCAAAGTCAGCAAAGGCCCGATTGGTGGATAAGCATCAAATTGATGTTTTGACATTTAAATGAAGATATTTCCTCGGCTAGCGCCTCATTTAATCGTACCGTTTTGGCCCACGTAGCTCAGTCGCGCACAGTTCAATTCGGGTTTCATTTTGTTTTGTTTATGCAAAATTGTTCAGCTCATGCAGAAATGATATTTGCATTCTTTTAAAAAGGTTCATTTAAAACAAATAGGACTCGGCAGCACCCAAATACACATTTTAAAGGAGATGCGACGACAAATACGTTTATTGACGACTAATTGATTATTAACCGAATTGATATTTATTTAAAAAAAATCCATGACTCCATTCAAGAGCTAGTTTTGCAAGTCTAGCCTCTGAACATGATTTCTTTTATTTGATTAATTTCGACCCAATTTGGTAATTGCAAAAAATAATTGAAAAAGTCATGAAAAACATGCTCCGATCTTTGCTTGCCAGGCATTGTGAAAGTGAGCCAACGTTCTTCTGGAAGGTCCACCTTGATTTTCATCCGGCCCATCTGAAGTGTATAACTTTGCTTCAACCCTTTTAACACACGCACAGACGGCTCGGCGTACACGCCGAGTTGACAGCTGGTGACTGCGGGGCCCAGCAGGTGCAGGGGGGCGAGGGGGCGAGAGGGGGGGGGGCGCAGGCGGTGCTCCCGGAGGGCCCCTGACTCACGGCCAGGAAGGCAGGCGAGAGGTGTGTGTGTGTGTGTGTGCACGTAATAGTGGTGGGACTCGCCCCGAGTGGAGTTCACTTCAGCTCTGGTGATTGATTAGAATTGGCCCGGACGTGGGCCGATGTGTTGCCTTTGGTCACGAGCGTTGACGGCCCAAATGACATCAATACAACACGAGCCCCTCCACCGACATCTCTTCCTTCTCTTTGTGTTGCCTTATGTGCTCTGGTGGCCATTTTGTAAAAACACAATGTCATCGTATGTATGGGCCACTTTTATCGATCTATAGCATATACGGAACCTTTTATACACATAGAATGGAAAGTTAGGGCCAGGACCGTAATGCTGAAAAAAGCAGAACACGTATGGACTTCCCAGTGTTCAATCATAACTCTGTGGGCACAAGTTGGGTTACACTGAAGGAAAAAACAAAAAAATCTCCCCCTGGCTTTCTTTCTCGTTCCTGGTCAGCACTTGACGGAGCACTGCTTCTTCCCCTACCCCAGCCCAGCCCAACCCAAGCCTGCTCGGCAGCGGCACTGACATGTTGAAAGGCGCAGCGCAGCGTCTGTGGCACACACCTGGCCTCGCCGGCTGCCTCACCTTTTGTCAGCGCCGTGTTAATGAAGCCGCTGTCAATGTCCACCTATCGCACGCCGGGGCGCCTTTTAATGAGTCCGCCGTTTGATCACGACAGACATTGTGCGACTCGCCCGAAGGGGGACGGAGCGCCGGTCAGCTGATTAGCGGATAATACAAGAGGGGATGGCGGTTGTCTTGAAGAAGAAGCAAAAAAAAAAAAAGGACTAGAAAGACAAGACCTGGGATAGGAGAGGATTAGGAATGCCAGGTTCACCATGGGATGGGATGGGTCAGGACAAAGATTACATGAGGAGCCTTAGGCAAGAAAACCATAGGTAAGAATTAGGAATGAAAAGTTGGAGATAGGAATGTTAGGACTATGTCCTTGCGCTACGCGAGTGTGCCTTAGGAAAACTTCCCTCCTCTGAAGAGAATGCTGCATGCTAACTTAGCAGACGGTAATGGATTGCCATTTTGACATTTGCATGGACGGTTCGGACTAGTCATGAGGGGATGGATTCGAGTTCAGACAAGGGATACTAGACTCCAGATAGATTTCTAGATAAAAGTATGTCCAAGGACATGGGACCAGACATTGGTTAAGGTGGCAAAACCAGGGCAATGGGATAGTGGCTTAGGACTGGGAATGCTGACTAAGGATTTAGGAACTACAAATAAATAAGGTTAGGACTAAAAGAATGGGGGCGGATGGTTGGCTTTTAAAAAATGGATATATTTTGCCTCCATCCGCCTGCCGTTTCTGTACCAAAGTGCGTCGCAGCCGAGATGAAAGCGGTCCGGGGCTCTTGACAAAAAAAAAAAAAAAAAAGTGCCAAGCGATCACAAACAAACCTTCAGATGAATCACATCAAAGGCGGCGGCCCAATTGTTGGCCCCCTCGCATTTGCCAGAAATTGGCTCATTAAGGCTGGGGAAAAAAAAAAAAAATGACATTGTTTACATTAGCCGGGGCCCTGATTAGCGTCGGCCATGTTTGTTGTTGTGTCCGCTTACACCGAAAGGCCACTTGAACGGCGGCGATGCACAATCGGCCCTTTGAAGGCTTTAGAAAGCCGAGCCCACGGCAGAACGGCCACAATTTGTGGAAGGCCCGCCTAACCGCATAATGGAACGGCACGGCGCAGCGCAGCGGCCCTTATTCTCATCAGCTCTTTAGGACTAATTAGGCCGTTCACGCTAACGCAGGCGATAGCATCGGCCGCGTTTGTCTCGTAATTGCACTGATGAAGCGGCGAGAAAGGAAGCGCGACAATGAAAAGGCCTCCACCTTTTGTAAGATGACACCGAGTCTCATCTCGCGCCATTTTTTTGGGTTTGTTTTAAAGCCCCTTTGATCTCCTGATCTGATGCGGCAGGGTCCTTCTACTGTCTCATGTGCCACTCCAGCACCTTCCCTTTCTTCTCCCGCTATCCGTTCTGACGCATGTATCAGCTTTAAAAAAAAATAGAAATAAAAAAAAAAAAAGCGGCGTTTAAGCTCTCATTTTAGCCAAATACTCCCGCATTTAACTGACAAGAACTTTTTGGGCCAAACTTCTCCCTACAGACCCTCGACGAAACATATTAAAATTCAAACGGATTTTTTTGAAAAATGCGACTCTGTGGTAGCGGAGTAGACTGAGACTTTGAGATCTCCGAGCGGCGGGTGAGCAGGTCAAGGCGCGTCGCTAACGACAGCGGGCGACCCGGCGGCCGCCCCGCATTACCCTTCACCTCCCGCCGCTGCCCCAGGCCGCCTCACCTTTGCCCCGCCGGTGAAATGGAGTCGTAATGATAATCGCTGAGATGGAGGCGCCCCCTCCCCCCCCCCCACGTCCGGCCCCTGGACACTCAGCCCCGGCTGCCCCCCAGGTCAGCTGCCACATTATGAATCCTCTCCCCTCCTGAACTCTGACTCTGCATTTACATATTTGCTCCACATACTTCCTGTCTTCCTATGGACTAGTTTGTTCCACTTTTCAGCAGGGTGATGCTGCTTAGAAATTTCCCTTTTGACTTTTACCGAGCTGTGAAGACAGGAGTGTAATAAACAGAGGAAATACACAAATATTAGAATTGTAATAAATTCAATGAAAAAAATGCCAATCGAAAAGTAATTCAATGTAATACAAAATTGTGAATAAGAAAAAAAGAAGCAGTATTAGTAATTGAATATTTCAATGACTAAAATAAAATGGGTTTTGGGGAAAAATAAAAAACTAAATTACACAGAAAATATAACACAAATTAAATCACACAACTATACATATTAGATATGAACGTGTGTGTATATATATCAGATGAAAAAAAAAGATACAAATACTTTTGTTGAGAGATCTTTCTCATGATTATCATCTGCTGCACTGTGCGTCATAACGAGCATTTTGGAAAGAAGTAAACACATCTCAGCAGGAGGGAGAAAGGAAGGAAGGAAGGAAGGAAGGAAGGAAGGAAGGAAGGAAGGAAGGAAAGGCGTATACACACCTTTGCCAACACACAGCTGTTGGCTCTGTCTTGATTTTTTATTTTTTTTTCCTCCTGCCCTTGACTTTTGACAACCTTTTTATTTCCAGGGGAGAAGGGGACCGGGCGGGCCGACTTCCATTTGTCTTTAAGGGACCCATATGGAAAATATAAATTGGTAGCAGCGGGAAAAGGGGCGAGGCCGCCGACATTCCCGGCACACATTTGAATTCATGAGCTAACGCCGCCCGTGCCTTTCTTTTCGCCTCGGAATCCAACGAGAATTGTCACAGGAGGGGAGACTCAAACGCGCATACGCAACACACATCCACTGTATTTCAAACAAAATGAATTTGACTTGATACAATGCGCAGTGTGACAAAATGGAAAGAAAGTCAAAGTGCTCGCTTAAAAAAAAAATAGACAAATGATTTGACATGATAATGCAAATGAAGAATCAAAACGATGAAACAACGCCGTGCTTCTCCCGCTTACATAATTCATCTCTTTTGACTTTTTTAATTAATTTCCCGTCGGCTGACTTTACAATTTAAATGATAATTTCATCCCTCGTTAGTGTCGGAGTTCGTCGAAGTCTTTGCTTTCTGAGCCGTTCCCCTTGGAAAGCATCTCTAAATACTCGCTAAATTCAAATCGGAGGGGGGGAAATAATAGAAACATTTTAATATATAAATCTTAGATCAATATTATACAAAAATATCAATTGATAAAAATAAATATGATATGTTTTTATTAGATATCAAAGCAAAATTCAAAGCGATTGAATGGAAAATAGACAGCAGAATTAGTTTGCCAGTTATGGGGGGCTATTTGGCTTGATGGGGACCACATTAGGAAGAGGTCGCGTCCAACTCGCGTGACCTTGCGGATAATAACTGCCACCGGCCTCGGAGGGGGTGTGAGAGACACCGATTAAAAAAAGCCAGCGAGGGGACAAAGCTCCGTCGTCTTTTCCCGACGTGCCTCGCCGTGTCGCCGCTATCGGCTTGAACGGAGCATTATGCAAAACCGGGATGATTTTGGCTTCGGGGGGTCCGATAGGGAGAATTGTGAGGTGTGTGTGTGGGGGGGGAGATGAGGATGGTTAAGGTGAAGGGAGGGGGGAGTGTAAGAGGGTTAATAAAAGTGACAAGTGAGTGTTTCATTCTATCAGAGCCCCCTTTCCCCCGGACAGGTAACTCACTTAGAGGATTTGCTGAGTGGGGGAGTCAGCCGCCAATTGTGTGTCTTTCTCAATATAAGCCACACCTCACACAGGACCCTCAGCTCTTAAACCCCTTTTTATATAAATATCTCTATATATATATATCGTCATATATAGATATATATTTAGAGAGAAAGAGAAGCCTACCTGAGGAACAGCGCAATAAAGGCCAATGTAATATGGCCACTTAGACAATCTTCCAAGGTGGCTGAAAAAAATCAACTTGATTTGGAAAAGAAATTGAAAGTGATTTGCAAACAGTAATTCCCCAAAATGGCATCGAGCAGGTTGACTTGGGAGAGTCGTTTCTATTCCGTCCACAAACCAATTGAATTCAAAAGTTATTGGAAAACACAGTCTGAGAAAAGAAGTGCACACCTTTGACCAGCAATGTTTTTCGCTTTCATTCACGGCCTCATTTCCTATCTATGGCCAGAATGCAAATCTTTTTGAAATCCAATCAGCAGACATTTACAAGTTGACTCCGCCCTCCTTTTGTCACTATGAGACCAACTTTTTTTTTTTTCCTCCTTTGAGGCCCACCGGGCATAATAGGAGACGACTCGACAGCCATCTTTGATAAGAGCGTAATTGGCTAATGATGACTGTCTAGCTGCCCCCCCCCCCCTTGCCCCCCAATACTGACAGTTAATTGTAATAGATTACCTGCACGGATATAATTGTTGGCGTACGTGTGTGTCGGTGATCAAGAGCTCGTAGTGATGAAAAAGCTCAAATGAGTTCCTGTGTGTTTTTACGCCGCCGCGCTGATGACTGTCGTAATTGCGAGCTCAATTTCCCCCGAGGGCTTGCCCCCCCCCCCCCCCAAATGAAAAGAAGTCATCCCACTCTGGCGAGCGTCATCACATCGGCGTCGCGCTCGAGGGAGCCTCGTCTTATTTGAATGGAACCTTTCTTTCTTTTGAATATTCCCAGCCCCTTCTTTCCCGTTCAACTTGTGTGTCACTAATGAATAAATAAATAAATAAAACACACAAGCGGCGGCTTGACTTTCACGCACGGCTGCGCCGACTGGAACGCACACAAGCTGTCGAGTCACCGTCAAGCCGGCGACACGTCACCGTGCGTGGTGAATGGCCGTGACGCACTCCTTAAGTTTTACAAGGCCTCGGCAAGGAGCGAGCCAGCGGCTAATGGACGTGGCCCCCCCCAAGGCACATTTGAGGTGGGCCAGTGTGTAAAATGTATTCTATCAAACTTGCTTGGACAGCGACGCAAAAACATAGATCCCCAAATTTGTTCGGCCTCGGCAGGGGGTCGGCCTCCGGTTATTGCCCCGCCCCCAAAGTCCCAAACAATATGCCAGCGCTTGTCTAGCTTGCCCTTTTAACTTGCCAAGGACCTGGCATGTCGCTGCCACTAATTGTCCATAATGGCATCATAAATTAGGGCCAAATCAAGAGTGCAGGTTGGAATGGAAACTCACAATGGGAGACAACATTGAGGTCTGCCAACCTGCCACGGTTATCCATCACGTCGCAAGCATCCGCAACGGGAGCCAATGTCGGCATGTTGGAAGCATACAATGTCAATGCGCACAAAGCGTGACTGTAATTCTTGACACTATTTATTGGAACAGTCCCCGTATGTTTGTAATAAGTAGGCAAAAAGACTTTAGCATGCTAATTATCCTGTTCCAACATTTTTTGGTGGCATTTATTTCAACTGGGTAAAGATGATTAAAGAATGAATTCAAGTCGGAGGTCAAGGCCCGCCTCTAATCGTGTTGGCAGATCCCAACCACGTGATTTAAAAGCAGCCCGGCGAGTAAAATTCTACTCCGAGCAGATTATTTCTCACCCCAGGCAAGAGATCTGCAGAAAATTCCCCCGCTGCTCAGGCACGGCGGTTAAATTTAGTCCAAGCGCCTGGATTTAGTCGCAACATTTTATCAGACATTCACCCCAAAGTATTTTGCGTGTGGTTATGTATTTGTGCAACGTGGGCGAAGGCAGCGTGCGTGCGAAGCGGAGTTGCCTTTCCATTTGAGGATGGCTGATTGACGGCCGAGTTTCCCCGGCCGGGAGTGTCGAGCGCTTTCCTGGCAGCGATCCACGGCGTCTTGTTCGCTTCCAGAGCCTTGGCAGGGCTTGCGCACTTGGCGTGCCAGCGCGCCGTTGCGTCAGCAATCATCTCTGAAAGCAAACACGAGACTGGGAAAAGGGATCAGGCTTTTGTTAATAGAAATTTCTTTCTAGCCATAGCGTCGTTTCCGCCCGCCCCCACGCAAAAACACATGTACGATCGCAACGTTTCCCTGTCGCGTGCCAACGAGCGCCGCTAATCCTTTCGATCGGGGACTCCCAAACTTGATCAGCTCGGGACCCCAAACTTTCTGAAAGCAGAACAACCATGGAAAGACTAATCGATTGGATCTTGTTTTTAATCAAGTCACCTTTTAACTACGACTACTACTGCAAATGCAGCTAGGCTAGCTAACACTTGGCTAAGCTTAAAACACCTTCTTCGGTGTTGTATGTGTTTTAGGAAGGGCACTTTTTAAGCGACGCAGTCTTCGTCGGTTACATAAAATTACGAGGCAAATGCTCTCCCGCTTCTCGGCACACAAGAGAATAGTAGGTTGAGGGAGTTTGAAATGCGTCCTAAGATTGTATTCCTGACCTAAATCTAGCTTTTTGTTTTGTTTTCCCTAATCTGGAATACTAACCTCCAGAGAGAGCAAATAGCACGCACGCTGCGGATGATTCAATAACGTGACGAGCTAGCCGTTCTCCTAGCGCACGAGAGGAAGGCCAAATTAGCCGAGCGGTATCAGCAATTATCGGGGCACGCCGTGTACCCGAGCCCTCCTAATAGGTATGTAGAGGAGGCATTATTCAATTAGACTGGCGACGAGGCTAGCGGCGCCGGCGACACTGCCGCTGTCTTCTCCTTATGAAACAACCTATTTAAGCTAAATCAACTCCCACTTAAGAGCGGCGGTAATAAGCGCGCGGCGACGCTTGCCGGCCCGCGGGGGCCCATCCGTCATGCCACGCGTTATACGGGAGTCGGAATGAGTGATAACGCCTCGACTTAGCCGCCGTCGCTGGCTGGCGCCCGCCGCAGGAGCGTTTCTTGCACGCAGCAGATAATATAGGCTGTGAACTCAGTTGGTGCGCTAGCTAGCAAGTCGCTTGATTTTACTTTGCCGTTAGAATTTGGTTTTATTGCTCAACATTTCCTCATGTGGGCGAATAGCAAAATGGGGCTAATTGATTTGTCAAAAGTCCGGCGCCTCTTCCGTTTGTGCTAATCTGTTATTTAGGCTAGCATACAAGCTGACACAGTTCCCCAGCCTCGTGGGAAGTACCTTTTTTTTTGTGTTGCGTAACTTGGTGACTATATTCCTGAAACGTGGGGTCACAAAACCTCCATTTAGGAAAGTGCAACATTTCTCAAAGTTTCATACAGGTCTGATGAACGATGTGTCGCCAGAGCCAATCCCCGCTGGCAAAAGGCTGACTTGCGCTGTGGTTGTTTACAAAATAGACGCGTTTATTTTTTTTTTGGCGAATGTTTGTATTCCTGGTAAATTACAGCGATAACATTCTTGAAAGTACCATAAAAGCCCCACAAACAAACGGGGGGAAAAGATGTTGACTATTTCTCGCTCTTGGATCATGAATAGCTAAATGAACAGATGAAAAGAACAACAAAACAGAGACAGAATTGGGAGGGGGGGGGGCCCAACCAATGAGCGTTGCCTTTGCGAAATTTCTCTTTCTGTTTTTGTTGACATATTTGTTTTCCGCCTCGCTCTCCTTCTCGGCGTGGCTCATCAGTGTGGCTGTTCGTGGGTAATGACTCCCACTGTGGCAGGGCCCCTTTAAGGTCTAGGTACCCAGTCTCCCCCACCCTGGACCCCCCCCTCCCCATACATTATTCATAGATCACAATCAAATGAGGGAACAACGCTTGGTAGCACGAGACGCGGAGCATGGCTCTTCCTCTTCCAAAAGTCCCCCGAGGTGCCACAGTCTGGTACACAGAGGAAAAAAAAAAAAAAAATCTCCCACTCTCAAACCTCCTCAACAGTTTATTTGATGGGGGGTGCAGACAGATTGACTCAGTACCAGCCCTCCGGTGACCTCCCTCACCCTTTTGGAGTAGTCATCACTTCCTGTTCTTCTCTACAGGGGTGCGCCCGAATTGTCTGGCGCGTTTGATTATTATTATGATTTTTTTTTTTTTTTTTGGGTGGGACAAGTTGTTTTGACATGGCTGGCAAGCTGTTTACTCTCGTCTGGTGTTGTGTTTTTACATACGTACGGCACGGCATCCTCCAATGAAAAGAAAACGATGTCATTTTGAGGATTCTCAGGAAAAAAATCACATCAGCTGAAGCCAGATATTTTGTAAAGATCCCCTCAGGCCCATCTTCTCCATTATTCTCCTGTGATGATCCTCCTGATTGGGGCGGCGGGAGCGGCGCTTGCGTCCATCCCAGCCCTCTAATGCGGGGTCTAATGGTTGTGACCCGCGCGGGACACAGGTGGGCCCCAGAAGCGCCTTTGATTGGCTCCATTCATTAAGCCACTCTGCTGCCGCGCTTCCCGAGCGAGGGGCGCAATTTTGGCGTCCAAATGGCTCAATTAAAAAGGTTCATTCAGAGCGGGACCCCTCAAATCTATCATTAGCGCCAAGCTAATGAAACCCAAATGCTACTCGGAGTGTGGCTGGCCTGCAATTGTAATTTGAAATCCAAAGGCATCTTGAAGCCCAAGCGTGTGGGAAATGTATAAGCCTCATTTGAAATCTTCAATATCTCCAGTGTGCTGTTTGCGTCCCATGCACACACCGGAGCTTCTTTGCATCCCGCGCGGCGCACATTTATTATTCATGCCGGCAATCAAATAAGTCAACTCCTCGGAGAAAGTTACTCTCTCTTTTTCCTCTTCCTTCAACACTCGCCACCTGCACGGAATTGCTTTCATGGCGACGAAGGCTCTGCGGCGAAGCCGTCGGCCCCGGCAGTAGTCGCCGCCGTCGCCAGCCAGCCAGCCAGCCAGCCCGACCGACCGACCGACCGCCGTCCCGCCTGCCCTCCTCCCCCGCCCGTTTTGGGGAAATGAGCAATTCTCTCATTGTAATAATGCGCCTCTGTCATCTCCCCATTATCGGCGTGATAAAAGATGAAATATTCAGGGAGGCTGGCCTCCTAACCTGATCTGGGCGTAATATTGGGCCCGTGGAAAATGAGTTTTATCAGCTTTAATATACTCCTTGGCAGACTGACCCTTGAAATTAAACATTATTACAGAGCGGATATTTAAAAAAGCGGGGCCGCAAATGACATCAAAATGAAAATATTAAGGAACATTACGGCTCCATCAAGTGCATGGCGGGCGTTTCTCACTGCTTCTCGTCTCGCTGTCAACCGTCACGCTGGAGGTGTCACCGGCACGTGCGCGCTCTTGTGCCTGCGTGTGTGTGTGTGACTGTGCGGGCTGCCGGTGGAATAATAAAAAATTCCGCCTGTCCCGCCCGCTTCATACGTCTGAATAAACTAATTATGGCTCCACGCGCTCATCACCTTCTTTATTGAGAATGCAGGGAAAAGAAACAGTGTAGGCGTGTGTGTGTGTGTGTGTGTGTGTGTGTGTGTGTTGTGATTGCACGTGTGGAAAATGGTAATAATGTGCAATCAAAGCGGTGTTTGATGTGTACACCACGCATTGCAAGTGATAGTTGCGCCTGTGTATTGCTGTAGTAAGTGTCATGAATTTAGTTACAAATATTTTCAAGTATCTTCCTATGGATTTGATTTGATGGACAAAAAACACGACATGGCGTAAAACCCTGATTCCAATGGTTAACTTAATTTGCTTGAGACCTTGAAAGTGGAATTTGAAACCTGAAACCCTGACCTTAGAAAAAAAAAATTTGGGGGACATTTTCTCCAAATTATTTGATCAAGCGATGTCGTGAATAACATTCAAAAAGTCTCCTTTGAAACATTCCAGCTGGCCACCAAGGAATTTCAGCATCTCGGACTAAAAGAGTTTTCCATAATCTTCTCAAAGTGGCTTGATAGAAATATTTAGGAATGACTTTTCCGTCATCCCCGCAAACTAAACATGAAGTGTGAGTGGGCAAATCCGTTTCCTTCATCACTTCAAAGCTAAACGCCATCAACGTGCGGAGAAAGTGGCGTGCGCCCATTTGTCACCCGACTGGCGCAATAAAAGGCGGAGGAGGCTGGGATGCCATTTGAATAGATTTCTCGGCAAGCGCGTCCGCGGGGTGGAAGTTGGATGAGTAAGCAGTGTCCCCCAGGAACGAATTAAAACTTTACTTTTGGTCACGGCAAAACAGCCCCCCCCCCCCTCCCTCCCTCCCACCTCTGAGCGCTTGTTGGCTTATCATCTCAATATACGCGTGTGTGTGTGTGATGATTGATGTGTGTCTGGTCACGTATGAGTGTGTGTGTGTAGCGCCAAGCAAATGAAGCAGACACCCCGGTGCCCTGAGGTTAGGGGGGGGGGGTGGGAGGTGTTACGCCTGCACACCGTCAGGCCCGGATGAGTATTCACAGCGGCATGTCCTTCTGAGCAGCTTTGGATGTCCTCGGCGTCTGTAACGGTGTCAAAGTCTGGTTTCAAGTCTGGGTTAGGATTTCTATTCCACATCTCTTTTTTTGGGGGGGGGGGAGGGGGGTACGCAGGTGAGGAGAGGGCGCCAGGATGAGGCCAAGCAAATACATGAAAACCACGATGAAAGCCAGGGAAAAGAAAAATGCGGGATCAACACCACGGGAAGGGGGGGGGTCGTCGCCAGGGGGGGAGAAACGCAGCGGAGGGATAATGGTTTTCTCTCTCTTCCACTTCTCTCGCTCTCTCTTTCCCTGCCACTTGATTCATTATGCTGATATACACACTATTTGCTTCCCGAGCGTGCTCCCCTCTCACGCCCCCCCCCGGCTCGGTGCCGATGTGTACGCTTGCCATAAATATAGCAAAGCACCGGCAGCTGAGCAAGGTCAGCCCGGGCCCGGTATGACAGTGCCGTGGGCGCTGCACCCAGCTCTTATTAGGAACGCACACGCAAAGCTCATTAGGACGGACCCCTGAGGTCTCCCCCCCCCCCCCCCCCCCCCCTTCCCACTGCTTCCCAAGCACACAAACAGATGCAAACATTGATCCATTTACTGTTTAATTGCAAAGCTGCAGTCCACGTTTTGGCCACTTTTGCTTGATTCCGGCCGGCGCCATTTTGCTTCTTCAAAGAAAAAGCCTTCTGTCCTCAATGGTCCAATGGCTCTGAGCCAGTGGCCGTACCAAATGCTTGTAAAGGATGCCGAGACTCGAGGCAAACATGATGTGCCTCACTCACACCAATTGGCCAATTGAAATTTTAAGTCAATGAACATCCCCAGTAACTAGTGCATGTAGCTGCTACGTGTGTTGTACGTAATGTGCTTGGCTCATGCTCTGGACACGCCCGAGAGACTCTGTGAGTGTTGCCCCCCTCGCCCCCTCGCCCCATCAGACACATGCTGCGACACACGCACACGGTCTGTGAGCAATTCCTCATTTCTACTTTTCAATCCATTTTTGATTTCATCATCAAGGCGCAATCCTGGAGCAGTTGATTCAATCTATCAACTCCTGGGTCACAAACTTCATCGATCCTCCAGAAACTTTGGGGGAGAAAGTGTGCCACCGTGCCCCTCTTTACTAGAAAATGCATTGGATAGTGATTGCCCCCACCCAATGCCAACCTCCTCCAACCTCCCACCTGCTTTACGGGGGCGGCGTGAGTCTGGCAGGCCCCGGCCGGGGCCCGTCAGGCGACTATTGGGCTGTGACGGGCAGCGGCCCCGCCCGCAGTCTGGCGCCCGCTGAGCCCAGCTTGCCAAAGTCACCTCGCTCGCTCAAACTGCCAAGGAGTCAAAGAAATACTAAAAATCATCAGCCTGCTAAGTGGACAACGATAAAGGGACGGCCCACGATGCGCTCACCCCCTCAGAGTACAATCATATAATCGTTAACGATTAGCCAGAAGTAGGTCGGACAAATGTTACTCACCTTTCTCTGTGTGGCACCCAAGCGGACTTATTATCAGTATTTGAGTTCAGTTGTAGCAAAAGGCTACGGCAGTCGTCACATTTTGGAGATCGGTTAGGAGATGTGGCAGGAAAGAAGCATCTCTGGTGGCATCCCTCAGAGGGTGAGGTAGGGAGGTGACAACATTGAGGAGGAGAAGTGGCACTTTTCCCGCTTCCGCTTTTCCTCGCAACTTCACATCCAGTTCAAGCGCTCGCGAGCTGCTACCGCCTCCCCCTTTGGCGCAACCCCAGCGAGATGCGTCGGGGTCAGGGAATATGGGGAGAGGAACAGAGGGAGGCCGCGCTGGACGACTTGAAAGGAATTCTAATGAGGTGGCGGCGGCGGTGGCGGCGGCGGCGGTGCTGTAGCGTTGCCGCTGCCGCGGCGGCGGTTGCCGCCCGCCTATTCCCACGACAACAGGCCCCAAACAAATAGCTGCATTTGAAGTCCCTTCGTTTTCTGCCTTTGAAAATGTTGCAAGTGTGTTTGTGCTCTTGTTGTTTTCCTGACTGACTGCCGTGCGTGCGTGCGTGCGTGCGTGCGTGCGTGCGTGCGTGCGTGCGTGCGTGCGTGCGTGCGTGCGTGCGTGCGTGCGTGCGTGCGTGCGTGCGTGCGTGCGTGCGTGCGTGCGTGCGTGCGTGCGTGCGTGCGTGCGTGCGTGCGTGCGTGCGTGCGTGCGTGCGTGTTTGTCTACCTTCCTCAGAAGAAAGTGTCCCGGGAACTGATTGGCTTTAATGTCTACACCCAAACCATGTCATTATTGTTATTATTTCAAAACAAATGTTAATTGCTCATTAACACAGTCAGTCCACTGGTGTGTTTGCTCTTAATTCACACCATGGCATTTGTTCAAGTTTTGTCGACGTGGAAACATTTTTCTCCACAAGCGTTTTCAACTTTAGCACATTTCCTCAAAGACCAACGCCTCAGTGACACAAAATGAATTGGCAGATGGAGTCTAATCTTCACTTCTGATTTTATAGAAATGTGTCCCGCAAAATAAGAAACAAGTGTCACTAATGCATTATGGAGAGAATCACTTTCAGCAAGTGGGACAGCATGAAAAGTATTCCCCCCCCCCCCCCCCTGACCCGTCACTCATTTTGGTAAGTGTTTTGGTCTCGGGCCATGCAAAACATGTCTTTGTTTGATCAAAGGCACGTTGCGACACGGTCAGGCGAGCCTCCTCGTCTCGTCCCGAGCGCTCCTGAACATAAAACAGCGGCAGCAGGCCCGACCGACCTGCTGCCGAGCGTGTAAGTGGAATATCTTCCTCCAGTGGCTTATTGAGCAGCATAATTACGTCGCACATATTGAATTCCGCTAATGCGCCAACGCTAGCTCTTATTTAATACGGCAAACTCCCCGGAGGAGGGGAGGAGGGTGATTTGGAGCTCCCATGGAGCTCCTCGCTTTGTAGCGTTAGAAATATGTCACTTGTAAATGCGGCCAAAGCCTAATTCTGCGATGGTCCCCTGAACCAAATGTGATTATTTGGCCCTGAGCGGGCTATATATCTGCACGGCGACTCCTTCATTCCCAGCCGTAAAGCACAGCGGCTTTTCAGGAAAATGGGATGCCGGAAAATCTGTTTGGGTCTCCAAGATGTTGCCGATGTCAAATAGAGTTTCGGGACGTGTTGCGATTCGAAAAAGAGACGTCGGAATCAGGCCGATATCGTCATTGACTCCGAATTTCCCTCTGAACTTTAGCATAGACGCTGCTACTGTTTTAACGTTTCAATTGGGTTGATTTGTTTTCAAATGACAATTGGACATTTGACTTTTAGTGAATTGTACGTTGACAGAATTTGGATTGATTGAAATGAATGTAAAAATATGCTGACAAGATAAGCACGCTTTCTTTTAGTAGTTTATTATTGTCCCCCAAAAAGATCACATCGGACGAGAGGACAGGACAGGACAGGACAGGACAGGAGTGTCTTCAATCCAAACGTTTGTCGACACTTTTGGGAGCAAGTCTTTAATGCTCGTGGCTGGTATAAATGATTGAATGAAATCACTGTCTAATTTTCATGAAGGAACAATCGGCGTGTTTAGCCCGAGGCCTGCTTGTATGGAGAGATCACATGATGTGCCTCTGGAGAGTAATACTCAGCTCCACCTGAAGATGGCAGCCAAAACCTAGTTAGTCGCCCCAATCTGCAGGCCGCCTTTTTTTCTTTTTCTTTCAAAATCATATTCCACCATAGGGTCAAATGTGTTTTTATTTATTTATTGTCGGATCAAGCCGAGTGTGTTTGTTTCACTTAAGCACAGAAGGCAACATAGAAATGCACGCCGCGTCATGTTTAACGAGGATGCATTTTCAATCTGTTGGGAGAGGAAGGCAAGACGGATGACGTCCCAAAACAGACTCCAGTCGTCGGACGATGTTTCTTAATGGCGTCTGAGTTTGGTGAGCAAAAGATAAATCCCACTTTGGGATAAAATACATTTGGGAAAAGTCACTTTTCGTGTCGTCTTACAGAGATCACGTGACAAATGGTATGACTGGATCTTCAAGTTTGGAATAATGATCATTTAGATTTGCTGACTTTGCTCTCAAAGGACGACGTGTGGCTTGGGCCTTCAATTATTAGCGTCCTGCTTGAGTGCCGCCTCAATCTTTGCATGTGTACGCCTTGACTTGAGACAAAGAAGGCGGCGTCGCCATGGCAAACAATGGGAGCTTGGGGTGGGGCAAAGCGGGGGACCCACCCAAACAGATGAGAGAGAGAGAGAGGTGGCGGGCCAGAGAGACGGAGAGGTCACGCAGGGTGGCGATCTGGCCGCCTTTCTGCGTGTCTGGGTCAAGTCTGCGCCGTCATGCTCCAGCGCACTGCTCAAATTGATACCCCAACAATGAGTTGGTTGGGGCGGGCACCTCGTGTCACGCTAGCTGTGGGGGGGGGGGGCGACGCACAAACTCTTGCTATTTGGACACATCAGAACCTCTTTATTTGAAAATAAAAAAATACTGTTTTACTCACCGGCCAAAACACGCTGCATCAAAAAAAAAAAGTCTCAAGGACCCAAAATTGAAAATAAATCTAATCTAATCTGAAGGAGCCATTCTTTATTTTTTTATTTGGCTAATCCAACGAGCCCCAATGGGAAGGCAGGTATCCCAAAACAGACTCAATTACAAACAATCATTTTGATGATTGGCCGTGAAAAACAGGGCACGTTCGTCGCCTCGACTTTAATTATTATTGTTATCGTCGTTATTATTATTTCACGGCCTGTTTAAAGATGTAACGCGGCCCACAAAGCAGCGCTTTTAATGACCAATTAACAGGAGCTCCTCGGAGCGCCGTGGCCTCGTGGAGGATTTGCTTGAGTAAACAGGGGTGCGGCGGTTGGGGGGGGGTCTATCTTGTTACACGCATACAGAATAAACGGCCACGCACACGCACACACCAGCCAAAAGAATCTTATTAAAGGAGCAGCGCTGTTTACCAAAACCTTGAGACTCGCTGTGATGGAAACTCTGACGAAATGGCGTGGAAGAGAGAGTAAATGAGCGCAGGCCGCATCATTAGCATTGCTCAATAATGTAGCTGGGGGGTAGGACGGCGCCACTCAAGGCCACGGGGCTTTCCGAGAGGCTAATTTGGACTCCGCCGTGTTTACAAGCATCTCCCCCCGACCGAGCGCAAACAAACCAGCGGAGGCTCCCCGCAAAATCATCCGTAAGGAATCAAGCCGACGGCCAAATTATAGCAAAAAATGTTCGGACCGGTCCGACTTAGAAGGGAGAACGATACCAAGAAAGCCCACGAGGTCAATTTTTTGTCCACGCGGTCTCGAATAAAAACCCGGCGAAAATCAAACGGCTCTTTTGGCTAATTGCTAACCGGCGCCATTTTACAAGCATTTGCAAACCTCGGTTGACATTCTCACGGAGAAACTCCATCAGCAGCGCAGCGACAGCGTATTATCTTTCCGTCGAGCGATCAGACAACGCGGTTAATAAGTCGATTGTATTTGTTTTCCATTTATCTCTCGCCTTTTGAAGACGCCCGGCGGTAATTACGCCGCTAAGTGAAAGTGAAACGGGCGAGTCGCGGGGCGAGCGTCGTGCGAACAACAGATCGAGGATGACAAGAGGCTCAGTGGAACAATGCAGAGAAATGCTAATCCCCCCACCCCCAACCCCCCATTAGGAATATCACATTGTAATAGAAAGACAAAACCACAATCAGAAGGGAATAATACATCCGCGGCTGACTCATGCCAATGTGTTTAGCATAATGAAAGCGTGACTTTTGCCGCCAAAGTATCGTAAAGCAAATCAAGAGGAAGGCTTAAACGCTCCGTGGGAGGTTGTTAAGAAAGACCACGCAGAGAAAATGTCGAAAGACTTCAATGTCAGGTGAATTGACAAAATGATTATTTAAGGGATGTTACGATTTGGGAATGGATCCTCCCGTGGTTCTTCTTGGAAGCCGAGCCACTTTTCGCTCAGGAACTTTGTTACTTTCTAAAGGGTAGAGTCATTGGACTGGCGTCCCGTGATGTGAGCGCAGCTGGAAGCCGTCACCTCGCCGCTGTACTTTGAATTCATGAGCAAAGGAGTCAATGTTTTGTTGCTCGCTCAGCTATTGACGGAGGTTTGGATGGATGAATGAGCGCCTAATTAATGAACACGGGACGGGCTACGCTTGTACAGTGGAAAGGACCCTTATTGATGTGCCGCTGCTTTTCGTCTTTTCCACGTTGGCTCCGAGGAAAAAGACAAATGTCATTTACGACAAGGACTTCCTGTCATATGAACAGAGGCAGCTTGAGAAGAAGAAGAAGAAGAAAGACACTTGATCTCCATCTCTCTATCCTTGCATGCTCCTTTCTCTCTTCCCTCCCGGTCATGCTAATTGCTCCCAAGGTCAGAGTATCGGAATCCCGCCTGCCTCACCCCGCCCGCCCGCCCGCCTCGCTTGGCTTTGAATGGCATGTTTTGATCAGGCCTAATTTGATTGGTGGATGCCGTCTGCTGGGGCGGATAGGGACGCCCGCCGCTTTACAGCCCACTGCTCTTGATGTGTGTGCGTGCGTGCGTGCGGCATGCGTGTCAGGGCGATGCATGTCAGGTTATGAAGTGTCGACGGAGGAGAGTGTTACACGTCAGCGGGGAAGTGTTTTTTGAGCCGTGTCAGAGGATGTGTGCAGGAGGGGGGGGGGGAGTGCCGGTGTGTGTGTGTTTGAGTTGGTGTGCAAGAGTGACATGGAGCGTTTTGTTGCATTTTTAAAGGCGACAGAGGGCCTGATGCGATCGGACGTCTTGCTTTTATCACTCCCAAAATGTTCACGGGTCAATTTGAGCACTTGTGCATTTCGCTCAAGAAAACTAAAAGATGATTCCAAATATTTCAGGTCTATTTTTGCCTTTAGGTCAAATGGATCCCCCCCCAAAACAGAATTGCTTTTAATAAACCAATTGCTGTCACGTAAGTGTAAACTTGATTTTTGTTTTTGTTTTGTTTGGCTAACGTTGTGAGTTTTCCATAACGCAAACAGACACAATTCTATGAATATCTATGAAATGAAAAGATCTGTAAAAGGCTCCAATTTGTCGGCGAGCTCCGCACTCTACTGAGTGCCGCGTCCGTTGATGCGGCGTGTCATTTCCTCACTTTACGATTGGACTGCTTTGCCATGGGCTATTCCGGCCAATCGCAAGGAGAATTATTTGTTAGGTTGCCACGCAAATAAAAATGCATCAATTGTCCCATAAAATGTCTAAAAGTAGGCACGCTGTCATTAGCAATTTAGCTTGATGTGATAAATTATGCATCTTTATTTTTTGACTGGCGAAAAAACAACAAGGTATTTACATCTCAATGGGGGGAAATGCGGCGCCACCACTCATTTCTTTGGCAACAATTATTTTAACATCTTTTAGGATGTCCAAAATAGAACGCCGACTGTCAAATGGAGGATGCGGCAATTTCACTTACTTTCCATGATGATTAGAATTTTGTCCTTCCACCTGCCGCTGTCTTTTTTTCAAACCATTTTTTAGAAGTGATCGCTTTGAAATTGTGCCTCACTCACATAACATCAAAGTGACATATTATGCATTTCTCACAATTAAAAAAATGGTCCAAATTGTCCCTCAGTCCGAGACGGATGGACTCCTGTTTTGCTGGTGAATGTGCATATCTTAAAAAGAAGAACAAGCCATTGACCCATTTTCTTTATTTTATTTGTCACTTCTCGATTTTGTGGTCAAATGTGACGTGCACAACTCATTGGAAACGAGCCGCCTTAGCTAATGCTAATTGAGGCTCACCCTGCAGCTCTGCTTACCTTTTGGCCTGTAGGCAATGGTGCTGTACTTCTCTCCGCATAAACACAAAGGTTGAAATCGGGTCTCGCGCACGCCCCCCTGGCCCCGACTGTCCTGCCCCCACCGGGGGGGGGGGGGGGAGAAAGTGAACTATGTACAGTAGGAAGTCGGCCGGCCACCGAGTCGCTCGTGGCACCGGCGCTGATGCGGCCCTCTTATGAGTGAGATTGATAGGGCCTGTGATCAGGGACGCAGCGCCGGCGAGATGGATCGCATCACACCCGGCGTGTCCTCCGCTTCCAGGATAAATGAACACAGGGGGAATCTATCACTCCCTGAGAAAGAGGGAGGGAGGGAGGGAGGGAGGGAGGGTGTTACAAGGAGACTTTTTCTGACCAGGAAAGTAGCAAGGTAGAAAAGTCAGGGAATAAGATGGAGGAACTGGCGACTGCACAGGTTAGATGTTAGTGTGTGTGTGGGTGGGGGGGTGGGGGGTTCTCATGTTGGGCTGTCAGCCCACCATTTGTCACGGTGAGCGATCGGATGCGCCGCCGAAGCCATCACTCACCTTCTCCGAGCTTTGTGCGTGTGTGTCTTCAAACAAACCACGCCCGGGTAACAACTTGATACACAGTTTCCTAAATAAATAGATGATGCAAGAAGTCCACTTAAGACACTTGAGTGCTTTTGATCTCATTGCCATCAAATTTCGAGAATGACATTCCAGTTCATTGTGTTTTTCTGAAGTCCTATAAAGGTTTCTCTCAACGGATGGAAAAAGCACAATTGCGCAATGGTGGCACGCAGACACGAGATGGTTGAGTTTGGAGCATTGTTGCGAGCCAAAACAGCAGCACCCAAACGCTCTCTGATGACAATCTGAAATGATCATTCAATTCCAGATTTACAAACCAAAACAGCAGCACCTATTTTCTTTCTGACTGAATTTTATTTGACTTTTTCACTCTTGCAGCGATCCTAATCAGTGTCCTCGAGACGACCCCCGGCCGACCCCCTTCCTTCCCCCACGTGCCGCTCATTTCGCCCGGCTCCAGATCTTGCCTTGGTCACGGCTGATTGGCAAACGGCACCTTATTGCATTAGGCCACGGCTTATTAAGCCGACGCTGTTCAAATGCGCCTTGCTTAACTGGGCGACAGCTTCTCAATGAGCTGGTCTTGCCAGAGCCGTCCGAGATAATTGCCGAGGCCGGGAGGGGGGGGGGTTGTTTTTTTGGACTTAGTTGACACTCGTCACGGATGGCGTGCGGGTGTTGTTATTGATGTGATTTTTGCATATTTTCCAGCTAATATGGCCTTCTTTCTCCAGACTTGTTGTTCTTCTCCACCAAGAAGAGTGACAGCTTCCACCACTGATTGGTGAGTCCTCCACTTCTTCCAGTAATCCCGTCAATGCTCTCAACGTGGCTCTCGAGTGCCTCCCCCAACCAACCAACCAACCAACCGCCGCATCGTACGCACGGCGTGATTGCCCAACGTCAAAACGAGGGTGGCGGCGGCGACAAAGGAATGTTGTAACAATTAATCACGGGGCGAACGCCGAGGAAGGCGGTAATTACGTTCATTAAGTGGCGAGCGGCGAGGACAATTAAGTGGCGTCGCCGCAGATGCCGTAATAAGTCACCCTGCTCCGCTCCGTCGTAATGAGCGCCATAGCTTCCACGCTCACGTGCTCCGTTGAAAGCCTTGTCTAGGATCTCTTTCATTTCCTCGCCAAAGATCTAATAAGGACATAACACGGCGGACAAGATTTGTAGTGGATCATTTGGGAGGACATTTTCTGTCAAGCAAGCACTCCAATGTATCGGTGCATTTAAATATATGGGGAAAAAGTCACTTTACACGTGTGCCTTTTTCAACACATGGCATTTGGACATTTGTTCAATAAGTTCTGTGCTCGTCCCGCCGGCCGTTTTCTGCGGTGTAACGCGAGCGAACGGACTCCAACGGCGCCGGCGTGCGATGGGAGAAGAACTCTGTCTGCTGCCTGTCGCTGTCGATCAATCAAACCGAGGTTGACTATTTCTGACCCCCCCCCCTCCCTTCCCCCTCCTGAAGCTGCCAGGCGTGAAAAATAATAGATGTTTAGGACTCCTCGCTGTTGTATTTATTTGCCACCACAAAGGAGAAGATCTGGATGTAGCCTCTTCTCTTGACATGAGAAAAAGGATCATCTCGAGGTATGTGTGCTTTCCAGGAGAGACAAATAGAGTGTGGGCTCTTTATCACCAACAGACAATGGCCACCACACAGGTCTTATTTTAGTGAGTGCCAAACAGTCCGTCTCTCCTCTTATTTCTTTTTCCTCGGGCGCCTTTCTTTCCTGGTTCTCTGTCATTGGCGAGCCTATTTGCAGGCTGTTTGTTCCCCCCCCCTCGCACCAGGATGGATGCGAGGCATGTATCACCTCAGGTAAGCTCAAGTGAAAGCAGCCCGACTCGCCCGTCGTCTGTGGGAGGCTCTGGCTCATCTCTGCCTCTGCATCCCCGTAGCCTTAATCTGTGACAGACCATTTCATAATCACAGCCGAGGGCCCTTCTTCTTCTTCTTGCGCTCCTTCTCATCGCCCCCCCCCCCCCCCCCCCCCCCCCTCGCCTCTCCCAAAGTGCAATAATTCACAGGCGTGCGGCACCCTCCCACAGGCGGATTAGCAGACGCCGTGCTCGTCCTACATAATCTCGCCACAATGAGGCCCCGTACGTGCCGCCCGCAACCGGCGCGCCATAGGGCGCCCCCCCCCCCCCCCCTCCCCTCCCCCAAAAATGGACCCCCGACCAGCACCTGAAGTTGACGTCTGACTTTGTGGCTCTTTCTGGGGGGGAAACATCGAAAATGAAAAGGTACAGGGTGACATTGCGCGAGCGAAGGCGGCGGAACGCCATCGACACTTTTGGAAGGATGGAAAAAGTTTGACTCAAAGAACGCCAGCCCAAATTCAAAAACGCCAGAGAGCAAACTAAACTTCATTCATATATAATAATAATAATAGATACAATAAATAAAAGGCTCAATTCTTAGCACCTTCAAATGACGACGCCGTTAACATATGGTAAAAAAGCAAAAGATGATCCATATTTGCCATCATAATAACTGCTGAGCCGATTAGCAGCATTGTTGCCGAGACGTCATTACACTCCATTTTGGGTCGTAAATTAACAATCATCTGATTTACTACAACAGCCGATTCCCCCCCCCCTTCCCCAA
This sequence comes from Syngnathus leptorhynchus, assembly GCF_054491065.1. Lineage (NCBI taxonomy): Eukaryota > Metazoa > Chordata > Actinopteri > Syngnathiformes > Syngnathidae > Syngnathus > Syngnathus leptorhynchus. The sequence goes on along the minus strand of NC_141202.1, from coordinate 545,449 downwards.
AAAACCCAAAACATCCGTTACTCATTCCCACCGTATCTATATATGTAATGTTACATTTATGTATTAGCTTTAGACGGCTTAAGTGTGAAGCTGTGCACAAGCGCTCCGGTACCAGAATGTCAAATTGGATCCATGGCTCCATTCCGCCGCGTTTCATATAATGCCGTAATGAAAGGCGAGGATTTATAACGCATTAGCAACCAGCTCCATCAGATTTACAGCCGTAAATCCATTGTGGAGCCGCCAAGTTTGCCTTCTCCAACGTTTCATTTCATTTGCCCCGCGAGTGGCGGCCTGTTCTCTGCTAGCAGGTGAATGAAATCATTTGCACGCACTTTCAGCCTAAACTGTGGAAATTGCCGTGTGTAAAAAAAAAAAAAATCGCTTATTGGCAAACATGTATGCGCCATTAGGTCGCCGGATTACCTCCAGACGATCCCATTCTATTTCGAAAGCTTTCCCTAAAACCGCTCACGCGTTTCCCATTAATTCCCCGTCTCGCCACACCTTGAAAGAAAAGGCGCGGAATAACGTCGGTGCCTCGGCCGCGTTAAACATCGGGCCCTCCTCCGGTCTGGTCCCGCTTTTATTTTGGCCCCCCACGGCAGTAATCCCTTAGAAAAGCAGCCACGGCGGCCGGGCGGGTCGCAGCCGGAAAAAACGTGCCGTCGCACACCGTGTCCTTTAAGCGGCCGACATTCCCACCTGTTGGGTCAAGGCACGACTGAGATGGACTCCGTTTTGGAAGAATCCAGAAAGAAAAACAAGTTGTGGAAAGGTTGATGAGACTAAATGCAGTTCTTATGCCAGCCTCCGCTCTCTCTCTCTCTCTCTCGCTCGCTCGCTCTGTGGTGGTGTCACGGCAGCTGATTTATGGCTCTGTTTAAGCGAAGGCCACACGTCTCTCCCCACGGCGCTATTTGTTTCAGTAGCGCTTTAATTCTTTTCTTTTGGGCCCAAGCAACAAAAATGAACCCTTGCTTCTGGACGCACGCCGAACCCTCGCTTGACCATCCGCCGCCGTCGGTGGCTGATGTGGAAAAATGAGGTGGCGCAAGGATGCCATTAATAATGCTCACGGGCCGCTCTTTGTTGACGGCGGGCGGGCGGGCCTAATTTCATCAGAGGATCTGGCTATTTTTATCTTGTAAACAGCCATTACTCAGGAGAGCTGAATATGAATTCTGAGAGAGAAGCATCCTTTCACATCAGCCCGCCTTTCACAAGCGCTTTGCCATCAGCGCGGCATCGGGCGGACTTTCCCGGGCTTCCGACCGCAACGTCATCCATCCGCATTGTCTGGACAAGACTTCTCTTGTTTTGCTGGTTGACGCCGGCCGGGGATTAGATGCGGTCGATTTCTCGGAGGCAGCCGTTCTTTCGATTGTGCCTCTGTCGATTGTTCATATCAAAAGCGCTTGAGAGGAATGCGTTGGATTGAGCTCATTACGCCATTGTGCCCACCCCATTGTCTCTGATGGGAATTCCCTTTGGGAGATGCTAACCTAGCTTAGCACGGCTAGCGTCCGCCTGTATGTAGTTAAAATGCGTTGCCGTCGGTGTGACGAGTGTAACTCCGGGCTTAGAGCGAGCCGTAGGATGACCTAACCGTCACGGCGCACCGCCCGCAACGATCGGCAGCCGCGGCTACGCTGGGGGGCCCGATTACAAGGCGCGCCCGAGTTCAGGTGTGTTTTGTAGCGGTACTGCCAAGACGGGTTAGGCTCCCGCTCGGATGCGGCTTGACAGCAGGCGGCGAGGCCGGCCGGGCCCACCGGGCTCCGGGGCCTGTCGGTGGAGCTGGAGGGGAGCGGACAACACTTGACTCACAACTCAAGTCCAAAAAGATGAGCTGTTGGTCAATCAGTGTCAGGGCCGATATGCTCCGCCGCCGCTTGCTTGCTTGCTTGCTTGGCACGCGCTCGCTTCTGTTGACTCTGGGCTGTGAGTTGGAAACAAAAGTTTGATTTCACTCTTTTTCCACGGAAACGTTGCCGTGCAATGTCACGCTTGGGCTTTTTTTTTTTCACGGGGTTAACGAGGTTTCCTCAATTGGCTGCGCCGCTATTTTGTTCAAATGCCAGGAGGGTGAGGGATGTAAAGTTGTGTGGGAAGAGGAGTCTAATGCCTTCCTAAGGTGAGCCATTTGGCCACCACGCCACGCCATTTGTATACGTCTGCGTATTTACCCGCCCAGGGAGGGAGAGAGGGAGGGAGGCAGCGGAGGTGACCTTTTCGGCGAGGAGATGGCGGCGCCTTGCGCCGAGACGTCGCTGGCTGCATCCTAATGGTCACCCAGGGCCACCTTGCCTCTGTGGCCGTCCTGATATTTGCCTGAATGGCAACCAATCTCAAAGAACAATTGTGGTTTGAGGAATATAGACGCCATTTGTATCGCCACAATGTTGATTTAAGGCATCCAGCAAAACAGCTTGTCTCCCTCCGTCAGTTGTTTTGAAATTGTAAGTGAAAAATGGAAGCCTTCAATGATGTGCTACTTACTTCCAGTTGCTATCATAAGGCTCAAGAAAGGAGATTACAAGAAAAATCCCAAAGTGATTTTTAGCTGCAAGGGAACATCCACAGGTGCAGTTCATCTCTGGGAAAACTTTCCGGAATTGTCCGCTGGGAATATAGCCATCGCCTCCTGTTGCTGTGCAGATCATTAGGAAAATGAACGATTGCGCTTGTGTGTGTGTGCCTGAGTGATGTTTGTGCCACCGGGCTACGGGCGGCATGATTACTCCGTTCTGTCTCCTACTTACCTGCCGGCCGGCCCACTGACTTACCGTCAGCATACTAACTTTCCCCCCCGTCCTCGACCCTAAGACACACACACACAAAGGCGCTCCCAAATACATTTATTAATCGCTACAAAACTTGTGAATGTATCAAACCCCGACAGCTGATTCTAGGCCAGTAAATTTATTCCCCCGGGGATCCTCTTTCCTTCGGGGACGTGGCAAATACCCCCCCACCACCACCACCACCACCACTGACTTCACTAGTTGTTTTTCTTCTCTTGTTTTATGTGCTCGCAGGCAAATAGCGCAACATACATTTTAAAAGCGCATCAACGACTCGGGGGCAAAACGCCCCCCCCCGCCCCATCACAAAGGTCGGAAAAATTACAGGAGCATCGATTGATGTCAGCGGGGTGGGAACAAATCTCAGTACGGGTTGAAGATTTTTCACTTGTGCGAGATGTCCCCCATTAACAAGCGCACCAGATAATGTTGGTGGGCGGACACACGGCCCGTGTGTGTGCGTGTGTGTGTGTTGGTATCATAGCAAACGTGCTGAGCCTTACAAAACGAGGAGTGCTAATGCTAGTACTTTGTCTTTGCAGTAATCCATCAGTGCAAAATATTGTTACAGTGGGACCCGGATGGTAGAAAACAATCCGATTTTTTTTTTTCTTCTGTCCCCCTATTGGAAATGAAGGAGAGAGAAATGGTCGGTTGACGAGACAAACCGTCACTGTCATCAAGCAGCCAAATGACATCATCTAACGCACTAGGTGTCAGACTCAGATGCTGTTTCAATCATTATTTCAATATTCAATGTATATATTTGAATCTTCATTTCAGTGGACATTGTTCTGCTGATTTTGGTGGGCGTACCTTGGCCACCACGGGGCAGTGATAGAAACACGAGGGATGCCTGTCTACATGTGTTGCTCCACCTTTTGTGTTAAAATCTTCCTTTGATTCAATCTGTGGACAGGCACTCGCTCCAGAGACCCAACTATTCATATAGAAGCAATTAAAAAGTCAATTTTCCTCCTAGTTCCCCCCTTTCAAGTCTCACTCGGTTGTAGTGTAAAAGTGCTCCTAAAACCAGCTTTGATGAAATGACTTTATAGTACATCATGTCGCAAAGAAGTCGATTCCCGCGGCACATCTCTGACAGCCACTTTTCTTACGTTTTTTTTTTTTTTCTCTCCTTTTCCCATCATCACGTGAACCCGCAGCTCGAGATGTTCTGAGCACTTAAAGATAATTATTGAAGAGAAAAAAAAAACGGACAAATGACACTCTAATGAGGAGGAAACAAGCGTCCCGACATTTTTTTGTGACCACCTTTTAAGATTTCATTTTTTTGTTTGCCCATTTGACAGAGTCGGGCTCTCCCATACGGACGCGTGCGTGGCGTCATAATTGGCCCAGCGCCGTCCATGCAAATTGCCGGTAGATTTATTAAAAGCACACCTTAAAGGAGGCGATGAGAAAATGTCTGCCGAGCAAGTGAAATTAGCATTTTTTTTTGCGTCAGTCTCTTTTCAACTTTCCCCGAGAGAGGTCAGACGCAAGCCTTGGTTTGTGGAGGAGGATTTTTGTCATCCCGTGCGCTAAATTGCGAGGCATTTAGAGCTATCGGAGAGGGTCACCGACCTTTGCTTGAATTTGCCTTTATCTTCTCGTGCATGCTTCATGGCCACGCTCATGTTTGCGCGCTGTTTACTTGTGTACCCCCCCCCCCCCCCCCCCCCTTCAAACACGTTCTAAACTGCTCAGAACTTTGGGACACAACTTTAAGTACACCTCATGAGATTTATTGCCTAAAAAATGGATTTGAAGTCAGCAAGCTCTGTTTACTTAACACCTTTAACAAATTAGTTAATAACCTAACAGTTTGAAATTGCAGTGATTGTATAGATAATCATATCAAATACCTTTAATACATCTATGTAATAATAATTTTTTGAGAAGAATTATTTATTTTTGATGGCCATCAATTATGGCTCCATTCTCAGCCGTAAATTACCCGTCAGTACCCGTAAATGAAGTTCTGAGCTAGGTCACGGAATACATTTAAAAAAAATTGTACTTGCGTCGTTAAGTAGATTTCGACATTTTTCTTTCAAACAGTTACTTCTACCACAGTCCTGTTTATGTGCACTCCCACAGAGCATGAATCTTTTGGCCCCCTCTGCCGGCTAATCCGCCAGCGAGACGCGCAAGCACGGAACCAGAACTAATGAAGACAACTATTCAATTACCAGCTCAATTAATGCAGGCGCCCCCCAGCCAGAGATGGCAGATGAGCCGAGCCTAGCCGAGCCGATCCGATCCGGCTCCCCTCAGGTGTTGCCGACCGCGACCGGGGGCCAAACGGCACGTTTGAACGTCACGTAACGTCTCCTCCGTCGACCGCATCGGCAGTCCGGCGCGTTTGTTGCCACTTCACGACCTCGGTTAGTCTTCCAGACCCCGATGCAACTTTCTTCCCAAGGTCAACTCTGTTATCACCGCCGTTCCTCCTGTCTAGCTGCGCTAAACTTGACCAGGTCCAATTTATCCCGTTTTTTTTTTTTTTTTTTTTGCGCTACCCCTCTGATTCCTTGTATCGATTTCATTGGAGTTATCTTTGCTTGTTTTTTTTGGGGTGGGGGATAAATCTGGGTTGTTTACAGCGCACGATGACCCGCGGGGGCAAGCGAGATTATTCTTAACCCTCCGCTTCGCCGAGGTTTTGCCTGGTATCGATAGCCAGCCATGTTTGCTTATAATTAAGTCCCTGCCAAACCTCAGGTGGGACTCACTTCAGACTCCTCTGTCCAATTAAAAAGCAGCCTTCCCTTTCCGCCTGACTTCAGCCCGCTTTGTTACGCACGTCTAAGCACCTTCATTTGCTAGCGAAGTTACCGGCAATGTAGCGTTTGAACTGATGCGCGCCGCTTGCGACTGGGTTTCCAAAGCACCTAAACGCCCAAAGGGAGGGACGCACGCGCTGATTAAACTTTTAGAGGCTCCACAACAGGAAGATAACAGCTTAATTATTCCCTCCTTTAAAAAGAAATTAAAAATGGCAAAGGCCACAGGGGAGTTGTGTCTAATTATTTCATTTATCCCTAAAAGGACTCGCGAGGCTGTTTTATGTTGTCATTTTTCTTGGCCTAAGCAGTATTTGCCTTTTTGCGTCATGTTGCATATTCTCCACTTTCGACTTTGCTGTCACGTGCGAGCGTTTACTAGCTTGGGATCTACTGATGGCATGAGCAAAGTTTTCCACAGTTAACGGAGAGCAGACTTTTGTGATCATCCCGATAAAATTGTGGTCATTCTTAAAGAAGAAAAATAGCTGCAATACGGTACGGCGCGAGCTAGCCTCAGTACGGTGCTAGCTAACTTCATGCCAGTGCTAGCTAGCTTCAGTGCAGCGCTAGCTAGCGCGACTACCGTACTAGCTCGCTTCAGTCGTCAACAAAACATCAAGCAACGAGGATTAGACATTGTGTCATTCATTTAACTCTGTAATTTGGCCTCAAGCGCTTTTCTTTTGTGAACATATCTTCACACGGTTAAAAGAGAGCATAACGAATTGAGCCTACCACCTTATGGTTGAGCTCTTGTAGATTATTGAACTGGCGTTATGGAGGTTGTCACATGTACGCGGCGACGGGGTCACGTCGTTACCAAGAACCCGTCGTATGGCTTTTCCTTTTTTGCACACTTGGATTGTACACAAAGTCCAAGTGAAGGATCATTAAACCAAAGCGGGATTGTCCATTATTTTCCACTCCCGACTCATGTGGCCTCCACCTCTCATCCCGTGACATTCCTCCGCCCTCCTCCCCGGCGGAGTCGGCGGCGGGAGCCCCATTTGCCGTGACATATGGTGAACAAGGCAGCCACTGCGAGCCAGTGGCCCTGTCTGGAGCTGTGACTTAGTGTCCTCCCTCAGCGCCGCTGGCAGAGCAGGACGGCTGGGGGGATTTCACGCTGGGGGGGTTTGCCCTGGAGACGTGCTGGCAGTCCTAAGATTAGAGGGGTAATCAATCCCAGCACGGAGCCGGCCAATCTCCACGCCCCGCAGCCGGCCGGGCCCAACCTGGCCTTCCTCAGGTGGGGCAAGGTAACGCTGACATAGGGGCGGGCAGGGCGGGGCGGGAGGAGGTGCAGAGGGGGCTCGCCTCGCCTCGCCTGCAGTCACTTTGTCTGTGAACAAATCTTTATGTCGGACACGAGGTGAAGCATTGCCGTCTCAAACAAATATGCCATCATGGCCATCAATAAAACACTCAAGCCGAGGGAGGGAGGGAGCGGTAAAGATGAGTTGCCGGGGCTCGCTCTGTAAGGATTTGGATTTGGGGGAGCACTGGAGCTTATGAGAGTATATTTGTCCTGTACTTCTCCAGTCTATTTGTCTTTGATAGTTTGGCTGGTTAGTTGAACCTTACCCCAGTTGACTTTCTAGTTCCCGAAAACCATCCGAAGTCGCCCGAATCTTTGTTTTTTAATTCACCTCTGCACCTATTTATCGTCTTACCCCTCACCACCCCTCTTTTTTCCCCCCTGTCTTTGACACAGTCCGAATTGGAGAAGGAAAAAAAAAAAAAAAACAAGGGTGGGGGGGCGAGCGTGGGTGAATCTTAGCAGAGAAACATCCTCTGGGTCTTTTTCTTTTTTTAAAAGAACTCCAGATCTCATGTTTAATTCATGAAGGAGGGCTCAGGCGTGATGCATCCTGGCATGACAAGCAGAGTCCATCTTTTTTTTTTTTTTTTGAGGGAGAGGGGCTGTGGATGTGGATTGGACCGGATTTGACCAAGGGGGTGATATGTCAACCCCCCCCCCCCCTCCCCTCTATCAGTCCGGTCAACAGCTGGGAGCCAAGGCAAGTCTTTTTCTTGGAACGGCAGCGTGCTTAATTAAACAAGTTCCCCTCGGTCAGAAAGCAGCTGGATGCGGCTTTACTCGCTGTGCCAGTCTACGATGCCAGGTTGACTGCAAGGCACACGCCGCCGCACAAAAGGCAAACACGACGCACGTTGTTACTTTCCGGGAACGATTTAAAAAGATCCAGTCCGAGAAGACCGAGTGGGATGCGATGCCTCGCTTTCGGCTCACCCACGCGTGGCCGCCGGCGTCAATCGGCGCAACCCACACCCTTAAAGCCGCCGCTGCCGCTGCTTTATGCAAAAGCACGTCGCAAACAAATTGAATTTGACTTGTTTAAGGCCGGTCACATCCGCATCCTCCACGAGCACGGCGGCGGGGCGCGCAGGCAGGCAGGCAGGCAGGCAGGCAGGCAGGCAGGCAGGCAGGCAGGCAGGCAGGCAGGCAGGCAGGCAAACCAGCCGTATCGTGTCGGGGGAAGATTAGGTAGCCGTGTCCGCCCTCGCAGACGTGGTCAAACCCGCGGCCATTTCGCAAGGCGCTTGCTACTCCATGGAGACACTTGAGAGAAACAAGATGCCTTTGCAATGCGCTTAAATCCGAGGCAGGCCTCGCGAAGACGGAGGACGGGAACGCGTGCCGGCTACAAAACGGCCAATTTCATAGCACGCGTGCGGATTAAGATCCCGCCTTTGAAAAGGCCCGTGTTCCAATTACGCCCCGGTGGCACGGGCGGGAGCTGCGGGGCCGTGTTTTTGGATGCTCCTGCTCCGGCTTGCCAGATTGTCTGGCGGGCAGCGAGCGCTTGTGCTGCGCCGCGCCGCGCCTTTGATTGGGTGCCAGCGAGGCCCTGGCGGGCTGTTGGCAAAGCGCGGCGCAATATGCTGGCACCGTGCGTCAGGGCTATCAAAAATGACCCAATTAGACGATGGCAATATGTTATGACAGGCAATACCTGCTCGGGCGGCGCTGTTTGGGTTGGGTAGGGGAAGAAAAAAAAAAACCCCGACGTTTTGCATCACAATTTCTTTCCCCATCTGTTTATTCCGCCCTGAACTGTAGATTGTGTGCACCGCCATTTAAATACTAATGTCTAGACTTTACATGTAAAATGCTTGAATGGAGTCTACTTTGATTTTTGGAAATAAAGTGGCCTTCAAAAAGTATTTCGTTTGAACCGCCTGACCCCGCAGAGATCCTGATTTACTAAAAAATGATGAATCCAAAGCAAATCACAATGCCTAATAGAATTGATCGTATTGTGTCAGTGCTTATACATCGACGTGGATATCCTAAATCCAATTTCTTTGCTTCTCATTAGATTATTAAATGGCTGGGGCCGGCGCTGGGGCCGGCCGGGGCTGCCCGTCACGCTTTGGCAGCTGATGGCCCCGGGGCGGTGTCGCACTGGTCGCCGGGGCCCGGGCGGGCCCCCTCACGCCGCTCTCCACTGGCACGTTTCGAGCAAGCTGCCAACCCGCATGGGCAGTTGGCGCCGGGTCTGTTACCAGCTGGCGAGGCTCCGCGCGCCCTGCCTTGCCTTCCCCTCCCCGGCGCCATTAGGCTCACATCTGTCACCAGCGTTAGCCATCCTTCGCGCGCACGCGCGTGTGTTTAACTAAAGTGACACGCCGCTGCTTCCAGGAAGTGTTCTTTGGGAAAGCCCGGTCAAATACTCCATACCTAAGTGGTTGTCAAACTTTTTCACTTCCTCTCGAGGTCTTTGGGTGCGTGACCTCGGGTCTTCTGCTGATTGATTGTGACCAAAGGTCAATGAAATGAACAGTTTCATTTCCGTTTGTTTGCTAGCAAGATCTGACACCCTCTTGTAAATGCCTCGCCCCGAAGCTTTCTCTTTATCCTAGTTTTTTCCTCTGTCGAGCTAGCTACGAGCGGCTTTCTCGGGCTAATTTGTACGACCGAGCGCTCCGGCGGAAAGAAGGACCCGACTCGAGTCGAGTCCGGCCATTATCTTTTGATAGATAACTACTCCGCGGGTGCTCTCGGCGTGCCGGCCGGCCGGCCGGGTGTGGTTTGGATGATGGAGAACATGTTTTTCTCCGCTGACGTTGATGCAATATGAGCCAGAAGCAAAGGTACTAATGTTTGTGTCGGGTCCACTCAATCCTGGTGGCTAGTGTCTCTAGTCCCCCCCCCCCCCTCCCTTTCCTGGTCGCAGCCTGCAAGGTGCTATTACAGTGCCAGTGCGCCCACTTAGCATGAGTCATTAAAGCGATGGAGTTTTTCGACATGCCTGCGGGAAGTTAACACAAACGCACCAGTCGCAAATCACCGACGGCAGGCAGGCAGGCAGGCCTTGGAGTTGTTGTAGGTCGTCCTTGTTTTTACTCCGAGCATGTGGCTGAAAAAGCAAAGCGTGGGGAGTCTGGCCAAAATGCATACGTGCGGTCCGCTATTATTATTTCTTGCACAGGCATATCCACTTCCTCGTTAATAATGGTTCAATAAAATAAAGGGAGTAAATATGGCGCCGCGAAACATTCCACACTAGTGTGTAGGATTTTCACTTAGCCTGATGCCATTTCAAATTAATCGTATACATTTACGATTAGCTTAGAAAAGAAATGAACGCAGACCTCGTACATGTGCACGGTGTGAAACAATTTCGGTTATCTTTGACCATTCTTTTCTACTTGAACACAATATGTTGTGTTGAAATAGTTTTTAATACGGGCAGAATGTTTGGCCAAATGATGATCATCAAGAAGGCTAAAACTGGCATTTATCTTGCATAAGCAGTGCAATTTGCGTACATGTTTTGCTTTCGGAGCGAGGGGGAAGGAGGCGACAAAAAAAAAAAACACACCCACTTTGCCATTAATTGGAGTAAATCCTTTTAGTGTAGTTTTTACTCCATTTAAAAGGCTGAAACTTGACCATTAACCTCCAAATGGATGTGAAACTCGTCGCCGCCTTTCCCCAAAATGCGACGACGCTAAAATGAAATGATGAGTTTTAAAATGTTTTTTTAGGCAAACTCAATTAGCCTGGTGTTTTTTAAACCTTGCCTTCTCCCTCCCCTTCAAAGAGCCCCCCGCATTAGCGCCAAGGCTGGTTATTATTTCCAGCGTGCACGTCTTAACAAATAATTTCCCCATGCCTTTTCGACTGCCACTAACCTCCGAAAGTGCGCTCCCAATTATAAAAGCATTAAAAACGCCGCTAAGGGGATTTAGGTACATTACACCACTCGATGCCGTTCGCTTCGCTATTATGCTATTAGCGTTAGCGCTACGTTTTAAAAGAACCTTTGATTGAGTTTATACATTTGAAATAAAATAAAATAAAAAGCACTTTCCATCATGGCTCTTTTACCATTTTGGATGGGGAATCACGTGATTTTTTTTCTTGGTCTTACTCAACTTTGATCAAAAGTGAATCCCTTTCATAGCGTAGCTGAATATAAGATGTAACAGATGGAGTTGTGATTCGGGCCTCCGCGTAGCCTGCGCGTCATCTGTGGTTGCATTCAGGTCATTGTTTAGAGCTTAGCCGCGGCGTGACTGACAAGTGTGTGTGTGCGGTGTGTGTGTGTGTCATGTACACGGAAAGTGTGTTTCCTGACTGCAGTGGCTGGGCGAGCAATTGGTCACTTTTGTAATTGATTGTCATTTTAATATGTGGCCTATTGGATTCGCTTTAAGGCTAGCAACAGAGCATTTAGCGCCACTCATCCATCCATCCATCCATCCATCCATCCATCCATCCATCCATCCATCCATCCATCCATCCATCCATCCATCCATCCATCCATCCATCCAGGCTCCATCCATCCATCCGCCCGTCGTTCCGAGCCGCTCAACTTTCCCAGCGTTTACCGGCGGTCAAGCGGCCATCTACCAGTGGCATCTCTTGTTCCGCCTCGCTCCATCCGTCTATCCATCTGCAGGCTCTCCGATCCAAGCGTTCGATGGAACACGGCGTTAGCGTCGCCTTTTCGAGTTCCCCCGCCTGTGGCCTTGCTCGGCACACGCTAACGTCGCGGGGAGAGGTCACGGCTACGTCAAGCTGCCAATGATGTACGGATGCATAAATCTCAGTGAGAGCCATCTTGTGATGTCACTAGCTGCCTTCATCTCGTCTGTTCTCGGCAGATGCATCTAGCAGCTAGCCGTCGTGACCGCCGGCCAGACGCTAATGCACGTTTTTTCTTTCCGTCGTCGTCCCGCCATCTTCACGTCCGATGTTGGTACTGACATGGATCCCCTCTAAGATTTGACTCCCCGGTTTTTGATCCCGGCCCACCAGTTGAGACCAAATATACCGTTACTGCGTGTGTTAGCGTCATTGCGTGGCGGGGTTAACATCTCACTCACTTTTTTTTTTTTTTTTTTTTTTTTTTTTTTTCTCTTCCCCTCTTTCTCCTTTCCCCGAACTCAACGTCAACTCAGGAGCGTTCAGTCCCATTTTGTGTTTTCTCCTCCCTCCCTCCCTCCCTCCCTGCCTCCCTCCCTCCCTCCCTCCAACCCTCCCTCCCTCTCTCTCTCACTCCTCCTTCCCTTTCACACTCATCTGTCAATGAAAGACACGGTTTTGCCACGAGGCATTGTGTGTTTAGCGGCGGTGCCAGCAACTGCCATTCGGGTGCCGGGAAAGGGGGCGAGGGCGGGATCACCCCCCCCCCCCCCCCCATCCTCCCCCCTTTGAACGGCTGCCAAGCCCCAGCCAGCTTGCACCTTCTTTAATAACTTCCCCCTGAAGGCACTTCCTTCTTTTTTTTTTTTTCTTCTTTTTCTTCACACACCTCCCCGATCCCACCTCTGACGCCACCGCTACTTTCTCCCATTCACTCCCGCCCTCCCGCTCTTTGTGTGTGTGTGTGTGTGTGTGTGTGTATTTCCTCTCAAGTGCGTGCTGTTTTCACGGGTGAAAAACCTGTGATGCTGATAAGAGAAGTAAGGCGGCTTTTAACTGACAGCCTGAAATCATCTCACTGCAGGGAAAACACACACACACACACACACACACAGACAAATAATATGAAGTGAGATTTTATTTTGTCAGGTGCATTTTACATCAGCTCGACTTGTCAACGTGTGCTTTGGAATTTGAAAGTGTGCCTTTGAAAAGGTGCTTTAGTCTTGTAATGTATGCTAATGGTTGGGTCGGTCGCCTGTGCTCACGCTTCGTTTGTCCCCGTCGGTGTTTTTCTACCATCGTAGCTCTGCGGCTGTTAGTTAAACTTGTTCGCCATCGTTGGGTTTCCTAAAATAAAAACATTTTGGAAAGTGCAATGTCAATGTTTTGAAAGTGCTACATCGGTAGTTGTTGCTTTTTAAGAGCAACGTGATTTGTCATTTTATATCACTATTTGCAAAAATCAGGAGATGTCATTTTAGGGATGTGCAGAAAGTCGCATTTTATTTTCTTTCCTCCCGTTGATCCGCGTTGAAGCTCCTGCCGTCGCTTCTCTTCCAATAAATGTTGTCGAAATAAAAGACACACACTCGAGAAAAAAGCCAAAGCACAAAGCAAACTCCACAAGTGTCCGCGGCACAGCACCTACGACAGACTCGCGAGTCGGCGTGTGCGCTCGCAATCTGTCGGTTGGCCTGCTCAGCACCGCGGCCTCGGGACAGCCAAGCTGTCGCGGGACCAAAAAAAAAAGAAATAGCCGAACGGCGGCTGGCCCATGAAGGCCACGCTGGCTGCCATTTATTTTGTCTCAAGGGATTCCGTGGCTGTTTGAGAAGCTCGTGTTCATTTCCTGTTTCCTATATGCACGTACATGCTGTTGTGCACAGAGGGGAGGGAGGTCGGGGATGAGAATGTAAATACAGCCCCCCCCCCCCCTTTCTTCTGCGTGACCTTGCCCGGTGTAATTAAAGTGAAACACCTTGACTTGTCACCATTGCCTGAGACAGCTTAAATCTCCTTCATGTAAATGGAGGCCGCTGACGTGCTGCCGAGGCACGGCCGTGGCGGAGATACAAGCGAGCGCTTGGTGATCCATCTCCAAGTACACCACACACACACACATAAACACACAAACAGGTTTTCTAGCCCGCCCAATGGCTCACTTGCGTTACGACTAAACAAATGTCAATTTGGTGGCCCGAGCTTTATTTGGTTCGATGGGGCTCGGGCCAAAAGCAGAACAGGAGTGTGAAAGAATGCAATGCCCTGTGCCAATCTCACCAGTGAGCGGGCAGGGCAACGTGACAGCAGCCAGACGGCCCGGCCCGGCCGGGCCGGGTCGAGTCTCGGCGCTCTTGCCACAAATACAGTCTGCTAGTTGTCTCTGATGCCGACAGCTGCGCGGGGCTTGGCAAGCAATTGAATTTTGAGGTCTTAGCGTTCCTGTGTGGAAAAAGGCAAATATCCATGGTTGCTAGTTTTACTGAATTTCCATTGTTTTATCTGATGAAGAAAGTTCCGTATATTTCCAATGCCGGACTTTTTTTTCCCCCCCAATCTCAGATGTCATCGCGTTATGGGATTTTGTTGAATGCCACTGAGTTTGGGTGCGTACGCTGCAGCCATCTCTGCTTTGGGCGCTTGATGCCATAAAGAATCACAGACTGACAACAAACAAGGCCGCCGCTAGCTACCTTGGGCCGCCGCTAGCTACCTTGACGGACAGCCTCCACTGCGAGCTCGCATCCGGCAACGTGTGCTGCGGCAACTGCCTGGTCGGTCCCGGGGAAACATGAGTGCGCAAGAACCCGACCAGCACCGACGAATCAATCGACAATGAGCTCAGGCGCCGCTTCCGACCTCTTGCCTTTTTTTTTTGCACGTTCGGCGGCAGGGAACGTATTAGGCCAGCCACTGGCTAACAGATTGATTTCAAAAAGGATTCCAATGAGATGATCTTGCAATACGATTGGGAGCGGCTCGAGCAAGTTAAAATGTAAAGCTTGCGCATCGCGTCAGCGTGACGGTGAAAGATTTCTCGCAATCTGGCGCTGCATGGGAAATAATGAGTGGCGGGAGTGAAAAGGGGTTAGCGCCGTTTTAATAAAAGTTACCTCGGCGCCCACGGCTGACATCCCGGCTGTGATATTCAAAGAGCGGCGGGTTGCGGCAATAACATTTAACTTCACCAATTTCTTATTGCCTGTCACTCTCTCTAATTTGATCCGACGTCGGACAGTTGCGGCGTCGGACGGGCAAGTCGCGCCGCATATTGGCGTGCGAGACTGGCAGCTAATAAAAGCCCCGCTTGGTATTTACCTCCCTTTTTTTTTTTTAATTTAGAATATATCTCAATACTGTTATTCTGAATATATATGCATTTAAGACTCTCCCATCACTCAGGGTGGCCCCTCGCTCGGTTCCTGATATGTTATTGACTGTACAGTATATGGCTTTAATTTCCAGGCCTTATCGCCTCCCCTCTATGATGTCACGTGAACTCTTGCTTTATTATCAAGTCAGCATAGGAGTGAAGATAACATATATATATATATATATATATATATATATATATATATATATATATATATATATATATATATATATATATATATATATATATATATATGACTCCTTCTTCAGCTTGACGGAATCCCTTACCACCAGTGTCCACCAGCGGGTTTGGGGATTGCCGCCACGACAAGCACTGACCACCTTACGGCCACGACTCGTGTCATATATATATATATATATATATATATATATATATATACATACATACAGAGAGAGAGAGAGAGAGAGAGAGAGCGTGAATTGAAAGGTTCACATCTGTTTTATTGCCATGCAGGTATCAATGCGATCGCTATACCTGCGTGTATTTCAATAAAAAAAAGTTTTCCCGCTTCCCTCGGGAACTGACAAATAGCATCAGAGAAGCCAGTATTTTCTTTCCCATAGAATGGGCAACGTGATCGCTCGTCGTATTTCTACCGACTTTGTTTTGGATCTGTTTGAAGTCATAAATAAGTCATCTCGATTGCAAACTTGATCCATCTTTTTTTCCCCCCACACACTAAAGAGGACACGAGGGACTTGCCCCCTCGCTAACTGGCCGGCTCGTGAGACCTCTGGAGGGCTCGCTCTCCTTCAGCCTCGCCATCCCCTCATTCCCAACTTGGTGGAATGATAAAGGGATGAGAAGCAAGCGTAAGCGGCGCGCGCGTGTATGTGAAAATATTCTGCGCCATCAGCAGGAAAGCGGCCTGAGTCAGCCCGTTTGCCCGGGCGGGCAGGCGGGCTGGCGGGCGGGCGGGCCTCGGCGCCGCCGCCGCATCGCATGCTAAAACACATGGAGGCAAAGGCCATTAAAAATGGATGCCGAGCGATAATCACATTGGCGCTTAAAATTTAATGTTGCTACGCGGCGGCTGACAAAGGGAAGGCGGCGTAGGCCACTGTGATTACCACCGTGTCATCTGTACTGCACTTGTCCTTTTACCTGAGGGGGCGGGGCTCTGTCATGTCATCTCTGAAGGGGATGGCGCCTAATTGGGATATATTATTCTTGTTGCTATAATAATATAGGTCTTTAAAATCATCTGACATGGCTATTTTGGGAAGTTTTCAAAAGTACAACTCGTTTCGGGGTATAATTGTGGTACTCGTAATAATGATGAAAGTATGAAGTGCATTTTGGCCATCCTAGCCAAACCTAATATTGACTTTCCATAAATGTTTGTCTTTGTTCATGTGGGCCACTTGACCTCCTGATCTTGCGAAGGTCAGATCGGAGTTGTTCCTCCTCGGCATTCAGGCAAAATGGTGTCTCGTTTAACCTTCTCCACCCCGCCTCTCTATACTGCCTTTGAATTTACTTGAAGAAAAAAAAAAAAGAAATCCTCGGCGTCTTCCGGGGACAATGGAAGGAGAGTGCCGAGATGAATGAAGGGCGGCGCCGCCGTCGCATTTGTGGCGTGAGCGCATGCGGAAAAGCAACGCAATCAAGGAGATGCGGAGGTCGGTCGGTCGGTCGGTCGGTCGGGGGCTCGCTCGCTCGATATTCATCCCCGTCGATATCCGACCGCTTCCTCAAAAACGTTGACTCCATTCCGTGTAGAAAGGCTTTTTTTTTTTTTTTTTACTAAGTCACTCAACCTGAACTCTTTTTAGCGCCATTGCTGCCAACAAACGTCCAAAAAAGATTTGAAGTGAGACATCTCTATCGTATCACCTTTTTGAGTCCACTGGAGCAGTCAAATGAACAGCGCCAGTGTCAAAGTTGGTCCAAGGCTGTGGCACTACCTGAGTCTTCCTAACTAGGTCACAATATGGGGGAGCAATTTCAACAGATGGGCTCGGGAGTCGTCCCCAGGCCAACAGAAGTCACTTTCCGCTCTCCCCACCGTCCCCACGCTTGCACCCCTGTCTGTCCTCTGTCCAAAGCGCTTTGTTTTTCAACGCTGCCAAAAAATCTCAAAAGCATTTTTACAACATGTCCTGTTTTTGAAGTATTGATGACACATTGCATTTGGATATTATAATACAAAAGCATTAGCATGAGTCACACACACTAAAATATGTTTTTGATGATAAACAACATTTTTGATCCATGTTAAAGTGGCACCTGATTTTCCAAATTCTTCCAAGACTGAGCAAAAATCCATTTCTTGTTCAATCTCCCTTGTCGCAAGTCCGATACGGAGAGACGGAGGCTAAGTGCTTGCTTTGGGGGGGGGGGATATAATGGAGAGTCTCCACCTGTGTACACTCCTTTGCCCCTGAGCATTCTCCAGCGCACCCCTTTGGAGGGCCCTCGTTTTAACTGCTCTCATCGGCGGGGACCACCAAAAAAAAAAAAAAAAAAAATTCCAACAGAAATAAACCACCGCCACGACGAATAGGCGAAATAGAGCAAGAATAAATAGAGGCAAAAGAGTGTATCAGCAGTGAAGCACTTCCAAACAAGCCTTTCTAATGAGGTCCGCTGTGAAGAAAAAGCGGGGAGGAGGTTGAAGACAGGGCGGCGAGCAGGAGGGTCTCGTGCCTACAAAAAAAAAAAAAGAACAAATGGGCTGAATGTGTGCACTGAATCACTTTTGGTTTTTTTTTTCTCTCTGTACAATGACCTGTGTTTGCAAAGCGCCGGCTGAGGACAGTAGCTGGCCGACCGGAGGAAGGGGATGAAGTGTTTGGCTGGTGGGAGGCCAGTGGGCCAGACACCGGGCTTTTGTGTGCAAATTTCCCAGCAGCGCCTTACCAGTTAATTAAGAAGGTCAGTAAAAAAAAAAACATGTAGCAGGCGGTGGTTGAGAGAGGGATGGAGGAAGGGGGGGGGGCGGGCTTAACGAGCTGTCCACGCCGCATGAATGAGGGGTTTGTCCCAAACTAAAGCAGCGAGAGGCCAAACAATGTCGGCGGCAATTAGCGAGCAGTGGTGGGCAGCCAAAGGCCTTTGGACCCAGCAAGCCGGGATAAAAAAAAGACCATACAGTGACGGTAATAAACATGGCGAGGAGGCGGGCGAGGGGGCCGGGTGGAGTCGGGTTATGTTGCCTTGGCCTCTGCGCGCAGCCGAGGTCAAGGCCGTGCCGTGCCGCGCCGCGCCGCGCTGCAGGATGAATCCACAATGCAAGTCGGAATTGGCAAAGGGATGCTGGCTGGCGCTACACCTGGCGTGCTTCCCGTTTGCTCCAAAGACTCAAATAACACCTTGCGAGAATTCAGCCCGCCAGCTAGCTCTTAATCAGATAGACAAAAATTTTAAAAAAAAAGATAGCGGAGGTCTGCACTAGCGCACGTCTTGGCCGGCAGGTACCCTCAATTCTCTAAAAGTCAGCTCAAGATTGTCGCTGGCTCCGGAATCATCCTCTAGCCCGTCCATTGGCGGTCTTGGCACGATGCGAAGACTCGGGTGTGCTCTTTGTTTGGTTTTAAATCTCGCAAGTGAAGTGGGCCTCTTGTGGCTGGCTGGCTGGCTGGCTGGCAGAGCGACAGCGTCTAGTGCTCCTGGCCGCCGCCGATGAACTTGCCCACAAAGAAAACGCCTTTGTGTGCAAATAGAAAAGCCCACAAAAGCAGGAGCCTGAGATAGCTAGCGTGGAGAAAGAATGCCGTTGCCCCGCGCTTGTCGATATGAATTCTACTTTTAATACGAAGGTAGGTCACTCGCCGGTGGTCTTTGACTGGAGGATTTGCGAGGCTTTGAAGGAAATGAATCGGGAGGCCACTGGGCCCTTTGGCAAGATGGTCAGCGAAGGGCATGAGAAATGAGAGATTCCTTTTTTGTAATTGGCTGCGGAGATTTGAGGCTTACGCATGCGTACGTTGTTGTCCGTGTGCGTCTTCCTAGTTCAATTTGTGGCGTTAAAAATGACGCGTTGCCTTTGAAGGATCCGCCCAAAACGGGACAAGGTAGCGATATTAGCGTTGCTCGTCTCTCGATCCAGATCGAAACGGTACTTGCTTAACCAAAAGTTACTACTTACTTATTAGCCCGGCCTTTGGCGCCATCTTGTGGCATCTTAGCGTGGTACATCAAGAGAGCCGAATTCTGTTTTTCAACAACCAGCCGAAGATGGCTGTGATTTCATTTTGACACTATTCGCCACCTACAAACCGTGCCTCGCCAAACGTCTTCAGGTTGGGACACGTCCCCGTCGCCTCCCTTTTGCGCCTCCCTCGCGGCTCCCGCTAATTGCAGGCCGATAGCGAGCCGCCAAGCTCCCGCCCCCGAGACGTTACTGTAACCTTGGTTGCCAGGGATCGGCTGCTCGCCTTCATGTGACCGGCTATTCATCAAAATGGAGGGAGAGAGGCAGGGAGGGAGGCAGGGAGGGAGGCAGGGAGGGAGGCGGGTCGGCGGCCGGCCGGCGAGAATATGCAGCGGAGGGAAATGAGCGTCCGCCAAGACAGCTTCCCAAATGGGTAACAAATCACCCCGCTCGCCATAATCCGCCAAGGAGAAGGGGCGTGAGGGGTTTTTCTCTCCGTGGACTCGCCTTGCATTGATAAAGTGAATATTTGAGCTCATTTACGATTTAGGGGCTAGCGCTAATGCTACATGCTAATGTGCGATAATTCATCACACCCTGACCGTTTATATCCGGACAACGGTGAGAGCGGCCTACGGCGTATTACTATGTAAGCTAGCAAGGAGGTCTTATCAGCAATATCTGGACTGATGGACGACCGCACTCGGATGAGTCATCCCTCATGGCGTTGAAATCTGCGCAATAGGCATCGTCTATCTGATCAGATCCCTATTACGCTGAGATCGGATGGCGGCAGCATTGTTACTTTCTTTCCTTCGCGTATAAAAATGTCAATTGGTGACTTTCTCAGCCAAGAGTTTCCACATTATAAGACCCCAAATTACGAAGAGTGAACCACAAATGGGCAAGCTTGCACGGAACGTTTCGGAACTAGCCGCCAAAAAATACTAGCGTCAAAATTCAAACGTATGCGGCAAAAAAAAAAAGCTGCGTAAAATATATCCACGCGACCCCCCCCATACCAATTCCACGCTTTGAAGCAAAGGGAATCCCATCCGCACTATGAGGAAATATTTCATGCGGCGCATTACAACGTAATTACCCCTGATCTCGCGTTTGCGATGACGGGTTTCCTTGCCGTCGGAGAATAGGGGAGCGAGTGGCGCGTATTCAGCGGGGAACGCAGGCGGGCGCTAGTAGGGCCGTCGCAGGCGCAATCTCCTCGCCGTAGCACCTTAATCATCCTGCCTGCCTGCCTGCCTGCCTTCTCCATGTGCATATAGGGAGATTTGTGTTTGAGCTGCTTGTGATTCTGTGTGTGTGTGTATTCCATGTTTGCTGTGTTTCCCCATGTGTGTGTGTGTGTGTGTGTGTGTGTGTGTGTGTGTTCTCTCACCTGCACAGAGAGCGAGTGGGTAAAAACCCCCATCCCTCCAATTCCCTGGTGAAGCCCCTCCA